>NC_089586.1:118385502-119023697 GCF_019320115.1 Miscanthus floridulus | reverse complement strand
TCCATATAACTCAACGAGTTTGGTCCAAATGAGATGAGCACTCTCCGGAGGTGGTTGTCCATTGAATATTGCCTCATCTTGAACCTCTGCACTCAATGTACTCAAAATGATATTAATAGCTTGAGCATTGAGTTGCACGCATATCTCTTCCTCTTTTGATAAATTCTTATAGTTGCTCCAATCAACTATAGGAAGAGGTATGCATGCAAACACAATATGCTCAACAATAGGACTAATATGTCTAAAAGCATTGAGTACATGAATTGACCAAGGTAGAAAGTTTGAACCATCATTTTAGAGAAGCACCGGCTCCAACTCGATAGGCGTCGACATCCTTTTCTCATGGCGGTGAAGCTTTAGGTGAGAACCTCGCTCTGATACCAATTGAAAGGACCTAGGATGCCGCCTAGAGGGGGGGTGAATAGACGTTTCTGATAGTTAACACCTTTAAAAGAGGAAATGATTAGTAAAGTGAGTTTCCAAAAATGGAAACTCCAAATTAAGAGTACTACCATCCCTCACAAGTTAACCACAGAGTAAACAAGGTATAAAGAATATATCTAGAAGCTACAACCCTGCAACACCAAGTTGGAACAGAGAATAAATATTTTCAGTGCAGGCAGGAAATACCGGACGTGTCCGGTATGAATACCGGACATGTCTGGTATACACGATTTCTGCAGATCAGCCCCGAACTTGCTCCTTTCGATTTCTATCTTCAAACCAAACTACAGGCACCTAATGGAGATGACAATATACACAGAGAACCTGCAGAACAGCTAGAGCAACACAAATATCAAATGAAATGCGAATTTAGACACAATATTTGTTTTACCGAAGTTCGGACTCGTTCGAGTCCTACTCTTCGTTGAGGGGGCTACGGGCGACCCAGCGAAGGTCAGCCCTAGAGGGTACCACGAAGGTCACTCTAGCCAGAGTCTTTTCCAACTCCTTTTCCTCCTTCCACTAATTTGATTCCGAGGCAGAGGAATCGACTGTTACAAACTTTCCGAAGCAACCACAATCTCTCGGTTGCTTTCCGGCGACGCCTAGCCGTCTAGGACCGAAGAGTCCAAGAGTAACAAATGTGAATCATGAGATTGACAATATGCACAAGTGCTCAAGTGGTGGCTTGCTCTCTTTTTCAAATTCTCTCTTAACCCACAAATTGATTTTGCAATTTGGATCACACACTCACTAAGAGAGGGTTTAGGAGAGTTGGCAAGGCTCAAAAACGTGTGTCTATCTCAGCACAATCAGCAACCTCCAAAGGTGGAGGCTTGGGGGTATTTATAGCCCCCAAGGAAAACTAGCCGTTTTATAGCCGTTGCAATACCAGACACGTCCGGTATGACTCATACTGCGCCAACGGTAACTAAGTTACAGTGAAGTTGTGAGGCGTCGGAACTCCCAAAGAACGCCGGGACTTCCGACCGTCGGAACTCCCGACTCAAGTCGGAACCCCCAACCCTCAGTAATTTTGAAAAACATGTAACTGAGTTAAAGTTAGTGAGGTGTCGGAACTCCCAACCGTCGGAACTCCTAACTTACGTTGGAACTCCCGACCCTCATGGCTTTTGAAAACTAGCCGTTGGCTTCTGGTCATCCATACCGGACACGTCCGGTATGACCAGGACAGTAAAACCTCTAAGTCTGTTGAAGTGCGAGACGTCAAAACTCCTGACCCATGCTGGGACTCCCGACCGTCAGAACTCCTGACCTACGTCGGGACTCTCGACGAACCAACCTGAGAAGAACAATTTAACAGCTGCTGGGCAAATACCAGACACGTCTAGTGTGAATACCGGACACGTCCGGTATTGCCAGACCAGCAACAAATCAGTTAGCTCTTTTGTCGCTCAAATTCTCAAAACTCACATGGGTTGGCTTGAGCACTTATGAAACATTATCTATCAATATGATGCATCCCTCTTAATAGTACGGCATACCTATTAAACTCAGGATCAAAGGAAAAATGAATTTATGCCACTTGAGTTGATTTCTTTTGAATTGATGCCGTCCCTTCCAATCTTCATCAAGTAAGGGTGCTAACAAGTTGATGTTGATCTTTTCACTTGAGCATAGCCATCTTGAGCATGTGACTTGATTCCATTCATCAAATTTGAATAATCCCAAATGTATCAAGTCACTTCCATCAAATACTTCATTATATATTTGATTCTTCACATCAATATGACCATCTTAGCTTGATTAGTACCTCAACTAAATACAAGTACTTTCTTCTTCACCCTAGCTAGGTTCTTTGGCCGCCAAGCCGTCGCTTGCCCTTCACCCTTGCTTAGTACCTCGAAGCCTTTCCTTGCTATCTTCACCATCTCAAGCCATCAAGTCACATCTTGTTGTTGAATATCCATTCATATGTATTGTTATCTTTTTCATTTTAATTTAGCAAGCTTCAAATATAAGACCATTCCATATGCAATCCCTCATGTCTCATTAACTAATAATCACGAGCTTGCTTTCACATAGTACATGGAAATCCCACAATAAATAAGCCTTCACATGAATTCCATTTGCATTGTTGTCTTGTGCTTGAACTAGATTGTTTATGCAACAACACATCATTTTGGCTTTCACTAAGTACCTGTGAGATAACCTATTACCTGTCCACACTTAACAAACAGGTTAGTCCTTTAATCACGTTGTCATACAATCATCCAAAACCCACTAAAGGGCTAGATGCACTTTCAATATGCTTATCAACCAAAGGCGAAAGCACCTCAACAATGTTTGAATTCTAACTTTATTTTGCAGCACAACAGCAAGGGGGAAGTGTTTGCCAAGTTTGTTGGCAATGGTCGAAATATTTATCTTAATACTTCCATTTGGGTTCCTAAAGTTCTAATGACTAACGTGCAAGGCCCCAAGAATATTTGGGGACCTAAAACTAGGAACTAAACTTGTGTTGCAGGCATACTCCTCCGGTGGGTCAAGTTGGGTACTTGACAGCGGCTGTACAAATTATATGACCGGAGAAAGGAGTATGTTCTCATCATACTCCCCAACTACAAATTTAGATGAGAATATTATATTTGGTGACAATTCAAAAGGGGGTGTGATTGGACTTGGTAAAGTAGCTATTACACTTGATCATTTAATTACAAATGTTTTACATGTTGATTTCTTGAAGTACAATCTGTTGTCTGTCTCTCAAATATGTGAGATGGGCTACAATTGTCTCTTCATGGATAAGGGTGTGGAAGTCTCTAAGAGGGAGGATTCCTCTATTATCTTTATGGGTTGACTCAAGAATAAGCTTTACCTAGTTGATTTCAGCAAAAGTAAAGCTAAGCTTGAGACCTGTTTAGTGGCAAAATCTAGCATGGGTTGGCTATGGCATCGCCGACTAGCTCATGTTGGGATGAGGACTTGGCCAAACTCCTAAAAGACAACTACATTCTTGGACTAACTAATATTCAATTTGAGAAAGACAGGATTTGTAGTGCTTGTCAAGCCAAAAAGCAAGTAAGTGTACCTCACCCACCAAAGAGCATCATGACCACCACACAACCATTGGAGTTGATTCACATGGATCTCTTTGGACCGGTCGCCTACCTAACATAGGGGGTAACAAATATGGTCTAGTTATTGTTGATGATTATTCCGTTTCACTTGGGTGTTCTTTGTTTATGATAAGTCCCAGGTGCAAGAGAAAGTCAAAATATTTATGAGAAGAGCACAAACGGAGTTCAGTCTTCCTATCAAGAAGATATGAAGTGACAATGGGACCGAATTCAAGAACACTCTAGTTGAAGAGTTTCTTGATGATGAGGGCATCAAGCATGAGTTTTCAACTCCTTATACCCCTCAATAAAATGGTGTAGTAGAGAGGAAGAACCGTACACTTCTTGATATGGCAAGGACAATGCTAGATGAGTACAATACGTCAGACCTCTTTTGGAGTGACGCCGTCAGCACCGCTTGCCATGCCATCAACCGTCTCTACTTACACAAAAAACTCAAGACGACTTCATATGAGCTTCTAACCGGTAACAAACCAAAGGTGTCATACTTTAGAGTGTTTGGGTGCAAGTGTTTTATACTTAACAAAAGATCCAAAACCTCTAAATTCACACCTAAAGTTGATGAAGGCATTCTTCTTGGTTATGGATCAAATGAGCATGCCTATCGTGTCTTCAACAAAACCATGGGTAGAGTTGAAGTCATGGTAGATGTGACATTTGATGAATCTAATGGCTCTCAAGTGGAGCAAGTTGATTCAAGTGTTGTAGGAAAGGAGGATCCACCATGTGAAGCAATCAAGCAAATGGCTATAGGTGACATTTGGCCACAAGAAGATCGAGCCACTGATGATGAGGATCCATAAGATGTTGCTGCATAAATTTCTGCTGATGTACTCCATCGACAAGGGCAGCACTCACCTACTAAAAATTAGCAGGGCAGCAGTGCCACTCCTGAGGGCGACAGTGCCACCCCATCCACCTCAGCAGCAGCTACTTCAACTCCTACTCCACCACTTCAAGGGATCAACCTAGAGCCTATCTTTGAACAAGAAGAGGCTAAGGGTCCAGAAGAAGAACAAGGAGGTGTTGAGCATCCAAGGCTACGCCACATAATACAACGGGATCACCCCATTGACAACATCCTTGGGAGCATTCGAAAGGGGGTAACAACTCATTCACATTTAGCAAATTTCTATCAATATTACTCGTTTGTTTCCTCTTTGGAACCTCTCAAGGTAGAATAAGCACTTAGAGATCCAGATTGGGTCATGGCCATGCAAGAAGAGCTCAACAACTTTGAGAGAAATCAAGTGTGGAACTTGGTGGAAAGGCCCAATACCAATGTCATTGGTACCAAGTGGGTCTTCCGCAACAAGCAAGATGAAAATGGCATGGTGACAAGGAACAAGGCAAGATTGGTGGCCCAAAGCTTCACTCAAGTAGAGGGCTTGGACTTTGAAGAAACATATGCACCGGTGGCGAGACTTGATGCGATTCGAATGCTTCTAGCCTTTGCTACCCATCATGACTACAAGCTATACCAAATGGATGACAAGAGTGCATTCCTCAATGCCCCAATACAAGAGTTGGTATATGTTGAGCAGCCACTAGGATTTGAAGATCCCAAGTTCCCCAATCATGTCTATAAACTCCAAAAGGCGCTCTATGGGCTTAAGTAAGCACCAAGAGCATGGATCATGACTAAGAGATTTGAGATGTCCATGATGGGTGAGCTAAAGTTCTTCCTTGGATTTCAAATCAAGCAAATGAAGGAAGGGATATTTATTAGCCAAACCAAGTACACCCATGATATGCTTAAAAAGTTCGACATGGTGAATGTCAAGCCTATCAAAACTCCCATGCCAACCAATGGATATCTTGATCTAAATGGAGAAGGGAAAGCCGTGGACATCAAGGTATATCGCTCCATGATCGGCTCTTTACTTTACTTATGTGCATCTAGGCTAGACATAATGCTTAGTGTGTGCATGTGTGCTAGATTTCAAGCCAACCTGAAAGAGTGTCATTTAATGGCTGTTAAAAGAATCTTGAGATATTTAGTACACACTCCTAACCTTGGCTTGTGGTATCCCAAGGGCTCCAAGTTCAATCTACTTGGCTATTCGGATTCCGATTATGCTGGTTGTAAGGTAGATAGAAAAAAGCACTTTGGGGATATGTCAATTCCTTGGACGGTCCCTAGTGTCTTGGAGTTCAAAGAAGCAAAATTGTGTAGACCTTTCCACTGCTGAGGCCGAGTATATTGCAGCTGGTGCATGTTGTGCTTAACTACTTTGGATGAGGCAAACCCTTCATGATTTCGGATGTCAATTCACCAAAATCCCACTCTTGTGTGACAATGAAAGTGCTATAAAGCTTGCAAATAATCCTATAAGTCACTCAAGAACCAAACATATAGACATCCAACGTCATTTCTTGAGAGACCATGAAATCAAAGGAGATGTCGAAATTCGTCATGTGAGCACCGAAAAACAACTAGCCGATATCTTCACTAAGCCTCTCGATGAGTCAAGGTTTTGTGCTTTGCGTAGTGAGCTAAATATACTTGATTCTCATAATGTGGTTTGAAATATGGCACACTTCTGTTTGACAACCTAGCGACATAGGAAAATGATTTAAAAGGATACTATATTATGTTTCAAAACTATTTCAAAAGGCCAACTAAGTGTCATGACCATTGTCTGTATTGTTGATTGCTTACTAGTCATGATATTTAGAGAATATATATCCATATCTGAGGCAAAGAAGGTCATAGAGTTTTAGTGTAATCCCTACAAAATTAGCAGGGCGGTAGTGCCGCTCTTAACGGTCGGCAGTGTCGCTCTCTGAAAACTGGGCCATTTTCTACCAATTTTGGCTGGGTTGCGGGGCCCGTTTTCTTCTATCTATTTCTTTCTCTTGCCCCCGACTCAACTCTTCCCTTCTCTCTCAGTTGACGTTGACACCCATGCTCCTCTCTTCTTCTCTCTCAAGCATGTGCCGCTGCCGTTCCTTGCGGCCTACCACCCCGGCAGTGCCGCCCCTGTAGCCGACTGAGTCTCTTCATCGCTGGTCCCTACAGGAAGCTCTTGGCCAAGCTCTTTCTCCTCTTCTCCCTCCATTCCAATGATTTGGAAGCAAGGTGAAACCCTAACCCCATTCGATCAATGCAATGTGAAGCTTTTAGTCATGGATTCCTATTTCTAGGGGGAGTATGAAGGGTTTAGAAAGGTTTTTGATGGTTGAATCGGATTGATTTTGAATTTCATGGGTTGGATGATTTTGGGGAGAGCGGCAATGCCGCCCATGGAACCATTAATGGTACCCCTAGCAGATTCTAACTGCTATACTCAATCTCATTAATCTGGAAGTTCAGAATGGATTGGATTCATTTAGCAAAAATTATTTCTAAATGTTTTTCATACTCAATCTTTCAAATCTATGGCTAGGGTTTCATGTATTTTTTGTTTAGACTATGATTATGAAATTGTGATGATGGATAGATACTGTTGGAAGTAGGATTTAACCAGAATGAGAAAGGTGAAAATGAACTAGTGAAGCAACTGAGGGCGGCAGTGCCGGCCTCAGGGGGCGGCAGTGCTGCCCTACCATGCTGATTCCAAATTCAGCAAAGCTTCCTGTGTCATTTTCAAAATTCTTTTTCTTATTAAAATCTGCTTGCAGCTATCTCTAACTCATCATCTTTTATAGTTTCTTATCAAGTCTCATTTAATTGCATAGATGGACCGAGGAAAAAGAAAGGTGATGACAACTGAGCAAAAGGTCAAGAGAGGCAGGGGACAGACAACCTATATTCCCAGTGACAGAAATCTTGATGAAGACCTTGCAGAAGAAGAAAGAATTCAGAAGATGGGAATGACCATTCGTGTGTGGCCTGATTCTCCTCTACACATTTTAGAGTTTGATAGCAGCTACATGAGAGATAACACTGATGTGTTCAACCTCAATCCTCCCCAAAATAGTGATAATCACAAGGTCATTGATTATTCTATGAGTTGGAAGAAGACTGGTGAAGCTAGAGAGATTGATCCTTACTCCTCTGATAGATCCAATGGCATTGATTATAGATTTTGGAATGCCTTCCAATCTGATTTTTATGCACAGCCATCCTATCCAAGTCAAAGGGCAAGATCAGCAAGATGCAGTATATTGATTTTGGTGACTTGGAGAGCAGAGATGATCATCAGTTTGCTATAGCCATCAAGACCTGTGATCGCTTTGAGATGACTAACATCATGAGTTTCAGGTATGATTGGAACAGGGAGATTCTTGCACAGTTTCATATCACTTACTATTAGAACAGGGAAGTGGATGAGCTTCATTGGATGACTGATGGGCGACATTATCGCATTGATTTTGTCACCTTCTGTCGTATTCTTGGTTTTGGACACATCCACAGGGGATATCAGAGGATTCATAATGAGCGTCGTCTTGAGCCAATAGAAGTAAGCTTCATGTGGGAGGATCAAAATCTTATAGTTCCTGATTGGTCAAGGACCAAGCTCAAGAGCTTCTATTACATCATGAACAATCTTTGCAGGATCACTCTTAACCCCAAAGACAATGCAACAGATTTGAATGGATATATCACTAATGTGTTGTCTAGGTTTCCTAGCTGTGAAAAATTTAATGTTCCAAGATTTATTTGGGTTGAGCTAGCATATGCCATGGATGATGGGAGATCTTTGCCCTATGCTCCTTACCTCATGTTTATGATTGAGAGAGTGACTGGCATGTGGTTCTCTAAGGATTGTGAGCACACTGTTTACAAGATCAAAAAGACCCATGGTGGCTTAGGGGGACTTGGCTCAGTTACTCAGCACATTGGTTCTGGAGGACTTGGAGATAGTGGGGCAGCAGGCCTTCACTCTTCTAGAGCTACACATAGAGATATTCCTGAGCCGTCTAGGGCTAGGGAACAAATGAAGAAGTCAAAGTGGGGGGAAGATGAGTGCAGGATGAAGGCAATCTTTGCTCATTGTGCATATGCTTCACAGACAGTTTATGAGGATAGAGTGGAAAATAGGGAAGCAGTGAGGCATGCTAGGGAGATGGTAGGGCTGCCACCCCTTCCACCAGTGCAGTCACCACCTCAGTTTTCTAACTTGCCTCGCCTGTCTTCTTCTGATGCGGAGCAGGATCAGCCACATGAACATCATGATGAATAGCCAGATGATCAGCAGTATGGGCACTCATATGAGCCATTCAGTCAGTACTATGGGTATCCATAGGGGCAGCATTTTGAAGAGCCCCCAAGGTAGTAGGACCTTGGTGCAGAGATTCACCCTACAGAGGCTGATCCACAGGTTCAGGCAGCTTTGTTTTGTACATATTCTAGGAGATCATGTCCTTCGACGGATCAGCCAGGTCCTTCTACTTTAGCTAGGGTATCTTCTCCGTGACGTTCAGCATGCTTCACTTCACACACCCATGTCGTCGGACGTGCTCGCGTCGACTCCGACAGTAACGAGTGACTTTTCTTCTTTTTCTTCTCTTTTTAGTACTTGATGCCAAAGGGGGAGAAAATTAGAGGGGTCAATAGATTTTCGACGCCATGAGTTATCTGTAGCTATGCCATATGTCTAGATCCATTGAGAGTAGTTGTTAGGTTGTGAGTTTGAGAGTCGCTCAAAACTCTATTTTATGGAATATGCTACTTTGTGACTTAATTTGCTTCGGATATGGACATGTATTCATGGTTACTGTTTTAGCTTGTCATATTCTGAGTTTAGATTGTTTTATATTCATATAATTTGTTGTAGTAATCTGATTGACACCTGACTGATATAGTCAGGACGGCAATGCCGCCCTGTGCTGTATCAGCCAGAGTCTTGTGTGCTTGAACTAATATGACCTATCATATGCATCACTCTTATTCCTGTGACACTTTGTTCAGCACCCTATAGTAGGCATGGATGTAGGGGGAAGTTCCCATCACACCTAAAATGATGATGAATAGACACTGTTGGAAATAGGATTTAACCAGAACGAGAAAGTTGAAGATGAAATAGTGAAGCAACTGAGGGCAATAGTGCCGGCCTCAGGGGGCAGTAGTGCTGCCCTACCATGCTAATTCCAAATCTAGCACTGCTTCCTATGTCATCTTCAAAATTCTTTTTCTTGTTAAAACCTACTTGCAGCTATGTCTAACTCATTATCCTATACAATTTCTTATCAAGTCTCATTTATATTGCATAGATGGACCGAGATAAAAGGAAGGTGTTGGCAACCAAGCAAAAGGTCAAGAGAGGCAGGGGATAGGCGAGCTATACTCCTAGAGACAGAAATCTTGATGAAGACCTTGCTGAAGAGGAAAATATTCAGAGGATGGGAAGAACCATTCGTGCGTGGCCTGATTCTCCTTTGCACATTTTAGAGTTTGATAGCAGCTACATAAGAGATAATACTGATAGGTTCGATCTCATTCCTCCCCAAAACAGTGATGATCATAGAGTTGTTGATTATTCCATGAGTTGGAAGAAGACTGGTGAAGCCAAAGAGATTGATCCCTACTCCTCTGATAAATCAAATGGCATTGATTATAGATTTTGGAATGCTTTCTAATCTAATTTTTATGCCACAGCCATCCTATCCAAGTCAAAGGGCAAGATTAGCAAGATGCAATACATTAACTTTGGTGACTTGGAGAGCAGAGATGATCATCAATTTGCTACAGCAATCAAGACCTGTGACCGGTTTGAGATGACAGACATCATGAGTTTTAGGTATGATTGGAATAGGGAGATTCTTGCTCAATCCCATGCTACTTACTATTGGAATAGGGAAGTGGATGAGCTTCATTGGATGACTGATGGGAGACATTATCGCATTGATTTTGTCATGTTCTGTCGTATTCTTGGTTTTGGACACATCCACAGGGGATATGAGAGGATACATAATGAGCGACGTTTTGAGCCAATGGAAGTAAGCTTCATGTGGGAGGATTAAAATCTTGTAGTTCCTGATTGGTCAAGGACCAAGCTCAAGAGTTTCTATTACATCATGAACAATCTTTTCAGGATCACTCTCAACCCTAAAGACAATGCAACAGATTTGAATGGCTATATCACTAATGTGTTGTCTAGGTTTCCCAGCTGTGAAAAGTTTAATGTTCCAAGATTCATTTGGGTTGAGCTAGCATATGCCATGGATGATGGGAGGAGATCTTTGCCCTATGCTCCTTACCTCATGTTTATGATTGATAGAGTGACTGGCATGTGGTTCCCTAAGGATTGTGAGCACACTGTTTATAAGATCAAAAAGACACATGGTGGCTTAGGGGGACTTAGCTCAGCTACTCAGCACACTGGTTCTGGAGGACTTGGAGATAGTGGGGCAGCAGGCTTTCACTCTTCTAGAGCTGAACACAGAGATATTCCTGAGCCATCCAGGGCTAGGGAACAAAAGAAAAAGTCTAAGTGGGGAA
Organism: Miscanthus floridulus; assembly: GCF_019320115.1. Taxonomy (NCBI): domain Eukaryota; kingdom Viridiplantae; phylum Streptophyta; class Magnoliopsida; order Poales; family Poaceae; genus Miscanthus; species Miscanthus floridulus. The sequence continues at coordinate 119,012,765 of NC_089586.1, read as the reverse complement.
AGATGAGTGCATAGATGAAGGCTATCTTTGCTCATTGTACATATGCTTCTCAGACTGCTTATGAGGATAGAATGGAGAACAGAGAAGCAGTGAGGCATGCTAGAGAGATGGTAGGGCTGCCACCACTTCCACCAGTGCAGCCACCACCTCAGTTTCCTAACTTGTATCGCCTTTCCTCTTCTGATGAGGAGCAGGATCAGTCCCATGAGCACCATGATGAATAGCCAGATGATCAGTAGCATGGGCACTCATATGAGTCTTTCAGTCAGTACTATGGGTATCCATAGGGACAGCATTTTGAGGAGTCCCCAATGCAGCAGGACCTTGGTGCAGAGATTCACCCTACAGAGGCTGATCCACAGGTTCAGGCAGCTTTGCTTCGCACATATTCCAGGAGACCACATCCTTTGACGGATCAGCCAGGGCCTTCTACATTAGCTGGGGCAGCTCCTCCGCAACGTTCAGCATGCTTCACTTCACACACCCACATCGTCGGACATGCTCGCGTCGACTCCGACAGTAATGAGTGATTTCTCTGCTTTTTCTTCTCTTTTTGGTACTTGATGCCAAAGGGGGAGAAAATTAGAGGGGTCAATAGTTTTTTGACACCATATGTTCTTTGCTGTTGTGCTTGATGTTCAGATCCAATGAGAGTAGTTGTTAGGTTGTGACTTTGAGAATCGCTCAAAACTCTATTTTATGAAATTATGCTACTTTGTGACTTTATTTGCTTCGGATATGGACATGTATTCATGGTTATAGTTTTAGCTTGTCATATTCTGAGTTTAAATTGTCTTATATTCATATGATCTGCTATAGAAATCTGATTGCTACCTGACTAACATAGTCAGGACGGCAGTGTCGCCCTATGGGGCCGGTAGTACCACCCTCTGTTGTATCAGCTAGAATCTTGTGTGCTTGAACTGATAAAACCTATCATATGTATCAAGTTTATTCCTATGACACTTAGTTCAACACCCCACAACAGGTATGGATGTAGGGGGAGGTTCCCATCACACCTAAAATATGAATCATGGTCTTTCATGCCAATTTGAGAATTCAAATCTCTATTCACATATTTAGGGGGAGGCTCCTACACCCATGGTTCAAAAATCTTAGTTTAGATTTCATATCATTTGTAAGCTCTAATTGGGTTGTCATCAATTACCAAAAATGGGAAGATTGTAAGTGCAATCAAGCTCTATTGTGGGTTTTGGCATTGATGACCACCAAATTAGAGGACTAATGAGATTTATCGAGATGACAAGTAGGAAATCAAAAAATGAGGATGATGTACAGGTTGTAGGTGTCCTAATTGCAAAAAGTGGTCAGACCGAACTCAAAGGAAGTTTAAATTCTTTTATGTTTTGAAATTAAGTTTAGGAAAAGTCGTACTATTAAGAGGGATTTTAGGACAGTTGGTCACCTGTTGAACCAGATGCTCAAATTCACAGATTTACATCATCCCACCTAGTTAAAACAGCCAGCCAAATTTTATATCATTTTACCTATTTTGACTAAGTCGGTAGTGCCGCCCTGTTAAGGGCGACAGCGCCGCCCTTAACTGACCGTTGGGCTCGAGGGGTATTTATACCCTTCAGGCCCGGCCCACAACGGTTATCGTCTTCACTGAGTCATTCTGCTCGAAACAAGATAGAACCAAAGCTCACTTCTCTCCTCCATTGTTGCTCCACCATTCCTCAAGCAAATCCTTGATTCCAACAATCAAAACTTGAGAGAAAAGGCAGCAAAACTCGATTGGAGAGCAGATCCACTGATTCCCAAAGTCTAAGAGCATTTGGTTCACGTTTGGCCGGTGGTTCTAGGGTTTGTTACTCTTAGAGCTTGCTCCTAGCCGGCTAGGCGTCGCCCTTGCGCTTGCTAACTCGTGTGGCAGCCTTGGGAGGTTTGTAACCTCATTCAAAAGCTAAGAAATCACCTCTCACCTCAAGAGTTCGCTCTCTTAATTTGAGAACAAGGGTAAGGCAAGCCTTTGTGGCAAGCCCAAGCCTTTTGTGGCTTCCTCAATAACGTGGACTTAGGTAAATCTTTGTGGTGAGCTTAACTACGGGATAAATCTTGTGTCTCGCATGCTTCATCTTGTTTAGTTGCTGGTTTAGCTCATTGCTAGCTATTATTAGGGTTTGGTTGCTCGATCCACGCTTATGTGAAGTTTTTGTGGTATTCAGTTTTCGAACTGGATTTTGTCTTTCTATTGCAAGATTAAGCAGCTAGTGGGGTCAGGTTCATCTCTGTAAAATCTCAGCTGTGTTAGATTTATTTTCATAGAGCGGCAGTGCCGCCCTGAAAGGCCGGTAGTGTTGCCCTCTGTTCTAACAGAGTTTTGAGTTAAATTTTTACAGGCCTATTCACCCCCCCTCTAGGCCTCCTTTAGCTTCCTGTAGGTCCTACACTTCTCCGTCCGTTCCCCTGCTCTAGGGTTAGGGTTAGGTGGATTCTTCTTACGCCCGCGATGGCTCGGGGTGCGCTTCCCGCGCGGCGTGGAGGCGTCGGCCGGCGGTGGTGATCTAGGGTTAGGGTTTCTAATCTAATTTGGATCAGTTCTTTCTTGATTTCTTTTCTATTTTTTACCCCAAACTGGATCTACCCACTAGCAACCATGGCTCTAATACCATTGACAGGCTTAGATAAGAGGACTTGCTGATATACCTCACCAAAAGGCAGTCGCGGAGGTGGCACCGCCAACAAGGTGGCCACGACGTGTCGATGATAAGGTCGGCGATGGGGTAGCGCTCCAGTGGTGTCCCGGTGGCGGTGTGGACGTCCGACTCTGTGCAGAGGCGGCGGTGAAGGCAGTGGTGCTTCCCGTCGCTCACAGCGCACCCTTCTAGATCGGACTAGGGCTAGGAACCTCGGTGGGGCGCTGGCGGCTATGGTGAACCTTGTATCTCGAGCCCCAGCCCCATCTCCTATTTATTGCGCTGCACGACGGGGGCGCATCAGCCAGAAGAACGGCTGGGCGCCCCCGATCAGGGCACAGATCAAGGTCCCAATTGACCGTTGGGCCAACTTGGTGGAGATCAACATAACTGCCGAACTACTACGGGGTCGCCCGCCCAGGATCTGGCCAAGAGAAGGCGGAGCAGTCGAACTCCGAACTTGTCGTCCATGCTACCAACACACGTCAATCGTCAACGCTTTCAAGAGCTGATGCCAAATGCTCAAACGTACTTGGTGCTCCAAACGTTCTGTCCGGTACTCCCTCGGTAGCAAATTGTAAGAGGTTCTGTCTTTTCTATATATATTGTTTTTACTATGTATTTATATTACATATATTAGCCCCGTTCGCTGGTCTGAAACTTGGCTGAAAAACACTGTTCCAGCTGAATTATTGTGAGAGAAAAATACTGTTCCAACTGAAAAAAGAAGTCGAACAAGCCGAATATGGGGTAAGCCGAACAGGGCTATTATGTCTAGATATATAGTAAAAAATATATGTAGAAATGTCAAACATCTTATGATTTAAAACGGAGGGAGTACTTCAGTGTGTCACAAAGTCACGTAGATGGGGGCACTAGCGGCGTAGAAACTAGATTTTTTTATATTTGTTAGCAAAGTGATAATGTGGCATTATAATTAAGAGAGGGAGGAGGATATGATTTTTCAGGAAAATCATGTCTATATGGAAACTATGATATAAAAAAAATGTGATAAGTAGATGATAGAAGACAGATACTAATTAGACAGAATTTATTTTGAAGAAATCATGCAATGAGAGTATGACTTATATGTGTAATATCTATGTGACTTAACATGTATGTCACGTCACAAGTTAGGCATAGCATAGTTTATTAGGCGTGTATTTGATTCATTGCCGCAACTATGACATGCCTTTTTTAGCACCTTTTTCCCACACGCCATGGACTGGTTTTTGGGTCTGTTTGATTTATGACCGCAGGTTGCCATAACTAAACTCTAGCCCCGCGAAAAAGTCTAGCGTCCATTTTGCTCGTCCAACAGGCGTCAAAAGTTGTCATTGAGCACAAGAAACGAGCATATAGAAGTGTGGCACGCTAGAGATGCATCAAGAAACAAACAGTCGCCGAAGTGAGTGAGGCACACAAGAGTTCTAGTTTTGAATGTTTGGGACATAAACCAGCAGGGCCTCCTTACCAAACTTTCCCACAATTATGGTTGCCACATTTTATGTGGCATTTGTAGTTTGTCTAAAGTTTGGTGCGGTAAACTTCAGGACGAACCAAAATGCCCAATATAGGTATTAGGAAAAAAAATAAAATATATGAGATACAACATATGACCCATTTGAAACATAAGAACTTTATAGAAATCATTTTAATTTTATAGGAGAATATATAGGATTAAAAAATTCTGACATTTCAAACGGGACCTAAATCATCGACGAAGTAATGGTATGTCGGCCCATAAATCCCAAGAACGCTGCTACAGCGGTGCATGCAGCCTTACGGCAGGACATGTTAGTCTGGGCCAGGATACCACAGCCAGGGTGAAAAATGAAATAGGGCCAGGTCCAGGGTGTAGCAGGCCAAAATCGGGTCGACATAGGCCGGTACGAATACAGAAGAGTCCGAGGGCCGAGCTGGTCGCCGCTCGCCGGACCGAGCCTTTTGTCCCAGCCAACGGACAGCCACGTCTCAACAGCCTACTCCGTCCATTTCTAGGACAACCTGTGATGAGTCGAGTTCATTGGAGACAGCCAGGCCTAAAGGGCTAAACCGCTAAAGCCTGAGGCTAATCAGGTCCAACATGCTAGACAGCCCATCAAGTTGGTTCTCCTCCACGCTGCTATGATTTTCCCCTCTGATCATTTCCCAAGCAAATCCATGCCTGCTAATGATCAAACCGAGAAAAGACCACAGTGTCTTCAGACACCTGACCATGAGATAATTTCAGACAAAACCTGCTGCGCCCCGTTCACTCATAGGATGGCTACGGTTCCTACCTGTAGCCTGTCAAACTCGACCCAATCGGATTCCTTAACGTACACCATCTTTCTCCCGGGCCATCTGATTATTCTCTCTGCACACGTTACGGCTGTAGCCTCTACCTTGTACTACTAGGTTGTAGCCATGAATGGGAAAGATAGCTGCCTACGGTTACATGTCCTCCATCAGATTAGAAACTACTACTGCTATAGATCAGTGCAGCGGCGACACCGCAATTATTTGGGACAAGGAGAACGTAACGCCAACCGATCTAATGGCCCCGGATCCCCTTTTCGTCGTCTGGGAGCAACTTTTTTTTGTCATGCAATGCACTGTGGCTCCGGCTGTACGTGACAGGGATGGGTTTTTTTTTTTTTTTGGGCGTGGGGGGCGTGGGGGGCGTGGGTGCAATCATGCAATCGTGTGTCGCCATGGCAAAACTTCTGCCTCTGTAATCATGCCCCCATGCATGCACCGCCGGGACAGACAAACTTTCACTACCGAACGCCTTTTCAGATGGCGATCTCAAGTGGTAGCAGGAGCAGCAGCTAGCGCTGATCAAACAGCGGGCGCAGGGGCAGGCGATAGATCGCGGGAAAGGACAGAGCACAAAACACACCTAGAAATTAAAAACACACGGATGACGGGATGAGTGCGAGGGCGGTTGTGCCATCTAGAACCGCCGACCATATATTGGTTGGCTCGTCAGTTGTGATGTGCTATTCACTTCAAACCTCCTCCTTTAATCTGTGGTTTCCATTATGCAACCCGCAAAAACTAAACCTCCGCGCGGGGCCCTCATCACGGGGAAGCTACGCGTGTAAAGCACCCGGCTTTGTCTAGTTATGGTTTGTCACCTCAGTGGCTCGGGGTTCGTGGAACGCTAACTGCCCCTGGTCCCTTTCTCAACCTTTTTCTTTCGAAGCAGAGAGAGGGAGAGATCAGCTCGAGTGAGATGGGACGTTAACCTCCGTCGATCATATATGGCAACTGCGATAGTGGCGTGGCGGCCGTGCACTGGGCCGGGCTGCATGCATGGCCACGCGATCGATCTCTCGGTAATTACGCGAGAAAGTAAGCTAAACCTCCAGAGCAGACAAAGACAACCGAGAGAGTTAGAAAGAGCTTAGTCGGAGTCCATATCCAATCTCCGACGCGAGCGCAGTGATGAAAAGCAAAGGCGAGGCGGCCGGACGGTGTTGGAGCTGTGTGCTGTCAATAAAAGGATTTGGACGACTCCGCGCAACAACGCGAGTAGCGAAGAGACGTAGCCTTTCTTTTACTTGCTTTAAGAGCAAACCAACCACAAGTGCTTGTTATCAAACCAGAAAGAAAAAACAAGTGCTGGAGCTTTCCATTCAGTTTTCACGATGCCTCAGTATCTCTCTCTGTGTCTCGGTGCGCTTTCCATGCAAAACACAAGTGCTGGAATTCAACTGAACAACGATGACAGGACAGGAGTACTGTTTTTGAGCACGGGGATACAGTAGGAGAGCGTCAGCAGCAAATTAACATGGCGCTTTTCTCGTAAAACGATCGAGTAAGGATTCAGATGCTGGCGCGGTGAAAAAAATACCACCGTTGTTCAGTTGAGTTCGGCCTTGCTAGCTAGATGAGTTTTTTACCCCCACACGTCCACGTGAAAGATCACTGTGTGGGGAACAGAATTCCCAGGCCAGTGATTGGCCAAATCGGTGAACGCTGCGCCACTCTCCCGGTTCGTGTGTCCCTGTCCGTCGAGTTGGGGAGGCTGGCGTGGAGCGCGGGCCCACCACTTTGGTTAACCATCCCCTTCTAGTAGATCGGGAAAAGAAAGACGGCAAAGCGGAGAAAGAAAAGGGCGCCTGTCCAAGAGCCAACCTGGGAGGCGTGGCCGCATTGGCCAGCAAGTAGCCGCGCGATGCAGACCGGACGGACGCGCTCATGTGCCGTGCCGCCGCCCGCTGGTCTGGTTGATCGCTGCCGCTGCTGGCCGACGACGCTAGTGCGCTCGCCATTTCCGCGAGGAAAACGCGCTGCCGCCACGGTGATTTTCCACGGGCGCCACCCAACCCGGGCGGGCGGCCGAGTCCGATTGGCCAGCTTAGGCCCGCGACGCGTGGTCCAGCGTTGCGTCCCGCTAGATGCCGTTGAACGGGCCCGGTTGCCGTATCGGGAAAGAAGTGCTACAGCTTTTCCATTTGCGCCGGCAGCCTTTCATTTTTCCGCCGCGGTGGAACCTGGTGCGCGCGTGCATGGCCACCGGATCGGCTGGCTGGCTGGCTCGCGGTGCCAGAATTCGCAGCTTCCCCCCAGGAGCAGAGTGCGTTGCGTGTTCTCTCTCTCATCTCTATCGTGCTGGCCACACCCGTCGCGGTTGAACCGGTCGTACTTCAACTCCAACAACTGCCCGCCCGGTCTGCATGACGCGCGCCGCAGTGCTGAATTCAAACTTGGAACAATCGATCGCGTCCGTATGGCACAAGCGCAGATTGGTATGTTTCGATCAAGACGACGCTCAGGCTCAGCGGGATATCGCAGTCGTGTGGTTGGAGCCGGCGCATATAGAGGGACAATTTACGTTCCTGCCGTAAACGAGCGTGTGGAAATGGACGGAAAACGACGTCGATCGGAGGCGGGAGGAGGTAGGGGGGCAGTAGGAACAGCCCGGGGCGTCAAAGCAGCCACGTCGCGGATCATGGCCTACTTGCGGCTTGCGCTCGCCTGATTTTCCTGTTCGGACTCTTATCATTACGAGAGCGACGTTGTCACATTCAGACGGCAAGAACACAGGAGGAAATTTGAGGCAGGACCAGGAGGAAGAATCCAAGCTCCTCTTTGCTGTGCCCGTTTGTAACAAGCAACCGATTTAACAAGCTGGTGTTAGAGGTCTTCTGCTGTGTTCAAACTGCACGTGTTTACTGAACACACAAAAGGTAGGGCGTATGTACTTGTGGTTTTTTTTAGCCTACGAAAGGGTCAAGTTTCAACAGTTGCACTAGAGTCCAGTAGTGCATGTAGGTGCTCACAGGGAAAAGTGGAATATGCAAACCAGTATTCATAACTAAAATAGTTTTCTAAGTAGAATGGTAGCCTTGGCTTATTACTACCTTATTTTCTTGGCAAACACCCTCTGTTTAGTCTTCTTCTTTTCACTGTCCAGGCTAAAAAGATCGGAATTTATACTACGGGTGCAGAATCAGAAAACGCGACACCACAGCCGCTTCATCACTGTCGGATTTTAAATCAGAACAACTAAACTCGGCAGTGATGAGGGTTAGCTATCACTGTCGGTTTCTACAAACCGACAGTATTCTGCAACTTCACTGTCGGTCATTTACACAACCCAGCAGAGTTCAGTTCCACCAACACTGTCGGTTCATGAGACTATCTGACAGTGTAACCTCGAACATCACTGTCGGTTTGTGTCTTTAGCCGACAATGTTGTCGTAACCAGCACTGCCGGTTTGGGATAAGATCCGGCAGTGATGTCTAAGCCAACGTTGTAGGTTTGTGGCTCAAGCCGACAGTGCCATCTTGGCCATCACTGTCGGTTTGTTGCTAACCGACAGTGATGGCCCGTTCGTATTTTATTGTTTTATAATTTATTTTAATTTATATTTTTTCATGGAATCGTGTTTCGCTTTATATACGCTACGTAGACGACAGGTCCATCAATATTAAACATTACAAATGTTACGGTTACAGTTCAAATGTTCTTATCAAGATCTCGATTCCTCAAAATAAAAAATATATTCGATAAGATGAAGTATGCTTCTCGGACTTCTTACAATAATCTAGCGAGCCGCTCTAGGCCATACTGGTCCTTGAACTTCACGGATTGTGCAATGAAAAATACTCAATCTTTTTTCAATACCTCGGCTAAGATGAATTTTGCCAGCTCTGATTGCAGTGCGACGATCTCCATGTCTAACAACCTTTCGTGGTTATATTTCTTGCGCTGTCGTTAAAAAAAGATGATATCCAAAGAGGAATCAATAAATTATTTTCTTGAATTATTAACAGACATAAATAAAATGGGAATTATACACATCAACTTATCTGCTTCTTTCGATTTCCCGCTGATGTAGCAAATCATTGCCCACGTTACATAAAACCCGCATTCATTGTTTCCCGTCGGTTGTTTTAGGTACTTTCTCTTCATTTCGACAACCTTGAATGGGACCTGCGTCCCACCGATGTCTTCTTCGGATACTGTGCAACATTAAAAGGAGAAACATTAGAAAACGGTATGTGTGATTAGAAAATAATATATTATTAGGATCACTTACTAATTCAGCACTGCCACCAATGTATCCAGATGATGAAATAGTTTTTAACCTCGATCAAATTTTTAGCAAGATTGACACAAATAAAGATGAAATGGTTGATGCAATCATAGAAAACCTAGTTGGGGAAGCTACACAGAAAACTAACTCATTGCAAGTGGTCACCCAAGTAAAAAAAGGTACAAAACTAGTTCTCATCCAGTCTTCTGATGATACCAACTAGGATACAACATCAACAAAACCATCACGAGATAACACATGTTGCTGCAAATTAATACATGTACTGTAATTTTACACCTTCTATATTATACCAAGCGGCTTTGATTTAACTGTCGTACCCAAATTCTGGTGCATGTTAACCGGGCAATAAATTTTAACAAACTATTACTTCCAATTCACACCACGGTATGAAAACACGCACAATTCATTCCACCACAATCTACTCTCGTACGCAATTGAAGCTCATACGCAATTGAAGCTTGTATGCAATTGAAGCTCGTATGCAAGAAGGAAGGGGGCAGAGCTCAGGTTGGCCTCGGCTAACCTAATGGGCATTTCATCAGAACACATAGCGGGCAGTGAGCCACGCATTCACCGTGGGGGATGGGAAAACAGCTGTCCGCACGCTTCTGAAGGCCTCTATGGTGGGAGTGCTAGCGTGGAGGAGGGGCACGGCCGGCGTCGTGGACGAGGAACGACAGCATGGACGGCACGGTGCTCCGGCATAGAGCGGTGAACGGCATCACGAGCGCTGGTGCAGGACTAATAGGGACGCATCGAGGGGACACACGAGCATCGGCGTCGAAGAAGAGGAGCGTGGGGCTAGGAACGGCGACGCGGGGGGCGGTGGACGTGTGCGTGGGGGCGGTGGTTCCCGTCGACGCGGGGTAGTGCTCCGGCGGCGCGGGGGGAGGGTTGGCGCGGGGTTGAAATGACTTTGAAAAATTTCACCCCGCGCCATGCTTTTATCCCAATGGCTCATCACTGTCGATTGCAAGGTCTAAACCGACAGTGATGAGGCAACATCACTGTCGGGCCATGTCTAGACCCGATAGTGATGGGGGTGCAGCGGTTACGGGTTAAGTAGCATGTATTTTTCCTTTCTTTCGAAATCCTCCAACTGGCGCAACGGTTAAGACCGCGCAATATAGCCCCCAAGACCCGTGTTCGAGTCCCACACGGCCCAATTTTTTTTATTTAATTTTATAAATTATTAAGCGCTCTAAAAGGTCAAAAAATAAATAAATAAAATAAGCCTTGACAGACCTCCTATACTAGCAAAGCAGTTAAGACCTAGAACTCTGGTCCCCGAGACCCGAGCTCGAACCTGAGGGCTGGCACATTTTTTAAAATTTTTTTATAAGTCACTGTCGGTTTTCAAAATGGACCGACAATGATGACCAGCATCACTGTCGGTTTCGTCCCATCACTGTCAGTTTTTTGAAACCGACATATATATATATATATTTCTTTTATATACTGAATAAATAGGAGCATGTGTATTCCTATGTCGAAATGGCTTAAATTTTTTTAGCAAGCATGTACACCTAAAGTAAGACCACACATAGGATCTTAGGTTTTTCTAATCAGTTCTTTTATTTATTATATTTTTTGTGTGTTGAATGAGACAATAGAGGATGAATTTTATCTTGGACCCAATAGATTTTTCATCAACCTTCATAAAATTCTTATCCCTAGGGCATATGAGAGCCTGTGTAAAAGTTTGGCACCATTCCGGATCGTTTCGTGGGTAGACTCCGTTCAACCTATAATTAATCGGTGACGTCACGCGGAAATTCAATTAAACCTCAAAAAGTGGCAAACCATCTTCAGAAAATCCCAAACTTGATGTTTTCTTCACCCGTGGCATGTGCAAGTCTAAAAAAAGTTTGAGACCAATACGACACTAGAATGCATATGAGCCACAGAAACCTTGATAACATATATGTATAGTCATGGTTCGATGAAAGGGCTCATGTACCTCTGGGAAGCATGTATACTCCGTCTATGTCAAAATGGCTCGAAATTTTTTTGGCAAGCATGTATACCAAAATTAAGGCCCCACACAAAATCTTAGGTTTTTCTGTTTATTTTATTATTATTATATTTTTCTCTGTGCTGAATGAGACAAAAGAGGGTGAATTACATCTTCGACCCACAAGATTTTTTAATTGACCTAAACAAAATTCTGATCCCTAGGGCACATGAGATCTTGTGTAAAAGTTTGGCACCATTCCAAATCTTTTTGTGGGTAGACTTAGTTCAACCTATAATTAATCGGTGTTGTCGCGCGGAAATTCAATTAAACTTCAGAAAGTAGCAAACCATCTCCGAAAAATCCTGAACTTGGTGTTTTCTTCACCCGTGGCACATGCAAGCCTGAGAATAATTTTGAGACAAATGCGATATCGAAATATAGATTTCTAGTTGCCCAACAAATGTTACACGAATTACATGCATGACAATAATTAAACACACAGGCAGTATAAATTAAAATTAGAACTCAATTAAACTACAACCTTGCAAACCTAGCTAAATAAACATTAATTACTATCGGCATCACTGCCGGGATGGAAAAACTGAGTTTACACGTCCATAACCGACCACTTGCATTAGATGACGTGTTCTCGACGATGTCCGAGATAAAGAACCAGCTAAGTGTTGTTCGCAGCAAATTTATTGGGGATATAGTTCACGATATACGTATATATATACATATATATACAACAATGATATTAAACTGATTATACTTATTTGTTAGCATAAAAAATAAAAGATATTGAAAAAAATTTCATACAATAGATGGAACAGGGAATTGCGGAATGACCATATTAGGAGCGAATGACTCATCGCCAGGGTGAAAACCCGGTTCTTGTGGTGGGGGAGGTCCGTTGTTCATACCACCTTATCGATAAAATGCAAAAAAATATGAACATAAAATATATGGACAAAAATTCTTCCAAATAAAATGTGACAACATAATTAAATATAGATCGAATGCAAGGAATAATAATATATATAAATGTAGAATGCAAAGAAACATGAATATAAATATAGATCAAATAAATATAGATAGAATATTGGAGAAGACAACATATCAATACCAATAAAAATATACAGGAGCTATGACCAAATCACGTAGAGAGAGTGAATTTCTTAAGTGAGAGTGAGTTCGTGGGTAGATGGGATCGATGTATGTGGCCGACGATTTATTTTATATAGGGGGCATGGACATCACTGTCGGTTTTCAGTTACAATCGACAGTGAAAGTGAATATCACTGTCGGTTTTTAAATAGAACTGACAGTGAATGTGCATATATGTAAAGGACCGTGGAAATTTTTTAATAACAACGATATATTTATTTAGATAGAGTACAGAAATACATCAAAAATTAACAAAAATATTAGAAATAAATTACATATATGATAACAAAGAACTTACACTAAAATTATATATACGATAACAAAAACCTATTTGCGTACAGGTTAATGTTACTATCAATGTGTATCAACACATTATAATTTAGCCACCTTAGTAGCATTCTTCTAGCACCAACTAGGGTCAAACAGCAGCGTCGAGGTGGTCTATGAGCTATATCGGTTGGAGATGATAAGATGGCATCGATGAATCCATGCCTCTGCTGTACATGGCCTTTTTCTCGGTATAGTCCAAAGCACATCGGATTCAGCTCGACACCGCACCGATGAACCAATGCCGCTCTGAGACAGGAAATTACCCAAAGTACACCAGGTAAGCTGAGCACGGAGGATGACATGTCTCTCTAGACATACAGTCCAGAGCGCACCACAATGGATGGCTCTGTGAACCTCACGGCGTCTCCAATCTTCGATGTTGCTCTATCTTCAGTAGCATTCTTCTAGTACCACTTGTGTGCACCATTTTGGTGCACTACGACGCATAACGATATCTGTGCATGGAGGGCTTTCTCCCACAGAGAGGCCATACATGTGAAAACTAGCAAGCAGAGAATGAACTGAAGAAATAAACTGTCGACAAAAGATGCTCGGCGGTCCACTAAGGGATATCCCATGATGGTAGATTTGTCGTAGAGGTGAGCGAGATCAGGAGCGAGATGGTAATACAAGCACCAAGACACAAGATTTAGATAGATTCGATTGTTAGTATGACGTAATACCTACATCCTGTGTTCTGATGTATTGCATTAAGATATATGGATCGTGTCCACTAGAGGACCCATGCCTCTCCTTATATAGTCTGGAGGGGCAGGGTTATAAAGAAAGTATCCTATTTGGTAGTATACAATAGCTTGCGGTGCACGTCGAGCAGCGCCGTGCATGCCTTGATCTTATGGGTTGGGCCACCTCTGATGGTGCGGCCTATGCCTTGTCTTGTGGATACCGAGGGCCATACCCCCATAGCTAGTTCTTGAGCCTAAGAATAGGTGACACAGTCACATGGTGCTAGGGTTAGAAAGTAGAAGACTAGCCGAGTAGGCAGCTAGTCTCCGGGCATAGCCTCGAGATGAGAACAAGCACATTCACTATAAGATGAAGTATGCCCACTTAGTCCCCGAGCCTACTGGAAGATGAAGAATGAATCTTGTAGCAGGGTCCAAGAAAAAGAAGTCTAAAAGCTTGCTAAAGTCATCTGACATGCGCGTATCAAGATCCTAGACATGCTGCCCAAGATCAGCACCCTAATCCAAACAGCATGGAGCAGCTTGATAGCACACCGACGAGACGTAGCAAGATCCGACCACCAAGGGAGCACCTAGGACTCCCCGGTGTCATTGGCGATGTCCGAGCACCGAGGAGCAAGGAGTCACCGGCGTCGCTGGCGATAACCGAGCACCGAGGAGCGAGGAGTCCTCGGTGTCGCTGTTGATGATCGAGCACCGAGGAGCGAGGAGTCCCTGACGTCGCTGGTGATGATCAAGTACGATCGTATAGACTCAATTTGACAAAAGTTTCTTTGATTCTTGCAATCTTTGCATGGGTAGAAGATAGGGTTGTTATTCCTAACATGTGCTTTGGCATCGGTGATAAACTGACTGACGTCATGCATGTATCGCTTGTCCGTTTGGGACAGATGCATCCACTCTCGATCAATCTCTACACACAAAAATATTGAGACAGTAATTATAAAGAATTAATAAGAAATCGAGCTTCATGAACAACAATTGTAGCTCGAAAGTACTATTTTTGAAAAATATTATTGTACACTAATTATTAGAAAATTAAAATTGGTAGCCCCGGCCCAGTAAATTGAAAATCATAGTAAAAAATAATTATTGTACAATAATGAAGAACAGCTATTCTACTACATGCCACATAAAAATGGAGACACTTATTTAAAAAAAAGACTAAAATTGGAGACATGAACATGAACAACAATGTAGCTCCAAATAATGCCCATATAAATTGAAAAACACAGCCCCATAAAAAAATATTGCACAACAATAAATAACAATTATTCTACCCCATGCCACATAAAAATGGAGACACTAATTTTTTTAAAAAGTCTAAAATTAGAGACATGATCATTAACAACAATGTAGCTCCAAACAATACGTTGTTATGTGACACATAAATTAATTTTCTCAATAAATTGTAAAAGAATCTACTCTACTTCTAAGAACTAATTATAGCATCACATACTAACAATGGTGATCTTTACCACCATGGAATAATTAGCTAGGAATTTAAATATGTTCATAGACACCAACCTTTTGGATGATGGATTGATCATAATTTGAGCCTTACACAAATGTTCAATTGGAAAAATGTTCTCTAGAATGGAGAAAGAATTAGAATGAGAATCAAGCAATGTAGCCATCAAAACAAAGCTAATTAAGCAACAAAATTAAAAGAGTGGATGTTTGTTACTGACCTTAAAGCAAAAAGATCAAGCCATTCTTCAAAATCTAAGTGCTAGCTTCATGGTGAAAAGCAGCCGCAATAATGGAGGAAATGACCTAAACGCGCCTATGTTCTCGGGATGGAAGAGAGGAGGAAGGAGAGGACGGCTGCAGCCTTTTTGTGCTGTAGGTTTATCACCGTCGGTTCTTGGCTAGAACCAACAGTGATAGAGCCCAATCACTATCGGCTCTTGGCTTAGAACCGACAGTGATATATGACCGTCAAGCTACTGCCGGTTAGAGACAGAAACCGGCAGTAATAGTTATCATCACTGTCGGTTCGGTCACATCCCATATCAATTTCTGGTTTTCAGAGCCTAGAACCGACAGTGAAGGGTCAACACTGTCGGTTCTCCTAATTCTGGCAGTGATGAAGCCGACAGTGAAGTGCTATTCTATAATAGTGGCATATATGCAGCTTGATTCTCACATGAGACGAACCAAACACGGCATCAGCTTGCTGGCCCAACCGCCGGCCCACCACAAAGTCTCTTTCTCCCATTTTTACCCTCAACCTGCTTGACCCCTCCATAGGACCATAGCCACTAATTTACCTGATTCCATGGACCTTCGATGCTTCCATACTTCGGCACCTTTGATTCTAGTGAAAGCAAGACTCGATGCTTTTCCCATCTTGCAGCCTAGGATCCTCGTGGTGGAAAGAATGGTGTTCATTAGCATAAATTTATGCATAAGCACGTACTATCTGGTTACTCAAGTCTGCTCTCGATCCGACTCTACCATTTCTAGCATCCAAACAGTATGTATCAGTAACTATAAGACTCTACCTTATAAGGCTCGTTCGCTGGTCTGGACAGGTTCAGCCAGCCGACTGGTCCCCCTCACGCGTTACAGCTCATCAAATTAGCCGAACAGTGTTTTTCTCTCACAACAAACCAGCCGGAACAGTGTTTTTCAGCCAAGTTTCAGCAAGCCGAACGGGGCCGACAAGACTGAATGGATTAGGATATGGAGAAGACATTATCCGCTCTAATCTTACTCAATGCTCAAAAGGTGACATGGTATTGGCTATAGAGAATGCACTATGAGCTTGCCCTTGTGCATTTATTTAAAAGTATATATATTAAAGTCATCATTGATTATTATTTTACAACAGAATTTTCAACTACCAAATCTAATTATCAGTTTGTGGACTATCAGCAATGTATACATGCTCGGAATGAAAGCGTTAGGTTCTTCCTTTTGACGTTTAACCCGAACTATTTCAGTTGGACCAATCCTGGACAGTCTGCCGTGCACATCTTTAATTATACGAATGAAATAAGTCAAAATTGACAATTAGTGGCAAACTCAACTTAAAGAACTGGTATAGACCTATTTGTCAGCTCACCCCAATTATGGTATGCTGGTCAACGAAAAAACAAAGGCGCATAAAATTGGTTCCTCTTACTCCTAAAGCATAAGGCATTTTTCTTTGTGTCCGACTGTCTGTCCATGTGATTGTCAACTTGTTTCAATCAGAATGAGCACAGCCAAGCTGCCCTGTTGACAATAAAGAATGAATAGGCTCTTTGGTATTTTTGCATACAGTTCTTTTATATGATAACGTACATATCTAAAGAAATCCGTACACTAATCATTTATGATCATCCGATCCAAGAAGTCTTTGCTGACAAATCACCAAATCATCAGACACATATTTTTTTGTATTATATAATTAACTATACTTTTGACACAAACACAAGAAACGATGGAGACAACGGCTTTCAAAAATGAAATTTGATTTTTGGAGGTTGGTAACCTTTTGTTTAGTATAAATGTCCACGTCACAAACTGGACGTTTCCTTTTTAAAAAAAAAAAACTGGACGTTGAATTATTCGTTTGGCTTAGCAAATTTATAACCTGGTTTCCAATCCATCACAATCTTGAACCGCCTTTATTATTCAAAACTTGTAGTCACTTTTATAAACTTGAGCTGCCTTTCGAAATTTTAGAAGCTACTCCGAAAGATTAGACAGACGACATAACTTGTGATTACAAAGTGTATAGCTCCGATGAGCACTTCGTCCGTCACTAAAGAATACTTGTATTAGCCGTACATATGAGCACATGTGCTAAGCCGGAAGCTTGAACCCGACCTCGAGGTTATTTATTTCCATTAACTTGTGAGTCATGGTGCAAATAACATGGCTACCAAAAGCGAATAGTGACAATTCACGTACACTGGTTTACTAACTCGTGCACGATTACATTTCTCTCGTTATGTCATTTTTGTTAGTTGATCTCCATCAATAGGTCCAACGGTCTACTGGGCCTTTGGATCTGTGCCCTGATCGAGTGCGCCCAACCCTAATATGGTTGGTGGATCCCTGTCGCACAGCACTATAAAAAGATAGGTGGGGATCACGGCTCGAACTATGAGATTGACCTGAGCCGCCGTAACCACTAATAGAGAAACACTAATCCGATCTAAAGAAGAGTGCTGCCAGCGACGGGAAGCTCCATCGACTCCGCCGTCGCCTCTACATCGTCTCCACCACCCTGGACTCCACCGCGCCGAGCTCCCTCGACGCCGGCGTCCACGAGGTTGCGACGCAACTACACTAGGGCGAATTAGAGGAACTCTAAGTAAGATGCTTACCCCGATCTACGGTTTAGAGGCACTATTGTCTAACAATGGTATCAAAGCCAAGGTTACCAGTGTGTAGATCTAGTATGTGGTAAAGTATTGAAAAGAAATAAAAGAAAGAACAAGGGTTCGATCCGTTACGGATTGAAACCCTAACCCTAACCGGGTAAAAGAAAATAGAAAAGAGAAAAGAGAACAGGAGGGTGGCGGGCATCACTAACTGCCAGTCACCACCGCCACCGCGCACGGAAAGCTGCCGCACCGTCGTCTTAGTCGGCGCGTGGCAAGAAAAGATCATAGGGTTCAACCGAACCCAAGCCCAAAGAAAACCAAATCGGGTTAATCCTAACCCTAACGAAACCCTAACCCTAACCCAAATCCCCAATCAATAAAGAACCAAGAAGAAACAGACAAGAAAGCAGAGAACCGATCAGATCTAGTTCGGATCTGAGAAGAAAGAGCGTTTTCCTAACCCTAACCCTAATTGGGTGAAAGAAAGAAGAAGAAAGAGGGATTCGTCCTAGAAGAGAATCAAAGCCGAACCCTAAACCCGTGAAGACCCTCTAGGAAAGAAGAACAGTGGGTCGGATTCCGAACCCTAACCCTAGATCTAAACCCTTACCCCAACACCGGTTCAGATAAGAGAAGAAGAAGCTCCAAATCAGAGAAGAAGGGGAAAAAGGGGAAGGGACCAACCTCGCCGTGCGTCGGGCTAACCCTTCACCGGTGCGGGAGAAGAAGGCCAAGCCGGGGGAGCTATTTCGCCCGGGCTTGGCCAAGGGGGCGCCGCGGCCAGGCCGCTCGACGGTGGCGTGCTCACCCGCTGGGGAGCGCGCACGCTGGCGAGGGGGCCGGCGATGGCGCCATGGCTGCCCGCTCCACCGCTTCGCTCGCTCGATGCGCCGCGTGGCTGAGAGAGAAAGGCAGAGAAGAAATGGACTAGGGTTAAAGGGGGCCGGCCGCGCGGGGGAGCGTGGTCTCGCCGCTGCGAATGACGGCGCCATCTCTCTCTCTCGGCTCCAGTCGCTGCTCGTTGCTGCTGCGTTGAGTGAGAAGGAGCGTGGGCGTAGAGAGAGAAGAGGGAGGGGTGAATGACGCTAGGGTTTCAGCGGAGGCGCTGAGGTCGTCGTTTTGATCCGCCGAGACGCGCGCGTAGCCGTCCGATCTTCATCAACAGCATAGATGAACCGAGCCAAAATCAGGCCTGGGCGGGCACGAGCGGGAGGCCGCTTTGCTGGCCCAGGCCCAGGTTGCGGCCTAGGTATGGGCAGCGCGCGTGCGTGGACTGCTGTGGCAGCCCGGGCCGTGCACTGTTGCTGCAGGCCGGGCCACAATGAACAGTAAATAAAGTTACGAGTTTATTTAATTTTTAGAAGCCGATTTTGATGATATTTGTCTACTTTAAATATCTCTATTAGAATTTGAACCAACGGCATAATTTTTCAGAGAATATTTGAGAAAAGTTTAATGCTTCTAAAAAATAGATAATTAATTATTTCATGTTTCCGCTGTTAAAGAAATAGTTGATTCTCCAGTTATTTTGAACCAACGTGATATTTTATTGGAGAAAAAGAGATTTTGATATAATTATGATGTTGTTATTTTCTGACCAACGTTGTTAATAACAATATTGTAATTTTAATGATTTTATGCATTAATTCTATTTCTGTCCAACGGTGATGTAGAATTAGTGTATAAGAACAGTTATAAATTTTAATGATTTATGCATTAATTCTATTTCTGCCCAATGGTGATGTAGAATTAATGTATAAGAACAGTTGTATGTTTTAATTTTGACCAACATTGAAATCAAGGCATGCAATTGTTGTTATTTTTTATATTAAGAAAAAGTTTGACCAGACCTTCATCTTGGCTAAGGTGAACTGGATAGTCACCTCACCATGTTCCATTGAGCCTATGGCATCAGTGAGGGAGACAAACGAGGCTGATGCTGATTGGGCAACTAAAGAGAGAGATTTTGAATCCCAAAAGATGTCCTATGACCTTTAGCATAGGAAGCGGGTCACTGTCAATAAGAAATATTTAGCTATGATAAAGAATACTATTAAGCCTGTAATTGTGGGCTCAATCCTAGACTATGACACGGTCACCGAGTATCTCGATAGAATAAAGAGTCAGTTCACTGGCTCTTCAAAGACATATGTTACCCAGCTGATAAAGCAGCTGGTGACAGAGAGTTACTCTGGAAATTGTGGCATAAGAGAACTCACGATGCGTCGTCAAAATTATGGCACTGTCATTTAGGCCATATTTCGAGGGGGGATAGAAAGACTAGTTAAAAAAGTATATTCTTTCTCTATTGGAGCTCTTAGATTTAGAACAATGCAGAGAATGCATAAAGGAAAGTATATAAAGAAAATTAAGAAAGATGCCAAACAAAGCGTAGAAATTTTATAGATTATTCACACAGACATCTGTGGTCCATTTTCCTATAAAGAGTGTGAATGGTTATGATTCGTTCATAACATTCACAGATGATTACTCCCATTATGGCTATATTTATCCAATCAAAGAAAGAACATAAGCATTGGATAAATTTAAGATATTTAAGGCAGAAGTTAAAAACCAACACAATTTAAAGATTAAGATAGTCAGGTCCAACCGTGGGGGGGGGGAGTACTACGGTCGGCATATCTCATATGGCCAAGTTCCTGGACCTTTTGAAAGGTTCTTACAGGAAAATGGTATGGTAACCCAGTATCCTATACCGAGCGAACCTCAGCAGAATGGAGTAGCTGAAAGACACAATTGTACCCTAATGGACATGGTGCGCAGTATGATAAGTTACTCTACCTTACCGTTGAGCCTGTGGAGGGAGGTGTTAAAAACCGCCATTCATATTCTCAATAGAGTATCAAGTAAGTCGGTGCCCAAAACACCGTATGAGTTGTAGACAGCAAGAGTACCCTCACTAAATCACTTACGTATGGGGGGGAGTTCTGCTGAGACTAAAGTATTTAACCCAAACATTGGGAAGCTAGATCCCAAAACAGTAAGTTATTATTTCATTGGCTACCCAAAAAAGTCAAAAATGTTTTCATTTGTACTGTCCAGACAGACATACAAAGTTTGTAGAAACGAGACACGCTGTCTTTCTAGAGGATGAAATAATGAGGGAGAGCATGATAGCTTGAGAAATTGACCTTGAAGAGAAGTGGGTGTATGTGTCCACTCCAATGATTCATGAGCTATTTTTCTCACTATCTGCTATCACCGCACCAACAGTGCAAGATACTGTGGTGCCAGCACCTGTTGTTATTCCGCCTATGGCAACGATGAATGACGATGAGGAACATGTTCTTCAGGATCCTATAGAACCTATTGCCACACATGAGGGGGAGCAACAACAGACTCAAACAGAAGATGTGCCAAATATGGAGGCCCCTATAAGGTCTCAAAGAGTTAGAAAATCAGCTATTCCTGCTGACTATGAAGTATATAACACTGAAGAATTTCAAATAGAGGATGATCCCATCTTATTTGAAGAAGCCATGAGAAATGATCATTCATCAAAGTGGCTTAGGCCATGGAAGATGAAATGAAATCAATAAATGCCAATAAAGTTTGGGACTTAGAGATAATTCCTAAAGGAGCCAAAACAATAGGCTATAAATGGGTCTACAAAATAAAACTTGACACTTAAGGAAATATAGAGAGATATAAAGCATGACTTATGGCAAAAGGCTTTACGCAAAGAGAAATGATTGATTACAATGAGAACTTTTCTCTAGTCTCATGTAAGGATTTTTTCAGAATCATAATGGCATTAGTGGCACATTACGATTTAGAGTTACATCGGATGGATGTAAAAACGATATTTTTCAATGGGGACTTGGAGGAAAATGTTAACATGGCACAACCGAAAGGTTTTGTTATGGAAGGAAAAGAACGAATGGGATGCCGCCTAAAGAAATCCATTTATGGATTAAAACAAGCTTCAAGACAGTGGTACTTGAGGTTTGATCAGACAATAAGAAATTTTGGGTTTAAAGAGAATATAGAGGACAATTGTGTCTATGCAAAGTTTAAGAATGAGAAGTTTATCTTCCTTGTCCTGTATGTGGATGATATCTTACTTGCTAATATTGATGTCAGTCTACTACAGGAGACAAAGAAGTTTTTGTCCTCAAAATTTGATATGAAGGATCTTGGTGAAGCCTTATTCGTTCTAGGGATTGAGATTCGCCGAGATAGAAGTAAAAGGGTATTAGGACTATCACAAAAGGCATACATAGAAAGGATCTTAAAGAAATTTAGTATGCACAAATGTAGTCCCGCACCTGCTCCTATAGTCAAGGGTGATAGATATGGAGATTTTCAATGCCCCAGGAACCAATATGAGATTGATCAAATAAAAGTGGTTACATATGCTTTAGCTGTCGAAAGCTTACAATATGCTCAAGTATGTACGCGCCCTGACTTGACATTTGTTACCGGGTTACTTGGCAGGTTTCAGAGCAATCCTAGAACAGAACACTGGAAATTAGTAAAGAAAGTCTTGTGTTATTTGCAAGGAACGAAAAGCCTCATGATGACGCATAGATGATATGATTCACTCCATATAGTGAGATATTCAGATTCTGATTATGCGGGAGATGATAGAAAATCCACGTCTAGATATGTATTCACTCTCGTAGGGGGAGCTATTTTATGGAAAAGCTTAAAGCAAACCGTCACTACATTGTGCGTGTTATGAGGCAACGGGGCAGGTGAACTGGCTAAAGAAGTTCATACCCGGTTTGAAGGTGGTTGACGATATCTATAGACCACTTAATTTATACTACGATAATAATCCGGTAGTACAGTAAGCTCACGACAATAAGTCAAGTGGTGCTGTCAAACACATTGACATAAAGTATTATGTTGTGAAAGATAAAGTCCGGGATCATGTCATAAGTCTTGAGCATATAAGTACCGAAAAGATGCTCACGGATCCGCTTACAAAAGGCTTACCACCCAACGTGTTCAGTGAACATATAGCTAGCATGGGTTTAAGGGAAAGCCTAAAATTCCTGGACAAAAGAAGGCCCAAAGTTAAGTATCTATTTCAGAACAGAGTGGTGTGTTGTAGCTGTTAAATCTATCGGCAATTGACCGTGACGATGAAACATGCTCTATGAGCTAATTTGTAATGGAATGAACAAAAGTAAATGATATGAAATTAAAAGATGATAGTGAGATCAAGGGAGAAAATGTTAGTTGATCTCCACCAATAGGTCCAACGGCCTCTTGGGCCCTTGGATCTGCGCCCTGATCGGGGGCGCCCAACCCTAATATGGTTGGTGAGCCTCTGTCGCACAGCACTATAAAAAGATGGGTGGGGATCACGGCTCGAATTACGAGGTGGACCTGAGTCGCCGTAACCACTGACAGAGAAACACTAATCCGATCTAAAGAAGAGTGTTGCCAGCGACGGGAAGCTCCATCGACTCTGCCGTCGCCTCTGTATCGTCTCCACCACGTTGGACTCCACCGCGCCGAGCTCCCTCGACATCGGCGTCCATGAGGCTGCGGCGCAACTACGCCAGGGCGAACTAAAGAAACCATAAGTAAGATGTTTGCCCGGATCTACGGTTTAAAGGCACTATTGTCTAATAATTTTAGCTCATTTACTATCTCGGATTGTACTATGGATGGATGCTTTTGTTCTCACTTTTCTCTTTAGAAAGAAAGAACACAACGGCCCTTTATTTGAATTGCAAAACAATTGGCTTCCCCGTTGCCTAGCGTTGTTGCTTGTTGGTTCTGGCTTTGTTAGAGGCAATTTGCCTACCCAATTGTCCAATCATATGTCCCGTTGCATTCAAACTATAGGGTTCGCCTAACCTTTAGCCTAGGATAGAAGTTCGGCGGTCCACACATCGCACGAGGAAAAACAGAAACAGGCTACGTACGTATGCCACCAGGAAAGAGAGAAAAAAGAATTCGCCAATCATGATTCATGATGAAATACTTTGGTCTTGTTAATAAGCAACAACCAGCTAGAAAGAGCTTGTAAATCTAAATACAGACGGAACCAAAAGCCCTGCTGATCGTCGACGAAAATACCAAGATCTTTGCCGAACCCCACGGCGCGCCAACCCTTCTTTCCCCGCTGCCTAACCGTGCCTCACCCTTCCAGGTAGGAGAACGATGCTGCCGTTTACCAGAAGAGAACCCAACTATTCTCGCGGAGAGCAGAGAAGAAGCGGTCACAGCCCGGATGGATGGGTTTGTGGTGCGCTCGCGAGAGGAGGAGACGTGCTTGGACCCGCGATCGAGCCGTGCACCGTCGGGGATCGAAGGCGCGTGCGGACACGGCGCTCCTCCGATCGTCCACACGACCACGCTGGCCGTTACCAGGGTCCCCGGGCATGGTCGCCGACTTGGCTTGGCTATGCGTGCCGCCAGCTCGTACGTGGTGTAGTTCTGAGTTTTGAGTTTTGACTCGGGTGGACGGCCGAATGCGGTCTAACCGTTCGTTTATTTTTTCCAGCGGTGAAACAGCTGACCAAGGCGGATGTCGCAGGCGGCAGGTGACCAAGCGGTGAAACCAGCGGTCTAACCGTTCGTTTGTTTTTGTTGGGTCAAGGACTCATCAAGGTAAAAGAAAACGGGTTGGAGAGAGAGGTGAAGTACGACACGCCGTGCCAAAGCGAGTACAGCCCGGGGGCGTGCGTGCAGAAAACGAACTGTGGAATCTGGAATGCGACCGCCGCCGCTAAAAAAGATTAGAAAAATAAGGAGGGATCTGAGCAATCAAGGCGTTGCGGCTGTTCCAAGGAGAAAAGTACGAAGAAAAAGAAGATGCGGCGGAAAGATGGATGCCACCTACACGTACGTCAATACCTATTAATTAATTTTTATAGACACTATGTTTAAAATTATGGCTCTAATAAATAGTTTCTGCACAATAATTTTTTATCCAATCATATATATTCTCTCTCCATTCTCTATCAATCACATCCCTTCATGTCTTAGTTCTCGCGTAGACATAGTTTCTAACTTAGACCCACTTTCTATGATTTTTGCTCTCTCTCTTATATAACTATCTTGCCACATCAGCAAAACGCTTAGATAGCGATATAATTAATGTTCATAGAAACAATGGACATTTCTACATTGGGAGTGCCTTTGTACTACGTGACTGCTTAATACTACTACAGTGCCTGTCCAACAACCGTTCAAGCTCGGCTTTGATCGAGAACTCCCGTTGCCAAATGCTAAGCCAAATGGTACGGTATCTTCAGAGAAGCACGTGTGTCCTGACCGCGCTGGATTTCACTTGAAGCAAGACTCTTATTGGCTGCGTCTCGCTGGTACCGAGGATACTGTTCCTGGCTGAATTTTACTATTTATAGATGATTTTTCTTATAAATTTCTTCAAATTCATTCAGATTTCTCTAAATTTCTCCAAACGAACGGGGCCATTGATGATAAATTACGAAACTCCGGCGTCACAAAGACGAGACATGAGCTTAGTATTCACCGAATATTTGGAGGTGCAAATCACGCTAAGCGTCATGCATGGCGGTCAGGCAGTCATGCTCTTGTATAGTCCTATTGGCTAAGCGTGGCTACCTAGAACACTTACGGCGACACAAACAGGTACGCGTCAGATTAATGATACCAATACCATCATCAAGGGATAACAGCAGTCAGTCACCGGCCATCGCATAAACTATCAATTTCAAAAAAAAAAAAAAAGGTTGGATCCTGGACGAGGCCAAGCTACAGCGCATCGCAGGCTAGTTTACAGCACGAGAAAAAACAAAGGTGAAGTCAAATCCGAAATGGAGACTCTCGATCGAACCGGAGCATAACAAACTGCACAAGATCCGAAGGGCAACGTCAAACCGAAATTGAATAGATCAACGCCCGCCTGGCACCTGTGAATCTGTGATTCAGCCTGTTCGCTGGTTGGTTTCAGCCAGTCCAAACCAGCCAGTCAACAGTATTTTTCTCTCACAATAAACCAGCACCAGCCAGCCCAAACAAACTCAGAAACCCACCAGCGAACAGGCCGATTATCCGCGTCCACATGATGGCGACCCGAACAAACAGCATTTTAAATTCCAACAAATAAATTTCGGCTGCGAGTTTCTTTCAATTCCATCTACTATGATGAATTAATTAAAAGAAACTGCATCAATCAGTTTTTAGTTGGCAGAAGATTGATGGAAATCAGACACGCCTGGATAGATGTGGTTAATTGGGTTGCCATCATCATGCCATATTGACATGCCAGCGGGCAGCGGCAGCGGAGAAAAGTTCACGTAAAACGTGCGTGGCTGACCGTCCAAGCCAAGCGGTGGAAACAACGCGAGGCGCCGCGTCAAAACGCAACGGCAGCGCCCGCCCTTCCGCCGAGACCCCGTTCCCGTTCATGTGGGCTTTGGCTTGCCGTTCCCGTTCCCCCATAAAGTCCACCTCCCCCGCATTACTGCGCTCCCTCCCATCTCCGCCTCCGCTTGCTGCTGCTGCTGCTGCCCCTGCTCCAGCTCGGACGAGCCTCTCCCCTCCCTCCTCGTCGCGTCCCACATAGCCGTGCCTCCTCCTCGCCGCCGCGCCCCACCGCTCCGCAGCCCACACTGCCCCGATCCCGCCGGAGTGCCCGCGGCGCCCGCACACGCGCCCTTGCCTGCGCCGACCGACCGCCGGCGAGGGGTCTGGGCGCTTGGTCTCCGTGACCTCCGCAGGCGCGCTTGGTGTCTTCGTCGTCCGGCTGGTTTCCGCCAGCCTCGCTGCCCGCGAGTGGCGTCGTGCCGGCGGCGGTGCGGGAACAAGGCGAGGGCGGCGCGCCTTGTCGTCGTGCGGGCTGACATGACTTGAGCCTTGAGGTGCGTGCGGTTGCTGGCTAACCTGCTGGAAATAACATGGGTGATAAAAGGGAATGGGAATGGGGGCAAATTCAGGAGATGATACTCATACTACCAGAATTTTATCAACCAAATCAAGAAGCTGAGGTCCCTGTTCTAATTTTGTGAAAAACTGGCATGTGTCAAATCTGGCTCCGTAACTGTTCAACTCATCGCCCTCTTCGTCGCTGGTGTACGCGGTGCCGAATCGGCGTCCGGTATCCGTCCCACCGAAGCACGCCAACCACCCCGAGCGCTCTACCCCCCTCGTTGTGGTTGCTGCTGCAACCGGCGCCTCCCTTCCCTTAATTGGTATGTCATGGCGTGGAATGGGAGATTCATCCAGACTTGGATAGGTTTCTTTCCTTGTTAAGGATCCCTACTTGCTTGGAGGAATTTTCCTGGAGTGGGGTTTTGTTCTAGGAGATCTTCTGTGCGATGTGAGCAACCGGATCCATATCGTCCTTATTCTTCATTAGTACTATTAGATTGCTTGCTTCACAGTGGAGTATCCATCCATCCACGGTTCTGGTTTAGTTCTGTTTTAGTTTCTCTTCTGCCGTGCGTGTAAGATCGTCTCAGTTGATGTTGACGCCATTTATATTCCTAAACATAGGACAATTCGCAGTTTTTACTGAATCCTCATGCTCCATGCCAAGGCCGCCCCAGGTTTTCCTTTGTCGGCTATGAAGATTATCCTTCACAACGAGATACTTTTGGTATTATGCCTTAGTCGTACCGAAATGGAATATAACTACTTAATTGCCAATAAGCCAAATTAGGCTGATAAAGTAACGGAGTGGAAAAGGAAAAGGTCCAGAATTGGGCGGTGAAGATATTATTGGCACCCTTCTTTTGTTAATATAAACTATTAGATGCACATTCTGAGACTATGTAATACCATTCTTGTTTAAATCAGGTAACTTCATTAGCTTGGGTTACAGAATAGTAACTAGCACAATATATAATGAACATGTAGTGACACAGATCATACTCTCAGACCTAGTATGCAATGAGAAGGGTGATGGGATAAGGACCAACCTGGAACAATGAGAAGGGGGATGGGATAAGGACCAACCTGGAACAGCTTCTTTTTTTTTTAGCTAACACCAGACTCAACCCCACATAGATATGTTATCTGTTACCCAAACTTATAAATTCATTTGTTTCTAATAGGTATCCTTTTTTGACGTTTCTAGAGAAATCTTATTGTAGTTTCTGTCTCTACGTTTCTTTGGAGGCTTTGGGAGAGGAAGGTAGTTGAGAGTTCTCTATGAATCACAATATATTTCCTAGCCCATCCCCTTTTGTCAGCTATTGGTTGAGAGTTTTGCTTTTAGTTCAAAGACATCTTTCCAGAGTTGATAATTGTGTATCAATTACTGATATAGTGTTGTTTGATCAGGCTTTCCCCTCAACTGTAATCATGAGAATTGAGAATTGATTAAGCTGATTGATACTTAATATCTTACAAATTTCAGTGATTTGTTTAGGTAAACACTTTGCTTCATTGCAATTCCTTGTGACATGTTTGTCTTTTTTTTTATGTGTTGCAGGTTTAGGATGTGTACAGAGGGGCTGTATTCTTGTGTATAGATTCTCTTTCTATTGATCAACTGTTGCTGATTCTGACGGAATGTTGGAGGGTCAATCTTGCCTGATATCAAGGTCGCTGCCGAGTTCCTGTGAGCAGGAATCCAGACTAGCTTACATGACTTACCACCTACTCGAGATCACGAGGAGTAAGCGCCCGCCTGGGACCCTGTCTATTGAGCACGACATTGCTGCAGTGGCAGCATTGACTAAACGGAGCAAGTCCGCTGAGGACCAAAATGGTGAGGCACTGGATTGTCAAGGAAGTAATGATCAGGGCGACTCAGATTCAAGCACCCTAATAAGTTCCATTGGCCGGGACAACTCAATCAACTGCCTTGCTCGTTGTTCTCGTTCTGATTATGGATCTATCGCATCACTGAACAAGAGCTTTCGATCACTTGTCCGCAGTGGTGAACTGTACAAGGAACGTCGACAGCTGGGGAATTCAGAACACTGGGTCTACTTCTCTTGCAATGTGCAGGAGTGGGAGGCGTATGACCCCTACCGTTCACGGTGGATGACGCTTCCAAGGATGCCCCATAATGAATGTTTCATGTGCTCTGACAAGGAGTCACTTGCTGTGGGCACTGAACTTCTGGTGTTTGGAAAGGAGATTCTTTCACATATTATTCTGAGCTATAGCATTCTGACAAATTCATGGTCACGGGGTGTTGAAATGAATGCCCCTAGATGTTTGTTTGGATCAGCTAGTTTTGGAGAGAAAGCAATTATAGCTGGAGGCATGGATGCTGATGGAAGGGTGCTTCGTTCTGTTGAGCTGTATAACTCGGAAACTAAGAGATGGATAACACTTCCAAGCATGAACAAAGCTAGGCGAATGTGTTCTGGTGTCTTTATGGATGGCAAGTTTTATGTAATTGGTGGAATGGCCAGTAACACAGAAGTGCTGACTTGTGGAGAAGAGTATGATTTAGATAGAGGTACCTGGCGGGTGATAGAGAACATGTCTGAGGGGCTCAATGGTGCAAGTGGTGCTCCTCCACTTGTCGCTGTTGTTGAAAATGAGTTATATGCAGCGCAATACGCCGGAAAGTTGGTAAGAAAGTATAATAAAATGGATAACTCATGGACAACATTGGGGGAGTTACCAGAGCGGCCAGAAGCTGTGAATGGCTGGGGTATTGCATTCCGGGGCTGTGGAGAGCGTCTTTTGGTTATCGGTGGACCAAGAGTGCTGGGTGGTGGGATGATTGAGCTCCATTCTTGGATTCCAAGTGAGGGGCCATTGCAATGGAACATGATCGGAAGCAAATCTTCAGGTAACTTTGTTTATAACTGTGCTGTCATGGGGTGTTGATATGTGCACCCTCAAACATACTGTCGACACGAAAGATTGTGATATTGGTTTTATCAAATGGCATAAAGCACTGATTCCACCTGATGGGTAATCTCTGCATTCTTTTTGACATTTCAGATTTTACTCAAGGTTCAATAGAGTAGTCAGTTCCATGTACTCGTTAATAGTTACCCATTGGTTTCTGTTTTCAGCACATTTTATTTGCAGTTGATGATTTGTACCATGCTCCATATACTCTGGTGAAATGAGTTCTCTGAGATGGATGCATATAGGTGATAAATTGTAATTGAGGTAACCGTGCATCTATATGATTGTATCACTGTGTCAACGCTGTAGTTCCATTGTGCAAATGTGTCTTTCCAAGAATTGCATGAAAAAATTGTTTATCTGTACATTTCCCAGCATAATTTTGAGCAGCGACCTCTCCATGTTTGTAGTCTGCCTTTAAATCCTTTGAAACAGTTGGTGCTAAAGCCCTTCCACTTTCCTTTCAGTAGTAGGGATCCTACGCTAACTTTGTTTCTTAGCCTATGAGATATTATCATCAAGTGTTAGGCAGGTGCCCACTTTATTATATCCAAGATGGCGACAACTGCGGAGCTAATCAGTATATCATTGTCTGGTTCGTGCTTTGTATCGTGGAGATTGAGAGGCCATGTTTTCTTTGTCGAGTTGTGCCTATGATTAGCTTGATGGGTTTGTTTGGACCCCATCAGTTTGCAGCATATCTATGAAAATCTGCTGGCTGTGCCGTGCCTTTTAAATTTTTTTGTGCTCTTTCAGTTGTGACTGGGTGCTTTTCGGGTTGTCTTTTGTGCATCCGTTGGTAAAAGGATTATTGGCTAGGATTTCTAAGGCATCATCCTAGAAGATAAGGAAAAAATATAATTCAAACCTAAAATGTGCACTCTATCCACGCACAATCCAAGTGAATCTACTTCTACTAAAAGAATACACCTCATTTGGACTGTTCTAATTATTGTGGTGTCTCTAGCCAATCATCATTTCTGCTCATCGAGCAGTTTTCTGCTTTAGCAGTAGCACTACGGATTCTTGTCCTCGCATTCGATTTCTTGGTATTCCGGTGTTGTTGCTGTTGCATTATGACCTCTGTATGATCATTGGGCAACAACTCCTGGCGTCCTGCTTTCGTTGACGAGAGCCCAAATCATCATCCCCAGGCCGCAGGCCTGTCGCTGTGCAGCTTCCGTTTCTATCGATCCACTCAACAGTCAGATTCACGAAAATGGAAGCCAGTCAGATTCACGAAAATGGAAGCCAGTGAGATTGATGACATGAATCACGGACTCTTATAATCCGTCTTTTTTATGTTTTGTTTTATTTTTTCAGCGAAGCGAACGGGACGGAGAGAGTGGTGTTTTTTTCCCCTCACTTTTTGTTTACAGTCCTTGCCGAGTCGTGCGGTACAGTGCTGCAGCGCCGTGGGCTGGGAGGCTGTTGCTGCCTCGTCGTCCTCTGCCGGCTGCACTGGCAGTCTGGCGGCACTGGGCACTGCCCTGCCCACTTCTTCCGGCTTGGTCCCGTTGCGAGCACGAGTGGAGCCTGGAGCCTGGAGCCGTGGAGGTGGAGCGCACCACAATGGTACGATGGCAGGCAGCGACGTCGGAAAGATACTCCCGTCATCTCCATGCCTGCACCTGCACCTGCACTGTAGAGATGCGACGGGAAAGATACGGTTATCCGCGGGCGTACGCTTCGCAGGCGAGGCACGGGCTGGTAGGCTACAGGCCAACTGGCGTGCACTACTGTACAACTCTTCTGACTTCTGGCAGTGGCTGCGCCTGCGCACCTGGGACCGCACGGCTCTGGGAGTGGGATGGTCGTGAGCGTGACCTCGAGGCTCGAGGGGCGGAGCCGTGGACGAGTTCATGCACTCGAGTGAGTGCTTCGTGCTGTCGTGCGGTAGTCGACTACTAGACGCGGTGACGTACTCCTAGGCAGGTACTAGGCACTGGCATGTGGCGACCGGCGAGTCAACAGCAGCAGTGTTTCCGCGAAATGTGAGCGAGAGGCATGGAGGCCGTGGCGCACGGTGACCCGCGCCATTTCTCGTGCCGTCGTGCGCCCTGCCGTGCCCGAGCTAGCTCTGCGTTCGTACCGGGGCTTTTTGCCCTGCTGCCCCTCTCTGGCACTGGTGCCTGGTCCTCCGGCTGTCTCTACCCCTGCGCGCGTACGCCCTAATCCCGGCCCCCCATGCGGCCTCCTCGTCGGATGCATCCGCCTCCTTCCTCCGGCTGCCGCGCCGATGGATGCAAAGCGACCGCAAACCAGCCTGACGCGGTCCCTGCCTGCGCGGCCGGTCCCCAGCGGGCGTCGAACGGCTCCGAGTGGACTCGGCTCTTTTCGGGGGGCTCCGCGCCCTCGTCTCGGCTGATCTGGAGCAGGACCACGGTCCACGGCCCGCGCGGTTGCGGTTGCCATTTGGGCATACTCCTAGCATGTGTCAATGTGTGCGTGACTGATGCGCGCCTGCACGGCCGCGGGCCGCGGCAGCGTACGCTCGCTACACGGCTACAGCTACGAGCCTTTTCGGGATGCGTGGAGCGGCGCGGCAGGCGGCAGCACGTGGGCACGCGCAGAGGTCGCAGGCTCCCATCCTCATTGCCCCCTGCCCTCTGCCGCAACCGCAAAGCCAGCGACTCAGCGAGGTGGTTTTCGGGGTTGTTCCTTTTCCCATGCTGCTCCTGCCTCCTGTAGTCATGCTCCTCTCCTCCTATCCTTGGTGATCCTTGGTTTGTCCTTTCCTGCGTCCGTCATTCGGTATATTTCTACTGCAAGTTCCAACGATTCATGCGACCGTAATTCTGTTTCCACAGAGTATATTTTTAAGTTCTTTCTGTTTTAGGGGCAGTTTGTTAACAGCTCAAATTAACAATTATTGCAGTCGGGTATCTCTAGATCCAACAACTCATGGGCGTATTGAAGCTTTTTTTTTTTGTGAATCATCTTGTTTACATTTAGACTAAAAATAGAGAATCTATCCGCTTTATTTTAGCCAACATTGTCTAGATTTGATGAAGCAATTGGACTTAGATCTCAGTCACACAGGGTAATTCTGAATTAGTATTGCTAATATGCACTGAAGCTCATCAGTTCTACCGTATCCTTTTTCTTTTCTTTTATTATTTTTTTCTTCGACTCAAATGAATTCTAAAACAGCATAC
This sequence comes from Miscanthus floridulus, assembly GCF_019320115.1. Classification (NCBI taxonomy): domain Eukaryota; kingdom Viridiplantae; phylum Streptophyta; class Magnoliopsida; order Poales; family Poaceae; genus Miscanthus; species Miscanthus floridulus. The sequence goes on along the minus strand of NC_089586.1, from coordinate 118,980,123 downwards.
ACTGGTATGCTCTAGGGCCACCACGGGCCATGGGTCTCACTCTCTCCGACACTAGCAACTTAGCATATAATTTCATGGGCCTACTGTAAACCACTTCTCTTGTCGAGCAACATTCAGCCCATCGTTTGCAAGAAAAGGCACTATTGCTTTTCTGAGAGGAGCCCATATATTGCATCGGGTCCAAACCCTCAAAAATATATGGAAAAAAGTCCCTTTTGCCTCCAAAACTATCACTACAGTCCATGTTTCCTCTTGAAACTCTTAAACAAGATAAAGTATCTCTATTAACTCTCAAAATCATTTAAATCTTCTCCTTGTCCGGTTAGAAGTGGGTTACAAGGTAGTTTCATCCTGTCTATTAAAAAATTGATACACACCTGATAAGGTTTTTAATCCATGAAAAAATTGTCTGACCTCCTAAAAATTCTGAGAAAATCCTAAAGATGTATCCATGTAGGATAAACCCCAAAAAATACTTAGAGATCATGGAACATATAACTCAAAGCCTCTATAAATGTATTCAGCATGAATGCATCCATTGTATGTTGCATTCATGCTCGTTGCATATCATTTTTTTTGTCGTGGAAAGTATTTAGAAGGGCGTAAATGTTCAATATAATGTTTTGGGAAATTTCCAAAAATTTGGACATTTTTCTCAGGTTTTGAGAGAAATCTATTTTTTAAAGCTTCTAGATATATTTCATGATATCTAAATATTTTAATTGGGGTCCTTGTATCCCAATCTATCTTTAGGGTCCCGCATCTTTTCACGCCGTTGCCACCAGGGTCGAACCGCAGCCTGCGCTCCTCGGTCCACCGCCGCCGTCGACATGCATAGGGCCCCTCTCCTTCTTCTTCCCCGGTGCTTTTGCCGGAGACAAGGAGGGGAGGGGACCCATCTTTTTTCCGTAGTTTTCTAGTGTCTTAGAGTTGAGTCAAAATAAATTTCCTAGGAAATCAGATAATTTTCGGTCAGGGTCGTGTATCCTGCGATGACTTCAGTAATTGCCACGACAAGGTTGTCATTGCAGGCGTCGATTTCATCAGTAGGTGGGCAATTTGTAGCCTTTATCTGCAAGGAGAGGGGTGCTTCTGGGAGCCTCATACGAGGACAGCGACTTCGGGTCATCGATCTCATTATTAATGGTCGTGGAGAGGATTCAAGGTCTTGAAGTGATGAATCTGCCCTATGTCGTATCCGAAGATGCAACTGTCGATATTTTTTTAGCGATTTAGATACGTTTCGAACTGATTCCGAAATGTTGGATCTTGCGGCATGTCTAATATTTTGGGGTTGGTCGTTAGATTCGGTATAAGAACTGCACTTTGGCACCTATGTTCGTGGGAAGCCATTGGGCGAGAAGACGATGGAAGAATTTGGATAGAATATTATATATTTTTTATTTTAGATTTTTTCATGTATAATTTGGGGATGTACTGTCCCAAGATTTAATATAAGTCCTCTTACCTTCGCAAAAAGGTTATCTTTAAGTTTTTTCTATTAATTTTTAGAGCCTTTAGAGAGTGGTTTAAAAATATTATCTGGTGGTTAACATTTTTAACCGGGGTTGGAGATAATTTAAACGGTTTTGATAATTAAGAGAAAACAATTTATCGAGCTTTGAAGTTTGAGGATAAAAATTAGACTCCGGCAATAGTTTAAGTTTGTTTTTAAGAATTACACAGTACCACATAGACTCCCACAACACACACACACTCACCTCTATGAACACACGTATGGAAACTCTACCCCTATGGGCACCTTCGAAGGACTGAGCCGACAGATCTTGAAATTCACAAAGTCACCACAGACGCCTCAGTGTCGATGGGGACGTCGCCTACCACTGAAAGCATAGCTCCGATATATACTGGAATAAATCCAAAAAAATACGAGCACCCGTAAGTCTAAGAAACTTATGTGGGTAGGTTCCACAACAAGAACCCATCCAAGTGTCAAACTCTAAATGAACCATCGTCTTCTTCCCACAATCCGGCCCATAGGGAACTTCAGGCCCTGAGGCAACGGCCCAACCTGTCAAGTGTCAAACTCTCATGAACCGTTACCCGCTAAAAATGAACGTCCGCGATTAGAGCTTGCACAAAGTGAAAAATTGCAGGTCGTCTTCTTCCCCGGCTCAGCTGTTTCCCCATCACCCTCCTCCCCCGGATCCAAACCCTAAGCCGTGGTGTGATCCGTTCCGCCATGGAAGCAGCAGCTCAATCCCATCCGCTCCCGCTCCTCCAAGATATCGACCCCGGGGTCCGCCGTTTCCTCGACGGCCGATTCCGCTCGGCGGCCGACCTCGCGACGGCCTCCGACGTCGAGGCCGAGATCCGCGGGCACTGTGCGGAGCTAGAGGCCTCCATTTCCAACTTGTACGTACGCTTTCAGGAAGCTGCCGCTGCGTACTCGTCTCGCCGCGAGGTCGCTGGTTCGGCCCTCCGTGGCGTCCGCGGCGGGCTTGGTGCCCTCAAAGCATCCGAGTCAACAGGTATGCCGAACACGGAACACACACTAGGTTCTCAAATTAAGAGCTTACTAAGCATATTGCTTCAACAATTTCATGATTCCTGCCTTTTGTTTAGGGGTTGGAGAAGAGGTGGAAGCGAGAACGGAGCAGACGCAGTTCGAGCAACTCCCTGCTCTGGCCTCCGAGGTGGCGAGAGTGGAGATGGTCAGAGAATATGCCGGTGAGTATAGAATTTCTGGAAATCACATTCCTTCTATGCTTGAGATTTTGAATGGCTATCTCAGCACTGCCAATTTTTCAAGTTTGTATTGATTTAGGCATAAGAATTCGTGCTATGAACTTGTGGTGCATAAAGCCTATGTGTCCCATCCAATGTCTGTTTGGTTAAGGTTCAACTACAGATTGAACCATTATGTTAGGCACGTAGGAGGAAACTGTTGTGCATGATATTGAAACTGACGGATGTTTAATTATGAAATTCTGATATGATGTGCCAGTGTGGAGCTGGAATTACTTTTAGCAGTGCACCCTATGATTCTGATGGGATGTCAAACGGGGGTTGCTTGTGGGAGCAAGCTGGCTTTGGTGATTGAAGCTGCTGTTTGGATTGGTTGGTGTAGATCTAGCCCGATACAGCTGGGATGGATGATGGTATCTGTCCTGGTACTACTCAATTAATTGGCATGGGATCTGGTTGCTCTCAAATTGGTGCTTCATTTTCATCACATGGATGTATGTGTTTGCCTTTGTTCATTTAATTAATTAGAAGTGATGGGGGACATTGCATTATGGTGTCCACTGAGAAACAGATTTCATGATTCACAAGTCGCAGCTAGCTACTAGTCCTTAGCTAGTTCTTCTGTACACAATTGTAGTAGTTGATGAGCTTTCAGTAATAGTAACAATATTGAATTGATGAGTCTTCTGCGATAATAATTCTGAAAGAAGAATATTTATTTTGTTATTATCGCAACCTCTCACATATTCAACCTTACCCTTATTATGTACTCCCTCCATACTGGTAAAGAAAGTCGTTTAGCATACCAAGGAGTGATTAATTAGGGTAGAGTTTTCCCTGTCTGCACCTATTAAATATGGTTGCGGGTCCTTCGTAGACAACAACCTCACGCAGCTTGATTGGTTAGCGCAGCAACTCCTGAGACTTGAGGTTCCAGGTTTGATTCTTCGCGGGCGCAATTTTTTGCCGGGCGCTTCGATTTTTGCCGTGCGCGATTTTAGCGTTTGCCTCTGTCTGTTGCGCGTGTGCGTTTGCATGGCACTGTGTGGTTGCATGGCGTGCTGGCGTTTTTTGCGTTTGCCTTCGTCTGTTGCGCGCGCGTGGGTGTGTTTTTGTTGCATCGCGCGCGCTGGCGTTCCGTCGCTTGTTTTTCCTTCTTTCGCGCGTCTGTTTTCGTTGAAGGAATCTCAGATGTTTGCAAACTGGCAGTTCATACTTCATAGTGATGTCCAGGGTTTATCAGTATTATATTTTTGCTGAAAATATGTCGTGTTTTGATAACTGATATTGAAATAATCAAATAATAAACAATTGGATTCCATCTCTGTAATAGTGGTTAGGTAAAAATGTTGGCTTGCCAAGCCTATCGCAACCCTCGCCCTTTATCTGCGCTTTGTACTGGTTTATCGCAACCCTCGGCCTGTAGGTGGAGTTTGTGTTGCAATAAATCTTATATCGTTTTGTGTTGCCATGCAATAAATATAAGATTTGTAAGTTGTTTGGCCATGTTTTATCATCTTATTTACATCATGTTAAATCTAAACAAACAACCCGAAGTTGCTGTTGGTCTCTTTTTCTTATATTCATTATTTTATGCTAGCTCGAATCAAGTGTTCTCTACTTTTGTTGGAGACCTGAAAGAAGATGCACATTATCGGTTACATCATTGGATGAAAATGATGATTGGTCTAAGATATTGTAGGTATACTAATTCAACTATACAATGACATGAAATTTACAGGGAAGGGTAATTGTGGACTTTTATCAAGATAATGAATTTAATAATCAAAACTAATTTAAACAAACTCCCTAGAAATTCTAATTGTTCCACTTGGTATTAGATGATTATCAGTTACCGCAATTCCATTATCTGTATTTACATGCCCTTCTCTTGTCTTAGTATTTGTTTTTTAGTTAAGTTGCTGTAGTACTTTATTTTTAACTTTGTAATTGGTGTGTTCTTAACGGTAGGTTGTCCTATACAGAAATGGCTCTCAAACTTGACAGTTTGGTGGGTGATATAGAAGATGCCGTTTCTTCTTCTGTTACTGGAAAACTTAAATCTCCTGTAGACAATTCAGAGGTATGGATCTTGTCATATTGTGATTCTTGGGAGAGTCAACTTGACAACTGCTAATTTTGGCATTCTCTTTTCTTTTTCAGAAAACACATCATGTTGCTATTGGATATCTTAAAAACATAGGAGATCTTTTAGCTTCTGTAACTACGACTAGACCACAATGGACTCGCCTTCTATCTTCCGTGGATCACAGAGTGGACCGATCTTTAGCTATACTAAGACCACAAGCCATTGTTGATCATCGATCTCTTCTTTCTTCCCTTGGCTGGCCTCCTTCACTTGCTGGCTCAAAATTTTCAAGTATTGATTCAGGGAAACAAGCAGAGATTGTGAACCCATTGTTTTCGATGCGGGGTGACCTGAAAAGCAAGTATTCTGAGAGCTTTCTTGCACTATGCAATTTGCAGGAATTGCAGAAACGTAGAAAAGCTAGACAACTGAAAGGGCATGATGTGGGAAATCAACTACGTCAACCATTATGGGTAATTGAAGAGCTAGTAAATCCAATATCTACAGCTGCACAACACCATTTCTCAAAATGGGCTGAAAAGCCTGAATTTGTTTTTGCTCTTGCTTATAAGATAATTAGAGATTTTGTTGATTCCATGGATGAGATTCTACAACCCCTTGTGGATAAGGCCAACCTTATTGGGTATAGTTGTAGGGAGGAGTGGATTTCAGGAATGGTCATTGTGTTGTCAACATACTTGACGAAAGAGATATTTCCTAAGCAGATTGAACGTCTTCAGGAAAGTAGTAGCTCAAGTGATGCAGGCAGCACGGCGTATCAGACTAGAGTCTCGTGGCTCAGCCTTGTTGATCTAATGATATCTTTTGACAAGCGGATTCAAGATTTAATCTTGAGTACTGGACTGCTACTTACTGCAAAGGATGGTGACAGTTGGCAGAGGATCTCAGTCCTCTGTGTCTTCTGTGATCGCCCAGACTGGCTTCAACTATGGGCAGAGATTGAGAGAGAGGAGAGTCTTAATAAGCTGCAACCAGCAATGGATTTAGAGAAAAATTGGAGCACAAGAATTCAAGGAACAATGCTTGAGTATGACTCAGATGATTACAAGTCTCCAGTAATCACCAGTGCCGTTCATCAGACCTTGTCTTTGCTAATTGATCGTGCTCGTCCTATCCCTAGCATCACGCTTAGGGCAGAATTCATTAGGATGTCTGCTGCACCCATCATATCAGAATTTCTTGGTTACATGCTTCGGAGGTGTCAAGAAGCAGAGGGGCTAACTGCTCTGGCTGATGATAATGCTGTGCTCAAGGTGTCACAATCTATCAATGCAGCTCGATATTTCGAATCCACATTGACAGAATGGTGTGAGGATGTTTTCTTTCTTGAGATGGAAAATTTACCTGTAAATGGTGAGGGTGGGTGTATCTTTCAGCAAGAGATAAATCATCTGAAAGAGTTCAGAGTGGAATGGGCTGATAAGATTTCCACTGTCATTTTGCGTGGATTCGATGCTCGTTCTTGGGATTATCTAAAAACTAAGAGGCAGTGGCTGGAGAAATCAGAGGGACCTGCTGTATCCAGAACCTTCATAGAATCTTTAGACTACATGCAAGGGCAACTATCTAAACTGCAAGGTGGCCTAAATACCGTTGATTTTGTGACGGTATGGAGAAGTGTGGCAAGCGGGGTAGACCAGCTGCTTTTCGCCGGCATTTGCACAAGCGGCATAAAGATTAGCAGCAATGGAGTGGAAAGGCTACAGGGCGACCTGAGCGTTTTGTTTGCTATTTTTTCATCGTGGTGTCTGAGACCTGAAGGCTTCTTCCCTCGACTGTCTGAGGGATTGAGGTTACTGAAGATTGATGAGCAGCAGCTCAGAGATGGGGCGTTTACAGATAAGAATTGGTTGAGGGAATATGGCATTAGGCATCTGACAGCTGCTGACACTGAGAAGATAATAAAAAATCGGGTATACGATGCATGATGAATTGTACTTAACTAACACCAGTCTGAAGTTGGAAAAAGAATTATCAAATTTGAAAGAGTTTACACTGTTTTACTTCATACAGATTTGTTATCTTAAATACAGCTACATTGGTTGGTGTAATAAGGTACATTATATTTTATCAAAATATATGAAGAGAGACTAGTTATGAGATTGCATATATTTTGTCTTGTTTTCACTTTTCCTTGGTACAAGTGGTAGAGTCTTACCGTCTGTGACCGGAATGTCCCTGAATGTCCCTGGTTCGAGTCGCGGTCTCCTCGCATTGCTCAGGCGAGCGTAAGGCTTGCCACTAACACTCTTTCCTAGACTTCGCACAGAGCGGGAGCTCTCTGCAGTGGGTACGCCCTTTATATACAGAAAAGGTTGCCTATTCTCTTCCTGAAAGGACCAAGAAAGCAGCTTTTTCCCTAAAGCTGTTCGGTTCGGAACTGAAGCACACCGAAGGCTGGTGAATCAGTGTGTTTTGACGGTCTGCCTCCTTTAGGGAACCATGCATTTCCCTTTTCTTGGTCCGTTACAGTCGTCGAGTAATTGGTACCGGTACCGGTACCGCTACCGCACCACACAATCATAGAAATGCTGCGATTCAGTTTGAGCTTGATCGCAAGCTCAAGCTCCTCTCGCTTCTCTGGTTGCCAAGCCAACGTGCGTCTCACACGTCGATGGATGTCGACCGTGTCAGCCCCGACCCAACCGGAGCGTTAATGCTAATGCGGCAGAGGGCGCAACAACTTTTCGCTGCAAATCTTGGGCCCGAAAGATTCCGCCTTAATCACGCGTGCCCACATGCCTCCCGGCCCCGAACCACCGCCGGATAACGCTGTCTGTCACGCAGGCCGGAAACCATCGTATACGTGGATTATAAGATAAAATAATATTTTTCTCTCATATTAAACCAGTTAGCAGTAAATAATCCATGATCCAACTTAGCCAGCCGAACGATCGGGAAAAGAGGGACGGAGGCGGAGCCGTCTCGGTCGCTGATACGAGCGATCCATCGGTGGCCTGGCCTGCAGGCCGCGGGCGGGCGCGCGCGGCACCAGTAGGTGCGTGCCTGCCCGCGCGCAGGGGCAGGGGTAGGCAGGCAGGCCACCTTGCCGTGCAGCCCGGCCACCACCACCGCCCGGTCCCCACGGCCCCCCGACGGCATTCGCTTGGGTTGGTCCCCGAACGCGTGACACCGACGCCGCCCGTCGTCGTCCTACGTACGTACTCCGGTACGCTCTGCTAGCTCGTCTCTCCCGCCGTCCCGCGCTAGGCCTAACAGGCACAGCGTTTCCGCCCGCTGGCAGCCGAGCAGTGCAAATCTGGTCTCCGCGTGCGCCGACCCAAACGCAGCGAAGCGAGTGTTACGTATGCGCGCCGCCGCACGTACATACTGCATGCACCATGCTCATGCATGTGACGAGACGACGACCGACCACTCTGGCGGTGCGGCACGCGCGCCTAGGTAGGACCGTAGGAGCCTAGGGGATAAAGGCTACTCGAGTGCGCGCAGGCGCAGCCGCGCTCCTGATTGGCCCTCAGGAGTTGACGCCGCCGCGCTCGGTACTGACCAGTGACCAGCTGCTGATGGATCGAACGTGACGAGCACGAGATGTTCTGCGCCACGGGCGCGATCGAGCAGTGCATGTGAGGTGGACGGTGGACCTCTGCGAGTGTCTACGAGTGCATACATACACCAAGATTTAGATAGTATAAGTGCATACTTAAACCAGACGACCGGAGTATATGTGTATACATTACCGTATGGTGATATACAAAACGAGAGTATGTATTCATACTCACTACCAGAGGCGGCTTCTTTGTCGAGTGTCTGAGGCACTCGGCAAAGGCCGATATATACTCGGCAAAGCCTTTGTCGAGTGTAGTTTATCGGCAAAGACCTCTTTGGGTACTCGGCAAAGGCTTTGCCGAGTGCCAATCCGACACTCGACAAAGAAAAGTGGCCGTGACGGCGGCTTTGCCGAGTATCAAGGTCAACACTCGGCAAGGGTACCCGCTTTGCCGAGCGCCGTTGACTTAGACACTCGGCAAAGGTGGTCACTTTGCCGAGTGCCGCCGACAAGACACTCGGCAAACATGCCACCTTTGTCGAGTGCCTGCCCGTGGCACTCGGCAAATCTGTGATGTTTGCCGAGTGCAATGGCCATTGCACTCGGCAAAGCATGTTCCCAGGTAGTTCCCAGATAGTCACTTTGCCGAGTGTCATGGCCATTGCACTCGGCAAAGTGACTGAAAACAACCTTTTTTATTTGTTTTTTACATCCCATCCAAACAAACAGAAGATATATATAACAAACATCATCAACATCACATATATATCATCAACAACACATATATATCACCAACACCACATATATATCACAAACGTCACATATATATCACAAACGTCACATATCTCACAATATATCACAAATATATATTGTCCTTCGGTACAAGGATGTTAGCTTCCTTATCCCACCGTCCACCATCTTTGTTCAATCACCTACAATTAAAAAGAGTAAACAAATAAGCACAGATAAACAAGAAGTACTTAGAAAGATATGCAAAATAAACAAAACGTAATTACAATAGTATTACATGTATTAGAAATAATCTTCATGATCGGGATTAGCTGCATCATAAGTCTCATCATCACTCTCAATCATGTCAAAATAATCAACACTATCCGAATGAGCAATGCTGCCATTGTCATTGTCTAAATATAATCGCTCAAGCATTTGTAAGTCTTTCCGCGCACTGTAGAAGTCACCGTTTAACTCCTGATCGCCGTCCAGGGTTTCATCTTGGCTCCGCGACGCTCGTTGGCTCGATTGTGAGGCTGGTGTTTTGTTTCGGTGGTCGGTTTCCGCGCGCTGCACCGGCTGGAGTCGCGCCATTGTGCGCAGGCCGTCGGGGACCATCCCGTGGTAAAGGCAGGCTAGTTCAGGGGTCTCTCTGTAAAACGTGTCTCTGTTGTAATTGTGCGCATTGTGCCGCGTAATAAATGGATAGATTGGGGACTCTTCTGAAAATTGTCGGCGCGCATGTGGACTCCCCGCCTTGGGTCGTGACTGGGCCGGCCTGCTACGCGCACCGTGTTCTTCGTGGGGCATTTTGGGCTACCAGGCCAGATCCGATTACCGCCGGCCCTTTCCAATTTCTAAAGTCTTTTCTAATTTAGCTCTTAAGGTAAACTTGTAGATTCAATGAAAAATTGTGTAGATGTTCAAAAATTATGAAACCAATTTTGTTAGGTTTCTAAAATCATGACCTACCTGCTAATGTATTTTGTTCACTTAGTTTCATAGAATTTTTAAGAGTAAACTAATTAGTTTGAAGCACTTAAAATGGGTAAAACATGAACTGATAGAAATTTTTGTGAGAAAATGGTGATAGTGTTGACTCTAAAAATTTTACAGTAAATTCCTAATATTATTATCTGCTCACCGTAATTTTTGTAGCTCCAGAGTGCTTAGTTTGTTAGGAAGATAATGATGCCCTATTTCGAATAGACAGTGAATCGATAGAATAGAATAAAGAAATAACTTGGGCTGTATAGCTAAAACACTCGTTGGGAAATGACGTCTGATTCGGCAATGTGGATACATAGCCTAAGTACGGTCATCGTTAGAACTAGCTCGCTAGCTTGAGAGGCTTAAATCGTACTTTACGAGTCACGGTTGCAGTTGGTTAATCACTTCTCTGCATTTCATCCACGTATACCCTAATAGGAATAATGAGGGATCATGGAGTCCTCTAGGGTATCGAAAGGAGGGTCTGGAGGATCATGCCACCACGATGGAATGCTAACTTTTGGTTATATCTTACCCAGGCAAGCCCTTATGCATAACCCCTATTATTCTGTACTTTATTTTATGCTTGTGCATTAAGTTTAAGGAGTTGAATGAAACTCACTTGTATATATATCTTATCCTATGAGTCTTACTAGTATGACAGGATCGTGTAGATTGGTATGCTAAAGGACTCCGGTAGAAGTCGAGTGATTGTCTGTCACTCGCGAGAGACAGGAAATATATTATTGTGACTATTATAAGGTTACTATCACATGGAATATATGTGGATAATAATTGGAGACCGGACGGAATGGTACTTTGGATCTGGACTTGGTTTGGCATTCGAGCGAGGCTCAGATTGCATTTGTTCCGCCTGTGTCGGTTAAGGACCGACCGTTGCATTGGATTCTAGTCAGGTCATTGACTTATTATCCTGAGCACATACTTGTTTATGGGAGCAGGGAAGGCTCATTGCTCTCTTATCGTGGGTTCTGGCTCTTTCCTGACCGACTAATTGAAGGCGGGGATGGTGGAGGTCTAAGCATCACACTGAGTCTGAGACTTAGGTATGGGGGCTTGGAGTCCAAGTTTGGACAGGGACTTGGACCCCTTGACATGAGAGTGATGGGTTGGTCCCGCTTGTGCTTGGGGTACAAGCGGGGCGTATGTTTCGAGATACCCAGCTGGGCACATTGATTCACGAATCGTCCGGTAATCTGGTACAACTTGTCTACAATCTGGCACCGTAGTAAGAACTGGAAGATAAAAGGTGGTAAAATGGTTCTAATTGCTTACCACTGCTTAAAAGTAGCACAGGTGCTTATATAGAATGGTTAGTTAATGAACTAATGATGACTGCTAATAAAATTGAATATAAGGACGTACGTTTAGTAATGCTTCCTGCAGATGTAATAACCCACGAGCCAGATAGCCTTGCATATCCTTGGAGTCTTTTCTTTTCTCCTGACGGGTAAGCCTTGCAGAGTACAATTGAGTACTCAGGGTTTGTTCTACCCTGTTGCAGATGACAGGAACATGTGGAGTTGGCACTTGTGTGTGGAAACCTCCTGGTGGGCTCAGCGAGGATCTCCTTAACGTTGCAGACATTGAGTTTATTTGAAACTTTCACAAAAAAATGTTTTACAATGGAAAAACTTATAACCTGCTATAATGTATATAACGGATCATCATGCTAATGATTAACTTGTCATTAAATAATTTTATTTCCGCTGAGACTCTGATAACATGATTATATTTCGCTGTTATATACAATAATATTATACTCTGATGTTGCATGAAAAGTGATGTAAGAAATGGCTAAAATGTTGTAAGTTTTATTCTCTCATTTGTAATCCTGATGGAAAAATATGGATTTTCGGGTTCTCCCATGGGGTATGCTCGATGGAATCCACCCGATGTAGCTTGCTTTTATGGTGCTTAGTGTCTGGTGAAAGACGAGCGCCTCCGAAGATGTATTATTTCGGACGGTTCTGCCACATGTTTTGCTTAATAATGGTGATGTGTTAGGTACCCGTGACCTGAATGGGCATGTATATGGGCACAAAATTAAACCTATGATAGGTCATGGGTTTTTTAATAGGTTTATTTTATTTTCATAGACGATATAGATTTGGGTTGGCAAAACCCAGCGAATTTTGTAACCGTTGCCATCTCTTCTCCTTTGCAAAGACCATATCTGAGCTCCCGTGCTGGCTCCGTAGCGGCAGTTTGACAACGTGCGCTTTCGGAGCCGGTGCGAGTGATGTTTTTTTTTTTTTTTTGGAGCAAGTGCGAGTGATGTGTTGTGTGGGAGTATGTGGACGGCCACAGTAAGATAACTGGTCGCCGACCGAGCACATGCATGTACAAGGTCTGACAGACGCTGGAAGTACTTGTGGCCGGGTTCGGGTACCGCGGTGTGTGTGTCTAGCTAAGTTAAGTCTCGATCGACGGCGGCATGCGCAATTAAGTCACTGCAGGATGAAAAATGCGCGGTCGGCTAATCATGTGACACGATGAAACTTAAGAATTCAGAGGTTCATGCATCAAGCTCACCGAGAGTAAGACCCAGAGCTTGAGACCCGCAGCGGGGGAGCCGTGCGTTTATCTGGTCGGATTCACACTCTCTTTTACCCGCAGCGGGGGAGTATCGTCTTTGCAGCGCTCCATGGTCCATGCTGTACCCAGAACACCGCTCCCCAAGTCATTTACCTGGACCATCTCATGCTAGTGTATCTATCTTGGCGAATAAACAAAAGTAAAATTTTAGCCTCGGTCACAGCAGGATTCCACATGATAATTAACAGAAACATCAACTGCAGAGCGCGCCTGGCCGAGAGAAGAGCAAAGCTAATAACCTTTCTGCTAGTTGTATATACACTTATAACCCATTTATTAGGTCATGTTTGGATCCCTCTAGCTAGTTTTTGCCAGTTTTTAAGAATCTAGCTTTTGGAAACTAGGTGAGATCCAAATAGATTAGTTTTTGCTATCAGTTTTTGTCAGATTCTTAAAAATCAGAAAGTTGTTGGTACCTAGCTTTTGCTAGTTTCTCGTGAACCATACAGCGATAAATGAAGCCAGATTCTTAAAAACCGAGGGATCCAAACACCCCAACCAGTTTTTGCTCAAAATCCAGATTTTAGAAACTAGAGGCAAAAAAATGATTTTTAAGAATACGAAACTAATCCAAACAGGACCTTAGTCGACTTACTCCCTCCGCTCCCGAATAAATCAACTCATAGAATCCGTGCCACTCAAACTTTTTAAGTTTAACCAACTTTATAGAAAAGAGTAACAACATTTATATGACATAAAATGAGCACCTTATGAAAATATATTCTATGGTGAATCTAAGGGAAGTCCAAATGCTAGAAACTACATGTAGTTTCTATACTTATTAATTTCCATAGACACTATATATAGAAACCATAGCCACACAATGAATAGTTTCTACGGAACAATTTTTTATCCAATCACATACATTCTCTCTCCATTCTCCACCGATCACATCCGTTCGTGTCTTGGTTCTCGTGTAAACAAGGTTTCTAACTTAGACCCGGTTTATTTGATTTTTGCTCTCTCTCTTCAATAACTACATTGCAACACCAGCAAAACGCTTAGGTGGCAGTACAATTAATGTCCATAGAAACTATGATGATTTCTGTATTGAGAGTGCTCTAATGATACTAATTTAATGTCATAAATCTTAACTTTTTTCTAGAAATTTCACCAAATTTTAAAAAGTTTTACTTAAGACAGCTCTAGGAATCTATTTGTTCAAATATATGGTAATTGACTGACCTACATCAAAGTTATCTATTGTCTGACTAACAACAACAAAAAATCATCCACCTGAAGTATAGGAGAGCTGGAGCAGTTATTAAGCACGAGACCGTCTTCAGAGAGATGTTTTCAGTTTTCACCGCACTCCCGGGCTGGACGTTGCTGGTGCAAACGCAACCAGATGAGAGCTACCGGCAACCCCCACGAAACACATAACCACCGGGCTCGTACTCGTACCGTCGTCGGTGCGATGGAGCATGCAACGCGTGCGTGTGTCCTGTGCGTGCCGGCCGTGACTTCTTGCAGCAGTTGCTTGCACTGGGGTTAGCTCGTGGTACAAGCTAGCGTACACGTACATGTACCTGAGGTAAGAGAGAGTACCTGTGCCGCAACTGCCGTCTGCCGAACGATGGGGGGACAGAGGAGGTGGTTGCTTGTGACGTCGGGCACAGGCACGTGTGGGAGCCCACGGCTGGGGAGCAGCGCATGCAATCGGGTCCGCCCCGCCCCCATGCATGCAATAAACACCGCGACGGCGACGTGCAACTTGGCCCGATCTCCTTGCAACTCGTTCTCTCGTGCTTCCTCCGTCCCAAATTAATTAACTGCCCTTTTTTTCCATGTCGCAAGTTTAACTCGATTTATATAAAATACGTATAATATTTATATCTCTAAATAAATTTATTAAAAAATAAATTTAAAGATCTTTTTAAGATACTAATTATATACCATAAATATTAATATTTTTTCATATTTATTTAGTTAAAATTATTTTTCGAGAAACGAAAACGAGAGTTACATTGGGACAATCCTACCACACCATTACTACTGCTGCTACGAGCAACCAGTAGCTGGCCTCTGCTTCGCTTCTCGCTTCCTAGAAATTGCAGGACCGTCAGGACGGACACGTACCTGCTGCAGCTTTAACGACCATACAGTAGGTCCACAAATGTCCTAGCTGGTGCTGCTGAGGCACTGGCACAGGCCTAATATCGAACCCCAGTTCTAGCTCCAGAGGTAGTACTCCGTAGTATAGCTAGTAGTAGTTGAAAAATGGGCAGATGTTTCTGCTGCAGCATTGCCTTTTCAGAACGAAGGCTTTTTGTTTTTGGGCCCGTGGACAGTGGATCGAACATGACTATATCGAACTTTTGGACACATAGAGTATTAAATATAGACTAATTACAAAATTAATTGCACAACTTGCGACTAATTTACGAGACGAATCTTTTAAGCCTAATTAGTTCATATTTTGACAACGTGGTGCTACAGTAAACATGTTCTAATGACAGGTTAATTAGGCTTAAAAAATCGTCTCGCAAATTAGCCTCCATCTATGTAATTGGTTTTGTAATTAATCTATATTTAATGCTCCTTATTAGTATATAAACATTCAATGTGATATGAATTTTAGAAGCGACTAAAGAACCTAACACCCCTGCAATTGTTCCTAACTGCCTTTGCCGTACTACCATCTTGAGGCTAGGCCCGGCGAGCAAGCTAACCAATCTTTAGGCTAGACTAGATAGACGAGGATGGATCATACATGCGAGAATGCCATCATGGATGCATGGATATGCACGTAACGTGTCGATTGTTGATGGCTTTCATCTACAGTACGTTACACAGCCACCCCGCGCATAACGGAAAAAAACCGGTTTTGGAAACGGCAGAGGGATAGGATCCAGAAAGCAGAGGTGCCGGCATGCACCCCTTACGCGCACACGCATTATCCATGAGAGCTAGCCTGTGATGTGAGCTCCTCTTGCTTGCGGCAATGGCATGGTGTTAGGCGGCAGAGCAGCTGCGTGCGTGCTTCGTGCATCGACCCGGCCAGGGGTTTGTCAAAAACAGGGCCTGGCCTCTGCTCACTAGTAGCACCGTAGCACGCACCACGGTCCACGGGCGGTGCATGTCTACGTACATGGAGGGACCGACTCGTTGTTTCCTGCATTTATACATCAGCTGGCATCAGGATCGGAGTTACTCCTCCCCCCTGATCGGCCGTTTTCTGCTCGGTTAGCTGGTCCGGTCGATCCTTTCACAAGCCTACCACACGTTGCGCATAGCAGGGTCGTAGTAGATGAAAGAGATAGGGCCGTACCGGTAAGAAACATCCATGACCGCGCTAGCTGCGCATATGAGGGTGTCGATCGATCGATCTGGGAGGGACGACGTGCATGTTAGCACGACCCAGCCAGCCAGCCAGCCGGGGCGACAGGCGTACGTGCCGTGTAACGCGATCCAGAGCATCGACCAGCCGCCCGGTGGGTAGGCGCCCGACCTCGGTCGCCATCAGCGAAGGCGAGCCCACCGGCGCTCGCGGCATGCATGCACGCCCCTCACATGGGCCTCCCCTCCCCGCCCGCCGGCCGCCACAAGTGGCAGCTGTCTCGCGCGCCCCCCCCCCCCCCCCCCCCCCCCCCCCCCCCCCCCTCCCCGCGCGGCTCCACCCCGGCCGGCCCTATCACGCTAGCTAAGCAAGGCCAGCAGCAACCAACTGCGAGCGGCCTCCACCCTCCACCCGACCGCGGCAACGTACGTAGCCCTCAGCGGCCGCGCGCCCTGCTAGTGCTAGGCCAGCACACACATGCTTGTTTCGCTCTCGACGCGACGGACGGATGACGGCGGGGCCAGCAGCCAGAGCACCAAAGGGCCGGGCCGCACCGGGGGCGGCCTGTCGTGTCGCCCGGCCGATCGACCCCGTGATGACACACAATTCCTTCTCTCTTTCTTCATTCACGTCGATCGCATGAACGCCAGCCCTGCAGCCCCCCGGGCCGGGCGCGCGCGGCGTCAATCGTCGTCACGTGGTGGCGGCCGGCCGGCGGGCCGGATCGGAAGCGAGCGCCCGCCTCAGGCAACATCGCATGCATGCGCCACGCGACTGTCACGTGAAAGGGTTGGCGCACGCTGTCCGGTCGGGGCCTGATGCGTCCGACATGGCAGCGGCGCGGGGGTTCCACGTCGGCCCCTCCGAGATTTGCGTGCGTTCAGTATACTGGTAGACGCGCGCGTGGCCAACAAGCGCATGCAGCCCGGCCGGGCATGGCATACAGGTAGTCCGGTACAGATACATAGATAGATAGATAGCAGATCATGCATGCATGGTGGCGCGACGACCGCCCCGGCGTGGACACTGGACGACATGGACAAACTCTAGCGTTCGTGTGCTACGCCGATCATGCTCCTTGATTATCGTATTGTGGCATCTAGCTGGCATTAGCATACCTCGCCCGTGTGTGTTAGTTGCGTTTAATTATACGCATTTCTTCTCCTCGCTGAATTAGATACTAAAATAGTGATCATTGGTGACACCGCAGTCTGCAGACATCAGACACGGCCACACGGGGATGGAGAAGATTGCGAATAGATTCAGGGCACCGGGGACAGGGGGCATCTTTTTAGTCTGCTGCAGTGGTGTTCGACTCTGTTTTCTTTAATTTAGCAGACAAATGTAAACTTGACAGTGTTTTATTAAGACTCCCGATGATTAGAGTCGCTGTCGTGCACGTATGTGTGCAGTACAAAATACGTGCTCCGTGTCCCTTCGTGTCTGTGTGCTGTCCTACACATGTAACCTACTAGTAGCATGCTGGCAGTAGATTCCTTTTTGTTATAACGTGGATTAGTATGTGTTTCACTGAGGCCTCAGTTCGGTTAGTCTGCAATGGGTCGTTCCGCGCTAGGAACCATTCCGGTGTTAAATTAGCGAAAGAACAGTATGGCTGGAAATTCACTGAGGCCTCGTTCGGTTAGTCTGCAATGGGTCGTTTCGTGCTAGGAACTACTCCGGCCAAAATAAGAAACTCAAGGTAACTCTGCTGGGAAATCAAACTAGCTAAGTCGGTTTTTGGGACTTTCTCATACCACAAATTGGACTTCACCATTGGATTCCTCCTGTTGATGTGAACAAACTTCATATAGAAAGCCAAGTTTGGAGTACGGGAAAACTAGCTTAGGCCAATTTCCAAATTGGCTAAGTCAGATTTTGGGACTTCCTCATAATACAAATCGGACTTCGCCATTGAATTCCTCCCGTTGATGCGAAAAAACTTCATATAGAAAGCCAAATTTGGAGTACAGACAACTGAGTTACGCTTTTCTGGAAGATGCATCCTAGAAAACCAACCTAGGTTGATTTTCAAAATCGCCTAAATTGGTTTCGGCAACTTCTTCAAATTGCAAAATGGACTTCGTCATTACGTCCCTCTCGTCGATGTTGTTGGAGTTGTTCCAAATTCACTCCAGGATATAGGCCAGGCTTCTGACGGAGCGAAGCGGAGGCCCGTCGCCGGAGGCTTGGGCCGGAGCGTATCCATGAGAGTTTCCCGTTGCCGGAGGGTTTCCCGTTGCATGCTGTCTAATGCCAGGATGAGCAAGCATTTTTGGGCTGAAGCTGCTAATACTGCCTGTTACTTGATAAACAGGTCGCCTTCTATTCCACTAAATAAAAGAACTCCCATTGAGGTATGGTCTGGTACGCCTGCTGATTATTCACAGTTGAAAGTTTTTGGATGCACTGCTTATGCTCATGTTGATAATGGAAAATTAGAGCCTAGAGCTGTTAAGTGTCTTTTCCTTGGTTATAGTTCGGGAGTCAAAGGCTATAAATTGTGGAATCCTGAAACAGGAAAGACTTTTATGAGCAGGAGTGTTGTTTTCAATGAATCTGTGATGTTTACTGACAGTTTGCCCTCAGATCATGCTCCAGAAAAAGAGCTGTAGCGTATGCGCATGCAGGTGGAGCATGTTGATGATGATACAGGTGTGCAGGTGGAGCCTGTTGATGAGCATGGTGACCATGATAATGATGTTGCTGAGGATGATGCTCATGATGATGTTCAGCAAACTCCTCCTATTTTGCAGTTAGAGGAGGATTTACCTATTGCTCAACGCAAGTCAAAAAGGACAATTGCACCTCCTAAGCGTCTTATTGAAGAGTGTAATTTGTCTTACTATGCTTTGAGTTGTGCTGAACAGGTGGAGAATGTTCATGAGCCAGCAACCTATAAAGAAGCTATTCGTTGTGGTGATACTGAGAATTGGATTTCTGCTATGCATGAGGAGATGCAGTCTCTTGAGAAGAACAGTACATGGGAGATTGTACCTTTGCCTAAGAATAAGAAGACCATCAGCTGTAAATGGATCTTCAAGAGAAAGGAGGGTTTATCTCCAAGCGAGCCTCCAAAGTATAAGGCAAGGTTAGTTGCTAAAGGCTACAGTCAAATTTCGGGTGTTGACTACAATGATGTGTTCTCTCCAGTGGTAAAACACAGTTCAATTCGTACTTTCCTTAGTATTGTTGCTTCACATGATCTTGAGCTTGAGCAGTTAGATGTGAAGACTGCGTTTTTGCATGGAGAGCTTGAGGAGGACATATACATGGACCAACCAGAAGGGTTCATAGTGCCTGGCAAGGAAAAATATGTGTGCAAGTTGAAGAGATCCTTGTATGGTTTGAAACAGTCCCCTCGTCAGTGGAACAAGAGGTTTGATTCATTTATGTTAGCACACAGTTTTAAAAGATCTAAGTATGATAGCTGTGTTTACATCAAACATGTTAATGGATCACCTATATATTTGCTGTTATATGTTGATGATATGCTGATTGCTGCCAAGAGTAAGATTGAAATCACTAAGTTAAAGAAGCTATTGAGTAGTGGTTTTGATATGAAAGATCTTGGTAGTGCTAAGAAAATTCTTGGTATGGAAATTAGTAGAGACAGAAAATCTGGTTTGCTATTTCTTAGTCAACAAAATTATATCAAGAAAGTTCTTCAGCGTTTCAACATGCAAAATGCTAAGGTTGTTAGTACCCCTATTGCACCTCACTTTAAGTTGTCAGCTGCTCAGTGTCCTAGTACAGATGCAGAGATTGAATACATGTCAAGGGTTCCTTATTCTAGTGCTGTTGGGTCTTTGATGTATGCCATGGTTTGCTCTCGTCCAGATTTGTCATATGCTATAAGTCTTGTTAGTAGATATATGTCTAATCCTGGCAAAGAACATTGGAGGGCAGTTCAGTGGATTTTCAGGTACCTCAGAGACACAGCAGATTCTTGTTTAAAGTTTGGAAGAACTGATAAGGGTCTTATTGGCTATGTGGATTTTGATTATGCTGCTGATCTGGACAGGCGAAGATCACTTACAGGTTATGTGTTTACTGTTGGCAGTTGTGCTGTGAGTTGGAGGGCTACTTTACAGTCAGTTATTGCTTTGTCTACTACTAAAGCAGAATATATGGCTATTTGTGAAGCGTGCAAAGAATTAATTTGGCTGAAAGGTTTGTACGCTGAGCTTTGTGGAGTTGAATCTTGCATAAGTTTGCACTGTGACAGTCAAAGTGCAATTTACCTCACTAAAGATCAGATGTTCCATGAGAGAACTAAACACATAGATATCAAGTATCATTTTGTGCGTGATGTGATTGAAGAAGGTAAGCTGAAGGTATGCAATATTAGTACTCATGATAATCCTGCTGATATGATGACAAAACCTGTTCCTATTGCTAAGTTTGAGCTGTGCTCAAGCTTAGTTGGTTTAATTGGATAGTCCAAGAGACTATTGTTGGCACCAGTGGTTTTCTATCTTTGTTATGTTCAGGATGAAGGGTTGATTTATGATACAAGATGAATTTGTCTCAAGGTGGAGTTTGTTGGAGTTGTTCCAAATTCACTCCAGGATATAGGCCAGGCTTCTGACTTGCTAGGGTTTCGTGGAGACTTGATTCTCTTGTAAGCCGCCATAGGCGTGTAACCCAAAACTCTTGAGATAGTGAGATTGTTGCTGGCTGGTGCCCATGGTTTTTCCCCTTCACATCGGAGGGGTTTTCCACGTTAAATTGTGTGTCTCCTTTGTGGCTTGATTCTTTACTTCATATTCTTATACGTCGTTCATAACAGATGTGATCAAAAAGCATATGTAGAACGTCTAATTTAGCATCCAGATTAGGATATTACGGCTTTGCAAAGATTCAGCCCACACA
Source organism: Miscanthus floridulus (assembly GCF_019320115.1). Classification (NCBI taxonomy): domain Eukaryota; kingdom Viridiplantae; phylum Streptophyta; class Magnoliopsida; order Poales; family Poaceae; genus Miscanthus; species Miscanthus floridulus. Next base: position 118,959,300 of record NC_089586.1, on the reverse strand, counting down.
AACCGGCCTAGATTGGTTTCCAAACCGGATCGAGTTGGAGTTGTTTTTGCACATATTAGTAAGAGATTTGAAAATCCCCTCAAAATGGGATAAGACCACCCTCCTCTCCATATATATGAGAGGATCACAACTAATTGTGCCATCCTATCGATTAAAAACAAAAACAATATACTATTTTAGCTTTTCTAAACCCTAGCTGTTCTAGCCCCTGTATTTGTTGTTCTATGCATCTCTTGACGAGATTGGTCGACATCCTAAGCGGCCTTTGAGCCTAGGGACCCTTGATTTCCATGGGGTTTTGCGTGAAGAACACAGAGAAACCACCCTATGCTGGTTCTAGAGTCAGCCTCGACTATTTTTCTTGCCTCAGTATATTTTGGACGTTTAAAGCATGTTCAATCTAGCCCTCATGGTGTGACGAGTGCTATGCCAAGAAGACATAGTCTTTATAGTTCATCACCAATGAGTAACATCTATCGAATTACAGCATCAATACCAAGGTAATAAATAGCGGCGGTAGCGGCCCATTGCCGCAACCGCTACGAGGTAGCGCTCTGAACTTTGTAGCCTGAAACTTTACAGCCGCTATTCTAAATAGTGGGGCGATATTGCGGCTACAATAGCACGTAGCAAGCCGCAATAGTGTGGATGCAAATAACTCTTATGCAGACGGAGATGGTTCAAGTGACCGTGAGGCCGATGATGTTGTTGCTTCTCACAATGACAACGAGTGATAGTCCTGTGTACTATTTTATGACTCATAAGTCATAATATGTTTCTTTGCAAACTCTTAATATGATGATTTAGTGAGTGGAAAAACAATGTTTGTTTTCTTAATTTAAGTATATGAGACATAAGTTCTTTGAGTGCGATTAAATGTCTATTTATACTCATTTTTCATGATATATGTACTTAAAATTATGTGAGATTATTAGGTGCCGCTACTGAAACTTATCGTCCGCAATATCGCCCGTTATCCACAATCCGCTACCTCGACACCAATCCACTGTCAACCTGCTATATGTTATTTATTACCTCGATCAATACCAGGGGGGGGGACATGAGGAGTAAACGACTTGTTTGCTCACCCGTGCTTTGCTATTATTACTTTATTTGTGGATCGGTCAACACTCAACATGGCTGCTGGTGGAGTGGTGGTCGCTAGCTCGATCAAGCGAGGGCAGAGGACTACCTCTTCTCTCTTCCGTTTGTGTAATGTAAAATTACGAATACAGCACCGCAACCTATAGTTGGCCAACGGGCCGGCTCGGCCCGGCCCAGCATGGGCCCGGGCCAAGCAGGACCCGTAGGTGGTCGTGCCGGCACGGTACGCCATGCCTCCCGTGCCATGCTCCTCCATGCGTCGTGCCGTGCTGGCCCGGGAAGCACGGCCAGAACTACGGGCCGGGCCGGTCCAAAGCCCGGTGATCGCAAGTCACCTCAAAATTCTTCTCATCCAACAGTTAGCACAGATTCATTCATTCAAATTTTAAAATCTCAATTCACAAGTCAAGAACTTCTAAGTCACAAACTGTCAAACTGATCACAGATTCACAAACTATCAAACTGATCACAAATTCTTTTTAGATTCTAACTTCTAAGTCAAGAACTAAGCAAACTCCAAAATTCTTCTCATTCTCATCCAACAGACCAACACTCAGCCACAAACTGATCACACACAGATTCTAACTTCTAAGTCAAGAACTTAGCAAACTCCAAATAACCAAATCCAACAAAACAAAGGCACCAAAGGAGATAAGATAAATGAGCTGTTTGTGCAATGCTACCTCATTAAAAACCTTTCTAGGTAAAACTCACCCTTGTGAGAAACCCTAGAAAAGGAAAAAGAGTGCAGCACGGCTCTTAATAACTCTTCCATCATTGTTCAAAGGTCCCAAGTCACACTTGTCAGTCATAGATGACAGATACAAAATGGAGATAACAGATTAACTACCAGCAGCCCTAGTCCTAGATGTACCAGCCCCAGCCCTAGATGAACCAGCCCTAGTCCTAGATGTGTTAGGGTTAGGGTTAGGGATGTACCTGCGCAACCGGAGCCCGGTGCCGGAGAAGACGAGAGCCACCTAGAGAAGACGACAGTAAGGTTAGAAGGACGACGAACGGCGGAGGAGGGGCACACGGGGACATGAACTCACATAATCACCCAGATCTCGAGGGGAGATAGGGATAGGGAGAAGGGAGAGGCGGAGAGGGAGCAGGGAGGGGATCAGGTAGGACTTAGGAGTAGTAGGGAGCTGCTCACCGACGACAGGCGGGGTTAGGGTTAGGGATGTACCTACGCAACCGGAGCCTGGTGTCGGAGAAGACGAGGGCCACCTAGAGAAGACGACACACCGGTTAGAAGGACGGCGAGCAGCGGAGGAGGGGCAGACGGGGACACGAACTCACATAGTCACCGAGATCTAGAGGGGAGATATGGATAGGGAGAAGGGAGAGGCGGAGAGGGAGCGGGGAGGGGATTAGGTAGGAGTAGTAGGGAGTTGCTCGTCGGCGGCAGGTGGATCGTCGAGGTCACCTCACCGGAGTCGGGGAGGACGAAGTCGAGAGCGAGACTACGAGGACGAGACCCGAGAGCGAGGCGAGGCGAGAGCCGCGAGACGAGAGCGAGGCGAGGCGAGCGAGTGAAATGAGCTAGGGTTTGGGTGTGAGCCGCCGCGGTCGCGGCGTGCGTATATATGAGGAGGGGGGAGGCGGGGACGGACGGACGCTGGGCCGTGGGGAGGCCGGGAGGGGAGGAGTGGAGTGAGGAGGGGAGGGGGGTGGCCGGGCCGGGCTGGGCCAGCCCACGGGCCCGAGCAGCGCCCCAGGCACGGCCTGCTCCCTCAGGCCAGGCCAGCCCGGGCCGCCATGTCACCGGGCTGTGCCGTGCTCGTGTCGGGCTAAAAAAACGGGCTTCGTATCGTGCCTCGGGCTGCATGGACATTTATACCGCAACCTAGCTTGGGCACGTGGCAAGTGGCGGGTGGTCATAGCATATTATTATAGCTACCTGGGGCCCACGGGCTGCCTACCGGTGGGCCATGCATGAGAGAGGAGCTGCCGCGGTGATTAGACAGAGAGAGACACGCGGGGCCCCAGCTCGCCCTCTCCCCCCTCTCTCGTTTCAGTCGAGCGAATCGACTACTCCACCTTGCCACACACCACACCACCCTTGCTTGCTTCGTCTCCCTCCGCTACACACAACACAAAGAAGTTCCGCTTCCGCTCCAGCCCAATCTGGATCGATCCACCCCGGAGCCAGCTCTAGCTCGCTATAAAGGCACCCTCTCCCTTTCTGTCTCCCTCACAACTCAATTACTCACTCCGGCATCCTCCAGCTTTAATTTGCAGAGCGACCCCCAGTCCAGCGCGCGCGGGTAGCCCACACACCTTCGTTCCCAGTTCCCACGCAAGACACAGCGAGCCAGCGATCCGAGCCGCGCGCCGGTGGACGCACATACACGCGGTAGCTTAGCTTCGTCCTCAAGCTTAGCCCGGTCCTGCGCGGAGTGTTCGTCGTTCGTCCCGGCATCAGGCGGCGGCAGCGGCGAAGCACGACGACGACGAGCTAGAGAGCGAGGATGTCGAGCGGAAGGTCGTCGTCGCGTGGCAACATCTCCGAGGACGAGATCAACGAGCTCATCTCCAAGCTCCAGGCCCTGCTCCCCAGCTCCCGCCGGCGCGGCTCCGGCCAGGTGCGTCGTTGCTTGCCAACTGATGACCGCTCAACTCGCGTTCGCGTCATTATTCATTCGCTCAACTCGTTTACCATGCAGCTAGTAGAGCTAGCTAGCTTCTTAGTCCATAAACAGTGATGTAGTTAGGCTGAGTGGCCAAGCTAATAGTTAAGTAGGTGGTTCCGGGGCTGTGCCTGCTCTGTTTAACTGTTTTCTGTTTAAAACGTCTAATGCGCGCGGCGCGGATGTAATGCAGGCGTCGACGACGAAGCTACTGAAGGAGACCTGCAGCTACATCAAGAGCCTCCACCGGGAGGTGGACGACCTGAGCGACCGGCTGTCGGACCTCATGTCCACCATGGACCACAACAGCCCCGGCGCGGAGATCATCCGCAGCATCCTCCGCTCCTGATCACGTACCACCTCCTACTGCGGCGCCGGCGCCGGGGCTGCGCGTGAGAGCTAGTAAGGTCAACGTACGCCGGCCTCGCCGCCGACGACGACCGCATCCGTTCTCCGGCCGATCCGGCTGGCCACGTGCGGGAGCTGAGCTCAATTAGCTAGCTAGGGTATATATATATATATATATCGTCTCTCTGTCTACAAGTATGTGTATCTTTCTCTTCCTTTTACCTGTCTCCTCCCTAGATCTGAGATCATGTGGCTAGCTCCATTATCAAAATGTAGTAGCTACACGCACACGTATGATGTTCTCTGCTAAGCTTCACTGGGTAGGGTACTACTATCTAGCACTAGGGCCTAAGCAAAGCTGTCCTCCTCAGCTCCTCACTTTAGCTCCTCGCACTCTCTCGATTCTCGTCGTCGTCCTCCGATCCATATGATGGATGGCTAGCTCCATGTGATCTCTCTGCTGTGTATGTCCTCCTCCTAGTCCTAGCTCGCACGTACCGCCTCAGCTTCTTCTTTTCATGTTCCTCTTGTATTGTTTCCCTTGTAAATTTAGTCGGTGGCTTGGATCGAGTTGGCTAGCTCTCTCTACAGGCAAGAGACAACCGACCGACCACTACTACCCTAGAGCAAATTGATTACCATCATGATGATGTACTGTTCAAGCTTTTTATTAACGACTTTAATTACTTGCTACGTACAGTACGTACGTCCTACGAGATTTAAGTGCTTTATTTTTCACTCCCCATGCCATGGTTAAATAAGAAATGCAACCACTGTGTACTACATGTCTTTTATATGTAGCCGAACGGTGCCCTGCCTTTCATGGCTGCTTCCTTCCTGACGCTCGGTCCAGTTTAGTCCGTACGCTGGGACGTGAAACGCCGCGTTTACTTGGGGAGATCTGCGGCAAAATGCCTCTACTTGGCAAGCGGTATATGTAAGCATGGCGCCCGTGGCCCCCGCTCGGCACGCCGTGCACTGTGACACTCATATACCTGCTGCGTACGTCCCCGGCCGCCAGGCGTCGATCCACTGTTGCGATATGCTACTGATACGTACTAGCTAGTAGCGACTAGCCGATCGACGACTGTGCGTGTCTAGCGAGCTACGTCGACGACGAGCGTACGACCGATCGGTGCATGGACGCCGACGCCGACGGCACGCACGGCGTCGTGACAAAGCTCTGCGCGCGTCGACCTCTCCCCCCACTTGGACTTGTCCCTTCTTTTAATTCTCCACAAGCCTGAAAGGATTCGGTGAGCGGATCAGGAAAAAGGCTTGCGACCTCGCGTCAACGACTGAATAGCTAGCTAGCTAGAGCGCAGTATATAGCGCTGTCTTGAAATCGATCATCACATCCTTAGCCGATCGACCGATCGATCACCCGTTGCCCTCCGCGACACGCGCCCCCACATGCCGCGGTCGTCGATCGATCGGCGACCGAGAGCCCCGGCCGGCGGGGCGAGGAGTCACGCACGCTAGCTAGCTCCAGTACGTGCCACCAAAAGGCGCCCGGCTTCCTTGCCGTCTCAGTGCTGTAGCGCCGTCCATCGTCTCTGCGACTGCGCGGCCCCCCTGTGTTTACTGTGTGAAAACTCTCGAGTTTGGCTGCACACCAGACAAGCTAGCCATATCCATCGTAGCAAAAAGGAACGTGCAATTGGCCAGCCCAGAATGCACACGACTCTTTCGTATGTGTGTGAACAGTGCATCTCTTCTGCAAAGTGTTATTTATGGACGCATGTGAGCTATCCCGAGAGCAATTATGTCCGTTTACTTGCTCAGATGATGGCCGTTCACGCACTCGGCCGCCCGGCACCATGGCTAAAGGTCTGCAAGGAACCCAACCCCCCATGCCACCAACAGTGTAGTACGTACGATCTATGCGCGCCGGGGAGGCTAGGGACATGACGAGATGCGAAAAGAAGTAGCACCTCTCTGTTTTGAAATATAAGAGATTCTTAATTTGTCTAGAGAGTGTTTTGGTTCGTAACCAGATCGAACATGCACATGTTGCTATAGCTCTCGACGCCCAATAAGCTAAGCTTGTGTTTACATCATAACAGGACTTGTGGCGCGCCGAACCTTTCTAGCGTTGCTCGGTTTATTTTCAATGCCACATCTCGCCAAATGTTTGGTGCGAAATTCATCAGCTGCACTTGCAGCATGGTCAGAATGAAGCTTGCCGTGGACTAATTATGGTATTATTAACCACATCATAAGTTTATATACAGAACATTATTAACATCTATCACATCAAATAGATAAATTATGAAAACATATTTCATAACGTATCTAATGATACTAATTTGTATCATAAATAGTATTCATTTGAAATATTAGAAAACATTCTTTTTTTTGTCCTAAGTCTAAAACTATTTTTGGTCTGACCCGTTTATGTAACTAACATCCACCATATTGAATAGATAAATTATGAGAAATATATTTCATAATGTATACATTGATGCTAATTTGATATCATAACATTGTTCTTTTCTACTAACTTGATTAAACTTAAGCTAATTTGACTTAGGTCAAACTCATGGTAGATCTCGGGGCTTAGTGAGTACCGTCATTTCTTTCTTCGAGGGGCCATCTACTGATGGATGATCCCTCCATCTATCGGGAGTTACTACTAGTTTGTTGCGGTGTTAGGCCGCGTTTAGTTCCCAAAATGTTTTTAGGTTTGGCTACTGTAGCACATTCGTTTGTATTTGATAATTAGTATCTAATTATGGACTAATTAGGTTCGAAAGTTTTCGTCTCGTGATTTCTCACCTAACTGTGCAATTAGTTTTATTTTTCGTCTATATTTAGTACTCCATGCATATGCCGCAAGATTCGATGTAACACTTTGCGTTGAAAATTTTTGGAATCTAAACAGGGCCTTAGTTGAACCTAGGTACGGTGTAGCTAGCTAAAGCTAGTGTGGTGGCGGCAGTACTTTGCGTTTGGTCGATCTATGTAGAGGCTAGCAGCGAGCTAGGGAGCGGTGCAGTAACTACCACTGCAAAGTCAGAAGAGGTCCATCCTCGATTCATCAGTGATCGTTTCCGATCGACCAGCTAGGCGCAGCAGCATATGCATATGTGTAGTAGCTGCACCAGCCAACGTCGTGTGAATATAGGTTTTTTTTTTTTTTTGAATTCAGTGACTAAAATTTAGGAGATGTCAAACGAGGGTGTTGCATCTAATAAAAAAACAAATTACATAATCCGTCAGGATCCCACGAGATGAAATTTTTAAGCCTAATTAATCCGGCATTAGCATATATTTACTGTAACACCACATTGTCAAATCATGAACTAATTAGACTTTAAAAAATCATCTCACAAATTAGTCACAAACTAAGTAATTAATCTATATTTAATAATCTATACAGATGACTAAATATTTGATGAGACAACTACTAAATTGGTAACAAACACCCACCAAAACTATCGGGCGCGCGGTCAAAAAAATGCGAGGACCATCTGCACTGCTCTGCGCCTAGTCAAGATCTGACCACTCAAAGCTAACGACTGCCAGAGGCATCTTTTCACATGAGAAAGTAATCTCTGTCCAGCACTTTAGGTCTGGACCATCCTACTCCACTCCTCCATAGGTTGCCATCGGGCGCATCAACAGTGCCCTCCGTGAAAATCTCAGGCGGCAGAGTTTTTTCCCCCTTTTCTTTCTTCGTGCACCAGTCCTCCTCGTCCTGCTCACATCACAGGCTCACCACAGCTTTATGTGAAGCGAAGAACGAAGACGGATCGATGGGGACTCCCGCTGCATATTTGCATGTTGCGTGTGTGTCATCTGCTGGCCTGCTGGGAGTATACCGAATCCGCTTGCATCTGCGAACGATATTCCTGACACATGCACCTCTGCAAAAGTCTCGGCCCCAGCTATCCCTGCAGCTTTCCAACGAAAAATGATTGCCCCGTTCTTTGACCCAACACGGCAAGCACACGTCCACGATCGACGACGCGAGTACTTGCATTGGGCCTGCTGTAGTATGCAATGGCAAAACTGCGACGACCTATGTACAGTACCTGGTAATCATGTACGGAGATACGTTCGTGCAGTGCTGCATCTGCATGGCAGCATGGGCGTGTCGTGTCCGTGTTCGCCTGTGGAAAATGTGCGGGACGCACCCGGTCGCTCGCTCGTCCACCGCGCTGCCGCCCCGCGCGTACTCCATCGGATGCAAGGACAGCGGTGGTGGTACGCGGGCGAAGGCGTCCGGGGTGCGGCGTCCCCTGCCCCGGCCTGCGTCTGCGGTTCGTGGAAGTGGCCGGGCCGGCGCGTCCCTGCGCAGGCGCAGCGTCGTGGCCTCGTGGGGGCGAGCACCCAAAGCAAGCCAGCGGGTGGAAGTGGGGGAGAAGGACCGGGCGCTTTCGGCGGCCCCACGCCGGCGGAGGGGACTCGTCTAACGGCCGGCAGCCCCTGCGGCCAACCAGAAACCACCGCCGGGCCCCCGCGGCGCGTACGGGCGCGGTCACAGTCACAGCGAGCGGTTGCGGTTGGGCGCCGCCGAGGTGACGGTTAAGAAAGGCAGAGGCGCAGAGCGAGGCTCCAGGCTCGCGCAGGTTTGGTTGAGTGCGCAATGACGGGGTCGCCCCTACCCGGTGCGGCAAAGCGTGATCGGCTGGGGCGGGCTCGCTGGCTGGGCTGGCCAGCCCCCGATACTGTTCTAGTAAATCAGCCAGCGGAGGATCGGTAAAAGGCTACGCCGCACTTGCGCTCCGTAGGGATAGGGGCAGATCTGCGAAGCGGGGCCTGAAACGACCAGTGAAAAAACTAGCGCGCGGCAGTTGCGCTGACGCGATCGCAAGCGGGTCCGGTAGGAATTGGAAAGGCTACCCTGATAAAAGTTCTGCTGCAGTAGTAGTAGAACAGCCAACGCGTACAGATTTACACGTACGTACGGACCGATACTGCTGCTAAAAACTAGCCAGATGGCCTGCATAAATAGTCTGAGTGGGTACTCTCACTATGATAATTATTTTTTCTTACTTGAAAAATATTTTAGAAATAATTCTGTTTCTTTGTTTGATTGATCAATCCATCGACACGAACAACTATCGTTGATGATTTTTTTTTTTTGTTTAAAGCTAGTTTTGTCTCTCTTTCCCTCTCATTCTTTCATCTTTTTTTTATCCCACTACTATCTTGTGGTTGTGTAATTTCTATTGGTGCCGAATTAAGGTAGGCTTTAGGTCCATTCTAAATAAAATTATTGTTCAAGTGTCTTACAAATTGTTTAGTTACTCAAGCCCTCTTCTAAATTTAATTTTTGTATCATCTTGCACCACTGATGATGTGTGGCCTACTACCTCTTGTATGATGAGTCAAATCCTACTTGGAATAGGACTCAAGAGAGGTGTGCTATAACGGCTTCTAGTTTTGTTAGGTCTTGAGTGTAGAATCATACTAGGAATAGGACTCCTATTTGCTTGTACGAGGGCCTTGAAGAGGACTATATAAACAAGAGGTAGAGGCCATACGCATCAACCAAGCCAACACAAGGGTCTCATCTAAGGCTTGTACGGAGCAATTAGGAGCGCTCAAGAGGATTAGATTATACAGTTCTATTGCACTAGATTCTTGTATAGGGCAAGAATCAGTGGGTCCTAGAGGGTAAAGTAGGGTTGTGAGAGAGCGACAATCACTTGTACTCTTTTGGAGTTGTGCTAATAGAATTTGCGGCCGGCTTCGCCAAATCATAATCTCTTGTTGTGGTTGCTTCATCGTCATCTAGGGCTTTCTACACGATTCGACTACATCGTTCTTGATACGGTGCAAGCTTGTGTCATACTCGCAACATCCTTTCAAAGATCCGAGGGCTGCTGCACATAATTAGGGGTATCATATTCTAACACTACCCATGCCACTTTACTACATTGTTTGTCAATCATGATGTGATCACTTCATTTCTACTTGTGATAAGCTTCTCGCGAAGAAAAAAACTTAATAATATATTTTGCTTTGTTACGAGCTTCTCATGATGGAACAATTGCACGTAGGGTATTACAAGCCAAAAGTATTTTTTAACTTGGTTACAAACATTCTTTTTGCTTGGCCCATCCATCCATGTTAGTGGGACTGCAAAACTTTTCCGCCACAAACACAAGAAAAAATGACTTGTTGAGCTTAGAGCCGTATCAAGAGGGCATGACAAAAAGCGGAATAAATGCTTCGAGATGGTGAACTAGAGGGGGTGAATAGTTCTTTCTAAAACTTAAATGCGTCGGCTAACCGAGACAAAAGCGAAATTAAACTAAACGGTCTAGCCAAGACTACACCCCTCTATTTATCACAATGCACCTTACAAAAGATCCTAATTGAGCAACTAAGGTGCCGGGCTAGGTAGACTCACATAAACAATTTTAGTTGGGAAGGTTACACAGACCTATGCAATTAGTATTTCAAGCAAAAGGGAAGCACTTATACATACTAGTGAGCAAAGCACACAAAGCCTAAGCACACTAGCACTACTCAACTAGCAAAGCTACACAAGCTAAACTAGAGAGCTAAACAATTTAGCTACACAAGCTAAGCAAAGCTACTAAGCTAAACAAGCTTACTAGCACAAGAGAGCAACTAGTGAACTACACGAGTCAACTAGTTACAAGAACAACTCTAGTCACTAGCACAAGTAAGAGTATGTAAATACAAGCTAGTGAAGGGAATTGCAAACCAATAGATGATAGAATTCAGTTCAAGTTGCTGTGAGATTTTAATAAATAATAAACAACACCGCTAGGTCTCTTATTTTCCATGTTCTAGAAACATTTCTATTTTCCTTCATTTTTTGGACATTGTTCCTTATGCTATTGGACAAAGAGATAGAATGAAAGTTAAAGAATGCGGATAACTATTGGTTGTTCACGATCCTTTTGTTGAAATTTGCTTAATGGCACGGAAAAATAATGTAGATCGCCAAGTAACATCCCGTGTGAAAATAAAGACATCGACTTATTATTGTTATGCAACTAGCACAATCTTTTTATACTCTTCTAGTGTTTCCTCTGTTTCTGCCACGAACCATAATGGTTCAGCTGCTCATCATGTTGATTGTGAGTAGTGGCTTAAATATCACATCATCCATTAGCAATGAGAATTCTGTGAATCAAGTTCTATGACTGATCATGCTGAAACATGAATGCTCTTGGGTTTCACGACACTTAATTTTTATTGATCAAGGTTCTTTTTTTTCACGACCATGCTTGGCATGTATATCATTAAGTAGGAAAATGAGTTGTTACAAAGTTAAACGCCGTTGGCCTAGGACGCGAGTGGCACACTATGGCCAAACAAAGTTAACCATGCAACTAGCAGCGGCACAACTAGACTGATATTACATAAAAGAAAATTTGCAACGAAAGGGCAGGTGAAGCTCAACCGCTATCTGTGGCCGCCCAAAGCGCGGCGAGGTGGCCGAACCCCGCTTGAGACCAGCGATCCGCTTCCTCCACAACAGAGATAGCAACCGGGATGGCCGTCGGACAGACACCGTCAAAAACCCACTGATTCCGATCCTTCTAGAGGCACCACGCCCTAAGGATTACGAGGGAGTCGAAGCCTTTGCGACGCGCCAACCCGAGCTGGAGTCGGCTCTGCAACCACCAATCAAGAAACGATGTCCCAGGCTGTGGCGCTAGATGATCCATGCCGATGGGTGCAAGCACCCTGTACCACACTTATCTGGCAAAAATACAACCTCCCGCCAGGTGTTGCGCCGTTTCCTGCTTCTGGTCACAGAAAGCGCACATATCATCATCCTGCAATCCGCGACGCTTCCTTCTCGCCGTTGTCCAAAATCTATCGTGCAACAGTAACCAAAAGAAGAACTTGCATTTGGGCGGAGCCCAAGCCTTCCATAACTCCTTTGCGCCTGTAAGGGATGTCATTCCAATGAAGAAGGCTCTGTATGCAGAGGAGGCAGAGTACGTCCCGTCTGCAGTCCAGCGCCAGATGAACCTATCGCTTGTAAGGTCGTCAAGGACCACCCCGGCAACCTTCTCCCAAACGACGACGTAGTCACAGAGGACTTCGGCGGTAGGTGCCCCTCGGATGTCACGGACCCAGCTTCTGTTGGTGATAGCCTCTCGCACCGATTTCTTACGGCAACGCCTGCCAATGGCGGCGAACAAGTGAGGAGCAAAGAGATAGATCGGCCCGTCCGGAAGCCATTAGTCGGTCCAAAACCGAGCCGACTGCCCGTCTCCAATGGCGACCGTGACGGATGACTGGAACATGCATTGGACCTCACGTTCCTTCCTCCCCATAAGGCCACACCACCCCAGATCAGGTCGAACACTGCGTAGCCACTCCCAACGCAGACGTAGAGCGAAGCCCGTGAGTTACAGGTCCAGGACACCTAACCCCCCATAGCACGTGGGAGCGTTCACAGTCCGCCAGGAGACCCTGCACTTTCCCCGGGCTACGGCTTCTGTTCCAGCCAAAAGAAACGCGCGGCGCCGCTTGTCCAGCTACCTCAGCGCCCAGTCGGAGAGACCAGAGGCGATGGAGACATGAACAGGAATGGCTGAAAGGGTGACCTTGGTCAGTGTTGCATGTCCCGCGTCATTGAGAAGTCCCGCCTTCCAGGTGGGGATCTTGCGCTGCCACTTTGTCAATCAACGATTGTTCATCAGCTCGACGAGGCTTCAGTAGAGTAAGCGGAATTCCCAGTTACTTGCACGGAAAGGGGGCAAGCTGTCCCGGGAATGCCTCCAGGACGGCGATCATGTCATCGTCAGTGCAGCGGATAGGCGAGATCGAGCACTTGTCCATATTCGTGACAAGCCCCGAGGCGTCAGCGAAAAGGTCGAGGATGGCCCGAATGCACCTCAAGTCCGCCGCTGTGGGCGAGACGACTAGATCATCCGCATACAAAGAGGCACGGTTCCTTATTTTTTGCCGATGGCAGGGGCAAAAGCACCCCATGTCTGTCCGCGCCCGAGATCATGTTGTTGAGCACCTCCATAACGACGACGAACAACATGGGGGAGAGAGGGTCGCCCTGCCATAGACAGCGCGCGTGGCAGATTCTCATGCCCGACCTCCGGTTCACCACAACTCTCGTTGTGGCCATGGAGAGAAGTATGGCGATCCATTCGGTCCACCTTGCCGGAAAGCCCATGAACGTAAGGAGTTGGATGAGAAATTCCCAAGAGACTGAATCGAAAGCCTTGGCGATGTCGATCTTCATCAGGACGGCAGGGCAGCGACGGCTATATAGCCAGCGACAGGCGAGCTGAACTGCCGTGAAGTTGTCGTGAATGGACCTTCCCCGGATGAAAGCGCTTTGGTTGTGCTTGATGAGGGCAGACAAGTGCGGTGCCAGGCCAGTGGCCAGCGCCTTGGCAACAAGCTTTCCGATGCTGTGCATCAATCTGATGGCTCGGTAGTCCTTCAGGCCAGACGGGGCGGCAGTTTTTCGGAGCAGTACCATGTTGGCCGTGTTGAGCAAATGAAAGTTTCTTCGGTCGAGCGCCCAGAAGGAGTTAAACACCGCAACAAAATCATCCTTTATGATGCCCCAAGTTGCCTTGTAGAACCTACCGGTAAAACCATCAGGCCCCGGAGCTCGGTCGTTCGGGATCTCTCTGATGACGGCCTAGACCTGATCTTCAGTAAACTCGGAGGCGAGGTCACTGAGGTCAATCTGCGCCATGCCAATCTGCGCCAAATTGATGTTTCTTGCGCGCGAGAAATAGGTGCCCAGGATGTTGTTGTGGTACTCATAAATCACGTCGGCCTTGGTCTCCAGATCCGAGAACAAATGGCCATCATGCTCAAAAGTTGGGATGTAGCTTTTTTTTTTTCCGATGGCACGCTTGCAGGTGAAATAATTTGGTGTTTGTGTCCCCTTCGTGCAGGAAGCGGATGCAGGACCTCTGCCGTGCAATCGTCCTGGACAGCGACGCGAGGCCAAGGATGGTGTGCTTGAGCTCCCTTCGCAGTGCAATCTCATCGTCCGAGAGAGTTCTGGCTTCTTGAGCGATGTCCAATTCGCCAACAATTAGCCTAGCCATGATGAGCTGCGATCGCACGCTTCCGATGGACTTGGCGTTCCAGGCACGCAGTGCCTTGGCCATGTTTCGCAGTTTGAAGTCAAGCAGCCTGCATGCATCGGCGTTGTGCAAGCCGACCGACCATGCCGAGGTGACAACCTCAATGAAGCCTTCCATAGACGGCCAGAACGACTCAAACCGGAATTGTGGTTTGGCCGAGGGCATGGCGTTTAACCTCAGCGACAGAGGCGTGTGATCAGAGCAGTCAGTGGAGAGAAAGAAAGTAACTGGAGGATGGGATCCAACAAACACAAAGAGAAGTTTTTTCCCGTTCTGGAGATCAGTATTAGGGGCTCGGTGTAACATGAGGGTGTATCCATCCTATGCAGCAGCAGATGATAAGATGGTGCTTGATCTTGAACTGCTTCGTAAGAGAATGAGCAATGGGCTTTCTCCAATTCCTAATCATGTTGGGTTAATCGGAAAAATTCAGCATCTGACAAGTACTCGTCAATCAAGAAGGTGCAGTACAGCCGCATTCCAAGCACTTGCGAAAGTGCTAAAGAATGCCTGAGTAGAAAGGTATCATGAGTTTTCATTTTCTTCTTGAAATATCTGAATATGCCAACAAAAAATGCATGCTAGGAAATAATTAGTTTGACACGCATAATAACTGAAAGGAGAATTAGTCTTCCTGCCCAGCAGTTTGTTCGAGCTAGGGATTTGTTATATAATTGTTTACATTTTCCTGCACATAATTTTTCCCTTGTTCAAATTCGATTTTGCTTAATAAATCTGTGTAAATACTAAGATTAACTCCAGTCATATATTTTTTTAAAAAAATTACACAGTACAACGCAGATGCCCACAACACGCACGCATACTCATCCCTATGAACACACGTACGCAAACCCTACCTCTATGAGCACCTCTGACGGACTAAGCCAGCAGATCTCGTGATTCACTAAGTCATCATAGGCGCCTCGCTGTCGATGGGACGTCACCTACCACTGAAAGCATAGAGCCGTTAAATCCTGAAATAAATCCAAAAAAATACGAGCACCCGTACCAGATTGAGGACTTAAACCCGAATGAACATGTTCCATCACAAGAAACATAACCAACTGATCTATGACCAGTTCGCAACTCTAGTCATCTTGATGTCTTGTTTCTTTGTGCAGGTGCCTCATGGCATGCCATGCTATCGATCGTATTTCTGCAAGCTGCTATGGAGTCCGTGTTTCTCCCAGATCGGACTGGTTGGTGATAAGTTCATGTATTTTGAGGTCACACTTTATAAGGAGGCTGCCGACCATATATATGATGTGGCCAAACCATAATTATGTGTCATGCTAAGTTGCTATGGCCTGCTGATGTGCTTTGGTTCGAGGTGTCTGTTCTGTAACATGTAACATGTGATCTGCATATTGTACTTTGCTATTATAGGCGACATAACCGTACTAATCTGCCTCGATGCTCACTTAACATTGAAGATGGTAGACGTGTTGCGAAATATGTGTCTTACCGCACCTATTTATTTTGCTTCCCTGCTCAACGCCAGGGAGCCCGATCTTGACTCTTCGGTGTGGTATTCACTAGTCCATCACGGGCGCGCGTCGGCTATCCAACCAAAGATGCTAATGTAAGAAAGAAAAAAAAACATGTTTTGAATCATCAGTTAAAAAAGGTTTTGGTCAGAAATCAGAATGCGTGGCAACCCCATTTCCATGTGCGTGTGCATGAGGAACGAAGCGGCACAAATTTCAATATGAGAGGAAAGGAAAGTAGCACAAATGCTAACAACTTTGCTGCCCCATTATCTGCATACAATTGCTATCTGCAGGTTTAGTGTGTAACCAACTGCCATAAGCATGGTTTCTATCAATTAAAAATAGTCGTCGTGGAATAAGGACCAGTTTTCAGTATCAACTAATCAAACAACTGTAACAAGCATTTCAGAATTGGGAGCGGATAATGCAATCCTATCAGATGGAGATGTTTCGTAAGGAAAATAAGAGGGAAGAAAAAATAAATAAAATGGCAAACACCATAATGGCGTTTTGAGAAGCCAGCACGGAAAAGAAACAAAGAATTGGAGAAAAAAAGGAGGGGGAGAGGGGGCTTCAACTTGTGAGCAGTAGGTTTGCAAGGATTTAAGTACATTTCTAATCTTCTAAAGTAAAGTTCATTAGGCAGGGTAGTTACTCAATGACTTGTACGGCTGTCCAAATAGTAACAATAATAATATTATATAGTTCTTTCTTTTGTAATGTATTTCAGTCGTTGAATGTCATCTAGTGTAACACCCTAAAATTTGCACTCTTTTAAAATAGCTAAATTGATTTATTTAAGCAATTATGTGTGCATACAAATATAGGAAAATAATAACTTTTATAAAACTAAAATCAAATATAAGATTAGCTACGAGTAATGCATACATGCTGTTGCATATTATTTTGTGAATGTTTGATATTGATAAAAGTTTTCAAAGAGAATTGAAATTTGAAAATCATTTGGAAAATTTATTTGGAAAAAAAATAAAATAAATAAAGGAAATAACCTCCTCTCTCTCTCTCTAATCCGGCCTGCTGGCCCAGCTCCCTCCCGCTGGCCCAATTCCTCCCCGTGGCCCAGCTCGCGCGAAGCACCCTGCCAGCCCAGCTCGGCCTCCCCCTTGCGCGCTGCGCGGCCCAGCACCTGCACCGGCCTAGCCCCGCTCCGGCCCAGCCCAGCCGAGCGGCCTTCCAGCAACCGTCGCCGCGCCTCCCTTCCCTAGCCACTGACGCCCGGGCCCCGCCTGTCGGTGCCGTCCCCTTCCTCCCGCGCGACTCGAAAACCACCCGCGCGTGCGCCTGGGCAACCGCCGCCCACGCCTCCGATCGTGGGAGCGCCTCCCCCCGCGCCCGACCTCTTTTTAAGCGAAGCCGAGCCTCCCCCACGCGTCCCTCTGCTGTTCCCCGCTCCGTTTTCGCCTCGCTGTCGCCTCGGAAGCCCCAGCAACCGCTGCACGGAGGAGCTCCGCCGACCGCCGTTCGCCGTCTGCGTCGGCCGCCTTCCCCGAGCCGACTCCGACACCGATTTCCCCGCTGTGAGCCTCCCCTTGCTCTCCTCTTTCTCCCCGGCCTTTTTCTTTGGCGTTAGGCGGATTCTAGCGCCGTAGCCGCGAGCGCCGCTTGCTCTTGGACGCCGGCCATGGCGACCGCCGCCTCGGCCTTCCCCTCCGGCCACTTCTTTGGCCTGGCCGAGACCCCCTACTCCCCCCGCTTACCCCGGTGCTCTCAGTTCTTCGATTGGTGAACCCTAGCCCCCTAACTGAGCTCGTCGGTGAGCTCTCGCCGCCGTTCATGGCTGAGCCACCGTGCTGCCACTGTTCCGGCCGGCCATCCTTCTTCTCTCTCCCCCGGATTCGTTTCTGGCCATTCCTTTCTAATCCGACAGCTCAGATTGGCCGATACCCCTTCGGGGGTCAATTTGCTAAAGAGACCCTGTAATTTTCTATGTCCAACCCGCAGTCCAAAGCGCATTTCCCCGATTACACATTCTCATTTTGAAAACGTAAAGTTCACTACTTTAGTCTAAAATACGTTTTCAGTATTTACAGAAATGCCATTTGAACTGTTTTGCTTATAAAATTGTCGTTTTAGCTCTGAATTGATCCGTTCAAATCGCGTTAGCTTCGTAATTTCATAATCTACATGTTAGAATCACTGTTAGTCAAGTTTGGAACATTTTAATTTTCTGGTTAGATTTAATTAAATATATTGCTATAGGAAATCCTATTTAAATCATAACTTTCGCATTTTAGCTCCGTTTTTCGTGAACTTAGCGTTGACGTGATCGTAGCGAGATGTAGATTATTTTCACAAACATTTTATCTTGTTTCTATACTGTTGGTGTACTATTCTAATGATAGGAATGTTTGCTTTGCATGAATGCTTTTGGAATGTTGTATGTTGCCGTGTTGGTCGCGTTCAGACGATGAGGAGAACGTTGGAGACCAAGAATTCTTCGACGACCAGCAGGACCAGCAAGAGTTTGTGAACCAAGGCAAGTATAGCATGGACCTACCTTGATGTCCTATTTCACTTTAATCAATTACTCATTTGCATGTGTCTAATTTGATACCCGTAAGGACATCCTAGTGAATGTTTATCCTATTCCTTGTCTCCTATGGGGTATTTGCATATGGGTAGATTGCTAGTGCTCTAAATGAACATGATCTATACGATGATGAATGATTCTATGGAACTAAAAGTATAACATGATTTATAACAACTGTTCCATAGGGCGACGGTGCAAATGACTTTTGAGCATGTTGCTCCTGGCCCTCCATAAGGACTTATCTGTCGGCAAAAGCTGGGACTGACAGTGCAACTGGGAGAGTCATATGGCTCTGACTTTAGCTCAGTAATAGGACCTTTTCTAGCTAGTTAGAGGTTACCTTTTTGGCGCAAATGGGGCTTGCCATGTTGGGTATAGGGCTGCCTCTGTTCCTATGAGTATAGCCGCGATGGATATGTGCCATAGGAAAGGGGGGTTCCTACATCTGTCTGCCAAGGAAACCTAGCGACCCTAACTTGTTAGAGAAACCTATGAAATGGCTTCATAGTGTACCCTGCCCGCTCACCTTGGTAGTGACATGGGAGTAATTAACCCGGGCATATGGGAATCACGACTCACGGTGAATGTGCACCACCTCTGCAGAGGGTAACAAACTGTTATAACAGCCGTGCTCACGATCACGAGCGGCCCGAAAAACTCACAGAATAACTGGTTACTTGTTGTTGATCATTTAAGTTGTTCTATGATGGTATATGGTACACTTGGCCCTGATATATGATCATATGGGAATAAATATGAGCTTAAGCATAATTTGATAATATCAGATAATAAAAGCTTGTCATACTAAAAATGCTAACTGCAGTAAACCAGTGTCAACCTTTTGAGCTTCATAACCCCATGTTAACTTGTTAAGTACGGGATGTACTTAAGCTTGTTTATTCTCTTTATTTGGATAAAAATCCCGGATGGGTAACAGATGACAACGGGTATGAAGAATTTCCTAAGGATTTTTAGGCTTATGGTCAACCAGTTGACCTTCCCTGTGATGGTGTTCCACGTGAGAGAGTTACCTTTTATTTTTCCCTGTGATGTATAAGACTAAGTTATATTATGATTCTTGATGTAAGAGACACCGTGATGATACTTTCTGTAATTTGTCAGCTTATGTGTGTGATTGATCCCTTGGCACACATAAGATAGTGCATTCAATTTTATCCTTAAAATTAGGTCTGACATCTAGCATGGCAAAAAATTAGCATTTTTTATAGGAAAAATTATACACATCATTGTGGGGAATTCAGATCTATATTTATGTACACACAAATTTATCTATGCATATACGATAAACAACAATAATAAGGAAAAGCAAACAATGCCAAAAGCGAAAGAATGGCTGCACAAATTGCAGTGGAAATAGGCAGACTGCCAGGAAAAAAGCAGAGCAAGGCTGAACCAATAACTGTAAAAGTGTGCATAACATTGACTGAACAACTTAATCCTACGTCACATATTGCACGTAGTAGAGCAATGGAGCAAGCTGGAAGATGGTTGTACCTAGGTAGAATTGGGCTGTTGGCACATGTCCTGGCCTCTGCAATTGACTTGATGACTGCACCAAAGGCTGTGAGGGGGGAAAACAACTATTCAATGACAACAAGCATGAACCAGAAGTATCAAAGTAGTGAGAAGCGGAACTTATCATTGCAATAGCAACGCGGTTTCTGCTGACACTGCTCTATTCAGATCAGGCAAGAAGCTCCAACACTGGATAGGTAATGAACTTTTTATCCTCGCTTAACCAGAAAACCTTGTTTTGACAACAGTAAACTAGGAGATGCAGATGAACTGATTTCCCATTTGTCAGAAAGATAAAACAACGAATTTCAAACTTTGAGCGACCCAAATAGGACAGAGGATGACAATGCGCGCACAGACAGTACGTATCTAAGTTTGGGACTAAATGGTGCATTGGCTATAGAAAAATTAATAGGAACTACTGAAATGGCAAGAGCTGACCATGGACACTTAGAATAAGTTAGCAGAGCACATTTACATCCCCATCAACAAAATTCTGAAAAACAAC
The DNA here is from genome assembly GCF_019320115.1 of Miscanthus floridulus. Lineage (NCBI taxonomy): Eukaryota > Viridiplantae > Streptophyta > Magnoliopsida > Poales > Poaceae > Miscanthus > Miscanthus floridulus. The sequence goes on along the minus strand of NC_089586.1, from coordinate 118,939,060 downwards.
TCATCAGTTGACACCTAGTTGGTCTTGAGAAGCACCCTAATTTATAAATGTATAATTTCAATACAAATCTGCACTGTTCATGGGCTCAAGATATACCCTAGTTTGTCCTAGTTACCTCCCCTAATAATTTCCTTTAGTATAGCAGTACTAAAGATAATTTTAAAATTTCACGGTGAAGCACACTGCATTTCACTATCATTAATATGTTTTAAAAAATGCTTCATGAGTTGACAGCAAATTGTACCTGATGCGGCCTATCGAACTGTAATAATTCGTCATTGATGAGAAATAGCATCTGTTGCTCACAGTACGTATCTAAGTTTGGGACTAAATGGTGCATTGACCGTAGAAAATTTAATAGGAACTACTGAAATGGCAAGAGCTGACCATAGATACTTAGAATAAGTTAGCAGAGCACATTTACATTCCCATCAACAAAATTCTAAAAAAGTACTCATCAGTTGACACCTAATTGGTCTTGAGAAGCACCCTAATTTGTAAATGTATAATTTCAATACAAATATGCACTGCTCATGGGCTCAAGATATACCCTAGTTTGTCTAGTTACCTCCCCTAATAATTTCCTTTAGTATAGCAGTACTAAAGATAATTTTAAAATTTCACGGTGAAGCACACTGCATTTCATTATCATTAATATGTTTTAAAAAATGCTTCATGGGTTGACAGCAAATTCTACCTGATACAGCCTATCCAACTGTAATAATTCGCCATTGATGAGAAATAGCATCTGTTGCTCACATGTTCCTCTTGCGTATCCCTGATGAGCAACCTCACGTAACAAGACCGGAAATAAAGGTCTTACATAGAATGGAATTACAGCCAATAGGAAGAGACATACAAGGGATGCCTGAAGGATTTTTAAGCATTAGCGTCATATAGTATGGCTTGAAAACAGAGGACTATTTTGCTGCAGGTGCTGCCAAACTGAAAAGAGCAGAGGAAAAAACACCAATTACCTAGCAACCATAAGATTTTAGATAATAGTCATAATCTAGCTGTAGGCATACAGGATGACATTTTTTTATCATAGATACTTGTAGGAAGCTAAGAAAGCACACCTATATTCATGGCACAAAATTCTAGAAACAAGCGATAAGCAGAACAGATATTTAACACTTAGTTGTTCTCCTCACATGTCAAGCTCCATAGTAGTGTGTACAATATGAATATCCCCAAATAAGTGCATTAGATATTTAATATTCAGCAAAAAGTGGACATACTCTAAGATTCTCCTTACAGGTCATCCAGTGGTTAGAAATGAATGCATTGTAAGAAAAATCACCAACAGTTATATTCAACATTTTCATATAATTATTCCACAAAAATATAGTGAGAGATCTATGTTTGAAGTAGTAAATTGTATATAAAGGTCAAGAACGTCCACATTTTTTATCAACCAACGGAACCCTTTTTCCAAAAATATAGACAATACACTATTGCTGTCAATAACGGCCGTAGTTTCAAGGAGGCAACCATGTCTATAATTTATATGGAAGAATTAGTTGCTTAGCGGGTATTTCTTCATTTCAAAGTATCAATCATCACAGGATATAGAGAACGGACACAATTTTGACCAGCATTTCATTAGTGCAAACTAAACCTGGAGATCTCGTGAAAAGTAGTAGACATGGGTAAAAAAGCATTAAACATCTCCATTTCAATAAACAAATAACAACTAATAAGTAAAAGGTAGACATGGGTAAAAAAGCATTAAACATCTTCATTTCAGTAAACAAATAACAACTAATAAGTAAAAGGCTCCAGATGTGAAACATAAGCTGCACCTTAAATTATTCAGTTATGTTAAACTACCATGTAAAATAGTTGTACTCGACATTTGAATCTGCATAAGCACAGAATAAACATTCACATGTATTGCTTCCTGCAGGCAACAGAAAATTTTTACACAGCTAAATAGGATGTGACAAAAAATAACTCAATTCATTTAGCAAGTCAATACGCCATATTTGGCTTATTCAGATAGGCAAGTCTGGCAGGGGACAATGCTGCTTACAAAACACACACGAAGGATAGAAATTGCACACAATCATTTTGTCACTCCCGGAGAGTGAGAGAGAGAAAGAGGGAACCAGGCCAAGTCCAGCCCGCGTCGGTGTCTTTGGAGAGGGGCGGCGGCGGCGGCAGCGACCACCAACGTGACGCTTCACAGGGAGGCAGCTGGCACGGACCCCCTGGCACCGTCACCCTGCTCGGCCTCAGCGATAGGGTTTCGTGGAGCACAGCAGCAGGCGCGGGATGACGAGAGAAGGTAGCGCCGTGGGACAGCGACGCTGGCGGCCACTGGCGTGGCCTGCTCGTGCGGAGGAGTCGCTGGCGGCGGTCACCCATTGGGGCATGGACATGGTGGCGCGTCGCAGCCCACGCGCGCCGTCACGTCCCATCAGCCCCTCGCGCGGTGAGGATGCGGCACGGTTCTGGCCGGCAAGACACGAGGAGGAGGAGGTAGGGTTTTGTGTACCGCACGTGGAGCGTTTGGAGGAGGCAGGGCCGAGTAAGCCGCTGCGGCGGCCACCGGAGGGGGCACGTGCGGCGCTGCGGCACGTGCTGAGGGCACCGCCGCTCCGCCCGCGTGCTTCTTTTTTGCGTCGGGGAGGGAGAGAGAGGGAAGAGGATAGAGAGAGGAGGGGGAGAGGAGAAGTGTGTGGAAGCTGAAGCGGAAGCTGGCTAATATATTTGGCTGACCGGATTTGAAGCAGAAGCCAGTGAAGGTAGAAAGAAGCAGAGAAGAAGTCGAGAAAGGGAGAATCACGAGTATCCGGTTCCGGTAAAATCCGATTGAAGAGGTCTGAAGCATGTAACGGGGGATCAAACGACAGGAAGAAATTTGGGCGACGTGGATGCCCTGAACTCTGACCAAAGCAAACTAGCTTAATGGTAGTAGATTCTTGTTCGGCCGTCACATCCAGCAGTGGTTGGAATAGCTCGCAAAATCCAACCACTTCACCTACTTTATTGCCTCCAACTGTTTGTTGTACCCCTATAGAAATAGAAGGGTTTCGTGCTCTTTCTTCGATTGGGTATCCCTCTCTTTTGTATCACTTTATCCAATTACGGTCTCGATAAGATTGAATGGCCAAGACATGGAAAAGCCATTATTCAATTGTTTTAAAAGAATGTTGAGCCGGGCCCGGGTATGTAAGTTCAGCGTCTCAGCTATGCGATCATTGGGTGCTAAATTACCTGTGTTCTAATTGTTTTAGGCAATCTGTGTTATTTTAAGGATTTAATCAGTGACTTGATTTTTAGTATCCCGCGGCCTATCTTTACCCCTATTTTCACCGAAAGTGTCGTCCCCGAAATCGATTCATGTAGTAATCTGCAACGTTACGTTTCTTTAATCGAGTTTATTTTGAATGCACATGTATTGTACTTTCTTGATCGATGAGTGCTTGCCAGTTGCTTAGGGCGCGTTTGTGACCCTGGCCCGGAGGCCCGGTTGCGCCCGTGGGCTGCAAGTTGCCATGTTTGTGGTCGATGGCCCGCAAGCGAGCCTGGCTTTGCAGAGCAACATTCGACCTCTCCGCCTGGCTCTCTGGAAACGACCGAACCCCTCGTTTCTTCGGAGCCGAGCTCATCTGCGACGCACGCGGGCGATTTTGGGCGGCGGCGGGGTGGCTCACGCGGGCTCTGGCGGGAAGGGGAAACGTCTTCATGCACGTCCCCGCTCTCCGCTCCCGCTCTGGCCGCCACGCGCGAAGCGAAATGGCGGCGATTTCGCCGGCCTTTATATACGGGTTCTCACTCTCCACTCTCTCCTTCTTCCACTCGGTGCTTGCTCTTCCACCTCCCTCGTGAGAGACCGACGGTGAGTTGTGGTGTGTGGCGGCGGCGGCGACCTCCGGCTGGTTGTGGGTTAGGTCACTGGCGCCGAGTTTCTTCGCCGCGTCCCCGCTCCGGCTGCTGCTGGGACTCCGTGGCAGCGGTGTTCCTCTTCTTCTCCATCCGCATCTGCTTCATCTTTTTCCCGATCTGCATCCTCTACTTCCAGATCTACCTACTCTCCGTTGTTTGGACCCCGAGCCAAGGTGAAATCGACCCCCAATCTTCTTTTTTGTGGTGCTTCTTGAACCTATTAGGGTTTCTTGTTCGTTGATGTTCATGATCTGTTAGGGTTTTATACTTGTTATAACTGCTTCATGCTCCTATTAGGGTTACTTGTACCTTGCTGTTCTTGATCTGTTGGGCTCGTGATCTGTTAGGGTTGTTGATCTATTTCAGATTTGTATTGTACCTTGCTGTTCATAACTGTTTGATGCAGTTGTTAGTGTTACTTGTACCTTGTTGTTCTTGATCTGTTAGGGATGTTGATCTATTTCTGATTACTATTGCTCTGAGTTTTTTGTTCCATCATTGGTCGATGATGTTGTCCACATAGTACTAGGAGGCATCACATACAAGATGCAGCCATGCTTTTGTTGGCATGCATTCATTTCACATTCATGTTGATGCCTAGTAGGGTACATTAAGCTGAAATCATGTTACATTTTTACATGCTTGTAGATGGATCTGTCTTTGAGCCGTGACATGCTGTGTAGGAAGGCAGCTGCCTTGACTGTTGTTATGGTTACCTTTGTGTCCACTAGGCTGAAAAGGAAAACCCCTGAACCTGAAACCCCACTACCTGATCCTATAGCACTGGCCCTGATTAGGGATGAAAATGAACAGCACAGACAGAGAACACTGAGAATGATATACAATTCCACCGATTCAGAGTGTATTTCTATGATTAGGATGAAGAGAGTTGCTTTTTTTAAGTTAGTAAGAACTTTTAGAGAGAGGAGTATTGTCACTGATAGGGAGGGGGTGTCAGTAGAAGAGCAGGTTGCCATGTTTTTATATGTTGTAGGGCACAACCAAAGATTTAGGGTTGTCCACCAGTCCTTTAGGAGGTCCATCCAAACTGTCCACAAGCACTTCCATCAGGTGTTGTATGCTGTGGGTGAGCTTAGGAATGAAATGATAAAGCCAGCTAGCACTACCACTCACCCAAAGATTCTTGGAAGCCATACATGGAATCCATATTTTAAGGTAATTGTATACCCTGGGTTCATTAGTTACATTAGACCTATTGCAATGACTGACCCATACTTTTTAGGATGTCATTGGCTTTATAGATGGCACTCATTTCCTAGCAAGGGTTCCTAGGCGCATGCAACAAGCTTTTAGGGGTAGGAAAAAGGATCCCACCCAAAATGTGATGGTAGCTGTGAATTGTGATCTAAAATTCACTTATGTCCTAGCTGGCTGGGAGGGCTCTGCCCATGATGCAACTGTTTTGGTAGATGCTGTAGCCAGGGAAGATGGCTTGAGTTTGCCAGAAGGTAATTGCACACCAACACTAATTACATATTCCATGGCCTATTAACACACACTCTCACAGTAGATGTCTTATGTAGGTAAAATGTTCTTGGTAGATGCTGGGTATGCATGCAAAAATGGTTTCCTACCTCCCTACAGGGGGGTTAGGTACCATTTGTCTGAGTATGGCCCAAGCAACAGGCCCACTAATGCAAGAGAGCTCTACAACCTTAGGCACTCATCACTTAGAGTGACTGTGGAGAGGGCTATAGGTGCACTGAAGGGCAGGTTTAGGATCTTGGACAACAAACCCTTCCACAAGTATAGGGCACAAGTGAAGCTTGTAGTTGCCTGTGCCATTTTGCATAACTGGATCCTAGGTTTTGGCATTGATGAAGTAGTGCCTGATGAGGAAGGTTTCACTACTTCTACTGATCCAACCAACCTGCCCCTAGCCCATCAGGACCAAGACTCTGGTGACATGGCTGAAATAAGGGATGCCATTTGCAATGCTATGTGGGAAGGGAGGGGAACAAACATTAGTTGATGTAATATGTTCTTGAATTTAGTTTCTGTACCCTGCTATGGAACTCATGTGTGTGTCATGGTGATGTAATAATTTGGTGGACAAAGCTGAGACCAATTTTATGCTTCATTCATTCTGTTCTTGAAACATTCTGTTCTTCATGATCTGTCAGTCTGTGGTTAGTTCATACAACTGTTAATATTGTTGTCAGTCTGTTCTTGACTAATTCTGTTGTTGATTTCATTACATGGCAGTCCTAGGATGGATTTAGGTGCATTTGAGGGTGGGTTTGTTGCTGGTACTTCAGTGATGGAGTAGCTCATCAATGGTGGTTCTACCCCTATTGTAGCTGGTGCTGGTGCTAGTGCTGCTGCCCCTGTTGCAGCTGGTGCTGGTGCTGGTGCTGCTCCAGGTGCAGCAAACCCTATTGATGTTGCTGCTCCTGTAGCTGGGAATGAGGCTATGAGGGCAATGAGGTGGACCAACACCACCTCTGCCTTTGTGCTAAGGAGGATGGCTACCCTTGTTAGTGATGGTAGTAGGCCTGAGAAGGTTTTTAAGGACAAAGATGTGAATTCTGTGGCCAAAGCCCTCAAACAGTTCTGTGGGGAGGTTGTTAGCCCAACTCAAGTGTACAACCACTTAAGGAAGTGGAGGCAGAAATGGGCTAGGGTGAGCAAGTTGAAGGACCTTAGTGCTGCTCTTTGGGATGACCAGGCTCATGCTATCATGCTTGAGCAAGAGCACTACCTTGGCCACTGCAAGGTAGCAGTTTGATCTCGTCTTTGCCTTGACTACCTACATTTGCCTTTCTTAAACTACATTTGCCCAACTCTACAGGACCATCCTAAAGATGCAGAGTTTCTTAACTGCCCTATTAGGTTCTACACTAAGATGGAGGCTATCTTTGCTAATGCCATGGCCACAGGCAAGTTTGCACTTGGGTCTGGTGAAGCCTTAGGGCAGAACCAGGCTGACAGTGTTAGTGCCAAGGCTGATGGTCCTCCTTTGACCCACACCATAGTTCCCAGTGAACAGGGAGGGGATAGCAAGGCCACTGAACTGCTTCCTACCTCCTCAGCTGCTGGCCCAAAGAGGAAGAGAGGGAACTTCTCTGAGGAGGAGATGCTCATGTTGACTAACATGTCAGATGCTGTGAACAATGTGGCCAATGCTCTTAGGGAGACTGGACCTGCCCATGTTGATGCCAATCTGTACCTTGCTGTGATGGAGATGCCTGGCTTTAGTGAGGAGGCACTTATTGTTGCCTACACCTTCCTCCTGGACAACAAGGCCCAAGGCAGGGGCTTTGTGAACATGAGTGATGCCCACAGGGCCCTTTGGCTTAGGACCTTCCTGGCCAAAAACTACTATGTGTAGTTCCACTATACATGAAGGGCTAGAAGGCCAGGAGGGGGTTGACTGTAGAGATGTATAGTTCCTCCACCCCCCCCTCACCCACTCTCTCTTCTTTTGACAACAGGACCTTTTGTGCAATCTACTTGTTCTTTTGACACCTGACCTTGATGGTGTAGTTTGCCTAGGAGGGTGGCTAACAATAGGTAAGGATTTGGGAACATTTGAGCCCTTGGCTGTTGGGCTGAACTTGGTATTGTAAGAAACTTATTTGTAGGCTCTGTTGGCTACTTTTTATTTGATAACTAGTTGCCTATTTTTGTTGTTTATGCCTCTGGTGGTAACTGTGGGATTTAAAGGCCTATGATGCATAAAACAAACTTGAGGTGGCTACCTTATTCTTGTTTTGATGGTTTTGTTGTTGTGCTTTCTTCTTTATTAGCCTATCCTTCTATTCTACACTTATGCTCAGTTGTACTCCACAGCAACAACATCCTCTTGTGATGGCTGATGGCAGTGAGTGCAACTATTGTTTATTTGCCTCTTTATTTGGTTCTTACAATTCTTGGTAGCCACCAATGACTAAACAAGGAAAATAACAGCTGAGGCTAATTTTTTTATCAAGTTGCCGATGATGTTCACCATCATTCAAACTGAATGATCGACTGAGGCATGACATTCAGACCACTTACATGTTCTACATTTGGTTGGTTTCAGAGAATGCCTCCCTGCTATGTGGTCTTTGAAGGGAAGAAACCTGGGATTTATTTTACATGGTATGAGTGTGCTAAGCAAGTGCTTAGAGAAGAAGGGGCTATCTATCAGAAGTACAACAACTATGATGATGCTCTTAGAGATTTTAATGCAAGAGTACCTCAAGAACCCTTGCTGTTACCAATTCATGCCCCTCATGGGGATGCATCAGCATCCCATGAACTGGTGACAGGTCTAGGTTCTGAAATCTATCCTCATTCACCTAGGCTGCAAGGCTGTTGTAAAAATGTTATCATCTTGATCTTGTTTATGGTTGTAGTTGGTCTGTCACTCAAGCTGTTCATGTGCCACAACTGTTGTTTTAATTAGGCCGATGATGACATAATAGGATGACTGCATTAGCTGGCTACATGCTTTCTGTTAACTTGTTGCCCTTCTCAGCTTGCCAAACTGTTAAATGTTGTATTTTGGCCAATGATGACACAATGGATCGATGCATTAGCTGGCTACATATCATTTTACTGTCTCTTATCTGTTTCTGTGAACTTTTTCGTTTGTTGGCTTCAAAACTTGACTGACCCATGCTTCTGTTTTTCTTTACTGACTTTGATTATCCCATGTAGCCAGTAATGCCATGAATTGTTAAATTAGCATGTCTGAGGCCAACTATTTCATGCTGAAACTTTGATTTGTTGTTGTAACGGTTATGAAAGAGCAACCTCATTCTCCTTTCATTCCTATCCATTTATGTTTGTTGTTATGGGCCTGGCCGACCACAGCCAAATGACAAACACTATCTCGGTGTGGTAGTTGGTGGCGGTTAGCCTCTCAGCCCGGCTGCCTCTTCGATGACAAACACAGCCTCGCCTGAGCCGGGCTCACTGGGTACACAGGCGCAAACAAGAGCTGTTGCACCACTTGGGGCAGGCCTGCCCAGGCTTGGGCCAGTTGGGCTGGCCAGGCCGGCCAGGTACAGGGTCGCAAACACGCCCTTAATTCATCCCATTAATCCAATATGATCAAGCATCGTCCTAACGTTTGTTGCTGAAACCTTCATGTTACACGGAGGCATGGAGCCCTTAATACTGATCTGCAGTTCGGGGAAATTCAATACTCTAGTTTCTTTCTCGGAACCTAGATCAATAAAGTGTTGTCGTGCTGTGAGGCCCCAAGAGATTCATGTTTCAGTATAGTCGGAGAGCTTTGATTCACAGTATTTTCATTGCCCATGGAGGCATGAATGATGTGACATTTTGACCACTACTCACAATCAACATGATAATCGCCCATCGGGGAAATGAAAGACCTCTCCCCTCTCCTCGCACCACCGTGTGTCCCCTCATCTGCTCATCCGCCACGTCACTGCTCGCGAGCGCCTGCAGCGTGCGAGCGCAGCAATCAGAGGCTCCGTGCGTCCGTCCACCAGTCTTCGCTTCACCGGGCTCTCACTGGCCACCACTCTGCAGACCAAAATTCAACACATCATGAACTTTCCGTGGTGAAAGAATACACTCGGCGCTGGTCGTTCCTGCACCTTTCCAGCTTGCTGCGCGACTTGTTCTTCCTGGATTACCGCCGTCCCTCGCTCGTGCACGGGCGGACAGCGAAGAACTCCCCAGGGACCCGCCGTCGCCGAGGCCGTCACCGCCATCTCGGGCATCCCAAACAGACCGGCGCCGAGAGCATGTCCAAGAGAAACCAAGCACCGTGGCAGCGAGGTTCGTCAGCAATTCAGCACGCTCACGTGGAAATGGTGTGGGGTCGGGCCGCCACGTCCGTCGTGCAGCTCGGCGCGGTGGATCACCAGCCGGCGGGTGTGAGGATAAAAGGACGCGGCACGACCCGTAGCCGTAGGTAGGCAGGAGAGGCACTGGGTTTTGCCCCGTTAACGTTTAGAGAACGACGTTTAGCCTGTTCGTTTGGCTGTGGCTTGTCGTAAACGATCGTAAATTTTTAGTCGGAACAGTATTTTTCTCTCACACAAACCAGCAAGCAGTACTTCTTCACGAACCAGCAACGATACGAACCAGCCGACCGAACAGGCTGAAGCAGTACTAGTGATACTTAATCCAAGCTTTTCCCTATCCACAAATTCGAGATCAAAGTCATAGAAGGGTAAAGTGCCTTGATTGATACCAGATTCAATGGCAAGATAAACTAATGAGCGACCAATGCACAGGCAAAGACGGGATTTTTTTTTTGTTTCTGATTATCCTAAATACGTAAGACAGAAGCAAAATTGTGCGCAGGCCAAAACTTGTGAGAATTAGATAGCTACAGGCAAATGAGCAAGCCCACCTCACTGTTAGGCACTACAGGACCACCGAAGTTGAGTGCTACTGTTCACGATGTTTGCAAAGGCATTGCCAAAAAAACAATAGCAGGTGACAGTCTCCAGAAAGCACATCATTTCCAAGTCACATTTCCCATTGTTCAGTTCAACCCTTCACCTCCAGCTTTTCCCTTCACTTCGTCATCTTCTTGTACTCAGCTACACAGCACATTGAACAAAAAATGAGAAATAAGCCACACATCCAATGCTCACAGAATTAGGGTGAGGCATGATCATTTAAACTAATGATACACTCATCGCGATGGAAATGTAGGAATGTCTCAACATTTATCTCATTAATTTTGCTATTCTGTATCTCCTTAACTTCGTCATCATCTGCAAAGATGATGATGCAAGAGTCTCGGTGATAGTAATGAACCCAGGGAATGGAAGCATTCGAAACAACAACTAGGTTCCTCTTTTTTGGGTCCATAGTCACCAAATCTTGGAAGCTTGTCGTCCTGCCAGCAGTATTCATCTCAGGAAACATATCCTCCAACCGCTTCTTGAGAAGTGGTGATTTCTCTTTAAAACCATCGATAACCAGATGCATGCAGTTAGGCAAGAGAAACCGCCTCAACTTCTGCCAACTCCTCAAACACTACTACAGAATGGACTTGTTGTCCCGGGCGGTAACAGCCTTTAGTCCCGGTTACCACGCCGGGACAACGATCCCAGGACTAAAGGTGGAACCTTCAGTCCCGGGTCATCGAGCCGGGACTAAAGAGGGACCTTTAGTCCCGGTTGGTAACATCAACCGGGACTAAAGGCCCTCCAGCCGAGCAAACCTGGCGCACCCTTTAGTCCGGTTCACCCTTTAGTCCCGGTTGGTAACTCCAACCGGGACTAAAGGTTCCTTTTCTTTTTCTTTTTTTTTTGTTTAATTTGTTTTCAGTTCAGTTACACGTATTTGTTTAATATATAATATGTTTTTATGTACGTATTCTACACTGCTAATATAAATACACGCATGCGTATAATTACATCTAATTCTCATCTTGAGCATTATTATATTCGAATAAAGTATGAAACTATATATATTATAGATATATATATATGTATATATACAACACTTTCATAATCTTGTTCTCGAAAATAACGATATCAATAAACATTTAATTTACATCATTTATTCCTTAGGATCGAAGTAGAACTCGTCGTTGGGATTTAGCATTTTTTCTAAAAGATATCCTGCTATTAACTCTTGAACTGCTTTCAGATGGTCTTTTTGCATGACCCTTCGTTTCAACCATTCAGTCTTGCATTTGAAATAAAAGAAAAAGTATTAATACACATATATGTATATATATTCATTTAAAAATAAATAAAAATTGATATATACGTACTCTGAGGACATCTTCAGGAGTTCTTCTTATGTCCGCAGTGATAAATTCACAAACGTAGTATCCACACAAGTTATTACCTGGTTCCTGCCGCAAACACCACTGTACGAGAAGAAGATTATTCTCATCATCTCACACGTAAATTGAAGTACGATATAGTAATTAAACACGTGGGGAAGTGTATATAGTACAACTTACTGGTATTTCAACTACATTAAGTGGTGCCTTGCAATCCTTGCGATGTTGCCGAATAAACTCTTTCCAAACCCTGTGCGACCAATAATGTACGATCGTTAATAAATTATGGCAAAGTCTATTCAATAATAGTTGTGCGCGAGAGATCGAAATTACCCCTGGATAATGTCTATCATATCTTGGTATAGCGCCCGTTCTTTTCTCAACGAGTCAAAGATTAGTAACCGACTTGAGTTTAACTCAATGACAATGAGTATCCAGTGAAAACTGCATTGGTTTATACACACACGTACATGCATATAAGTTGTATTGATATTACATAAAATGTGTAGACTACATTATTATTAACACTTACTCAAAGTTGTACGGGAAAAGTATTGTTGTCTTGTCGTGCTGCTTCACGAAGAACATCATGATATTCTCCTGTGCTTCAGATACCCATCGCTCCTTGACAATAATACCAGTTTTGAATACGATATAAGGATCAATGAAGCCAACATTTGTAGGTCTGAAGTTATCAAATATCCATCAAATTATAGCTCAAAAACTTTGCTTACGTGATCAACTCGGCGAGCATTTCTCCACCAGACGGCACCGTACTTGGCCAAGGAAGAGCTCCGATTCTATGAGAAAGGGAACACGGTCTTCCACGACCGTTGCCGCTCTCCCTCGTAGAATCAAAGCTCCTCCTTGACGTCCGTTACCGCTCGGCAGAGAACATGCTCGCCGACTTGAACACGGTCCGCAAGTTCAACTAGTACGGATTTTCTACAATTTTCTAACTATTTTCTAAGTTTTTCATTTCATGGAAAATTTAATTCTAAAAAATAAAAGGCATGATTTCTAAGTAGTTCATTTCATGGAAAAAATAATTCTAAGTGACCTGCTCGATATCGGCGAGCTCGCGGACGTTTAGGTTGCCGAGGATAGTAACATTTGTAGATGACATTTGTAGGTCTGAAGTTATTAAATATCCATCAAATTATAGCTCAAAAACATGTTTCAGTAAATAACCATCCGTACTAGTTGACCTTGCTTACGTGATCAACTCGGCGAGCATTTCTCCACCGGACGGCACCGTACTTGGCCAAGGAAGAGCTCCGATTCTACGAGAAAGGGAACACGGTCTTCCACGACCGTTGTCGTTCTCCCTCGTAGAATCAAAGCTCCTCCTTGATGTCCATTACCGCTCGGCAGAGAACATGCTCGCCGAGCTGAACACGGTCCGCAAGTTTAACTAGTACGGATTTTCTACAATTTTCTAAGTTTACATATAAAATCATAATAAAGTCCAACATATAAAGTTACACATGCATCTACATCGCAAAATAAGATAAGCTACTAATAAAACATAAGAGGATTAAGTTTGTTACCTCCAAAATCGAAGAGCAACACCAATGGAGGGGGAGAGAGCAAGAACAACAGCAAGCTGAAAAACAGAGGCAGTGAGTTTGAATGGAATGGCTCGGGCTCGGGGAGGAAGAAATGAGCTGAATTATAGGCCGGGATTATTAGTCCCGGTTAGAGGTCCAAACCGGGACTAAAGATTAATCTTTATTTCCGGGACATCACCCAAACCGGGACTAAAAGCTTTAGTCCCGGTTGGTAATACTAGCCGGGACTAAAGACTCCTGCCCCACGGACGACCGTTGGGCAGGGACCTTTAGTCCTGGTTGGTATTACCAACCGGGACTAAAGGGTCCTTTAGTCCCGGGGCCAAAAAAATGCCGAAACTAATGCCAAATTAGAACATCGTTCTAAAGTCTGTTCTCTAGTAGTGAAACTTGCGTTCCCTTTCAACTTTCAAGAAGAAAGTAGTTCTGGGCGAATACCTAAACCCTTTTTTATCTTCCATGTATGTCCATGTTTCCTGTGAAAAACAAGCACACGGTGAGTTTAAAAGGCACCAGAAACAAAAAGAGAGTGCGGGAAATAAAGAGGCAGGTGAGTTCAAAAGGCACCAGAAACAAAAGGAGATGGAAGGAAACAAAGAGGCAGGGAGGCGGATCGATGAAAATAGTACGTACCAAAAGTGTTGATAATATCAGATGTCCTTTTGTTATTGGTTATTCTAAACTGAGGGGATCCTTTTAGACTAGATGACCAAATCTGAATGTCCTTCTTGATAGCACAGCCTGAATAACCGTCCATTCTAAGGAGTTGATTAGCTAGAAACATGATTTCCCTTGGCTTATGAACTGTGACAAGTTTGGTGAACTATGTACGCGATGACCTTAGAAGTTAGAAGCAGGAAAGCATCACGATCAGGATCAGACACCGCATGCTCTGGCACTATCGCTCCATAGCTCTACCAAGGAAAATTGTTTCTGCTCACACTTCATTAGAAGTGCTAATACGAAAATTACCTCGGCGAAATCACTGTCATTACATGGCACATCCTCAAATATCTCCACCCAGGTCAATTGTTTCTCCTTCCAAATGTTAAAGGCTAGCTTGGCTATTCCCTTCTTAGTAAGCCTACCAAGTGCTTGTCCACCACTCTGGATCTACTTCAGTTCATCAAATGACGCGTCACATTCTTCTGGAACAAAGCTTGTGTTGCTTTCACGAAAATCATATTTCAATAGCTCGATGTTGCCATAAGTGTTCAACCAATCATCTGCAACAAGCACTCGTCCATGGATGATATGATCAATAAGGGGCTCCCTCTCTGATTTCTTCGAACCTTTCATTCTCAGTATAACATACAGGGAGTTTTTTTTAAACAAATCATCCAGGGAGCTTAAGTACAGTACATTAACCTTATTCCATAAACCACCCCATGAAAGAAGGTTGTCATATCATGATCCACAGTAGAGGGAAGGATCAAGCAATGAAAAGTAAGCAAGGGACGGATCTCTCTTTCAAACTTAGCTCTGAGTAACCCAATGTCAAGCTCCATACTGAGCCGGCAATATCCACATGCTAAATAAAGCCACTGCTGTCATCAGGTCCAAGGTTATGGAAATTCTTGGTATAGTCAAGCTCACTGTCTAAATTATTGGTACCAAGATCCTATCTATCGTCTGGATCTGTCTTTGTGCTGAAGTGCCTCATATTTTGGAGAAAGCCACGGCTATCACCAGGACAAGCTTATGGAAACTCTTGGCCAAATTCTTGGCACCAAATTCCCAATCATCTTCTGATCTGGCTTGGTGCTCAAGGGCTTCCGGGGAAAACAAATTGTAAGGGCATCTGATAAGAAAGGACTCTTCCATGATTCATCAGACAGCTCTGCTCCACATGCATAGTTTTAAATAGCCTGCTATAGCTACGCTATAGTTTCACTATAGCTTTACTGAGGGTCTACTGATACGCTATTGATAATTATTCCACTATTGCCGCTAAGACATTTTAACTCCACTGAACATTGCTATTTAGTTTAACCACGATATATTTTTAGCATTCTAATCCTGACCGAGGTTGATATTTATTTTTTAGTTTATAGAACTATAACCTGTCTTTTGCTTTAGGTTCTTTACTTAATAAATGATGTAACAAACCATTAAATAATTATTGAACAATTCATTATTGAGTGTTGATCATAATAGTACGTTGATCGATATGATAAATGTTAAATGATGTGTTGCAACTGATGGTTCCGAACAGGAGAGAGAGAGGAGAGAGCTCAAAGGTGGAAAGGGATGCTCTAGGGTTTTGAACAAGTGAAAATGAGTGGGATATGAGGTCCCTTGCCCTCATGTACTTGCGCATTTATATAGGCAATGGCTACTTACAAGTGGCCTCTTGGTGGAAGTTGGATTTCACATGACAACCTCTTCTAGGGGGAGATGTGGCACATATACGTCATGGGCTCCCACAACAATAGCCCCTCAACTATTGGTTATGGATGGTACAACATGAGCTAAGTACGATCACAAAATGAATACTCAATTCAAGTGATTCTATTCATTTTGGTGCTTGGATCGAGGTTATCTTCACCCAACACTATGTTGGACAGCTGTTGTGCATGCTCCTAATAACTCTCATAGACGTTCATGTGGTATAGTTTTACTTTATATTAGTTGAATTAGGCATGGACTTTTGGTTAATCTAAGTCGTTAAATCATCACAAAATCTAACGGTGTATTTGTCTAGGAAATTGACATGCTTAATGCTTCATGCATATGCGCGTACATGGTTTGTATAGTGACACACATTATGCATATGTATCTTGAGTTAGTTTTTTTTTCTATGTTGACAATGATAGAAGTAAATAGCATAGGATAATATGAAAATATTTTAATTTTTTATACGACATATGTAGGCCATTTTAGAGATTATTACTTTAGGTTATTTTTAATTAATAGTATATACAAGTAATTTACATAGAAATGTACTTGCTACTTTATATTAGGTTTCATAATAGTATACGTGGACAATTTAGATGAAGATTAGAGGTTCACTTTAGGTTATATTATATAACAGCATTGGTGCGTGCTTTAGATCAAGATTTAGGGTATAACTTCATAGTATTTTTTATTAGCACAGGTAGGTAGTTTTTTAGAAAACAGGATAGTTTTATTATAATGGTAGACAACCTGGTGCTTCTGATTTTGTTAGTTTCTGTGACTCTCGTTTTCCTAATACATCTTGTGATAATTAACATAGAGATTTTATTAGGAATATTTATTTTGTAATAGCAAGGTTTTGTGATGGGACTATGGGAGGGAGTATGTATAGCAAGAAAGCATCGGGATTTTAAGCCCGATCAAGTAGCAAGCGCACCTTCCTTCCTGCGCCTGCAGTCTCCGATGTCTTCTCCGATAGGCTACGGCCGTCGAGCAGTCAAGCGCTAGCGCTAGTCGTGCTGGTCGTCGACACCAGTACACTGACGCGTACTAGGTGTCACGTTCTCTTGTGGCTTGTCAATTGTCACAGCACCACTGCAGCCGCAGCCCAGCAAGCTTTTCCTTAACCCATGCCCTGCAACGGCAACGGCCTGGAAGTTCCATGCCCTGCTGCCCGCCCAGCCACAACCTGAACGTGACCGCTTCTCGGGAGATCTGGGTGTCAGGTCCGGCACCAGGGGATAGGCCTGAGGAGATCTTTGACCGTGCCCGCCGATCGGAAAACACACAATAGACAGAGGAAGAGGACTCGTTCTGGAAGCGAACAGGCGCCACAGGTTCTCTGGTCGCTGCCCCCGAATTTTTTATATTTTAGCTTTTTTTTTTTTAAGTTTCTCACAGATAGATTCTAAAGAAACGATTTCAGATTATAGATCTTTAACTCGGCGTCATTGATGCTGGCATCGAGCTAACACGTCCGAGCTCTAGGCTCGACGCGAACGTGAAAGGTGAAATGACAGGGAGCTCGGCGCCAGTCACTCTGGCACCGAGCTCGGCGCCGTAGATCTTGGCGTCGAGCTCGGCGCCAGAGTGACTAGTGTCGAGCTCCATGCCATTTAACCCGGCCCAAGTTTCGTGACCGAGCGTTCTTCAGTTCATATCCCGTCTTCCGCGTTTATTAAGCCCGAGCGTTCCTCTAACGTCATCCGTCTCTCCAATCCCCATTTGTTAAGCCCAACATCGATCGGGTTATAAATACCGTGTTGTCTAGCAGACTCACGCATATTTTCTCTGTGATGTTTAACGAATAGGTTGACGTACTCAGGTCCATATCCCCTCTTCCGTGCAATTACTTGTCTCTTCTTCAGTTCATCCAAGAACTTAGCTTGACCATCGTAACATTTTCACCTGTATTTTCTAGTGCTCTGTTCAAACGAAAAAATATATCATATCTGTCTTAGCAAAAGAAACAAAATACGATTTCATGTTTAACACAAAATAACCAACCTCATCATACTCAACCATATAGCCGTAATAATGGCATATTCTAAGCTCTGAAGGGACTAGGCCATAGTTAGATTTAACACCACATTCGCACATGACAGGAGGTGCTTCGTAAATTACCACTTCTTTCTTCTTTTCCTTAACCTTTCGCGGTTCTTTCGGCCATTGGTTCTTATGATCATACAACCACTTCTTGAAACGACACTTCGCCATTGAAAACATCTAAATAAATAGACATTAGTACATGAACACATATAGCTCAGCATTTCAACACATACACTTTGCACATACTTCATGCTTGTTTAGACACACAAACTCCAATGTATTCTTAGGGTTTATCACAGCTCGATCTCCATAATCGCAAAGAGGAGGTTCCTCTAGTCGTCTAACTGCGGCTAGGTGCTTCTCCTTAGCCGTCATTGACGGAGGGTTGGCAGGGTGGAACCCACCGCTTGAAGTGCTCACGTGGATGTCTCCCTCTAAACCAATCGTCGAAAAGGAGGTACCTAGGATCAAACTTGTTTGCACCGTCGATCCATTGAAAGAAAAAACACCTCATAGTTATACACAACGAGATTCCAACAAAATATTAGTATTATACTTACACAAATAAAGAAAAATGATAGTGGAAATAATTTCTTACATTAAAACGACTGCATGTGTAGAAGCAACGCGCCGCTGTGTCCGGATGTTTCGATTGAAAAATATGGGCCGGGAAACCACAGCCACAGTTAGGAACAGAGAGGTCAGGATGGACGGGGCATCTTTGCTAGACGCGTCGGGGTATAATTCTCGAGGACGACACCGTTTTCACCAAAACTCCTCCCAAAACATTTCTTGCATCTAACAAAACGGATGTAATTTAACAAACATAAATCAAAACATCACAAATAAATGTCAATGAGAACTATAACTACGATACAACCATTTTTTTCCTAAGAACCGAAAGCATTTAACATTAAACCCTAAACCCAGGGTTTCTCATTTGATGCACAACAATGAACCCATAACATAACTACATGCGCCTAGATTTGCTAGCTTTTCAACGCCTTAGCATAATCCTACATTTGTATAATACATATATTGAGGGATATAATGAAACCCTAAGTGATGACGATTATTACGTTTAAAAATCCGATTAATATATACCAAATCGATGCGAAAAAAACTAGGAGAGGAGCGAGGATACCTTGCTCTCGAAGATCTACGGATCAAATCAAAGTTTCCAAGGTCCAATATGCCGATTCGTGAGGTAGGGTAAAGTGGAGAGAGAGAAAAACCCGAGAGAGCGGAGAAAGAAGAGGAAGAACGCTCGGGCACGAAGCTTGGTCCGCACTGGCGCCGAGCTCCCTGCCATGTCACCTTCCACATTCGCGTCGAGCCCAGGAGCTCGGCGTCAGGGACGCTGACGCTGAGACATGTTAACTCGACGCCAGCATCAACAACATCAAGCTAAAGATCCATATTCTAAAATTTTTCTTTCAGATATCTATTTATGAGAAACTTAAAAAAAAATGCTAGATGTAAAAAATTCGGTCGCTGCCCCCCTTTTCTGTGCCTCGCTCTGGGCCGCTTCCGTGCAGCGCGGCGAGGGGGCGAGCAGCCGGTCATGGCCGGCGGGCTGCTGCGGTGCTTCCGCATGATCCCTTTTCCGGTTTCCTCGCCCGTTTCGATCGGTAGCGTCGTAAACGCACGCAGCAGGGATATGTGTGGCCTGGACGAACCAAACTGCCCTGCAGCTTCTCTGCGTGTTTGTTTGTTGGCCGACCGGAACAGAGGGAGTGACCACCAGGGCACCAAACGAAATTATACCGAGAGCAGCGAAAAAAAGAGAGCGAGAGTGGGTTTTCAAAAGCACAGAAATTTAAAAAAAATGATTAAAAACACGACAGCAACCACTTGGGTTTCAGTTGCAAAACTCACAGCTGCATCCTCTCATCCTCTGCCCTGCGCTTCCTCCGCAAGCCAAAAACAGGAAAAACTTTTGTGGGAGCCGCCTATTTTCATAGACCTGTTTGTCTCATAACCATTTACGATGATAGAATACGATAACAGAAATGTATAACAGGGGGTGTTCGGCTGGTCAGGTTACAACTTGTTCCAGCTTGTTTCAGTTTGTTTCAGCTTATTCTCTCACATAGAATACTATTGAATCATCTAAAATCAGTCCAAACCTGACCAGCCGAACTAGCGATCGTCCGCTTTTGACATGCCAGCCTGCATTGAGCCCAAATCTTACACCCACACCCAGGCCTGAGTGATCACCCAAAGCTCGTACCCAAGCCTCGGGAGCTGACCATCATTGCCGCTTAGGTCGGGGCCTAGGGATAGGGAGAGGAAGGGAAGGGATAGGGACGACCCTGGTTCGGAGAGAGAGAGAGAGAGAGAGGAGCGAGGAGGAGGAATGGAGGGGCACTAGCCCTAGTGGCATGCCTGATGGAGAGGAATGAGAGGGATAGAGGGGGCATGGAGAAAGCGAGAGGAATCACCAAACAAAACAAGAGAGAGAAAGAGTCAGCGAGGGGCTTGGTTATGCGAAGGATGAGTCCTTTTGCTAGTGCGACGGAGGAATTCGAGTCTGAGCGACAGATGAAAGAGATAGGAGAATTGCTCAAGTACTTTATTAGTAGGAGAAAAGTAAATTTCAAATATGACTATTATGGGTGATATGAAGTCATTGGTTTTGCCTTCATCGAGTTAGCCTATGTGAGTGCATTTTATCTTTACAAAATCATCAAAACTCCTACTTAAACATTGCTACTAACCTTAGGTATGCCACTAGAAATTAGGTCCTGTTTGGATATCATGGTCTAAAGTTTAACCATTGAACTTTACTACTTTAGCTCTTGAGGCTCCAAATAGATAGTCCAAGGTGTTTGGTCAATCTCAAAAAAACCATTAGTTCATTATTAGACTACACAAGTGTGCAAAAGTAGAAAAGTTTAGTAGCCAACTAAACTCCTGACTATGAGATCCAAATAGGGTCTTAGTCTGATATAAGTCTTAGATATTGGCGTATATATCATTACCCTCATAACTAATCTTGTCATTAGGCAAACTGATATACTTCCATATATGATATCTATTCGGTTGAAAAAAGAACTTAAGAGAATGACGAATACAACTATGCAAGGATTTCTATCTAAATCATTCTCAGTTTTACGTTTTATAGCAATTACATGCATTTAATAATTTACTAATGCTGCTTTTAAAAACATTATTTTTTTTTCCCAAAAAACACTACACACAGTGTTATTTTAAGGATCTGTCTACCTGACATTCAGTTGTTTTGGCCCCTGCTATCAACTAAATTTTTCCCATATACTTACACTGTCTTCTACCTATATTTACACTAGCTTATTACTATATGTACAATGACTTGTTCAGTGTAATTTATTGGACATAGTGGTGTAATTTGAGGATAACACAAATATATGCCAAAATTTTCAGAAAAATTTACAAAATATTTCTATGGATTCCAGATATCAGAGAAATATATATCAAATTGTTCACAAATATTATCAAATTGTTCACAAATTATTCACTAATTTCAGAAAAAATACAAATATACATGTGGGTTGGGTGTACACGGTACATACTATGTGTATTTCGCTGGAGCTGTACTCAGGCGTAGACACGGGCGTACACGGACCAACCACGGACGTGCGTGTATTCTGGACGACCGGGACCTGGAATGCTGGAGCACGAGCACGTGGTGGGGACCGACAGCCCGTATCGGGCAACCAACTGACGGAGCACCGCGACCGTGCGATTCCTGATCTGGCGGCCACAAAATCGCATGTCGTAGGGGGCTAAATGAACCGCCTGACGTATATCAATTCAGTATTTTAAACGTTAAACGGTAAGCAATCGGTCATTTGTCGTTTAGCCATTATTCATGCAAAATGACCATTTAAACGAGTAAAAATGACCATTTAAATGGGATAAAATGGATGATTATATGAAAAAATGTACTACTATGTAGCGTTTAAACGACGTGTAAACGACTAGTTCAGAGAATATGGACTATACAGCGTCTTACCCATAAGTTATACTAATGAAAACAAGACCAGTACATGAAAGTTTATTCAAACAAGCAAGAAAGTTACAATCAAATTTGACGAAGGCTTTACCTTTGTCGTGTTTATCATAACCATGGCAACACTATGTTTTCCTTCATCAGCGTCGACCATGTCGCTGTCGCGTTTCGTAATGGCAATACTATGTTTTCCTCCATCGTGTAGTCGGTACAAATGAGTACAAACAATTAGCCAAGTAAGATCTAAACAAACTCCGCTGGTTTTTGGAGTTCGCAATCGCTCTCGGCATCGTAACCATATAACCGCGCTACATGTCCAAACTTGATCTGCTCATGTGCCGCCATCCGTTGAGACAACCACAAATCACACACTAGTGCCGAGTGGACCACCCTACTGGCGAGATGAAGGCATGAAGCGAGCTAGAGAATTTGTTACTCCAAAGAAACTTCGCTAACAACTCCTTGCAGATAACAACACAATCAGGAGCAAAGTCGAGTAGAGACGAAATTGGGCCCGCACCCCTTGCCCCGATAGTTACTTTCAAGGCCCAATGACTACCGAGCTCTAGCCTAGAGTTATTCAGCCTGTTCGGCTGATCGTATACGATCGTGGATTATACGCTAAAATAGTATTTTTCTCTTATACCAAACCAGCCAGCAGTAAATAATTCACGATCGTTTACGACGAAACGAACAGGCTGATTAGTTCCCAAAGAGGCCAAGCAACCAGTCTACAACCAGCAGCTAGCAGCTAGCAGTCCACTCATGTTGTCACGCACGCACAGGCGAAGAAAAGAAATGTTGGGAGAGATGAAGGAAAAGAAAAAATATATTTGAAATGTTATTTCTTTTAATTATAGCTGACCTATTATTAATCTTTTAATTATACGCTTGGGTTTGCCAATGTTAATTAATGAGGAGTTCGCCAAAACAAAACGGCTGCTGGCGGCGTTGGCAAGCGGTGGCAGCCGAAGGATCACGAGCCACGCACGACCCCTAGAAGCGTCCGCCGCTCTGAGCCGTTAAAGGTTAAACGTTCCCACGCGGCCGCGAGGGCCTCGACACACGACACGCCTCGAGATAAGCTTCCGTTCCTCCCGCGGTTTCGCCCCTGCAGAACGTTCCAGTCCGTCCGCCGTCAGGCCCGTCATGACACTCCGTCGTGTGGGGCCTCCGGGGCAGCCCCATGGCACGGGCCGCCTGCCGCTCGTCCCTCCCCCACAGGCTGGCACGCATCACGAGGGGCGTCGTGCACGAAGCAAACGGCCCCCCTCAATTAGCTCACGCTTAATCACCCGGTTAACGCCAGGAAACAAATTATAAACACCCTTAATTACCTATTGCCTTACGTCCTCACCAGTAGCCCCAGTGCTGCAGTTGCGCTCAGCTATCCCAGATTGTGCTCTGCTGCGGCGATTAGATAAATCCGGCGGAGCAAGAGGGGAAAATTACCCTGTGATTTTTTCGTTTTGCTCGAGAAAATTTTCGTTGTTTCCCTCATCACTCTCCACTAAGCCGCCGCCTCCCCGCTGGTGCTCGTCGCTTCCTGCCCAATTCGGCGCCATTCGCGCAGCCCCCTATTAATTCCCTGCCTCGGTAGTCGCTGGCCGATTGCCTCGTGAAATTTCCTGTTTCGTTGCCTCTCGGGGTGTTAAATACCCACGCTGCTAGGGTTCAATCGTCGTCAGGAGGCTTTACCTCTCAATCACTGCGGGCTGGCGGCGGTTCGAGGTACTGGTTTTCCACTGCTTCCTTGGTTTCTCCGATTCTGGATGGGTTATAGGCGACTTTGTGGTTTGTTGTTCCTTCTTCGGATGGATCTAACTATGTGGTTTTTTTATTGTAATAATGTTTTCCATCCCCTTTCTTGCAGAGTTTGTGGATAGTTTGCGAAGAGATAGTTAGGGTTCTGGGAATTATTATTTTTTGTCTCCCCTGTCAGATGGAGGAATCGGACGTAGGAGTTAATCCTGGGAAGCAAATGGAAGAGGATAAGGCTGCGGGAGAATCGGGAGACGAGGGTAAGATTGAGAGGAGCCACTCTATCAATCTGAATAGGGTGCCAGCAGTTGCTGTGGAGGCGAGGAGCACCCAGGGGAATGGTGAGACGCACGGTGCAGCGGTGTCAGGAACCAAGGATGCAGGCACCGGAAAGGCAGAGCAATCCAGTGGTGATGGTCAGGAGAAGTTACCCAAGTGTGAGCAAGTCGACTATGAAAGTGAAATTGAAGGCTGTGCAGATGATGAG
Organism: Miscanthus floridulus; assembly: GCF_019320115.1. Taxonomy (NCBI): domain Eukaryota; kingdom Viridiplantae; phylum Streptophyta; class Magnoliopsida; order Poales; family Poaceae; genus Miscanthus; species Miscanthus floridulus. The sequence goes on along the minus strand of NC_089586.1, from coordinate 118,915,172 downwards.
AACCCTGTCAAGAAGGCTGCTCTAGTTACTTTGGTTGGAAATGAATATTGTGGTGATGATGACGATGATGAGAGAGTTCAAGTGCTCACCATTGTCAAGAAGGATGAGCCTGCAGATGACATTGGCGACTGTTTTAATCCTGGGACAGTTGCAGGGTACAGTGAAGTGAAGGGTGGTGTAGGTGCTTCTGCCGCCACTTCTGCGGTGCGATCTGCTGGCTCCCGATCATCAAGTTTCCATGGTGTGACCAGGTGAGTGTGGTGTGTGTCCTTGTAATTTGTAATAGTTGCTAAGGGGAGACAAACAATGCACTTGATTTATCACTTTGGTATCTTATCTTAATTAAATACGCCTTGTCTGCTTAGCATACTGGGACAATTTGCCAAAGTATCATCAATTTGTGCAGGCATAGATGGAGTGGGAAATATGAAGCTCATTTATGGGACAGTTCTTGCAGAGTAGAGGGACGTAGAAGGAAAGGGAAACAAGGTATCCATTTATTTTTAACCATCTAACCAGCAGTATGAGACCTTTAATCTAAAGGAGATTTACTGTTTATATACCGAACCATTACCATTTTGTTAGTAAATATTGATTACATGGCATTACCAGATATAGAAATATGGCCATGTAAAGAAAATAGGTTTCCATGGGAGCTAATATTGTGCATTTATTTCTCTGTCCTCTTCTCATTTATCTACCATTGAGTGAGAATCTTGGGCAATACTTTCTGTAGCAGTGAGAGAACAGAACTAGATTCTTGTCCAATTATAGAAGAGCTACAAATTTGATAGCTTTGTCCAGGCCACCTATCATTTAGTACAAACTATGCCTTTCTGAACCAATACTAAAAATTGTATATAATTATGTATGCCATATCATTCTTCAGTCGGTGTCATGTTTCTTTTGTTGTCAGTCAGTATTGAATTTTTTTTGCATTTATATAACTTTATCATCTGTCCTAGTTCCACACATGCGTGTTAAGATATTTATGTGCCCTATATTGGTTGGTTCACTTACTATTTCTGGCACTGCACACTTGAGCTGCGATTATTGGATTAGCAAGCTCCTGCAAAAGTAGGTCAGCTTACATTTAGATGCAATGTGCGAAAAGTATGTGACGTGCCTCATTATTCTCACATTTGTCACCTTCTAAACATCAATTACCTTGTACTCTTAATAGACATTGTCTTGTAGTGGAAGCAGCCAAGTATAGCTACAAAAATGGTTGCATTCTTTATTAAATTCCTGTAAACATTAATTAATTTGTACTCTTAATAGACATTGTCCTGTAGTGGAAGCAGCCAAGTATAGCTGCAAGCCTACATAAATAGTCGCATCCTAAAGTAAGTTCCTATGTTCATATCGGATGAGGGAAAACCATTATGCACTGTCTTGTGAGAGTGCTTTTCGCTTAACATATAATTTTGTATCATGACCTCTTATAGATCATAGGAGGGGAGTTTTCAAACACGTACTGTCAGATGCCTGTTGGGGGGCGTGACTTCCCCTTGATTAGAGGGAGGATCGGGGGAGTTGAGGGAGGATTAGAAGGAAGGAGTGGCAGCCCTAGGGCTGGCCGCGCCTAGGTAAGGAAGGGGAGAGGCAGCTGTGAGCGGCTGCTGCCGTCCACGCGAGCGGTGAGCGGCTTGGCTGCTGCGGTGATGGCTGGAGGCGATGCTGCGGTCTGCATGGGCGCGGTGGGGAACAGCAGCGGCTGCTAGGGTAGGGAGGCGCAGGGAGAGGAGAGGGGTGGCGGCAGGAGAAGAGAGGGAGAGGGGTTTTACCCCGAACTGTTCTTGCTTAAGATTGAAAGGATACATCTCCCTTTATATATATAGGGAGGACTCGACTCGACCTACAAGCAAACCTAGCTCCTAGACCCTATTGGCCCGACTTGGGCCCCATACTTCCGTAGCCCATCATGGCTATATCGGCCTGTGACACGTACTAAATAATTGTTTTGCCAATGATCAGAATCATTTTGTTGTTAGTTATTTAAGCTGTTTTAACCTAGTATGTCATATCAACTGTTTCTGTTTCTGGTTTTCTGGATTGTATATATATCTTAAGAAACATCAGTGACGTTCCCTACTGTTTTTTTTCCTATATAGTGGCTACCATGCACGTGCTGTATATCGATTCAGTAACAGTGGAAAAAACCATATAATGGAGCAATTTATCAATAACTGTGAAATAAACATAAACAAGTAAAGCCTTAGATTTAAAAAAAAATAGCTCGAAAATTGACAAATCCAAATCCTATGTGAAATTAAACGGAGCAATCCACATCTAAACCGATAAGATACATATTCTAATTTGTTTCCATCCATTCATTGTACGTTTTATCATGAGAAAATAAAGTATTGAGAAATTACTCAGCCCTGTTCTAGGAGCGCACTCTTCCATGAAATAGCCCTATGAACTAGTAAAGCTAGTACTTCCCCGAAAGACCTTTTCCATCACTGAAGGTTAAGTACCACCATCAAAGATGATACTGTTTCTATGACAATTTTTTTTTCGATGCTGTTTCTATGACAATTTATTATCTTATTTCTTTCTGTATGATGTGTATTTAGTTATCTGTGACTTAGTATTAACGGTTTCTTGCAATGTTCTGATGTGGCGGTGCTTCAGTTTATCTAGGTAACTATTGTTAATTCATTTATCTTTGTCTTGGTTCTTGTGTTTAAGGTTCGATTATTTCCCCCTAAATTCTGTACCTTGCAGGAAGTTATGATACCGAGGAAAAAGCTGCCAGGGCTTATGATGTTGCTGCTATTAAATACTGGGGCCAAAATACCAGACTAAACTTTCCGGCAAGTTCTTTTCCTTTGGCTTCAGTGATATTTTTCAGTTACATGGTCTTATACATGACATTTATTCCAGATTGAAAAATATGGAAAGGAATTGGAGGACATAAGGGATTTGTCTCGAGAGGAATGTGTGACATATTTGAGAAGGTATGTTATCAATCTTCCCCATTTATATCACTGTAGAGAAACGGCTACCACAGTAATTTGTCTCATCCTGCAGGAGGAGCAGCTGCTTTTCAAGAGGAGCTTCTATTTACAGAGGAGTGACAAGGTTACCTGTCTTTTATTTGTTTTGTTGAGCTTGCTGAGACTTCAAAGCATTACCTTTTTGTTCTGTATGTTATACTGAAACTAAACTAAAATCTTGTCCAATGCCAGAAGGCAGAAAGATGGGAGATGGCAAGCACGCATAGGACTGGTTGCTGGAACTAGAGACATTTACCTGGGAACATTCAGTATGCAGCGCATGAACTGTGGTTTACACATGCTTTTGTAAAGTAACTGATTTGAGTTTACTGATGATTTTAATTTTGTTTCAGAAACTGAGGAAGAAGCCGCAGAGGCTTATGATATTGCTGCCATTGAGATACGTGGCAAAAATGCTGTGACAAATTTTGACAGAAGCAACTATGTCGACAAGGGTATGCACTGTATAGAAGGAGAAGGCTTGAGGTTGCTCGCATCCAAGCCAGAAGAATGACTTCAAGTTCAATGCAGTGAGTGTTGATCGGGCAGATTTGGCCAGACATATATGGAGCTTAGTTGGTACATACAGATAGAAGAACTGGTTGCAGTTTGTCAATATTCCTGCTTTACAAGGCTTAAGATTACAGTTAAATCGACCCACTAGCAAAAATTGTTCCAGGAAGATTTTGAGCTTGTGTATCATAAGGTTTTGTAGGATAGATCTGTCTGCAAATGTTAGCAAGTCGATGTTTACTGTTTGATAGCTTCGTGTTATCAGATTGAATGTTCCTCAAATCTTTCTGAAGAACGTCCTTGTGTATTATCTTGAGAGAATGCGTTTTACCTAGGCTATTGCCACCTTTTTTTTAACCTTTGGTATACATGCCTTCTGCTTGCACTTTCCTCACAATAAATGCCCCGCAAGCCGCATTTACGTTCCTCTTGTATTCGTACTTTTTACTTTTACTTGCCGTTGTTTGCAAGGTGCTCATAGGGTTTGCGTACTTGTTTTGTTTATAGGGTGAGTTTGCATGCGTGTTAAGCGTCTGCACTCATGTAATTCGTAAAAAAAAACTACTTGGCGTCTAGCGGCCGCTTGTCGTATTTTGCTGGCACGGGGTTGGTTGGGGCGGAACGTGATCGTTTTTGTGAATGGAGCGTCCGATGTACCGCACAAATGTCACCTCCAGCCATGCCATGGAGGTGGCGCGGCGGTGTTGCACGGAAGTGGGCGGCTCTTCCCCACACCGGCGCCCCCCCCCCCCCCCCCCCCCCCCCCCCCCCCCCCCCCCCCCCCCCCCCCCCGACGGCACCCTCTCTCACCCCAGAGATCGAGCTCCCCTTACCCCGGTGGCCATGGTGCTCCTCGCCCCACCCCCCACTGTCGCTGTGGAGCCAAGCCCGGTACTGGTGGCGGTGGTGCTCGCATGCAGCCACTCGCCGCCGGCTCCCACCCTGTCGGTCGAAATTGACCAGTCCAAGCCTCTTTCTCCCCCTATGTTGCAAATGTATGTTCCAATTTGTCGGTGCGAAATGTGACCGACAAGTAAATATTTATAGTTTTGTCGTGCGCTGTGATCGGATGTGGCCTAGCATGCAATGACACATGATTTATACTGGTTCGGGCAACGTGCCCTACATCCAGTTTCAGTCGGTCGGTGACTTTATTCCTGAGCCCAGGTGCTCGAAGTTTATTGTGGGGTTACAAACGAGTAAGGAATGAGAATGGGGGGTGTTAGAGGCCCGATCGGACTCGGAACCGAGTGGAAGAGAGTGACAGATGCTCAAACGTGCGCTAAGTATTAGAGCGTATGCTCTGTGTGTCCGAGCTTATCAGCTGTTGAGAGCGAGTAGACTGTGTAGCTGTCGAGTTCTAGAGCTGTTGAGGCGTCGTGTCTTAGGAGAGAGCGCATCCCCTTTTATAGTTGAAGGGGATGTCCTTATAAGTCAGAGAGAGAGAGAGAGAGAGTGTATACAGGCACTGTCTAGTCTTGTTGCCCACGCCATCGGGTACGGGATGGCCGCCGTCGCCCACCATACTGTTTACGTCGCCATCGTCCACACCTACTGTTCATGCTCTGTTATATCTGGTAGGTTGCACAGTGTTCGCCTGGTACGGCAAACGTCGGCGCCCACAATACTTTTCATGCTCTGACGTGTGTGGCAGACTATCCAGTGTTCGCCTGGTACGGCAAACGACGACGCACACAATACTGTTTATGCTCTGACATGTCTGGTAGGATGTACAGTGTCCGTCTGACATGGCCCGACGGCACCGTCCTGCAGGTGCGCAGGTAGGGATGAAAACGGATCGGATACGAACGGATATCACTCTTATTATATTTGTTTTCATATTTCTGTTCGGATTTGGATTTGGACACGGATAGCGTTCGGATACATATACGAATACGGATTGACTCGGTTACGGATACGAATAATGAGTATCGAATACGGTATGAATCAGATTCGGAGAAGGTCGGATACAAATATCTATTCGGATATTGAGTAAAAGCAGCATATATATATATATATCATACGTGCGCAAACCATTACACCACTCTATGAGTCCATAATCCATCTAGATTAAGCCAAAAGACTAAAGAGTAAAACAACAAATAAGATAAAGATATAGATACATCATACATCAAACATCATACAAGCACCAATCTTCACGGCATGAGTAGAAATAGCCAAGTTCATGGCTTCATGGGTCTCATGGAGTCATGGTCATGGATTCAAGATCTACAATCCTTATATAGGCCATTTTTTCATTTGAGAAAGTTTGAACAAAATGTAGTTCAAATTTCATAAGTGTGTGATATAGTTTTAGAAAGTCTATATGAGATTCAAGAATTTGTGACTAGTGTTTGATAAAACTTTCTCAAATGGGAAAATGAGCTATGTAACAATTGTAGATCTTGCTGAGATGATCAAACTTGGTATTCAGAGTTTTTTCATCTAAGGTCATTTAGTGTCTCATTTGAGCAAGTTTGACCAAGTTAAATTTGGTCAAATAAAAAAACAACACTTTGACTCTAGTATTATGAACTCTAAATGACTTCAAATTGAAAAGTTTTGAATACCAAGTTTGTTCAACTCATCAAGATATACAATTGTTGTTTTGGTCAACTTTCCATTTGAGATAGTTTGGACGGTTCAAATTTGTGATTTTTAAATTTCGACGCCTACAAACTAGTTTTTGGAACCCTAGATTATCTCAAATTGAAAAGTTTTGAATACCAAGTTTGTTCAGATCATCAAGATATACAATCCTTATATAGGACATTTTTTTATTTAAGAAAGTTTGAACAAAATGTAGTTCAAATTTCATAAGTGTGTGACATAGTTTTAGAAAAGTCTATATGAGATTCAAGAATTTGTGACTAGTGTTTGATAAAACTTTCATAAATGGGAAAATGAGCTATGTAATAATTGTAGATCTTGCTGAGATGATCAAACTTGGTATTCAGAGTTTTTTCATCTGAGGTCATTTAGTGTCTCATTTGAGCAAGTTTGACCAAGTCAAATTTGGTCAAATGAAAAAACAACACTTTGACTCTAGTATTATGAACTCTAAATGACTTCAAATTAAAAAGTTTTGAATACCAAGTTTGTTCAACCCATCAAGATCTACAATTATTGTTTCGGTCAACTTTCCATTTGAGATAGTTTGGATGGTTCAAATTTGTGATTTTTAAATTTTGATGCCTACAAACTAGTTTTCGGAACCCTAGATTGTCTCAAATTGAAAAGTTTTGAGTACTAAATTTGTTCAGCTCATCAAGATCTACAATCCTTATATAGGCCATTTTTTCATTTGAAAAAGTTTGAATGAAATGTAGTTCAAATTTCACAAGTGTGTGACATAGTTTTAGAAAGTCTATATGAGATTCAAGAATTTGTGACTAGTGTTTGATAAAACTTTCTCAAATGGGAAAATGAGCTATGTAACAATTGTAGATCTTGCTGAGATGATCAAACTTGGTATTCAGAGTTTTTTTCATCTGAGGTCATTTAGTGTCTCATTTGAGCAAGTTTGACCAAGTCAAATTTGGTCAAATGAAAAAACAACACTTTGACTTTAATATTATGAACTCTAAATGACTTCAAATTGAAAAGTTTTGAATACCAAGTTTGTTCAACTCATCAAGCTCTACAATTGTTGTTTTGGTCAACTTTCCATTTGAGAAAGTTTGGATGGTTCAAATTTGTGATTTTTAAATTTCGACGCCTACAAACTAGTTTTCGGAACCCTAGATTGTCTCAAATTGAAAAGTTTTGAATACCAAGTTTGTTCAGATCATCAAGATCTACAATACTTATATAGGCCATTTTTTCATTTGAGAAAATTTGAATGAAATGTAGTTCAAATTTCACAAGTGTGTGACATAGTTTTAGAAAGTCTATATGAGATTCAAGAATTTGTGACTAGTGTTTGATAAAACTTTCTCAAATGGGAAAATGAGCTATGTAACAATTGTAGATCTTGTTAAGATGATCAAACTTGGTATTCAGAGTTTTTCATCTGAGGTCATTTAGTGTCTCATTTGAGCAAGTTTGACCAAGTCAAATTTGGTCAAATGAAAAAATAACACTTTGACTCTAGTATTATGAACTCTAAATGACTTCAAATTAGAAAGTTTTGAATACCAAGTTTGTTCAACTCATCAAGATCTACAATTGTTGTTTTGGTCAACTTTTCATTTGAGAAAGTTTGGATAGTTCAAATTTGTGATTTTTAAATTTCAACGCCTACAAACTAGTTTTCGGAACCCTAGATTGTCTCAAATTGAAAGGTTTTGAATACCAAGTTTGTTCAGATCATCAAGATCTACAATCCTTATATAAGTCATTTTTTCATTTGAGAAAGTTTGAATGAAATATAGTTCAAATTTCATAAGTGTGTGACATAGTTTTAGAAAGTCTATATGAGATTCAAGAATTTGTGACTAGTGTTTGATAAAACTTTCTCAAATGGGAAAATGAGCTATGTAACAATTGTAGATCTTGCTAAGATGATCAAACTTGGTATTCAGAGTTTTTTCATCTGAGGTCATTTAGTGTCTCATTTGAGCAAGTTTGACCAAGTCAAATTTGGTCAAATGAAAAAACAACACTTTGACTCTAGTATTATGAACTCTAAATGGCTTCAAATTGAAAAGTTTTGAATACCAAGTTTGTTCAACTCATCAAGATCTACAATTGTTGTTTTTGTCAACTTTCCATTTGAGAAAATTTGGATGGTTTAAATTTTAGATCATTTCTCCATCCAAGGTCGTTTGAATAATATCCGGATAATATCCGTTTGGAATATCTGGATATATCCGATACTTAATCGGATTATCCGATATCCACCGGATATCGATGATATTACATCCGTATTTGATATCCGCCTAAGATATCCGTTTTATTATCCGTATCCGAAAAAAATACGGATATCCGAGTAACTATCCAGATAAGTGTTCATATTTGTTCGGTCGAACGGACGGTCGAATAAATATCTGTACCGTTTTCATCCATATGCGCAGGGCATGGCAGGGTACGGTCCTCGGTATTGTAGTTGACTTGAGCGCCTTACCTTATCTGCTCCGCCTGCTCCCCGAGCCCACACCGAGCGGGCGTCCCCGGTCGATCGTTCCCAGTCGGGCCCGACCGTGTCGGTCAGGAAAGAGCAGCGGCAGAGGTCCAGCGTATCCTCGGTCGGAGAAAGGGGCTCGGAGTCCGACTGCGGTCCCACCACGGCCAGGCCTTTCGGTCGGGGTTCCGACCAGATCTCCTGGCCGGAGGTGCCGGTCGGGGACCGGATCGTGGTCTCGGCCTGTCATTGTGTATCTAGGCCGGCCCAGGCACGTGCTGTCACTGCGCCGTCTGCTGGGCCGAGTTTTGTAGGAAAGCGGGTCCATTGGGGACCCCGGGTTTACGAACCCGACACAATTGTTTCAGAGGTTTAGAGGTATGTTGCAATTGTTTAATATGGATATTGCATATGTTGCAAGTGTTTCAGAGGCATGTTGCAAGTATTTGTTCAAAATATTTCATTTGTGTTATGTTGCAAGCGTTTTGATTTAGATGTTGCATATGTTTTCACACATATGTTGCAACAATATGTTGCAAAATATTTCATCAGTTTCAGTTTTCTATTGCAGCAAGTGTTTTCATATTGCAAGTTGTTAGTATTTTATCTGGATGTTGCATATGTTCACACACATATGTTGCAAGTGTATGTTCTAGATGTTTCATCTGTTTCACACATATGTTGCATTCAAGTGTTTCATATTGCACGTGTTTCATGCTGTTAGGGAAGTCAGGAGGCGTGGCGAGCCGGTGGCCGGCGAACGTGGCGTCACGGGCGGATCCAATGGGTTGTCCGGGTATGGCAAGGCATACCCTAAGCCTAGCCCAACAATGAACCTACCCCTCTGTAAAAAAAAATGAAAAAAGTCTACATAACCCGCTCACCTTTGGCGTTGCGGCTGCTTCATCCTCTGAACTTCGAAACCGTCTAACGAGCACCTTAAAGTTTTCCAAACTGTTTAATTAACCCCTTAGAGTGGTTTTGACAGCCGGTTTACCTAAGTGGCACTCCAACGTGGGAAGACAGGACATGGTGGTGGTGGGCCCTGATGTCAGTCCCTTGGCTCCCCCAGCACAGGAGAGACGCCTCTACGGATCGGAGCGCGTGGTGTTCGCGACGGCCGGAGAGGACGCCGTCGTCTTCACCCTCTCGGTCCTCGATGACCCTGCGCCGTCATCGATGGGATGGTTCGGGAGGATCCTTCCTTCGGCACGGCTACCTGCTACGCTAGTCTCTCCGCCTTCTCCTGCCGCGACCCGCCCCCTCCTCCTCCTCCTCTTCCCTCGCTCCAAAGCCGCAGGCCGCCGCGCGGACCTGGCCGCCCGTGGGCAAGCACAGGGCATCATGGCGTCCGCTGCGACCACCTCGGGTGGCGCTGCAGCGATGTCGCGTCGCGGGCGCCCGGCTCCCCATGCCCCTGTGTGTTCTGCGCTGCCGCCGCCGCCAGCGGCGAGGGAGGCGCGACACGGAGCTCCACTTCCTCGAGGCCTCCTTCTGCCGTCGTCCCTATCTGCCGTCACCGCCGGCTGTGGCGCCTGCCGGAGTGGGGACACCTGCCTCTGCAAGGCACGCGACGCCGGGCGCGGCCGCGACAACCTCCAGTGCCGCTACCGCGTCACAGGCGAGCACGGGGTCCAGTGCAAGCTGCTGAGTCCTCGTGCTGCTCTCCAATCTCATACATACATGAATTACGATAGGTAGCAGAACATCTCCAATTGCAGTGGGAAACAGTATCCGTATTATACTCCATGGTCCATCACGCTGGGCATGTCCTTCTTCAGCTTCGACATCATCGTGGCCGCCGCCAACTTCCTCTACAGCCTGGGCATGCTCCTCAAGTTCGCCGCCTTCGTCTGGCTCTGCGTCAAGCAGCCCGGCCTGACACGCCCGTACCGCGTCCCGGCCCGCCTGTCGGCCGCCGTCGTGCTCTGCCTCGTCCCCTCCGCGTTCCTCGTCTTCGTCATGGCCATCGCCGGGTGGAAGGTGTACGCCATCAGCGCTGCGTTCACGGCGGCCTGTGCAGGTAGCTGTTCGTTGTTGTTTTTTCTGTTTCTCAGTGTTTCCCGTTGGCATAGTTTGCGTGTTAGGCTTTTTGCCTTTTCAGTTTTCAGTCTTTCTTTTCTTCTCTTGTTGATCAGACAGTTGTGTTGGCCTGTGCAGGTAGCTGTTCATTGCTTTTTTCTCTGTTTCTCAGTGTTTGTAATTGGTTGTAAATTACCATCAGCCCATAGCCAGAGCCAGAGGAGATGGTCTCCTGAGTGTTTGAGAAAAGAAAAAAAGAAGAGCCAAAACCTAGATAAGATAGCTTATAGGATGCTGTACGTCAAACAAATGTACTCTATGTCCCTATATGTTTGTCGTTGTGATTTGCATGCCAATAACTTTAACTCGATTTATAAAAAATACGTACAATATTTCTATCTTCCAATAAATTTATTTAAAAACAAGATTCAAATATATATCCAGTGATAATAATTATGTATTATAAATATCAATATTTTTTAATATATATTTAGTCAAAGTAATTTCTCGATAAGCGAGCAGTACCTAAGGTAGCACATATGTTAGGGGGTGTTTGTTTCGAGCTACTAAACTTTAGTAGCTACTAAATGGTTTAGTCACTTTTAGTAACTCTAGAGTTACTAGAGAGGGCTGAGGACTAAAGCCCTTTTAGTAGCTTTTAGTCATAGTGTTTGGTTAAAAAGTTACTAAAGTGACTAAAAGCTACTAAATTTAGTAGCTACTAGACGAACCAAACAGACCCTTATACAGCAATCGAACATGCACAAGCCATGCATCAGGCAATAAACTAACCCGAGCTTGTCAAGGCCAAGCTGCACCTTCTGAGAGACTGTGCGTAAGGAGTGGATGAGGCGAAGGGCTTTCCCTGCAGCGGAGGACAGACGAATGGGACGTCATGAGCGGCGTCCGAAACGACGACGGCGGCGGGGCCACCAACGCCGCAGACGAGCGCGGCCGTGAGCGCTACCTACGCGGCGGAGGAGAGGAGCCGCGTCCGGACTGGTGCCGCCGCTGGAGCCGGCGGAAGGCCTGGCGGCGGAGCCGGAGCAGTTGTGGCCGGCGGCATCTCTGCCGGCCTCTTGTCGCCGCCGCTCATGAATCTAGGTGAGCGCCCCGTCCTTCCCCGACCCTTTGTTGCCCGCGCCTCACCGCCGTCGCCGCGGCACAGGCTCGCACGCCCGCTGCTCTTTCACCAGCACAGTCTCGCGCTGCCGCCGCTCTTGCGCCGCACTCGCGCGAGCCAGGAGGCCGTCGCTAGGCCAAGGCATCCGTATTTGGGGGGAAGGGGACTAACATCAGGGGCCCGCCGCCACGAGTTCGCTCGTCGCGACCGCCAATCGGGAGAGGAGCGACCGAGCGCAGCTGCGCAGGCCGAGCAGGCGCAACCCCCGTCGCCGCTGGCCTGCCTCCCTGGCCGCCAGCCGCTAGCGCCCGCCGTGGCTGGCTACCGTAGATGCGTGGCACCCTGCGCCTGCGCTTGGCCGGAGGCGCCTGGTGCGGTGGTGCCCTGTCCGGCGCCGGCTGTCCCCTCCCTGTCCCTGCGTCGCATATCCTGGCGTCCGACGACCAGTGTCCCCTCCCTCTCCCTGCTGTCTGTTGAAGCAAAGGTACGCCACTGAACCAATTTTCCCCCAAATCTCTAACCCTAACCGTTGGTTGTTGTTCAATTTCTCCTCAGATTAGTTCAATTGATGTAGCTGTATGTCCTTCGTAGGATTTGTGAACTATGAAGAGAAATGGAGACCTTGCTTCTATGTTTTAGAAACATGCTGCAAAGAAACGTGCTTCTTCAACTCCTGTTGTGGAATAGCAAAATAAAGTGGAAGAGGAAGATACAATAATTGAAGCAATTGTTGATCCTTCTATAGAACCAACTGAAGATGTGACTACTGCTGAAGAACCAACTCCTGCTCCTGCTATCACTGATGTGTTGCCACCAACACCCCCACAGCCACCTTCAGGCTATGATGTTGATCGCCTTCCACATGATCCAGGTGAAAGGTTGCCCATTGCAAGTTATCATGCTAATGATCAAGATGCAGTTAGGAGAGCATACATTCTTAGAGGGCCATTCCAACCTTGTTTTACAATAAACATGGTGTCAGAGTTCCTGATATGGAGGCTAATTATGTGCCTTATAGAAGATCAAGAAGGTTTGTCCTAGATCAAACAAGTGATCATCACTTTAGAAGAGAGGTATACATTGGGGTTATTGATAAATTCAGTCAAGAGCTTGATAATCGGTTTGATGAGGTTAATTTGAAGTTACTTTATTGTATGTCTGCCCTCAACCCTTCCAATTCATTTGCATCATTTGATGCACAGAAGGTACGCCGACTTGCTGAATTCTATCCTAAGGATATATTTGGCTCTGAATTGCTAAAGCTTGAATTGCAACTTGATACCTATATTGATGTCATGAGACAAGATGATAGATTTAGTGGTCTAGAAAACCTTGTTGACCTCTCAGTTAAGCTAGTGGAAACAAATAGGCACAAAGTTTATGATTTGGTTTATTTGCTTATCAAATTGGTATTGCTTCTACCGGTGGCGACGGCAAGTGTTGAGAGGGCATTTTCTGGAATGGATTTTGTTAAAACCAAGAGGAGAAATAAGATGACCGATAATCTCTTGGATGATTGCCTTGTCAGGTTCATCGAGAGAGACATTTTGGATGAAATAGATGAAGTAGATGTAATCAAGACTTTCATGTCCATTAGAAAGCGTAGGCCCAAAAAGTAGTGTTGTAATCTTAATTGGTCAAGTTTCTGTCATGCATATTCTAAACTATCAGTGTGCTATTTGAACTATTTCTATCTTCATTTAAGACTTATTATGCTATTTAGTAGTTGTGTACCGAATTGTGAGGCAATTTTTATGATACTGTACCGAATTGCTAAATGGATTTTACAGGTTTGCATATATAAATTTTCGTTCGGCATATCCTACTCAAAAATCTTAGCTCCGCCACTGCGTGGCGCGTGGCGAGCCAGGGGCCGGTGGTCGGGGGCACGACGGGACAGGGGTGCGCCTAGGGGGCAGGGCGAATGGATGAGGATGGGGACGAGGTGAGTGGATGGGGGACAGGTCAGGTCTCAGAGCGGGTGTGTCAGGCGTGCGGGCAAACATATGGAATTCATCCCATCGGACGTCCGTGCGCTAACATTACCCTTTTCCGAAAACAGCCAATGAGCCAAAGCGAACATCCGGGGATAATTTTTTAATTTTAACACTTTTTTTAAACTAATTCTAAATCTAGCGCTGTTTGTTTTTTATTTCCAAATCTAACACTTTTGGCCACGCCTATTGCCATAGCGTGACGAAATACCTGTGCCTCTACCGCGTCATCGATCACGGCGTGGCGGAGAAGAACAGAGAGCGGCTGGGATCAATGTGACGTGATGGGCTAGCACATCGCCTACGGAAATGATTTCGCTTTGGGATACCTGACGCAACAGTGGATGCACTACTCGCCCCCCTCGGACTGCGGACTGCGGACTGCAACAGTAGACCTGCATTCATGTCGGCCACGAGGCCGGCGCCGTCCGTCCCAATCGCCGAATGAGATTTTGTAGATTTTTCTCGAAATTCAAATGCCTAGTATACTCCTGTACTGATACTGCTACGGAATTCAGATGGAGTATAAAAAAAGATCATTAAAATTCACATGCCTAGCCTTAGCGCTACTGCGTTTTTGCCCTGTTTACCTTGAAGTACTGCATTCGCTCTAAAAACACCTATCAAGTCAAAGTTTTCTAAATTTAATTAAATATATACTTTGAACACATTTTTAGGGCGAAGTTTGTTAATTTGGAACAGATCATGTTAAAAATTTGTGTTGAATAGGTTGCATATGATTTTTTTTTTCCAAAAGACGTGCGTTAAAAAATAACCGAACTAATCGTAAAAAAAGACGTGTTGAATAGGTTCACATGGCTTAAGATTTCCTATATAGTTCGCAATATGTATAATACCATTGTACCTTCTACACTTGAATCATTTGATGGCTATAATACAAGTACGCGATCTCACTACAGTCAGTTTGCTGACCGCTCTCACGGAGTACCGCCGTCCCTCCCACCAAAAGGGTCATTTTCTTCTTCTTAAAAAGTCAACTAGTACTCTACTTGTAACATCGGTAGGCAGGCCTATACAAGTACTTGTAGTACTAGTAGTATATGACTATCTCTGTACTATTATTACTAGAAAATATAAAAATGGAATAGAAATCGAAATGGAGTATACTAGTACTCCGTATTGTGGTATGTGGCCTGTGGCGGCTGTGGACTAGTGGTTGCGTGATTGCGTCTGGAGGTGGAGGGAGATGTGAACGGTGTAGGCCGCAGCGTGGGGCAGGCGGAGGAGCCGAGATGCGTCCGCGTCCGCCTCCCTCGCCGACGTGTGAGTGTGACTCAACGCGTCCTATGCTCGTGTTCCTGCGGGCTGCTTATCCCGCAAATCCAGCCACGCGTCCCGAGGGGGCGCATGCAGCAGCCGCACGCCGCAGTCCGCAGTCCCGAGGGGGCGAGTGGTGCATCCACTGTTGCATCGGATATCCTAAGCGGCCATGATGTAGGTCTACTGTCTGTGTATGCCGTGGGCTCCTAAATGTAACAACAGTAATGAAAGCCATCAAGGAAAGCGGCGTCATCTGATCTGCCACGGCCATCTGGCTCATGTCCTCCGCTGCAAAAAAAAGATCATTTCCCAAAGCAAAATCATGTCGACGAGTAGGCGATGTGCTAGCCCATCATGTCTCATTGATCCCAGCGGCGGCTCTCTGTTCTTCTCTGTCGCGCCGTGATGGATGGTGCGGCGGCGCCGTGCCAAGATCGGTGGCGTGGCAGAGCCTGCCATGTCACCGGTCAGCGTCCTGGTCGTCGCCACGTCAGCCTTCTCGCCGCGCCACCATGCATGGCGCGGCACGGGCATTTCGCCGCGCCATTACAATAGGCGCGGCCAAAAGTGTTAGATCTGAAAATAAAAAACAAACAGTGTTAGATTTAGAATTAGATAAAAAAAGTGTTAAAATTAAAAAAAAAAATTCACATCCGGCAGGATGGGATCTGGAGGAGCGCGGTCCGCGTGAGGAGCCAGGGCCCAGGAGCGCTTGTGGTGCTGGGCGCGGGCCCACAATATGGAGTGCAACGACGCCCGTGACCTCGAGCTGAATTTCATGAGTGATTGGTTGGGTAAAACGGATGCTGGCCACGACGTCGGAACAGACCGAGATTTTCCATGATTCCATTTCCATCATCAATTCACCACCGCTTCCAACCAGAACTACTGAACTTGCGATTTCACACATATCGATTGAACCAAAGCCTGCATTGGTTGATCTCTCCAGCTACCCAGTGAATCTCTTTACGACTTGAGGAATTTCTGCAACCTACTCCCAGAGAAAAGTTCAGGTGCTCCCGTGCTCCCACACACCACCACAAAAAAAAAACATCAAGAATCACACTCAAAATCACAACCAAAATATGCACAGGTGTACCAAACCTGCAGGGAGTACAGGATACGCTCTCCCTACTCCCAATCTATTGAGAGCCTTGTCTCAGAACTCAGATGGTCGTCGCTGCAATGCTCTCATTTGTGACCTCTCGAACAATTCGGATAGTGAACAGCTCGTAGCTCGGCGGTAGCTCTGGCAGTGGCCATGGGGGCACTTGGATGTCGCACCAAGGGGAGCGACTACTGAGCGTGAGGCTCGGTAAGCAGACTGCTCGGACAGCTTCATCCACATGAGTGCTCCTGGCAGCTTTAATAAAAACATAACATTCTGATAGTCAACCTCCCATGGCATGGCAGTCCACTGTCCACATGGTTTACACCTATATCAGATAAGAGACGAAGAAATACCTAGATCAACAACTACCTTCATGAAACCAGTTTGGCACAAAACTATAGTCCAGTGTCACAAATACTGGAGTTCCATCGCTACAACATATTTACACCAATTATGGTTGTCCAGCTACACAATATTATCGATTCAGTAGGTGCAAAATGCAGTCATAATATCCAGACATCTTCCTCCAAACTGATCCTAGCATATTCCTGCATTGATATAAATTATCAAAGCACAAATACTTAGAAGAGTTACCTTGCAAAGGTCAGAACGAACACATTTTTTTATAAGAAAATGGAACATATAAGACTTAGAAACATCAATGGGGTCGGACAAAAATCATGCAGCTACGCTCACCTGGCGAGTGAAAGAAAAAGGGTTGCCTAGTATTGATATTCTGGATTGAAGAAAGGATTCACTTCCCTTGCTTCAGATTCTCGTTGAATCCTGGCTCTCCTTTCAACTTCAACCTCCTCCAGAATTGAACGCCTTGGGTTTGAACTCTTAAACTGAACATGTGAAACGGGAATATTTATGTTCCTAAGATCCTTTTTTTCAGATGAACTCTAAGATCCCTTTTTTTAGATGAAGGTCCCTAAGATCCCTTGGTTTAAAGAAAATATTTGAGGAACAAAACCAAAGATAAATGTTAGCTACAAAGTAGAAAATAATTTAAGGTAATGCGCCGTGTGCCATACAGTTTCTTGCAATAAAAATTGGACTAGGTCACTGGGATGTGCCGAAAGCCTTGTGATTCTATAAACAGTAAAATGATGTTTCCACCTTTTGGGCAACGAGATAAAAGAGCACCTGCTAACTGCTAAGGGATTGAGTCCCTTTGATTTTCATAAACTAACTTATTCAGTTTTGATGGCGAGGATGGAAGTTTAGACTTCCTTCATCTAAAAAAAAACTTAATTCAGTTTTGCGTTAAGCTCAACAATCCAACTTTTGTTCAGTTTTGTGTTAAGCTCAACAAGCAAACTTAATGAATAATGCCTAAAAGCTGCAAGAGTGAACCTAGCTCATAAGAGCACCACAAGTTGTCAAACTCTAGGTCACCCTCATTTGCCCTCAGCTTTGATCCAGAGTCCTTACACAATTTCTGCAAGATAAAGCCCAGCTATTTCATCCCGACTTAAAGCTCATTCTGGTAATAAGCCTTTCAGTAATAAGGTATAAAGACCTAAGAATGTGGAAAATGTGCAAAACCATGGAGGCAGTGTTTCCCCAGCTGTCGAGTTTTTTTAGAATGTAGGAAATCACTAAAACAATTTTAGATAGAAGACAACGACAGTTGTTAAACTGAAATTCTGTAGTATGCATAACAAAAACCACACTGCAATATCAATAATCATTAGGGCATAATCATCACTGTAGACTTGTAGAATCACTTTCACAAATGAGAATGGTAAAATTTAACAGGAAATAGATAATACCTTGTTAACAAGATTCTCAAACGCTTTTGATCCATTTTGCTCAATGTATCTCTGTGCAGCTGAAATTACATCATCAGGCCTACTTGATTCATCCTTCTTTGGAATATACCAGATGTTTACAACTTGCTGATTTACAATCATTGGCCTCACAAAATGCTCATATACATGTGCAGCTCCATTGAACTGTGGCAATACTAACCAGCAATTGAAAAACAGTTTTGCATAAGACCAGAAAGGGAGCCTGCAAAGTGCAAAGTTATGCCTATGATGATCATTTCCATTCATCTCATGATGTATCCAAATCCAAGAATCTTATCAACCAAATCATGAGATAGCGGAGAATCATGAAGTGCAGTACTAAACCAGAGAAGGTCAATAGCAAAGAAATCAAGGTTGTTTATAGCCCAAAAAAATATTCCACATATGACCATCATGGTAAGTTCCAAGATGCACACCAAACTAAAGCTAGGATGAAATGTGCACTTGTGCAGAAAGTTTGTTTTTTACCATTCGAGTACTGGAGCAAAGGTGAGCTCGAATAGAATGATAAATGAGTACAGCACCTAGTACGTGAGCCATTGCTGATCATCCACAGCAGATTTTGTTTCAATTGCTCTAACAGAGGCATACCTGTGGAAAACGTCCAACGAGGTAAGAGAGAAACAATAACCATCAAATGGAAGACAGTTAGCGTCTATATGTTTATCTAAAAGGTTAATGGATTAACTTACAGAGGATATGCAAGTGAAACTACAGGCCTGCAAAGACAAACAAATAGAGGATTAAAAATTCTTCAAATTGCAGCTGAACATCCAGTGATTTTCAAAAACCATAACTGCACCTAATTTTTACTTGACTGACAGAAAGCTAACACACAGGTAAAAGCTATGACATTTAGCAACCACCAGTTAGGCAGTTTGGCATATTCTCTGGATATCACGTGCTTATGTATTACCATGTTGTATAAGGAGAAGCTATCCTGATTATGATACTGATTTGCGATCGAAGATGCTAGTAATTCTGCAGAAGTTGTAAAATCATAAGGAGCTAATAGCTTAAAATTCCATCCTTATGTTTAAAAGGGTAGCTAAACCATCAGCAAAGATCCACTAATCTAAAACGAAGGAACATCAGCATCACCAACAGAATGTCAGCATCATAGGGTCCATCATTTGGTCAAATCTTATTTGCTAACCGATTTTTTCACATAATCTTGGTCGTGGATGGACATAATCATTCTGTTCCTTCTTCGTTCCTTTATGCAAATTTAACACGCTCCTTCCAGGACCAAAATGCCGAAGCCTAATCTGGAAGGTTACATGGCATTTCACGATTTCATTAATCATGTTCAGCTCCACATCAGGTTTTTGGGTAGTTTCGCAATCACTCGCCCTTTGTTTGCTGATACTACTGGTACGAACAACCTCTGCTGAACGAAAAAAACCCTGAACCCAGCCATAATATACGCACCGCAACCACAAATTCCCAGCACCGCTGTCCACAAATCACGCAATGATTCGAGCACGCTCCGTCTATGTGACTTGACAGAACAGGATAACGCTGCATCTCGAGTGAAATAGCAGCACCGCTCACGAATCGTACGAGAAACGCAGAGACGAGCAGCTCAAGAGCTAAGCATCTGAAGGGGGATTCAGATCAGGAATGCGTACCCCGCGACAACATCCATGTTGTTGACCAGGACCTTGAGGAAAGATCCGGATCCGCCCCCCATTCCGCAGTCCGCAGAGCAAAACTGCGAAATCTGTGGAGGAATGCGAGAGCCGACCTGAGATGAGCGGAGCCGCTGGGTTTGGTGGTCTAGAACCTGCGACTGCGAGTGAGAGGCCGCCTTTCGTTTTCTTCGCTCCTTCACCAGCCTTTCCGTGTCTTCGTCGTCGACCTGACGTGATTACGACGCGTGGACCAAGGTCGTGTTACGTGATAGCAGAGGCCCATGAAGTATACCGGATTGGGCCGGATCCAATGGGCCTGTAGGATACACGAGCCACAACAAGTCACCATTTTTTTTTAATTTTAACACTTTTTTAATAACTAATTTTAAATCTAACACTGTAAGTTTTTTTAAACTAACACTTTTAGCCGCGCCTATTGCCCTGGCGCGGCCAAATGCCTGTGCCACGCCATGCATGGTGGCGCGGCAGAGGTCTGACGTGGCGACGACCGGTTTCGGTGACCGTTGACGTGGCAGCTCTTGTCGCGCCACCGATCTTGGCGCGGCAGTGCCGCGCCCTGATCCATGGCGCGGCAGAGCTGAATAAATACCGCGTGGCCGGCCGCCCGCCCGCACGCACCCCGCCCGCCTGCCGCCCTCGCCCGCCCGACCACGCCGCGCCCGGCCACTCCCGCTCCTAAGGTACCTCCTCTCGATTTCATATTTTTTTTGCTTATTATTGATTTAGGATAATTAGTGATTTAGGATAGTTAGTAATTTAGGATAGTTAGGGTTGATTTCATATTTTTATTATTATTATTGATTTAGGATAATTAGTGATCTAGGATAGTTAGTAATTTAGGATAGTTAGGGTTGATTTCATTTTTTTATTATTATTGATTTAGGATAATTAGTGATTTATGATAGTGAGTAATTTAGGATGGTTAGGGTTTTATGATTGGTAGTGATTTATGATAGTTAGTGATTTAGGATAGTTAGGTTAGTAAATTTGTTTATGATTTACGTAGGTTTGAGGTTGTGTGTTCTAGTATAGTTAGAATTTTGGGTTTAGGGATTATTTATGTATTTATTATTTAGTTTATAGTTAGTTATTTAGTTAAGGATTTTGGGTATAGATACTAGTTTACTCTAAACCCAAAAGGGTTTAGGTATTTTAGGGATTGATTATGTATTTATTATTTAGTATAGTTAGAATTTTGGGTTTAGGGATTTAGGATAGTTAGGTTAGTGATTTGTTTGTGAACTTACTAATTTTAATTTAAATTTTGTTAATTTAAATACTCTAACGTTTTGTTTATCAATTCGTAACAGGATGGCTCCTCCCACGCAGCACCCGTTGTATCTTATTCTTAAGGTGGAGTACGACGACCAGCACCAAGCACACATCTTAAGTGACAATGACGTAGAGGTGTCGTTGCCTTCTTTGAGGTCCCGCACGCACACCAAAGTGCACCAGTGGGACAAGCGTTATGCGCCGTACATACGGCGTGCTGGCTTCCTCGAGCTTGTCCGTGTTGTCAACAACGGTCTTTCACCCCTTGACCCAACACTACTTACTGCGGCTGTAGACAGGTGCGAGTGCATTCTTTGTACGTAAACTTTCTTCTAACAAATTTGAGACAACTAATAGTCGTTCTATTCTTATAACAGGTAGAGGCCTGAGACCCACACATTCTACCTACCTTGTGGCGAGATGACCTTGACGTTGTAGGACGTGAAGGCTATTTTATGCCTTCGGTTGGGGGGACTTCCAGTGATAGGGATCGTTGACAACGATCACTAGAGGGAGCTGGTGGCTCAGTTTACTGGCTTTCTTCCACCGAACGACGATGCTTCTAAGAAAAATAATTAAGTAATTCAAGCCTATTTAATACTTGCATTGCTTTCCTGTAGCCATGGGGTCTCATTTTCTTTGGTCAATTTCAGAAAAAGTTTTGGGGTTTCGTCGTCCTGGATCACGGAGTGCTTTGATTACTTGGACCCATAGGCTGAGGAGGCTCTGATCGACAGGTTCGCTCGTGTGTGGCTCTGGCACTTTCTTGGTGCTTTCCTCTTCCTAGACGCCTCGGGCAACACGATCAGTTGAATGTTCCTTGACATACTACGATAGCCGTGCGAGAACATAGCGGCGTACAGCTAGGGCAGCGCAGTTCTAACATAGACGTATCGACAACTATGCGTTGCCTGCCGTCGCATCTTAGGATATGCGAACCTTGGGGGTTGCTCGTACCTACTCTAGGTGTGGTGTTGGAAACGATGGCCTGTTGGGAGGCCCCTTAATAATGGTTTACCGGTAAGTACTTTGGTTCATTATATTCTTGGAGACAGTTACATATGAATTCATTATTAATGGCTAATTCATTATCGTGTTCAATGCAGCGATGGAACGGACTGGATACACTCTCTACAGCTATGTATATCTGGACGGAAGCAGAGTTAGTTAGAGGGAATACGAGGTGCAAGTACAGGGAGTACACGGACGGTCTCAACGTCCTGACATAGCACCAGGTTACACTCTCTTTACTACTATACCTGTGTCTTGTTCGATGTACACTATATCACAACCTAACTCAATTACAAAATTCAGGTGCATTGGTGTCCTTGGTATGCTTCGGAGCTCCAATACTATCTCAGTCCTGTCACTAGGGACGAGATAGATGAGTATCGCTGCGATGTCTCTCTTATTTTCTTCCATGTGGTCGAGATTCACTTACCCATTAGGGTCTGTAGACAGTTTGGGAGAATGACAGGCTGTCCACCACTGCTTTACTCCACCAACCAAAAATTGCACGGGTGCGTTATCGATTAATAACAATGCTATAATCCAATGTTTTCCTAAACGGTAAACGGTAGACAGTTGGCGAGGTCTCGTGTAGCGTTTAGACCGTGTACACGGTGTGTACACGGTTTTACACGGATTACTCGTTTTTACTTTATTTGTAAAAATAACTATAATAACCTATGTATATATTCCTATAACATAGATAATATAGAATTACACAACAACGGTTAGTCCAATAATATAGAATTAAGAACCTAAGTGCTAGACCTAATAGCCTAAGTGCCTAATAAAATACTCCCTACATCCCAAAATAAGTACACATCTCGCTTATCGAGGAGTCAAACTCTTTTAAGTTTAACTAAGTATGTAGAAAATAATATTAATATTTGTATATTCAAATAATTTTATTATGAAATTATATTCCACAACTAATCTAATGGTACTTATTACACATCATAAACATTGGTAATATTTTGAAAATAATCAGTGTTCGCCTACACGGCCGTGTAGATCGATTACACGGCCATTTTTTACCGTTTACACGGCGATCCCGTGTAACCTACCGTTTATGGCCTAAACTGCACGTTAGGCTACCGACTAGCGATTACACGTCGAGTAATCGGTCTACATGACCGTGTAGGCGAACACTGCTATAATCCAGAGGTGTGTGGTACAACTAACATCGTTTTATTGCAGGTATGACCACAGAAAGAGGTACAAGACCAATGATTGGCGCGTGACACACAGCTCGCGCATCCATTTGTGGCAGAACAGGGTATGACATCCGATCCATGCGGGTCCTTCACACGACCAGCACACCTTCGACGAGTACATATGGTGGCTTCATAGGTCTACGAGGACACATATCAAGCCCCTGTACACTAACGTGGCGATTGACGAGGACTCGGAGGAAGATGTCATCAAAGATGTGTACGACGTTACCGCTAGGGAGGGCACACAGCTGGAGAGAGCCTCGCTTCAAAGATACGTGGTAATATACTTGAATGGTATAATTTGTTATCCTTTTGGTATTAAGTATGTGTACTAAAATTGTCCAACCATATTTCTGTACTCAGGCGACACAATTGTCAAGGTTGTCCAACGAAGCAGCGTTCCGGCTTCACGAGTCTAAAGGTCAGGGGCTAGGCGTTCTCACGGCTTTTGTGGAGGTAACATAAACTTGTCCTTTTCGAAAATGTATCTTTAGTGTATATATGTTTGGGTAATACACTAATTTTAACGTCTATTTATGTAGAAGGTGAAGAAGAGCTGCAGGAAGCTAGCTCAGAAGCTGAGCTGCATGGACACTCCTTATGAGGAACCGCCACTCCCGGCGCGGTCGGGTGCAACGTCTTCAGCCTATTTGAGGACACCAGCCGGCTCTTCTCAGCAGATGACAGATGTCACTTCCACGGTGCGTACACCACTACATCATAGCACTGGAAAAGGACCCTGCAACAGAGGACGATGACGACGACGATGACGACGACCCCCCGGGCTTCCGCAGACAGCACGACCAGTGGGATGATTGGCCGCAGCATGAGATCGACATGTCTCAGTTAGGTGGTGCCCCGCTTGGTATCCAAGGAGCCTCATAGGTACTATCAAAGATAGTTTATTTAAATACGTAGGTTCCATGAACTAACGATCATAAAGAATTATAAGTAATCGTGCGTATCATATACTTGCAGGGTACGAGCTATACGCACCGTCGACGCGACCATACCGACGTTGGCTACACTCCCAATATGTTATCAACAAATCTGAAGAGACAGAGGCGTCCGAGGGAGCCTTAAACTCCTGGGTCTTAGTTTGTTAGGTCAAACGAATATCGGCGTCCGAAACTTGCGGGGTTATTTGGTTATGTTATGTCAAACTTATGTCAAAACGATAAAAATGTTATGTGGCAGCTTATCAACTTGCGCACGGACTTCATTTATCTGTTTCATATTCGTTTCTTTGCGTCGCGGCAGCACTGCCGACGAGATTAAG
The DNA here is from genome assembly GCF_019320115.1 of Miscanthus floridulus. Classification (NCBI taxonomy): domain Eukaryota; kingdom Viridiplantae; phylum Streptophyta; class Magnoliopsida; order Poales; family Poaceae; genus Miscanthus; species Miscanthus floridulus. Next base: position 118,890,819 of record NC_089586.1, on the reverse strand, counting down.
TACCAACTAGTTCGGGAACCGGCAGTCCTGGCATATCTCGACGTCGGTGGCAATTTTTCATAATCGATTAGTTAAATTTGTGGTTAATCGTATTATGAAAGACGGAAAATAAATCATTGGCTTATCTTTCGACCGTAAAAAAATTCAATAAAAAACAGAAACAAATCTACTCTACTATTGATTTTACGTTAAGCAATACTTAGAATAACTCCCACTATTGGCGCGACGCGTTCGGATTAAACCGTTCAGGTACTGCCGGTTGGGCGGCGGGCGCGACGGCCAGGCGGGCTTGCTGCTCGGGCAGGCGGGACTGGGCGCGGTATTTATTCGGCTCTGCCGCGCTACGGATCAGGACGCGGCACTGCCGTGCCAAGGTCGGTGGCGCGTCAAGAGCTGCCACGTCAACGGTCACCGAAACCGGTCGTTGCCACGTCAGACCTCTGCCGCGCTACAATGCATGACGCGGTACAGGCATTTAGCTGCGCCAGGGCAATAGGCGCGACCAAAAGTGTTAGTTTTTTAAAAAAAAAACTTACAGTGTTAGATTTAAAATTAGTTATAAAAAAGTGTTAAAATTTAAAAAAATTCCATCATTCATCCTGATCGAAACAACTTTCTTTAGATGATTTGATGAGTAAAATATTTTTTTTAGATAAAGTGATGAATAAAAATTATCCCTGCCGCTACACAATGATAATGCGTCAGATGTCATCGAAACACCTTGTGTGGAGGAAAAATAGGAATCCATATCTAAACGATTTGAGATCATTAGAAAAATGTTTACAGTCATAAAATAATATGCAGGCTTTGGGTGGTCCGAGCATAAGGCGGTTAAAGGATCTATATATCTCTTGGAAATTTAATTTTCTACGACAAATTCTATTTCAATATGCAAGACATCCACATCATCTCCCATTATTAACTATATCAACATCACCTTTCACTAATAGTCATTTCGTACCACTAACTTTCAATCTCTTAATAATGCACGTTATCCACGTCATCTCCACTTAATTTCAGTCCAAATTCTTTGAAATCCCCTCAACAACACGCATATTATCTTCTAGTATATATATTGAGCAACTTCAGTGCCACGTACTGTATGAATATAGAATTTTGTTTTTGTTTCTTTTCGTGACCATATTTAAGCACGATTTTCATTAAGAGGAAAAAGAGCTTTTACAACACACATCTTAGTAAGCCTAGGCTTTTAAAGATCAACAAGATCCTTCCGAGACGAATCTCACAAGGATCACCAATGCAACAAAGCTCAAAAGCAGCTAATTTACACAATTTTGTGGGCAGCAAAAGCCTAATCTCTTCAATGCAACCCCAAACATATAAATAAAGTCGTATAAAGAAAACTCAATCTCTATTCTCTTGGGATTGACCTCCACGATGTATATCATCACAGAAGGAGAATTTTTTCTCGAACAGCAGAGTCGAGAAAACAATAAAGTCATATAGTAAAGTACACGATCTGCTGATCCAACACGTTGACTACTTGACTCATCATATAGTAAAGGAGTTTTCCTAGAAAAAAATAGCTCTTTCTTATATGGCCTTTTTATATTTGAAATTACTTGTATGGCCTCAAAACTAAATTTCCTTTACTTGTATGGCCTCGAAACGAAATTTCCTTCCTTCTATGGCCTTCCGTCCGTTTTTGCCACTTGACGGTATTAAGTCAAGGGTAAAATGACCATTTTACCCCTAGCGAAAAAATAAAATAAAGAGTTTTGTATTTTAAGTACGCAAATAAGTTCACACATAACAGTACATAACAGTACAATAAGACACATGCATAATCAGTTATGTGTGAACTTATTTACGTAATATTACTCCAATACAAAACTATGCATTTTTTTTGCCAGGGGTAAAATGGTCATTTTATCCTTGACTTAACACCATTAAATAATAAAAACGGACGGAAGACCATAGAAGGAAGGGAATTTCGTTTTGAGGCTATCCAAGTGTTCAAATAAAAAAGAGCCACGCAAGAAAGAGATATATTTTCTAAAGCTATACAGGTAAAAAGCTCTGTAGCACCGGCCGGGAGAGGGTTTGCACACCCAACCCAACGCTACCGATCAGAAGCGGATTCGCAGGATCGATGGAGCGACAGCGACCGGCGCCCCCGGCCCCCGACCCGCTCCCGGCGGGCCGCGGTAAACGACTCGCCAGAGCTTTCGCGCAAAAGCCGGGTTCCGCACGGGCGGGCGCCTCGGCCCAACAGCAACAGCAACAACCTCGTTCGTTCTCTCGCGGGGCACGTACGATTACAAAGCAGACAGGCGCGGCGGATCGGACGAACCCCGAGGCGCTCCCGCGGGCCGGACGCGGACGGGGGCCGCCGGGGCCGGGCGAGGCGAGACCCCAATCCCCAGGTGGGGAGGTAGCACAGCAGACGGAATGATGAGCGCATGCGTGCCTGCCGGAGTGGCTTGTGCGCGGGCGGGAGGAGATCGAGGTTTCGCGAGGACGAGCACGGCAGCGCGGTCTGGTTGGTCCTCCCGTCCGGGAACTGTTCGTCAAATCTGCCGATGGCCTCAAATGCCTCGCGCCCAGCCAGCCCCGTCCTGTCGTTGTTGGCCTTGGCGGGCCGTGGCCGCCATCCCAATAATCCCAAAACCTGCAGTCTAGCTACGTCCCCGGTTGGGTACGGTCGACCGCGACGTCTCCACCTACCATCTCGCTCGACGTGGATTTGTATAGTATGCGTGATCTCGATGGACGTGACCGAGAGTGACGTAGCGCATGTAGCTAGATTTGTATATATGCCGGTCGGCTGAGACCCACCCGGGCGGCATGGTGGTGATGAACAACGACGGCAGCAAGGCAAATTGAATCCAGATATGGCAGGGGAAGAAGAGGCATCCTCCTCGGCCGTGCAACGTGCATGCATGAATCTCCCTCCAGCTACTACTAGCTCGCTGCCTGGTCGATCGAGATGGATGGATGGATCGCGCGTTCGCGCCAGGGCGGCACAAACCATGCACTCTCTCGTCTTTTGCTTTTGCTGCTAATCATCGTGTTCCAAACTCGGCAAAGGGGGGCGGGGTAATCATGCCGCTTTTGTTAAGTGCGCGACGTGCGTACGACCCACGTAAAAAATGATTTTTAGCCATGGTTTGAATTTTTTTAGAGGCGGCCGGTGATGTAGCCGTCCCTACAGTGGCGTGCTCAATGCTCAGATACTAGTCGTTCTTACAAATAGAACAGCAGGGGCGTCTGGTGTTACGAGCCGCCCCTACCAATGAGGTCTGATTTGTAGGGGCGGCTCAATCACCAGCCGCCCCTGGAGTTGCTATTTGTAGGGGCGGCTGGTGATTCAGCCGCCCCTACAAATGCCTCCGTATATATAGCTCTGATTTGTAGGGGCGGCTCAATCACCAGCCGCCCCTACAAATGACCTACATATAAAACAGCTGCATCACCTTCTTTCTCCTCGGGTCACTCACTTCAACCCGTGAAAGAAAGGTGGGGAGGCCTTGGGCACCTCCCAAAAATGGCTCTACTAAGAGAGGGAGGTTTTGGTCTCAAATCCTTTGGTGGAGAAGTTGTAGAAGGTAAAAAAAATGTTATTCCACACTTTTTTGAAGTTTTAATGGTTGGTTAGTGAGTAATTAGAGTTTTATTTTTTTTCTCTTCTATGGTGCTTGAGCTACTTATGAAGCAAATTAGACTCAAGATTTAAATGTCCTAGAGTAAATTAGGGAGAGGAACAAGATCATACCCTTATTTGATCCATATTTCTTGATTTTAGTGAACAATTAATTAGTTTTATGGATGTTTCATGTGCATGTGGATCTAGATCTAGGGTTTGGTTTTTTTTATTAATTTCGTTTTTATAAACTTATGTTTGATGAAATTGGATTACGGTTTGTATGAAAGATATTGGGTAAAGTATAATTGTTGCTAATTGTTGTCTTTGAAATTGTTTATTGTAATCAATAAATATGTATTTTAATTATTTATGGATAAATGAGCCATTAATTAATTTTTCTCTACCATGGTGTGTTTGTATGCTTCATGTAATTATATTAGATTTATATTCATATATATCTGAAGTGTATACAATTATTCTCAAGTAATTATTAATTTAATTTATTTTTATATATATCTGAATAAGTAGTCCTTTAATGTTTATTTTGTTGTTGTTGTAAAAGATGAAGTACAGGAACTCTTGAATGTATGGTTCGTTAGGGTTTAAGGTGGGTTTCCGTAAAGATGTGGATAAATTTATTGAAGCCGCAAAGAAGCATGCAACGACATTGAAAGAGAATAAGGATACAATTATTTGTCCCTGTAAAGATTGCAAGAACCGTATGGCATGGATAGATGTGACTATCATCAGATCACATTTGATTATGCGAGGATTTATAGAGGACTACACAGTGTGGATTCATCATGGTGAAACGGTTATTATTAACGACGAGGATGAGGAGGAATACGACGATGAAACCATAGAATCTCTGTCCCAATATTCAGCAGAGCTTGATGCACGAATGGATTTCGAGTTTGGCAATGAACAAGGTGGTGATGCTGGTGGTTGGGATGGTAACGACGAAGGTGGTGCCAATAATGATGGTGGAGCACGTGTCGGGGATGAAGATGATTTGGAGGACATGATTCGAGCCCTTGGACCAAAGATTTTACTAAATAGCCCGAAAGGTCTAGAAAATTTGGAAAGGGTGACAAAAGCATCGAAGGAGACTGTGTATGGTGTTGAAAAGGGTTGTCCAACACATTGGACATTGATACGTTTTGTGCTTGAGCTGCTCATCCTGAAGGCTAAGTATGGCTGGTCAGAATGTAGTTTCAATGATCTATTGCATCTCCTATCATGGGTGCTGCCACAACCAAACTTAGTTCCCGCCAACACATACCAAGCGAAGAAGGTCATAAGTCCATTGACAATGGGGGTTGAAAAAATCCATGCATGCCCCAACCACTGTATACTTTTTCATGGCGAAACGTTCAAGTCACTGGATAAATGTCCTCGGTGTGGGGCCAGCCGATACAAGAACAATGACCTTTACGGTGGGGACAAAGCCTCCACGGGGAAAAAGAGGAATAAGAAGGGTAAAAAAAGGTGGTACAAGAATCTCAGCCCCTAAAGAACACTCCATTAGACAACGATGCAAAGCAGAGAAGAATTCTTGCCTTGGTAATGTGGTACCTGCCAGTGACCGACCGCTTGAGACGTAGCTTTCTAAACCCTAAAGAAGCCGCACTCATGACATGGTGGGATGATGAGTGCAAGGTGGATGATGATAAGATTGCACACCCGGCTGATTGTAGTCAATGGTAAAGATTTGATGAGAAGCACAAAGAATTCAGCAATGACCTAAGGAATGTACGGTTTGGCTTGAGCACCGATGGAAGGAATCCCTTCAATGAGAGGATGAGCGACCACAGCACATGGCCAGTGATCTTATCCATGTACAATATCCCAACATGGTTGTGTTAGACGAGAAAGTACCTTCTCCTCACTGTTCTTATTTCTGGCCCTAAACAACCAGGCATTGATATAGACGTGTTCTCGAGCCTTTGATGCAAGAAATGGAGAGGCTATGGAGGCATGGGGAGCAGATGTACGATGCGTTCCGAAAGGAAGACTTCATATGCAGAGCAATAATATTTGTTACTACCAATGATTACCCTACGCTGTTTGCTTTGTCTAGACAGATCAAAGGAAAGACGGGATGCTTGGTTTGCTTGGATGGTATGGGTGTACCTGGATGTATCCAAGAAGATAGTTTACCTAAGAAACCAACGCTTCTTAAAGATAAGTCACAAGTACCGCAATAAATTATTTTTTAGATTTTATGACAATGCCCCAGAGATTGAACCCCCTCCGGAGAGACGTCATAACGGAGAACACGTGTACGGAATGGTGAAAAACATACGTATCGTCTATGGAAAGAAGAATCCGGATGGGACGAACAAAGATAGAAGCACATCTCCTATCGAAGGAGTACCTTTCAAGAAACAATCGATCTTCTTTCAGTATCTACCTTATTGGCCAGACTTGGAGGTCCCCCATGCCATTGATGCTATGCACGTGTAGAAGAATGTCTTTGAGAGTCTCATTGCTACCTTGATGGACACAGGCAAGTCAAAGGATGGTCTAAAAGCACAGAAAGACATGGTGCAGCCAAACGTGATGCCACAGCTTCACCCAGTACTTGAGGCTAATGGAAAATACACTCTACCCGTGGCGTGCTTCAACCTAACACTAGACGAGAAGAGAGCTATATGCACTTTTCTGAGGAGGATCAAAGTTCCGATTGGGTTTTTAGCAAATGTGAAGAAGCTAGTGTTGATGAAGGACTTATCAATAACACACTGCAAGGCTCACGATTGTCATGTGATACTGACAGTGTTTCTACCTATTGCAATCAGGGTTATAAAGCTAGAGTTCTTAAAAATGACCATCACCCGCATGTGCTACTTCTTTTCAAAGATCTCACAGAAGATGATTGACAAGCAAGAGCTGAGTGACCTACATGAATTTATGGTGGAGACACAAAATCAACTAGAGATGTGTTTACCTCCTGCTTTTTTGATATAATGCCACATCTCATGATTCGCATGGTGCATCAGATACAGGCGCTGGGCCCTTGCTACTTGCATGAAATGTGGTCCTACGAGCGGTTCATATCGGTTCTAAGTCGATACGTGCATAATCGAGCATACCTAGAGGGCTCCATGATAGAGGGTTACAGTACTGAAGAAGTCATCGAGTGATGTCAAGAGTACCTAAAAGTACAGAAAGGGATTGGTAAACCCAATTCTCGTCACAAGGGTAGGTTGGCTGGAAAAGGCACCAATGGTAGAAAAGTGTTCATCGACCATGATTACAAAGAGGTGAGTCGGACACATTACAGTGTCTTGTAGAGTATACAACTGATGCAACCGTATATTGATGAACACTTAGCTATTATTATGGCAGAGAGAAATAGCCATTTGAATGATTGGGTCTTGAAACAACATAAGCAATGACTAACTACATGGTTGAAGGACCAAAACATACCGGCTGGAGAAACCATAGACTCTATTACCATCAGTAGGTTAGCAGAGGGGCCATCGAGACATGTGACATCTTGGAATGCTTATGATATCAATGGGTATACGTACTATACCCATGTAAAGGATAGTAAATATGTAAACCAAAATAACGGCGTTTGAATAGAGGCTCTCGATGGATTGGGGTGAAAAATCCAATACTTTGGCATCATTGAAGAGATATGGGAACTTGATTATGGAAGGGATATAACGGTGGCCCTGTTTCGATGCTGCTGGATCAAATAACACCAACTGAACAAGATCGAATTAAGAGTCCTGGACCTTAAGAATCTAGGCTACCAAGATGACCCTTGGGTGCTCGCTTTATGTGTCGCACAAGTTTTCTATATGTCTGACCCACAAAGTAACCTCCCCCCAAAGAAGAAGACAAAGCACGTGGTTGCCTCCGGGAAACAACACATTATTGGAGTTGATAGCGTGGACGATGTTGAAGCTTACAATAATTACGATGATATGTCACTATTCACAGACTTTCCTAAGAAGATCAGTGTTGTGAAAAAGAACCTCCCCAAAGATATATTGCCATGGGAACGAAAATGTGTCAAGGGGAAAGTCGTTACAGCGGGCTAGCTAGTTGTTGAACGTGGAGTGTTTTATGTAAGTGTGTGTTTGTAAGACTTCATTTATGGATGCATGTGAGACTATATATTTATATACGTGTGTAAGACTATATATTTTTGTATGTGTGTGAGACTACATTTATGCATGTGTGTGAGACTATCCTTTGCAATATCTAGATGACTCTATTTGAACATCCACTCTATTACAAATAAAACTTTATGAAATCACTTAACACTTTATGAAATGAAGAAATGACCAAAATAAAAGTAGAAGATCTTGACGAGTTATACAACTTTTATATTCATCACCTTTACAGCTGAAATCATTTAGTGTTTAAAAATCAGGTTTGAAGCTGTCATTTTCTAAAATTTAAAATTTGAATTATCCAAAATTAGTGACAAAGATAGATGACTAGACTAAAATGATAGAGCATGATTTTAGAAAATTTTAGAAAAAAAACATCACATTTGGAGTTAGTATGAGGGAGAAAAACTAGTTACAAGTTTCTGCCACACATTAAAAGAGAAATCACACTTGTTCATCATTGATCATTATAAATAGTTGTGCTTTTACTTTTTAATCTCTGGGTAAAAATTGTAACTAGTCTTTCTCCCTCATACTAACTCCAAATGTGATGATTTTTTTTCTAAATTTTTCTAAAATCTTGCCCTATCAAGTTAGTGTATTGATTTGGTCATTCTTTTCATTTGATAGAGTTTGAGCACTTCAAATTTTCATACAACTTTTTATGTTTACAACATTTTCATTTTATTTCATTTAATGTTATAAAATTGTAGTCAAAGTTTTAAAATTTCAATTTTAAATTTTTGTTTTTTTGTTTTCTATATTGTTTTGACTACAATTGTTTATATATATATTTCTTCATATATAGAATAATACAAAATATTATATTTATGCATATACACAATTGTTTTTATATTACTTTTATTTTGGTCACAATTGCATATACAAAATTGTTTTTATAATACATAATTAATAATTTAAAAAAATAAAAATTATTTGTAGGGGTGGTTGGATCAGAAACCGCCCCTACAAATGCTTTTGTAGGGGCGTCTGGATCAGGAACCGCCCCTACAAATGCATTTGTAGGGGCGGCTGGATTAGGAACCGCCCCTACAAATCGCCATTGGTATATAAGCTGGGGCGCTCGGGTGACAAATTGTTGGACGCTCTCTTCTTCCTCCAGACGTCGTCCGGCTGCCTCTCCGCACCCCCGGCTTGACATCTCCGACGCCGCCGCCTCCCTCTCCGCACCGCCTCCTGCCACCTCTCGGACCTCTCCCTACGCTAGCGCTCCCTCTCCGCACCCTTGGGCCACAGCTTGACATCCTCGACACCGTCGCCTCCCTCTCCGCGCTGCATCTTCACCACCTCCCAGACCTCTCCCGACGTTGGCGCCCCCTCTCCGCCCCCGGCCCACAGCTCGACATCCCTGGGCCGCCACGACACCGCGCGCCCCATCTCCACGATGAGTTTAGTGAGGGCTAGGGTTTGAGCTCCACTAGCTCAGACGCATGCTCTAGCTGGTGTCCCCACCACCGGCGCTCCCTCTCCGACCTCGACCACCGAACTCACCGACCCATGAACAGCCACTGGCGTCTCTCTCTATTAGGTCTTCTACAGGTACTCCCAACCCCTTCTCCATTCCCCTAGTGGTCTAAATCTAAAATAAGTCTATTTATTAAAACCAGGCAAGTTTTGCTGTTTAAGCCGAATCATAGTTATTGGTTGCAAATATTCATAATGAGCTCTGTGCTAGGACTAGACCACATAGACATAGTGATTAAAACCAAGCAAGTAGAACTAGTAGTTTGTATTGTGTTAGGTGATTTATCCACCAGTGGCACTATCTGTTGATTCACTAATTCAGTATCTTATATGTTAAAGCAAAAGGTCATGGCATGATGCTATCAATTTTCAGAAGTTTAGATTACTTCATGTATAAGCTATACCTTTAGATAAGCCAGAGATCCAAGAGGTAGTATCAAGGATACTGAAATATGCTGAAGACAAGGAAAAGGGCTCATTCAATCCTTCCAGAGAGAGAGACGAGCTTAGCCTTGGCTTGGGAAACAAGGAGCACACAGGCCGCACTAGGGGGATAGGAAAAAGGACGACCTGGAAGTAATGATTCAAAGAGGATAGGCACATGTACAAGAAACATGGCAGAGACTGGGAGACTAGTCTTGAGCTCCAAATGAAGGCTCTAGTTGCGAAGGCGCTGGAGGAGCAAGGACTGTCTACGGAGCCATGGATATTAGTGACGCCGCTGGGAGAACTGGCATTAGTTGGTAGCCCTTCGAAAGTTCCTAGCAGCAAAGGTTTCCCTACAGCCACAACTCCCATCGATCGCATACGGGAACCAACTAGTTGCACCTTGGTGTTTCTCAGCGGCCGGCAGAACACTGTGATGGAGGTGGCAACGGGTGTGGCACATCCTCCTAGTGGCTTACACCACAATAATAAGATACCGCCAGACTACACTAGGGTCGAGGTGCATACAGTGAAGCCTGAGTTCATGCAGTGGAGGATAGACTACGCAACTCCCGAGGGACTAGTGTTACTCAGAGACATTATGGGGCAGTTTATCCTCTGGCACAAACGGGACATTATATTGACTGCTTCTTCGCCGCCTCCCCCTCTCCCAAATTTGGAGCGAGTTGTTGAGGTTGGGGAGATATTTTCATCATCTCGTGACCCCCACATTCCCGAGATGCCACATTCTTCCCCGCCTCCTAGCGAGCATGTGTCTGATGAGATGCCACAACCTTCTCTAGCTTGTACCGAGCAAGTGCGTCATGAGATACCACAGTCTTCTCAACAAGCATAGCTGATACATGAACAATGAGTGCCTCCTGAAGGTGATGCACAAGAAGATGAGGACGTGCCTAAATGGGAACTTCAAAAGAAGCATCCAATCACCACAAGGCCAGTTTATGTTCTGATCAAAGACGTCTCGTCGGTGTCCAAGTAGTTTTCCCATGACCAGTTTAAGCCTGAGAACCAGTTAAAAAGTCCCATCATGGGGTTATGAGGAGGCCGTCACTAGCAAACTCCACCAAATTGTAAAGCAGTATCCAAATGTTGATGCCATCGAATGATCAAAGGATTGCCCGAAAACATATGAAAGAGGTAAGCCCTTCCTACCAAACCGGGACATCCAACACCTACCACTTGGAATGAGAAGGTTCCATGATTAGTACTTGCATGTTCTCCCAACGAGCATAGATCTCATACAAGCATGTTTCCCCACCGGCACATTTGGAAGCGTAGTCGAGAAAATTGTCTTTGACTTCAATGCTTTCAAACATGCTTTCACCTGGGAGAAATGGAGATGAATCTAATTCGTACGTTGTGCCTGTAAGTCCTTGTCCTCCCGATATGATATGAATGTAATCTTTGAATTTTGTTATAACTAACCCATACCGTGATTTGTAGAATGCAAGTGCACATTGTCAAACAAATGCCAAGTGTGAAAGCCGGGTATGTAGACCCTCAAGCTATAGTCCAAACAAATTTTAATTACCCTAAACGGTGGACACTGGATGCCAAAGAGTTAGCTGCTGCAAAGACTCTTCGGGAGAAAGAGCGCATCCATACGGTGAAACTAAGGGAAGAGTCCCTTAAGGTTGCGGCATACATTACCCTGGCTTTCAAAAATCTCTAACAACACTCAACTATATGGCTACCATACAACTTTGAGTAAGTTCAACTCTATACTTAAAGCTTTGTTCGATATATTTTATTCGATGCAAAAGAGCTTATCTAGTTCTATGATTAAATCCATGCAGCAACCACTGGATTTGTATAGCCGTCGATGTCGGGAAGAGCATGGCATGGGTCTTTAATTCATTAGATAGGGACACGGTGACATACAAAGACTTTATATCGATTCTCAAGACGTATACATATCGACAATCCTCATTAGCTTATATGTTTGTATACATACTTGTAACATTCACTTTTGGATACTAACAAGTTATATTTGCTAAAATAATTCGAACAGGGCATTTAGGTTCTATGTCACTAATCATCACGGAAGGCATGATCCAGCAAGGAAGAAAAAACTGGCTATAAAAACACTATGTGCGGTAAGTGTAACTTACTTTTTCAGCACTCCGTTAAATGGCTGTCAAAAGCATTACTTAACATTTTCATATGCAAAACACACAGTGCCCTAAGTAGAAGCCTGGGAGTGTACATTGTGGATACTATATATGTTCTATAATGGGCAACACCGGTGCCTATAGGAGATGCCTCTTAAGGGTAAGTTTAAACCTCTTCACCCGTAGTATAAAAACTTCGTACATGGTATGAAATACTCAACCGAAACTTGTTCTTTTGTAGTGGAGAGAAGAGAAAGAAATCAAAAGAAACCCATACAAAGATGACCAACTCTTAGAGCTCGTCGGCGACCTTTGCAACTTCATATTGGAATAGATTGTACACGTCAAAGGCGCCTACCATGACCGAGAGTCTGACTTAGGTAGAAATCCTTAGTACCAACACCTTCATGAGACTGAAAGGCTAGCTCTAGGATGTTGTCGACGAAATATGGTCGGCAGTCTACCTAGGGGTATGCCCAAGGTAGTAGATTGTCGGCAGACAGATGCGCAAGCCACAAACAAGACGGTGACACAAGATAGACACGAGGTTTTATCTATGTTCAGCCACCAAGAAGGCGTAATACCTGCATCCTGCGTCTGATTGTACTGCTATATGTCAATGAGAGATGTCTTTTAGAGGGGTCCCCTGCCCGCCTTATATAGTCCAGGGGCAGGGTTACAGATCTGGAAACTAATCCTAGCCAGTTACAATTGCCATAGATGGCCGGATAAGGATTCCTATTCTAACCGACTAGGATCTTGCTTGATCGCCAAATCTGACTTGACTCCTTGCGCGGGACTCTAAACAGGTTGGCTAGGCCGCGCGTCGTCTTTTGGTGGACTGGACCCACTGATTTGGGCCGGCCCAAGCTTAGCCATAAGGGTATAGGGGTTAATACCCCCACAGCTAGTCCCCGAGCACCATGTATTATGCTGCAACACGCCATTTTAACCTTCTCCAAATAGCGAGGCTTGAGTTCTTGACATCTCTGACCACCGTTGTCGCTAGAGAAGTAGGTTGTCCGAAGAATGTATGGTGCTCTTAAGAAAAAAGAAAAAGATTTCTGTCCTGTGAAGTGTGCCTACTTGTATTTTTACAAAGAAATGTAAGTGCGTCTTGAAGCGTAGCGTCCTTGATCATCAGAGTCATAGGGTCAAAAAACAAACACATTCACCGTAAGGTGAAGTGTGCCCACTTAGTCCCCGAGCCTGGTAGTAGGTGACGTAGGCACGTGGTGCCAGGGTCTAAAAAGAATTCCTAGTTAAGTTAAGAACCCAATCGTCGTACAGGCGATACAAGATGCACCGGCAGGTGCATCGTACCGATGTAGTCCCCGGGCTTGCTGGAAGGTGAAGTATGAGCCTTGTAGCAAGGTCAAAATAAAGGTCTCTCAATTGTATGTGAGTACAAATCACATGTAGCCGAGGAGAACGATCTTCGAGCAGTGGTCGGAACTGTTCCCGAGCACGATAGTAATCCTTACAATCAGTCAAAGTATAGGGGTCGATTAAATAAATACATTCGCCACAAGGTGAAGTGTGCCCACTTAGTCCCCAAGTCTAGTAGTAGGTGACGCAGGCACGTGGTGCCAGGGTCTAAAAAGAATTTCCACTGGAGTTAAGAATCCAATCGTCGTACAGGCGATACGAGATGCACCGACAGGTGCATCGTACCGATGTAGTCCCCGGGCTTGCTAGAAGGCGAAGTATGAGCCTTGTAGCAAGGTCAAAATAAAGGTCTCTCAACTGCATGTGAGTACAAATCACATGTAGCCGAGGAGAGCGGTCTCCGGGTAGTGGTTGGGACAGTCCCCGAGCACGGTAGTGGTCGGAGCAGTCCCCGAGCACGGTAGTGGTCGGAGCAGTCTTCGAGCACGGTAGTGGTCGGAGTTGTCCCCGAGCACGATAGTGGTCTAGGCAGTCCCTGAGAACGGTAATGGTCGGAGCAGTCCCTGAGCATTGTAGTGGTCGGAGCAGTCCCCGAGCACGGCAGTGGTCTGGGCAGTCCCTGAGCACGGTAATGGTCAAAGCAGTCCCTGAGCATGGTAGTGGTCGGAGCAGTCCTCGAGCACGGCAATGGTCTCGACCATCCTTGAGCACAAGACATGCAGCGAAGAAATGAACACCGCTTGTACTATTATTTGGTGTATTTATTTATCTTCTTATTTTGTCAAGTCCAATCAGACACGTTTAGTCAAAAAAGCATATGGGTATAGCACGTCATACTGTCTTCTTGCCCTTTCTAGCAAATAGTCGCTTGGCACCTATAAGGAGGTGCGTCAGTGTGGGCCCTCTCACACTAGCAATGAAGAGGCACGTACACTGGTAACGAAGGGGCTCATTTATTGGTGTAGATCTTGAGGTTGTGAAAACAATCGTCTGCGGCGTGTGCACACGTCTCCCAAGAATCTCGGGCAGATGAAACGGTGGAACTCTCGGTTATTTATAATATAGATCTGGTAAGTTACTTTTTACCGATCCTCATTACCATTCGCCGTCGTAGCCTTCTTCTTCCTCTTGCCAAACCATATACCTCTGAAATCATCACCAATCACCCCTCCACCGTATCCACCCCTTTAGCAAGGATGGTTTAATGGCGAAGAGAGACGCCCAAAAGAAAGCCGGAGTCATGGCGAAGGAGTGGTGGAAGTCAAGGAGCAATGAGCAGACCATCGAAGACCTCGTCACCATGGGAGTGCTCCACAACAAGGCACTCGCGGGATGGCGCACGCCGGAAGGAGAAAGCTACCCCGATCCACAACCAGGTGAGATTGTGGTTTTCAGGGATTTCTTGAAGTGGGGTTTTGGGGTTCTAGTGCACCCTTTCCTTCAGGGGCTCTGTTTGTATTACGAGATTGGGATTTGCAATCTACATCCCAACTCGATTCTTCTTGTCACCACCTTCATCCATCTTTGTGAAGCATATGGTGGCTTCCAGCCCCATTTCGACCTCTTTTGCCATCTGTTCTGTCTGTGAAAGAAAGGAAGCGGTGGCTCGAAGATAGCCGGAGGCGTATACCTCAATCTGCGTGACAGAATGAAGGCCCAGTACTTACACTGCCCTTGGAACACATCACTGGATGACTGGTACAAGAAGTGGTTCTACATCTGTGAAGAGCCAAACACAATCACATTGTGTGATGTGGGGTTCATTCCGGAGAAGAAGAACAGCTGGTCGGAGAAGCCTGAGCACTTGGAACAGATCGCAGAACTTCTTGGGATGATCCCGTGGGAGAAACTGGATGGTCCAAGCATGGTTGGGAACTTTATCAGCTGAAGGATCCAGCCCTGCTAGAGGAGGGTACATCCTAGCTATGAGTACCAGGGTAGCACAGACCCAACGAGGACTAGGAAAGAGGCGCTTGACAAGATCAAAATCAAAGCCAGGATTAGAGAGCTATTCAACTTAGCCGATCCAAATTATGTCAGATTGAGTTACATCGAGCACGCCTTCAAGCTGGCCCGACCTCCCCCAAAGGTAAATTATGCTACCTTGTACCTGTAGAGTTATGTTGTAACAAAAATTAACTGTGTTGTCGCCTTTATGTTTCCCAGAGTAATGGTCGTGATAGGGCAGCAATGTTCGTGTCTCTACCCGCTGGTGTGGATTGGCCGCAAGTTGCCAGCCCAACCGCCCAGACCAGTGCCAGGGCCAAAGACGTCGACTGGGCCATAATCGGGGTTAGGGAGGAGGCAACTGCCAGGGCTGCTGGCAAGCAGCCGGCGGCCAGCAAACATCATCAAGCCATCTTCCCACTATCAGATGATGAAACAGAGGATGCAGACATCTTTCGACTCGTCCCTCGAAAGAGGAGGAGACAACTGGAGTCGACAGAGCTGGGTGGCTCCTCCGTGCCAGCGGGGATCGCATCACCGACCACTGCAACGCAGAGGACAAGCGATAAACGGGTCAAGCACCAAGCCTCGGCGCCGGTACTAGTCGTGGAAAGAGACCCGGTGGCACCCGCTGAGCACATGGAGCAAGCATGGACGAAGAGACACTCCTTCGCCATGTCATTCTGTGCTTCCAAGCTATAAGTATTTGTAACCTTGATGTAAGCTTACAATTTGTATTGGATACTGTTATCTTTTGAACTTATCTCTGATATGTTAGGTCGGCATCTATCGAAAATCCCAATCAGCTAGCCAGGTGCGGCATGGCTTCACCAGTAATGGTGGAGAGAATTGCCCAGTAGCCGGCTATGGAGGAACCTATAGAAGAAAATCCATCGGAGCCTTAGCAGATGAGCGGCCAGACGACAGTCCCTGAGCAGCTGGTCGAGAAGAGAGTCAAGCCAAGTACAAGTGCTCCAAGCATTAACCCTACTGAGGGGGATACTTCGGCACCAAGGGGATCAGACCAAGCCGAGGAGCAGCAGTCGGAGGTGGCATAGAGCACGCTTGCCGATGCTACGGCTCGTGGGAAAGCCATGGTGGTCGCAGAGACTACAAACTCCAAACAAGCGCTGCTACCTGAACAAGAGGCTGAAGAGGACGAAGTAGAAGAGGTCATGGGCCGTCCCCAGGACAAGTGACAACATGTATATGTGTCGCGCTGGTGGAACGACCAGTGGGTTATGCATGAGGAAATCCCAGAGGTCGAAGAGACCATAAAAGTTGAACAAGCAGCAAAACGTCTGGTGATGGAAGTCTAGCTATGTTTGGCTTGACTACTTGATCCTGCTATCCAGTCAAATTGTCTGACTTAGCTTTTTTGCATGTAGGACTTGATGAAGACCGCAAGGTACCAGAAAAAGTGCTTTGACTAGATCGAGGGAATCACAACAAACAATAGAGAACTGGTGGCCGAGGTGGAACGCTTGCGCCACCAACTTGAAGCCGCTAACTAGGAGAGGACGGAGCAAGAGGCACAGAACCAGAACCTGGTCATCCAGCTCAATAACAAAGAGCAGGAAAAAACAAGTAAGTTGTCATTTTATCACAACAAGTGCATGACACGTGTTGTTGCATAGTTGGTAGTAACGGCTGTAGTGTAGGCTTAGAAGCTGAAGTAGTCCGTCTCCAAGAGGAGAATAGCCGTGTGGCCGTAGAGTGTGGTCGCCTAAAGGAAGACAATAAGAAACTAGCGCACGACCAATCGCAACTCCAGGACCGCACAATCAAGATGAAGGAGGAACTGAAAAGTAAGTGTTCCAGACCACCTTGCTCACTCTGTTGCCCGCCTTATCCTGTCGTGGTGTAACATTTTAATGTCTTGTGCGTGTTGCAGTTTTAAAAGTCAATGCCAAGAAGCATCTGGAAGCCGTGATGAAAGATCGTGATGGCTGGAAGGCGCGATGCCTAGAGATCACCGAAGATCAGGACACATGGAAGAACCGGTGCTAGGAGGTGGCAACTAGCATTTTGCCCGTCCTCGACCTTATCGACCCAACGCTTACAGAAGAAGTGCCAAGGACGCTGCAGCTCGGACTGGTCGAGAGATGCCGAAAGGCATGGGGATGGTTCCAAGAGTTCGTGAAGGAGGCGGGTGAGTACATAGGTGCACATGTGCTAAGCATGGTGCGTGCCCACTACCCCCTGATCGATCTCAAGCGCCTGGAGGCTGGGTACCCGAAGGAGGTAGATCCAGACACGGCCGAGGAGCTTCGGATGACCCAGCTGGACCTGTCTTCAAAGATAATTGGTGATATTAACCTATGTGGAGGTGGGGTAGCACCTATATAGGGTACGCCATCAACAAGTTAGCTAGAAAGGCCATCAATTGCAAGCCAACCAGTGAAAGCTACGGTCTTGACTAGCCAGGCATCGGCGGGGCCATCCTCTTTAGCTCGACCACTACAAGAGTCCCTAAGACTTGAGCAGGATGTCGGGAGTAGCGAGCAGCGGGTGTCGCGTGCCCTGACCAGCCAATAGAATAGGCTAGAGCTGTGGAAGAAGGACATAGTTGTGTTATTGTAAACTTGGGCCTCTTTAGGCAAGCTTGTAATAACGTAACTGTATATCATCATAAGCTAGTTTGTTTTGTATAAAACGTATTTAAGCTTGAAACTCATGTTGGTGTAACTAAGTGAGAACATGTAAACGTTCTATTTAGTTGTACCATTTTACTCGATATGTTATCCTGAAAGGTTTGTACGACCCGAATTTGCCATGTGGTCGGAGTGTGAGGTGCGTTACCTATGCACATGTAGACGCAGACAAGTCAAACTAGGGGGGATCTGCCGATCACCCGTAGCGTAGAGAGCGAATCTCATGCACGTGTTGGGAGGAACCGGAGACAGGGCCTACTCCGAAAACCCTAGAAGGAATGGTGGTCGGCTTTGAGTGGCTAAGTTAAAATAACCATAAAATTTGAAGTGACACATTAGAGTGGTCGGAGAAATCATAATAGCTTTATTGAATGAAATCGAAAGTACAAGAGGAGTACATATCTTAGTAGTTAAGCATAGAAACACCTAAGCTTGTCGATATGCCATGAATTAGGTACGTCCGTACCGTCCAGGTGAGCTAACCTGTAAGACATTGGTCGTGTGACCTCCTTGATCATGAAGGGCCCTTCCCATGGAGTTGCGAGTTTATGGACACCAGCCTGATTCGTCCTCCACTTCAGGACCAGGTCCCCGACCATGAAGAACCGCTCTTTAACGTTCTTGTTGTAGTACCTACCTGCGCAAGACAACAAGGTATTTGGCTGTATGTACATAAGAATCGAGCCGCTTCTCTTCTGTACTATTCACTTCTAGCTCCCGCACTTCGTTGACCCTGCCTTCATCGAAGTTCTCGACCCGTGCTGATCTGAAAGCTATATCTGCGGGGAGGACTGCCTCAGCGCCGTAAACCATAAAGTATGGGGAGACACCGGTGTTACGACTGGGCTGAGTTCTGAGGCCCCAGACCACGGCTGGTAACTCTTTGAGCCATCTTCCGAGAGCTTTGTTGCTTTCTCTATACATCCTCTTCTTCAATGTGTCCAAAATCATGCTGTTTGCCCGCTCGACCTGTCCATTAGCTCTGGGGTGCGCCACCAAGACGTATTTTACTACTATGCTCCTATCATCGTAGAAGTCCCAAAAAGCATTCCCGGTGAACTGAGTACCCAGATCAGTAATGATACTGTTGGGTATACTAAAACGGTGGATGACCTAGTCGAGGAACGTAACAGCCTTTTCTAAGGATGCCTATACCAGAGGCATATATTCTATCCACTTAGAAAATTTATCGATCAACACAAAGACACATGTGAATTTCCTAGGAGCCGGTTTGAAGGGCCCGATCATATCTAGTCCCCAGCATGCGAAGGGCCAAGAGGCTGGTATTGTCTAGATCTCATGTGCTGGTACATGGATTCGCTTGGCGAAGAACTGACAACTCTCATAGTGGCGGACTAGCTTCTCTGCATCGGCTACCGCTGACGGCCAATAGAACCCTGCTCGGAAAGCCTTGCTGACTAGCATTCTCAAGGCCGCATGGTTGCCACAGGAGCCAGAGTGGATTTGATCCAGGAGATGCTCACCATCTTCCTGGGTTATACACTTCATCAAGATTTCCTCCTTTGCGTTCTTGCACCATAGCTTTCCATCGATAAGCAGATACTACTTACTGTGATGCATCAGGCGCTCATTTTCTATTCGATCAGTATAACCGCTGCCATCTGTTAGGTACTTGATGAAAGGTATTCTCCAATCAGGCTCATGAGTGGTCGGAGGTGGCTCGGTGGTGCTCGATGCCGGAACCGTAGCCACCAATTGCTTGTCTAGAGGCTTGTCGACCGTGGAATCTTCCTCTTCGATCGAAGGCGTGAGCAGGTCTTGGACGAATATGCCATGTGGGACTTTAGCTCGGGATGATCCTAACTTTGACAGCGCATCCGCTGCTTGATTTTTGTCCCGAACCACATGTGTATACTCGATGCCATAGAACCTACCTTCCAGTTTTCTGATCGATTTGCAGTATGCATCCATCCTTTCACTGTTTGTGTCCCAGTCCTTGTTAAGTTGGTTGATGACCAGAGCCGAGTCTCCATAGACATAGAGACATTTAACACCGAGCTCAACCGCAATGCACAAACCATGTAGGCATGCTTCGTATTCGGTGGCATTATTAGATGCTGGGAAATAAATCCTAAGGACGTACCGGAGCTGCTTCTTGGATGGTGACACGAAAAGGACTCCTGCCCCTACGCCGTCAATGTTGAGAGAACCATCAAAGTACATCTTCCAATACTCGTCGGGCCCCTGAGAAGTAGGCGTGCTTAAGTCTGTCCACTCGATGATGAAATCGACGAGCGCTTGAGACTTGATTGTAGTACGGCTTGCGAATTCTAAGGAAAAAGGACATAGCTCCATTGCCCACTTGATGATGTGCCCGTTCGCATCCTTGTTGCTAATGATGTCTTGTAGAGGGTACTCGGTCATGACCACCACACGATATCCGTCGAAGTAATGTTTCAACTTTGGGGATGTTATCAGTATGGTGTAGATCAATTTCTGGATTTGTGGATACCTGGTCTTGGATTCATTGAGCACCTCACTGATGAAATAGATTGGTCGTTGTACCTTGTAGACGTGGCCGGGCTCATCGCGCTCGACCACCATGGCCGTGGAGACCACTCGATTAGTAGCCGCAATGTAAAGCAGGAGTGTTTCGTCTTCTCTGGGAGCAGTGAGGACCAGAGGTGATGTAAGGTATTGTTTCAGCTGTGTGAAGGTAGCGTCTACTTCCTCCGACCACTCAAACTTTTTGGATGCTTTGAGCAGTTTAAAGAACGGTAATCCTTTTTTGCCTAATCTTGATATAAAACGGCTGAGGGCAGCCATGCATTCGGTAAGCTTCTGAACATCCTTCACCTTTTTGGGCGGCTTCATGTCCAAGATAGCTTTGACTTTCTCCGGGTTAGGGCATATGCCGTCGTGACTGACGATGTTGCCAAGTAGTATGCTAGAAGGAACACCGAAGATGTACTTCTTTGGGTTTAATTTCCACTGGAATGTGTTAAGGGCTGCAAAGGTGCATTCCAGGTTGTCAACAAGGGTATGTGCTTCCTTGGTTTTGACAACTATGTCATCAACATAAGCCTCAACGAGGTCATCTTTTATCTCTTCTTTGAGGCAGGCCTGTATAGCGCGTTGGTAGGTAGCCCCGGTGTTCTTGAGCCCGAACGACATGGTCGTGTAGCAGTAGGCGCCGAAAGGCGTAATAAAAGATGTCTTGATCTGGTCATCCTTTTTGAGAGCGATCTGGTGATAACCAGAGTAGCAATCGAGAAAGGAAAGCAGCTCGCAACTGGCGGTTGAATCTACGACCTCATCTATGCGAGGTAAACCGAAGGGGTCCTTAGGGCAGTGTTTGTTGAGATTAGTGTAATCAACGCACATTCTCTATTCATTATTCTTTTTGCATACAAGAACCGGGTTGGCTAACCACTCCGGATGATACACTTCTTTGATAAATCCGGCTGCCAAAAGCCATGTAACTTCTACCCTAATCGCCTCCTTTTTGTCGTGAGCGAACCATCGTAGCTTCTGCTTGATAGGTTTGGCCTTGCCGTTGACATTCAAGGAGTGCTCAATCAAGTTCCGAGGTACACCGAGCATGTCAGCAGGTTTCCATGCGAACACATCCACGTTGCTCCTCAAGAACCTGACAAGCGCGTCTTCCTATTTGGGATCTAGGTTGGCCCCAATAAGGGCCATTTTGTTGGGATCGCCGTCGACCAGCTGGATCACCTTGTGCTCCTTGGACTTGATGTTCTTGCGTGGAGCCTCGAGCTCTGGGATCTCCAGCTGGTCGGCCGAGGTCTTCTTGGCGTCGAGCATGGTCTCGGCCATGCGAATAGAGAGGTCGTGAGCCTCTTCTATTTTGAAGCTGTTGTCCTCACAAGTATAAGCTGCGTATACGTTGCCCCTGAGGGTTAGAACTCCTTTCTCGGTAGGCATCTTAAGCACCAGATACATGTAATGAGGTATGGCCATGAACTTGGTGAGTGACGATCGACCAAGAATAGCATGGTAGGTGCCGTCGAAGTCAGCGACCACGAAGTTGACGTAGTCGGTGCGGAAGTGGTCCGGGGTCCCAAATTGCACAGGTAGCGTGATCTACCCGAGAGGTGTAGAGCTCTGTCCAGGGAGAACACCCTAGAACTGTGCCTCATACGGCTTAAGATCCGCCTAGGTTATCTTTAGGGTGGGCATACTGTTCTTGAATAGTATATCGATGGAGCTACCGTCATCGATCAGCACTCTATTGAACTAAACCTTGTTGATGCAAGGATCGAGGACCAGGGGAAAATGTCCTAGCTCAGGTATTGCGGCTCATTGGTCCTTTCTGCTGAAGGAGATCTCGCAGTGAGACCATGGAGGAAGCCGCGGATCGGTGAGGAGGTTATCGGTGTTGGCTACGTTCAAGCAAGCGCGGGCGAGCAGCTTGCATTCTTGTTTGGTCTCAATGGACACTTTGCCTCTGATGATTGTGTGCACGTGATCGGTTGGCTTGACGTACTTGTGACGAGGATCTACGTCTTCATCGTCATTGTCCTCGTTGCGCTGTTCCCCTGCGTCGTTAGGCTTGTTGGATGTATTCGGAGCCTGTTGACGTGTGTAGATAGACTTGAGAACGCGGTAATTCTCCATAGTATGGTTTGACTTGGGATGGAGCTGGCAGGGCCCTTTCAATGCTTTGGCGTAGTCATCTTCGTAGTTACGACGTCTGCCACCTTTTTTAACAGTATTGACCTCGCCGCTGTCTTCCCGAGCACGCTTGCCCCTGTAATTGTCACGGCGGTTACACCGCTGATTACGTTGGTCACGGTGGTTGCGGGAGTCGTTGCGCTGGTTGCGGCGGTCAAAATTGTCGTTTCGACCATGGTTGCTGCAGTAGTCGTCGCGGTGTGGGGGGTGGTCGGAGCGTGGAACCCTTGCTGCTTCTTTGATAATTATCTTTTTAGCGTCATCGGTGTCCGCATATTTCTTAGCGGTGGCCAGGAGCGCTGTGACCGATTCAGGCCTCTTGTGCAGGAGCTTGTCCCTTAGGGCGTCGTGGAAGCGAAGGCCAGTGATGAAAGCCTCGATTGCCTCGTTGTCGAAGATTGATGGGACCTTGATGCGCATCTCAAAGAAACGCCGGACGTACTCACATAGTGGCTCATCTTTTCGATCTCGAATTCGTTGCAGATCATATTTGTTGCCGGGTTGCTCGTAAGTAGCAATGAAGTTGTCGATGAAGGCTTGCTTGAGCTCTTGCCAAGAATCAAAGTAGTTCACCGGCAAGCTGACCAGCCATTGGTGACCTGCATGGCCAACAGTGACTAGAAAGTAGTTAGACATGACGTGCTCGTCAGCCATGGCTGATCTGCACGTAGTTTCGTAGAGCATGACCCATAATTCAGGGTTCTCCTTGCCGTCATACTTCTAAAGTTTCTCAAGCTTGAAGTTCTTGGGCCATATGACTTGGCGAAGGTGTGGAGTAAACTGCTTCAAACCCGGCGGGCCATGGGCAGTGTCATATTCCATACGGCGATAGCTTTCGTGGGATGCACGATCGTTGGCTCTCTGGTTGATGCGAGCGCGCAGATCACGTCCTCCGAGGTAATGGCGGAGATCGTTATTGCCATCGCGGCGATCTCGGTTGCCATCTAGATTAGCCCTGCGACTGTGGTTATCGCGGTGATTGTCACGGTTGTCTCGGTGGTTATTGTCTCGGACGTCGCGGTGGTTGTCCTCCCGACGGCGGTTGTCATCCCAACCACCATCATGGCCACCGTTTCCGCCTTGATGGTTGTCTGATGGGTCATTGTTGCGCGAGCCACGTTGGTTGGGTGGCTGTGAGCGACTTGAGTACTGGCGGCTGTGGCTTGACTCGATTGAGATGGATGGAGCCCGGGCTTGATTTACAATCTCTGTGGTCTGGGCCATAGCAGCCGTCAGATAGGCTTGTATTTCATCGTGAACTGCTTAGGTTTCTGGGGTATTGGGCAGCCATTGCATTGTCGCCATAGCAACGGCTACGTTGGCGCTTGGAGTCCTGAAGACCTGTTTGTCCCCCACCCTATCGAAAGCATTGTTGAGGTCGCGTGGCTGGACCCTTATGCGTCGTGCCTCCTCTTCTGCTTCGGCTTTGATTTGTCACGATTAAACTGGTCAATATTGCGTGCTTCACGTGCAATCCTTTCTTGCTCTGTTTCACCAACTGCTGGTGGTTCGTCGTTGCTGATAATATTGATCAAATCTCCCCGCCTTGGTGGGAAAGACGGGAATTGTGGGAAAACCGGAGTGTGGTCTGGGATATCCAGATCGTATTCGACGCCTTCATCGTCGTGATGCTGGAGCTCGGTGTGGATGGAGGCATTAGATGCGATGCCAGACGAGGAGCTGGAGTCACCCTCTTGGACCGTGTGGATGGATCCTTCTTGATAATCCTCAATCCAGATCATGTTGACGAAGTTGCTTAGCCTCGGCCGAGGCTAATGTACAAAACACATATCCGAGCAGCGTTGTATGTTATATGTGTAGTTGGAGGCAGCGTTTCACAGGCCATAGGGCTAGGCCTGGTAGTTCTCAATTGAGGCTTCGTACTCGAAGAGCCAGAGACTTGTCGCGGAGGCTGGCCGGCGACGAGCAGAGTGCCCTTCAGGAGTAGATATGACCACGAGATCTGTACCAAGCCGTGCAAGACGACTGGCCCGAGCTGGTCGGGTAGATCTATTGTGGGGAGCGGTTACCTGCTCATTAGGTTGACTTCGAATTGTACTTACCAGAGCTAGGGTTTCAGTGAGTTTGGTGCCGACCTGATCGATGGAGTTGAGCAGGTCGGTGTTGTCGATCTGCTTCCCTTTGTAGCGGGGAAACGGATGACTGGTTGTCGACGTGGCTGAAGATGATGCAGACGTGGTCGGAGCCAGATGTACCATGGTTGGAGCCAGATCCATTGTGGTCGGAGCTGTGTCCACCGTGGTTAGAGCCGTATCCACCGTGGTCGGAGCCGTAGCCGATGCAGGTGAAGCAGTGGTCGACGCAGATTGAATCCGCGCTTCCTCCGTGGTAATGGCGATGAAGTCATCGGAGCCGGTGGTCCAGGTGATCTGGCCGACGGTGAACGTGAGGCCGTTCGACGTAGCCACGGAGCCAAAGATGATGACCATCTTGTTTGCTTGGAGAGCAGTACGCACACTCCCTACCTGGCGCGCCACTATCGATGAAATATGGTCAGCAGTCTACCTAGGGGTATGCCTAAGGTAGTAGATTGTCGGCAGACAGATGCGCAAGCCACAAACAAGACGGTGACGCAAGACAGACACGAGGTTTTATCCAGGTTCGGTCGCCAAGAAGGCGTAATACCTACGTCCTGCGTCTGATTGTACTGTTGTATGTCAATGAGAGATGTCTTTTAGAGGGGTCCCTTGCCCGCCTTATATAGTCCGGGGGCAGGGTTACAGATGTGAAAACTAATCCTAGCCAGTTACAATTGCCACAGATGACCGGATAAGGATTCCTATTCTAACCGATCAGGATCTTGCTTGATCGCCAAATCTGACTTGACTCCTTGCGCGGGACTCCGAACAGGTTGGCCGGGCCGCGCGTCGTCTTTTGGTGGACAGGACCCACTGATCCGGGCTGGCCCAAGCTTAGCCGTAAGGGTATAGGGGTTAATACCCCCACAGACGTTGATAACAATGTGTATGGAATTTGTATATTTAATGATGGATCGTATATATTCTTGTGAATTAGACTTGTAATTGTAGTTTATATAATACTCTTGTGCTTGTAGCCGCGGTCGTGGGGCGTTCGGCAACGCGAACACGGTTCGGAACGTTGGTCGCGGGACGTTCGACAACACGATTTTGAATTGTAAATGTGAATTTTTTTTTTGCGGAAAAACGTACTGTAGGGACGGTTCTAGATTGAACCGCCCCTACAAACAAGTATTTGTAGGGGCGGCTGGTACTACAGCCGCCCCTACAAATCAATTTGTAGGGACGGCTGGTAATACGAGCCGCTTCTACAAATCGATTTGTAGGGACGGGCTGAAAACCACCTCTACAAATATATAATTTGTAGAGACAGTTCGGTAGAGATGGCTGGCCAAACCGCTCCTATAAAGACTTATCAGCCACCCTAGAAATGCTTTTTTTAGTAGTGCGAGCAAATTAAGCCTTTACCCCCGTCTTATAAACGTAACCTTGTGACGGCTCGAGTGACCCATGCACGGCAGGTGCATGTCGCCCATCTGGTGGCCTCTCATGCTTCGTCATAGCTTCATGAGCTGCCGTCGTGTCCTGTTCTAAAATATATAAACATGCTGCATCACTTTGCATTGAGCTGATGTACACATGATCATTCGATGCTACACTCTTAAAATGACAGTTATTATATTTCAAAAAAAATGATGACTTTTTATGCTTTGTTAATAATAAAGCGGGAGAAATATTTTCTCTAAAAAATGATGAGTTTCTGGACAACAGCCCTGGGTATTGATGGGTTTGTGAAATGGGCATAACAGTTGATGGGTTTGTGATTATTAGCCCCCAAAGTGTTGCTGGGTTTGTGAAATTTACTCTCCCTCTCTCTCTCTCTCTCTCTCTCTCTCTCTCTCTCTCTCTAAAAACTATGCTGATGCATATATCGCTCTGTTCGTTTGGGCTTGTTTGGTTTATAAGCCATGACTGAAAGTACTATTGGCTGGTTTGGTGTGAGAGAAAAATATTGTTCGTTCGCTGATAAGCCATGGCTTATAAGCCAAATACGACCAAGATGATATATTGATCATGCAATGTACTGCAGATTTGACTAAAGTCACATGTGCATGCATGGGGTCTGTTTTTCAAAGAAAAAGACATATGCAAGAGGCCAATATAATTCATAAAGGACTGATTAAGATGGGGTGTTAG
Organism: Miscanthus floridulus; assembly: GCF_019320115.1. NCBI lineage: Eukaryota > Viridiplantae > Streptophyta > Magnoliopsida > Poales > Poaceae > Miscanthus > Miscanthus floridulus. Next base: position 118,864,197 of record NC_089586.1, on the reverse strand, counting down.
CAAAAAGGTTAAGCCCACTTATTGTTGATCCAGCTGGATTAGCTTGCACTGTTTCTTCTTTTAAAAAGTTGATTAAGGACATATTCATGATCTGGGGGGTAATGATTAGTTTTCATGGAAGGAAGCTTTAGTTGGAAGCCATTATCTTCGCAATTTTAAAAACATCATATCCATGTAATTGGCTCAGATTTAATACATACAGTAGTTTGCATCTGCTGAACTCAAGTGCCTTTGATTGTACAAAGCTAGCTTTGATGTTTTTTTACTTCTTAAAGAGAGAAATCAAATAAAAGAAATTTTCAGTTCAAGAAAGGACTTTTTATCGATTGATGGACCTTGTAGTAGAAAGAGCGTGATGTGCAATATATTGCGGTTGTTCTTTTTAATTTGTAGATTGTCTAATTAATATAATTCAATCTACAAGCTTAATTAAGATATTCTATCTACTGCATGATCATCAGTTGCAATTGGCAAATATATATATGTCTGTCCCACGCAGGGGTCAAGATTCTTCTCTGGGTATGAGTGCATGCGTAAGCAACACTTTCAAAGCGACATTGGCAAATATATATATATCTTATGTTATGCATAGCCCCTAATAATATTCTTCACATAATTTAAGCTCTCTATTTGTAGAGTATCAACGGCGCACTAAACGTCAAAGCGACATGGACCACTGAAATCTAATTAAAAACCATTAGAGCCTTCTATTCATTATAATACCATCTGGTTTGGTACTACCATGCATTAATTACTGCAGACCTTCGTTCGTTGTTCTTCAATCAGCAGCAATAATTTAGTTAGTCGATCGATGTATCGTACCGGCATTCCTCCTCCACATTCAAACTTACGACATGTTTTATGTCGTTTGCTATAAGTCCAAAACAAAAACAAGGTAAGCTGAAATGATGATGATTTGAAGGAGTAGTAGTGGTAGAATTCTGCAATGAGCGTTGAGCAGAAACCATGCATCGATCATCGGTCCATCAAATGTAAATCATGGCGCAGTCAATCTCGAGGAGCAGAAAGGAGATCGAGCGAGGGCAGGATGAGTGCGACAGGCGAGGATGAAAGTAGAGACACAAAAACCTTTCTGAAAAAGGGGCTACAGAGGGAGGGGAAGGGGGCGAGCAAAAGAATTATAAGCATGCACTGCGAGCGAAAAAGCAAGTAATGTGCATCTATCACACAGACACCACACAATGCTCAAAATCTGATCGCACAAAAGCTGCTGGTGTTTTGAGGCCGCGCCGAAGACTGCTTCATTCCAGCCATATAAAGTGATAAAGAGGGGAGGAGGTCCTAGCTATATCGAGTCCTCCCGGCCCGTCGCATTGCAAGCAGCAGCAGATCCCTCCTGCGAATAAATTATGCAAGAATGTGAGTGGTAGCAAAGAAGGGTCTGTCCGTCGTCTGTGTAGCGACTACTCCTTGGCCCCGTTCGTTTGAGGAGATTTTAGAGGAATTTGAATGAATCTGGATAAATCTAGAGGAATTTGTGAGAGGAAAACACTGTTTCGGATAAAAAAAAAGAAGCGGATCAAGCCGGGTTTAAGGGCACGCGAACGGGGCCCTAGTGAAGAAACCGATGCAATGAGTGACACCCCGCTAAAATGGGCCAAGTTGGGCCGGTCTGTTGGGCTGGGCCGAACGGACGAGTACCACAGTTCTAGGTTGCCGGTTACTATAGCAGAGGAACACTGTAGCTGCAGGACTTTAGTCCCCTACCCAAACCTGAGGGAAAATTGAGCCAACTTAAAAATCATGTGCCTAGGAGGGAATTAACTCCGGTTCGAATCTTTTGTGCGAAGCGAAGACGAAAGCGCAAGAGAGTTAATTAGCAGGTGTGGTCCATTCAACATCTAGAGTAGATCTTAGTCGTCTTCATGAGCTGGGGCGTTACAAATGGTACGAGAGCCAACTCTCGCGGTTTCACGGACGTATGGTTCGGGAGCTCGAACAGGTTGCGCATGACTCTGCAAGAGCATGGCACTTGGGCCGGGAGCTGGGAATATGGACGTGAGCCAAGAGAGTCGATCCTGGACATTTGTCCCGTTTAGGTAGGTTGGTTCAACCCTCGACGAGGACGTCGAGTGTTAAGGGTGGGTGTATGTGAGATCCCGCAAAAATGGGCCAAGTTGGACCGGTCTAATGGGCTGAGCCGAATGGCGAGTACTACAGATCCGGTTGATGGCACTGTAGCAGAGAAATACTGTAGCTACGGGACTTTAGTCCCGTACCCGAACTTAATGGGAAACTGAACCAACTTAAAAATCCTAAGACCAGGAGGGAATTAACTCTGGTGCGAACTTTTTGCGTAAAGCGAGGACGAAAGTACAAGATAGTTAATTGGTATGTGTGGTCTATTCAATATCTAGAGTGAATCTTAGCCGTCTTCACGGGCTTGGGCGATACAGTTAGTTGCTGCTACTTTACGCTGATATATGAGGCTGTGTTTAGTTTCCAAAAAGTTTTTTAAAAAGTGCTCACATCGAATCTTGCGATACGTGCATGGAGCATTAAATGTAGACGAAAAAAAACTAATTGCACAGTTTGGTTGAAAATCGCGAGACGAACGTTTTGAGCCTAATTAATTCATGATTGAACACTAATTGCCAAATAAAAACGAAAGTGTTACCGTAACAAAATTTCTAAATTTCATGAACTAAACACCGCCAGAATTGCTTGTAATTTTGCTGTCACCTCGACAAGCACGCATACAGCTAGCTGCGCCTTTCGGAAAGAAAAATGCGCGCAGCTCTGACAAAAGCGAAGTCAAGATGAGAGCTCGTTTCAAAAAGCTTAGCCCTCATCAGTACATGTAGCTAGTAAACTATCGATACATCGCTGAAATACATGTATGCTATGTAATAATGATATTGCAGCAAAAATGACGAGGCAATGAGGTAAGCACGCAGGTTCCACTAGCTAGAGGTACGGTGCATTCACCACAAAATGCTTTCGCATGCCCCTAGCTACTACTAATCATGAACAGTCATGCATATAGAAGATGTTAATCTGGGTATCTATCAACTTTTTTCTCTCTGCTGTTTCCCGTCATCTCCTTGTTTACCTTGGCTTTTGAAGTGGGCAACAGAGTGATAAAGCCGGACCAGAACGTCCGGAGACAACTACTACTAGACACACACGGGAAGGAGCGGAGCTTGAAATGACTTGCATTTGCTTTGCGTTGCGTCCACCAAAAACATACATACGTTTCCCTACCTGCTGAGAACCACAGCCTGTTCGGGAGGCCGTATTGTATCGTGGATTATTTACTGCTGGCTGGTTTGGTATGAGAGAAAAACACTGTTCTCGACTGGAAATTTACGATCGTTTACGAGCAAGCGAACAGGCTGTAGGCTCTCTCTCTCTCTCTCTCTATATATATATATATATATATATATATATATATATATATATATATATATATATATATATATATATATATATAAGCCTGTGTTCACGCATGCATGAACTTTTTTTGTGGACACTAGACTAGCTAGTACGTTTGTTGTAATAAGGAGCTAGCTTAGGTAGACACGGGTATGTAATAGGAAAACAACAATAGTACTGGTGCTACTGCTAAGCCTGTGTTGACGCATGTACGTTTGCGGGTAGTCCGGTCGATATCTCGGCCAGTGCCCTTTGAGAGCACTCTCAATGCACAGGAACCATCATAGTTTCTATGTACATTAATTATACTGTTATCTAAACATTTTACTGATACGGTAAGATATTTATTGAAGAGAGAGAGCAAAAATCATAGAAACCAAGTGTAAGTTAGAAACCATGTCTACACGAGAACCAAGACATGAAGGGATGTGATTCACAGAGAATGGGGAGAAAATGTGTGTGATTGGATAAAAAAATATTCCGTAGAAACTACCCAGACCATGGATTCTATACGTAGTGTTTACGGAAATTAATAAGTATAAAAACTACATGTAGTTTAGCATTGGGACTGCCAACGTCCAAATTAAACAGGACAAGGGCACATGTGTTTAGGGTCGGAGGAGGAGCCGCCGCTGCCTGCTAGCTGCTGCTACTCAATGCACCCAATCAGCTCAACATGTGACGGCTCCAATAAGGCACAGAGAACAACCGACAGCGCCTCCAGCACGGTGTTGGCCTCGTCCTCCTGCCCGGCCTCTCTCTTCTCCTGTACTGGACTCGGCATATATGCAGCAGCTAGCTGGGTCACTGTGCTGACCGCAGTCTGCCTCGCGACCTTATCATGCCGCGCACCCGTCACTGACACGTGTGCCCAGAACATTAACGTTGCCCACTCACGTGTGTCCACGCACTCAGCAGCAGATGCTTATTAGTAGCTAGAACTCGAGATCGGTTATTCAAAAGCAAGCAAGCTAAGCCGTATAAGCAAGAGCTCGACAGCTAGCCTCATACGGAGCTACAGCTAACCTTGCCTCACATCACTGACGCCTGAGCTGAGGCCAGCTGAACAGGTTAACATAGTATACTACTACTGCTGCATATGGTCAAATCAACACTCGGAAGCAAGCAGGCAGGCACACTTTCGTGCAGCTAGCTAGTAGCAATGTAATTAAGCTAGCTTAGCTAGTCCCCACACTTAAATTTGCAGTACGTAGCACACGACGGTCTAATCAGTGGCTGAGAGGCTGCTCCCAGCTCCAGCTGCAGCTGCAGAGATCACCGCGCGCGACAAGCTCATATGCAGCTACAGCTCATCTGTCAGCGACCGATCGAGCGCATGCACAGAGAGAGCATCGATCGCGCCGAGCCGCGGAGCTAGCTACATGCCGTCATGCCCTTCCCTGCCCTGCGCGCGCATGATGCACAAGGTGCATGCCTAGCTAGCCATATACTAGCAGCTACGCCTACACTACACACGGCCGGGGATCCGGAACGGCGGTCGTCGGCGGGGCGCCACTGGGACTGTGGGAGCACGCACCAGGCACCAGGCTGCGGCCATCCAATCCCTCCATGATAATTCAGAATTTCAGATCACACAAGCACGCTCATCACGACGACGCGCTCTGGCTGGCTGGCTGGCAGGCAGGCAGCGGCAGTTACTCACCCCCATCCATCCATAGACCATAGTGGCATATAGTGCCAACCACCAACCAGCGGCCAGCAGCTAGGAAACAAAGCGCCACACATCGATATGGAAAAACTGGAAAGGCAAGCACATGTGACTGAAAAAACCACGTCGAAACATCGACCAAGACGGCAACCCTGGAGCGCAGCGCAGGACCATTTACGTACACGCGCAGCCCCTGCCTAGCTTCCTGCTCGCTTCCTTTATATGGGTGGCTAGTTGGCATTGGCACGGCCACTGGCCGCTGCCCGGTCGTCGCTCGTGGTCGATCTGGCCTGGTCTGACTGATGACACAGCAGCGTGCGTAAATGAGCATGCAAAGCGCGCAGGCCAGGGGGTCGGCCGGGTCGAGATCGATGACGACGACGCATCCACGCCGCCCGCAGCGCCGAGAGAGGTGGCCAGCCGGCCGGCAACAAGGCCGGGCACATCAGTGCCCGCCTGCTCTTCCCGCTGCCTCTGTAGCCGTGCGGGCCGAGGCCTGTGCCTGTGGCTGTAGCGGCACGAGGCTCTGCTCCGCGCCTTTGCGCCTTGTGGGCATCTGGCATGGCGCGGTTGGTGCGAGCTGGCTGCCCGCCTGCCCCTGCCCGGGCGCCGGAGCCCGGAGGGGGAGACCGCGCCATAACGCGCGCGCGTGTGTGAAATCATTGACGGACACGGCTCCAACCTTTTATATATACCAAATAAAAAATTCTACGGTGCGCGCGCGGGCGTCGCCTCTCGTCGTCGTCGGCGCTGTTGGTGGACTCGAGTCCACGCCAGAGCGCGCGTCGGTCTCCGATCTGCGCGATCGATGTCTCTTCCGTTGTGGCTCGCAGTCTCGGCGTCTCGCCCTGTTGTCTCTCTCTCTCTCTCTCTCTCTCTCCCGCGCGCCCGTCCCCCTGGTTGTGGTTTTGTGGTCCTCGATCGATCGGCGACGGTTGGTTTGTTGCTAGCTTGGCGCCCCGGCAGATTGTTGGCTCATCAGACGACAAAAACCTACGCCCGCGCAGCTGGACTGTACAGCCGCGCTGGCTCAGCTCGTCGCCTACGACAACTCATTTCCGAAGGAATATAATGGATCGCACATCGCCGTCCGCCTGGCTAATGACTAGTTTTGGGACATGCTTGTACGCCCCCAACCAACGTCTGCACATTTCTATTCCACGATCGATCAGACTAATTTAAGCCTCCTTTGGCATGGCTCATCCAAAACGGTTTCACCGGTGAAGCCAAAGCCGGTGAAGCCAGAAAAATTAGCTTTTTCTGGCTTCTAGTTCATTTTAACCCTGGCTTACAAAACGGCTTCACGCTACAGTGCATCGATTTGCGCAAAATAGATGAAGCCGAAGCCGGCATAAGCCGTGCCAAAGAGGCCTTTAAGATGGCACACATATGTAGCAGAAAACGAAAGGAACCGGTCGCCGCCGGATCAAAAACCCTAGCGGTAGTTGATGAAACTACGCTCCAACCTTTGTTACTAGTGAAAAATAGTATGCAGTAGTATATATATATTAGTATCAAGCAACGAACTCCTGAAGTCTGCAAAATGGAAGAGTTAGAGAGTGGCTCTGATCGAACTACTTGAACAATGTTGCATGGATGAAAATTTTTGAACCGTCACGGCAGATGAATGATGCCATGCTTGATAGAAATCTCTTCTGCTCGCACTTGATCAATGCAAACCCTAAAACTAAAGAACAAAATGAACAATCTCTCTCTGACGCTGCTGCTGCGTTTCCCTCCTCCTCTTCGGCTCTTCCCATGAGAGACACAAACCTCGCTCGCTCGCTCACAGGCCACAATCACACACAGCTCACGTAAGGATGATGGTTGATCGTACCGCATGCCATGGAGTGCAGCTAAGTAAGTGTAATCCTCGCGGGGGTTACTCTAGCTTGGATGAGAGAGGAAGGAAACAACAAAAAGGAAAGGAAAAAAATGAAACCAAGACAAAGAACAGATCAAAGCCACACCAGAGCGATGCATGCGATCCTCGGAGAAACGGAGACCCCCCGTCGGCTACGAGTCGCTGGTGCTCATGCTCTCATGCCGGTCGCCGCGGCCGCCACCGTGCTGCTGCTGCTGCTGCTGGACAGACCCGCCTCCTCCACCTCCTCCTCCGCCCTGACTGGCCGCGGGATCCGCTGCCGCCTGTGTCCGGTACGCATTGAGGGCGGCGAGGATCCCCATGTGCCCCTCGCCTCCGCCTCCGCCGCCGCTGCCACCCACGGGGCCGAGCCCCAGTTGCTGCCCTGGAAGCAGCGCCACCGGTGCAGGGAAGTTCATGAAATGTAGCCCGCTCGGCACGCTGCCCCGGTACACGGCAGCCGCGGTGGCGGCGCTGCCCATCTGCGGGAACGTCCAGATGGACTCGCCGCTGCCTCCGCCGCTGCCGCCACTGCCACCGCTGGAAGGTGCACCACCGCCCTGCGTGTTGTTGCTCGGCACCATCCACACGGTGCCCGGCATTTGGCTCTGCGTGTACCCCGCCATCTGCTGCTGATATTGCTGCTGCTGCTGCTGCTGCTGTTGCTGTTTCTGCATTTCTTGTTCCCACCGCCTCTTCCTCGACATATCGGCGGCTGCGGCGGCGGCAGACGGCGACGGCTGCACGTCAAGACCGACGCTGCCGGAGTGGAAGTTAAGCAACAAGGGGGACGGCGACGACGACGACGAGGCTGGGCCCTCGGAAGGGAAGCCAAGGCCGACAACCCGGTCCCACGCGTCAGCACGGCCAAACCGGGCGGCGGCGGCGGGGCTAGGCAAGGCGGCGCGGAGGTGGGCCGGGGCGGAGAACGAGGAGCCCGAGGAGCGGAGGGAGATGTTGAGGGAGGTGAAGTTGGCAGGGATGGTGCCGGTGCCGGTGGCCGCGATCACCGCCGGCTCCGCCTGCTGCAGCAGCCACTCGATGGTCTCGCCGTCCGTCTTGTGCCCGAGCTCTCGCGTCAGCTGGAACACCCGGGCTGCACACAGCGCTGGCATCCGGATGCGACGGCCCCTGCCTTCCACCTTGGTGTGCCGGTCCTTGGTGGAGCTCCGCTTGGGCGCCGCCTTCCGCACCTGCACCTCACCTCCGGCCCCCGATCCATTCCCGTTGCCTCCCGCCGACGTGCCCACCGCAGCCGAGCTGGAGCACGGCTGGTCCTCTTTCTTCTCAAGGAGCTGCAGAGGGAAGTTGGGGCGGCGGCCGCCTCCGCCGTCACCGGCGACGTCCATGGTCAATTAAGCCATGGTATATATACACAGCGATACAAGTATGTATCTTGGCGTGTATGTTTTCTAGCCGGCCGGGTAAATGGAGTGGTTTAGTTGTTTGGAAGAGAGTGGAGGAACGGATTTGATGTCTCCAGCCTCTTCTCTCTTGCTGTGGGTCTAGCTCCGAGAAGGTTAGGTGTGGTGGTAGAGGGAGAGTCCAAGAAAGAGCTGGCTGGCTAGCTATCAGGGAAAGAAGATTGTAGGTTGGAAAGAATCCTTGCTCATATGATATGATGAGAGAGAAGATGGTTGATGGATGGAAGGCGGGGTAGTGAGCTTGTGTTGTTTGTGTGTGCGTGTGGGAGATCACACACACTATTTTATGGCCTTTTGATGTGGTTCAGAGGGTAGAGAGAGAGAGAGAGAGGAAGCAGGAGCAGACGACCCTAGCTAGGAGAAGGCCAGGGGGGAGAAGGGGAGCTGGCGGCTAGAAGAGGATGGCGGTGTACTTTGTAGGGCTTGAGGAGAGAGATGGACGGATTAAATGGAATCCTTGGTGCTCGGAGAGAGCGGGGAGAGAGAGAAGCTGGAGAAAGAGAGGGAAAGAGACCGCGCTAGTAGTCTGCTGCTACATGATTGTACATGGACGGGAGACCGGTGAGTCGGTGAGCGAGAGGAGGATAAGCAAGGCGGAGGAGAGAGGAACAGCTATAAGCCGGGGAGCGGGGAGGGGGAATTATTAGGTTCACCTAGCTAGCTAATCCCATGCACAGTGTGCATCAGTACTGTGGCAGGAACGTAACGTGGTATGTTCTCCTGATGCTAACAGACGAATCTCCCATTTAACCAGCAAAAGAATGCCACGCCACTATTCTCTCTTTCTCACGAAGCCGCTGAACTAACTCAGGCAAATGGAAAGCATATATTGCTTCCTTTGTGGATTGGCTGCTTTTGAGAGCACCCCTCAGTCTCCTAATTTTTCTCCCCGGTCCTTTTTCTCTGTTTGAAATGTGTTTCTTTTTTCCAGCTCCGATCTTTCTCTTTTATTCTTTTTTTCGGGCAAAAGGAAAATCTTTAAACTGTGAAGAGGCAGTCAGTGGCTCAGACTCCACGTGCGGCGTGCTCTTTATCATTCAATCCCCAATGACACTGCACTTCACTGCAGACACTGTAGCCGCCACTCGCCAAGTCAAAATACACAAGGAAAAATTGTTAGCACGCATCAACTCTCCTTTTTCTTGTATTATACCGGAAACTCTTTGTGTCTTCCAGTAGCCCTCCATATTTCATCATTTTTATGTGTAGTGAATACATTGACGTGGATATCCATTCCTGCCTGTGTGTGCTTGAACAAATCGTGTGTGTATAATCAGAGTACACTAATTCTCAAAAAAGAAATAATCAGAGTACACTTCTATATATCTTCTTACAAATGAAACTTGATCTTTAAAGAATATTGTCTTGGGGAAAATCTATATGGGAGCAAGAACAGCAAAGAAAGACATAATAAAGTAGGGCCAGCTCAACAAGTAATCATTCTATTGCCTTTTGTATTAGCCTTTGCTACTCCCTTTGTTTGCCAGCCTTAGAATTCGTGGTGCCCTGCCGTGGACCTGGTGTACACAAGCATTCCATAAACTGAAAACAGAACTGCTACATAAAAAGGCAACAACACAAAGGAATTTATGCCCTGCTCTGCAAAGTTTTGACTTTGAATTTTGTGGTAATATGTTTTTAATATAATAAAAGTGGCACCATGCCTACCTCTATGTAGTAGAACATTTTCTTAAAGAATAACAACCGGCGTGTGTTTCTATTGATATAGCATAAAAAAACACAACAACCTAGAAAGTCATACACTACCGGATTCAGCTTCTTTGCCGAGTGCCTCAGGCACTCGGCAAAGGCCGATATACACTCGGCAAAGGGCGCTCGGTAAACAGTTTATCGACAAAGACCTCTTTGCCGAGTGCTAATCTGACACTTGACAACGAAAAGTCGCCGTGACGGCGAGCGCCACCGTGACGACGGCTTTGCCGAGTGTCAAGGTCAAGCACTCGGCAAAGGTCACCGCTTTGCCGAGTGCCGTTGACTCAGACACTCGGCAAAGGTGGCCACTGTGCCGAGTGCCACCAGCAAGACACTCGGCAAAGGTCGCCGCTTTGCCGAGTGCCACCTGTCAAGACACTCGGCAAACAGGCGACCTTTGCCGAGTGCCTGGCCCGTGGCACTCGGCAAATCTGTGATGTTTGCCGAGTGTAATGGCCTTTGCACTCGGCAAAGCATGTTCCCAAGTAGTTACTTTGCCGAGTGTCATGGCCATTGCACTCGGCAAAGTGACTGAAAACAGCCTTTTATTTGTTTTTTACATCCCATCCAAACAAACAGAAGATATATATAACAAACATCACCAACATCACATATATATCATCAACAACACATATATATCACCAACACCACATATATATCACAAACGTCACATATATATCACAAACGTCACATGTCTCACAATATATCACAAATAACTTCACAAGTAATCCAAGTGCTCCATCATCTACAACCATAATTGCAAATAGAAATACCATTAACAACCACAAGTATCTTCACCAAGATGGCCAATGAGACTAATTTGGTGAAGGATTCGCTGAAGCATGAGGATCGTTCGATGCCGCCGATTGATTCTGCACAAAGGAGAAGAGATTGCATGTGTGAGACAAGATAAATATATACCATATATGGATAAAACTTTTATACTCCACTAGGTTTGACCGTAAGCATGAACATACAAACTAAAATATTTATACTCACAGGAGTAGAATAGTGAGGAGGTGGAGGTGGAGGTGGAGCGAATAGCGAAGGTGGCGGAACTACACCCGTAGCGGCGCCAAGACTTTGCATGTACTAAAGAATCTCCGCCATCCTCCGCTGCTCGGCCTCCTGCTTGGCCTCCACCCTCTCCATCTTCGCCTGCATATGCTCCCGTATCCTCCTCTCTTGTTCCAACTGGGCCTACAATATATTCACCCTAATGTTACAATAATGCAAAGAAAAGGTATGAAAAAACTAATGAACAACGAATAAACCAGGAATAACCTCGAGTGCCTCCACCCGATGGTGTGAAGTATCCTGCCGAGGTCGTATGGCCGGGCCCGTGCTCCTGTTGCTTGCTCAAATCTGGGAGAGACTGGGAGTAGCGGCCGAGTCGATTGCGCCGTCGCCAATCCAGTACCGTCCATGTTTCTTGCCTCCTTCCACCCTCATGATGATTGTTCCATCAAGGTCCTCGGTGCTCGAATCGTACTCTGGCCCATGGACCTCCCTTGCCATCGATGTGTACTCACTGAGGCGGTTGTGGACGGTCGCATTGCTGTACGCCTTGGGCCTGTCCTCTGGGTTGTAGTCGACATCGGACGTCGCCTTGCCCTTATGGGCCATAGCAAATGCCTTGAAGATGGAGCAAGGCTGGCCACCATGTGATGCTAACTGCGAGAAAAACAACAAGATGATTAGAAATCATGCAGAATTGAGCGTTATAATAAATAAATGAATTCGCGTACCCATGTTTCTACGTATCTGCTGAGGCTACGGCTGCCTTAATGGTGTGCTATACCGACATCATCAAACGCCGCTCCCGGCACAAGTTGTGTGTCTCCTCCCACTCGTGTGAGCACCACTTGTCCACCATTTGTACCCAGCACTAGGGATGCACGGCGCACCAATAAGGAATCATTTACAGGCCATCAAGTACATGACATATCAGAAGATGAAATTAAGCCTACTTAATCTCAAAAGGAATCAGTATTAATGTTCTGTATTTACCTACAGGTACTGGTCCTGGGTGAGCGTCATGGTTCTTGCGTCCCTTTTGGTGACCTTCATTCCAAGGACGGTCCCGTGGTAAGTTACGATGGCCTAGATGTGCGCCTCGTAATGCATGTCCACGATGAGTTTTTTGCAGCATTTGGTAGCCACCGCATCTGCCCTTACCTCATGTCCGTCCTGGCATCTAAAGAAATCATGCATATAAACATGATATATCCATTCATTATTTCAAGAATGTCCAATGAATGTGATGTATTGAGCAATGTAGTGTGAGGAAGACTTACCCACAGCTCTTGCTTCACTCGCTCCGCCTTGTTGTTGAATACCCTGCGGGCTCGATCTGTAGCATCGGGGGCAGCGGCATAGTGGTCAAATGAGTAGGCCAGCCCCGTCACTCCGGCGTGTCCTTATCTGTGGCTGCTCCTCCTACTCTCCCCTAGTGCAGCGGTCCTTGTCCTTCAGTACAAGGACGCTAGCTTCTTCATCCCATCGCCCACCATCTTTGTTCAATCACCTACAATTAAAAAGAGTAAACCAATAAGCACAGATAAACAAGAAGTACTTAGAAAGAGATGCAAAATAAACAAAACATAATTGCAAAATAGCATAGTATTACATATATTAGAAATAATCTTCATGATCGGGATTAGATGGATCATAAGTCTCATCATCACTATCAATCATGTCAAAATAATCAACACTATTCGAATGAGCAATGTTGTCATTGTCACTGTCTAAATGTAATCGCTCAAGCATTTGTAAGTCCTTCACATTTTGCACCTCATCTCCAACGTCCTCTTCAATAACCGTTTCATTGTCTACTTCCATTATGATCGCTTTGGTTAAGTCTATCTCAAACCTCCCTTCTAGTCCCTCTTCTTGAAAGAACTCTCTGTCATATGTGTTTGGGTCTAAGTTGTAATCTTCATCGTTTGGGACAGGCACTTTACCGTGTGGCGATACCCTGTGCACAATATCCCAACCCTTAAGATGCCTTTTGGTTTGACACGTATATGGGAGATAATAAACTTGCGTGGCCTGTTGGGCCACAATATAGACATCCATCTCCTAGTAAGACAAAATCCTGTTGAATTTTGACTAGCCCAAGATTAGAATATGTCCGTCTCATTACTTCAGGATCAAACCAATATCATTTGAATATGACGGGATTAAAAGGTTTGGAACCATGAAACTTGAGTTCGTATATTTCTTCAATTCTTCCATAATACTCGACCTCATCAACGCCAGGCGTAAAAACTCCAGAACTTGTGGTTCTTCGATTGGGCTGACTCTGCTCGTAGCTTATTGTGCGAAAGCGATATCCATTCACGTCATAACCGGAAAATGACCTAACCCTATAAGCAAAGCCATCGGCAACCTGTCTCAACTCAGCACGCATAGACGCATCCCTCTGGCCCTACAAGCTCAAGCAGGATACATCATTATATTATTCGCACGTACGAGTAAATTGGAATATCAAACTAAGTACGAGCTAAATTGGATGGTACCTTCTATTTGAACCAAGAAATGAAATCGGGCATTCCATTTCCCGCACCCTGTCTAAGAAGGGTATCTAGCTGCTGCGGGGTAGGATCCCTTGATTGACGCCAGAATTCATGAAGAAATTCCCTATACCAATGAGAAACAAGGGGGTTGGATGTAGAATAGTGATGGCGTATTTAACAAGTTCGTTAAGAACTTACTGCATGTACGGCGCCACTTTGTCAAGGTTGGTCAACACGTATAGCATGATATGGCGCCACTCTTCATGATTCAAGGTCTTAGGGGTCGATGCACTTGCGCTTCCGAGTTGCCCTCAGAAAAGGCTGAGGTTTGATTTATTTTCGCCAGCATTGTAACGAGGGGGTGGATTATGCACGCTAGGGAGGTTGTCACCATAGTATGTTATTGTGAAGTTCACCACCTCCTCTAGAATGTATGCCTCCGCAATGGAAGCCTCGATTTTGCATTTATTTCTACATTTCATTTGAAGAACCTTTAGACATCTCTCGATTGGATAGCACCAACGGCCCTGCACGACCCCCCCATTCATGCCTCATACGGGAGGTGCAAAATCAAATGCTGCATCGAATTGAAGAATCCGAGTGGAAAGATCTTCTCCAACTTACAGAGCAACACAGGTGTCATTCTTTCTAAGTCAGCAATCACGGTCTGAGATAACTCCTTGGCACAAAGCTCTCCCGGCGCTCCCTCGGCTACCTCGACCTCCCCTGGTGCTCCCTCTCCGACCTCAAGCTTTGACTGCCGCCATACCCCTTGGTATGTCCCAACCCTTCCTCCCTCCCTCTCGTTCATCTCTATCTTTCTTTCTTTCTCCTATCTACTCATGAGATGAATAATGTTTGTGAATGAGAACTGGTGATTCAAAGTTTACTGCCTTAGGTATTTTGTGGCTGTTTTTTGGACCTCGTATGTCATTATAGGTTGAATAGACCAGTTAGAAAAAATAAGCTCTATATTATTATTCTTCAAATAAATCCTATTTCAAATGGTTGTAGTAACTATTATCTATTATGTATGGATTTTTATTGATTTTGAGATAGGAGTGGCCATGCTCAGAAAGATTTAGTTTGATGAGCAAAAGGCATAGTTTGAAAGATTCTTGTAGCCTAAGAATTTGATTTGGACAAATGTATTGTAAGGAATTGCAGATTTTATAGAATATTCACAAAATTAGACACACAATTTCTTATGAACTAATGCTTTGTTTGCTGCTTCATGAGAGCAAAAATTTATTTGGGCAAACAGTAAATAGTTTGTGAACTTATTTGGCCTCTACTAATGAATTCATTTGTGGTTCTAAAACATATAACGGTAACTGCTATCATGGAAACAATCACATCTGATGTATAGACCACCGGATTTGTTGTACTTGGTTCTAGGGTGAATAATTGAACCTTTGTACAAGATACTAGGCAGATTATTGAATGATTAGCTTATTTGATATTTACAAAAGTGGATCCCTAATTACATTGGCTTAGAATATCCTTTTCAACCTGTAATGTCCATTCTTTCTGTTTGTGAATGAGAACTGGTGATTCAAAGTTTACTGCCTTAGGTATTTTGTGGCTGTTTTTTGGACATTGTATGTCATTACACGTTGAATAGACTAGTTAGAAAAAATAAGCTCTATATTATTGTTCTTCTAATAAATCCTATTTTAAATGGTTGTAGTAACTATTATCTACTATGTATGGATTTTTAGTGATTTTAGGATAGGAGTGGCCATGCTCAGAAAGATTTAGTTTGATGAGCAAAAGGCATAGTTCGAAAGATTCTTGTAGCCTGAGAATTTGATTTGGACAAATGCATTCTAAGGAATTGCAAATTTTATAGAATATTCACAAAATTAGACACACAATTTCTTATGAACTAATGCTTTGTTTGCTGCTTCATGAGAGCAAAAATTTATTTGGGCAAACAGTAAACAGTTTGTGAACTTATCCGTCCTGTTCGTTATATTTGTGTCCTGCTCATTCCATTCGGACCATGTTATCTCATAATCTGTTGTGTAATGTTTCTGTGTGTAATAGCAATAATGTAGGACCCTTATCTAGTATGATTTTAGCGTGATGCTGCAAAATTTATGGTTGTTACCTGAGCCCAGTTGTTGGTCACTCTAGGCCTAAGTAGAGAGCTTTCCGAGTTGGGGAGTTTTAGGCCTTGAGGACCATTCTGTTCAAATGTGGTTCATCATTCTCTACTTTATTTATAGTACCCCATATTTATGCGGAAACTGAGGGGTTGTGCATACAATTACAAAATGCTCCTAAACTAACAATAATATATTTGGGGTTATAATATTAGGAATTGCAGCACCTCGTGGGCAATATAGTCATCTATTTTCCTCTGTTTGGTTTAGCTGTGATGTGGAAAACTGCTGTGAACTATGGATTAAATCTTTGCTATTTTGTGTGCTTTTATATTATTCCTTGGTGTGGTTGCAAAATCTGCACAATTTTCTCTTTACGTAGGGTTAGCTTGGTTAGGGATGTACGAAAGTCGGTCTCAAAAATACTGGAAGGGGACGCTCATGCTTTGCTTCTTTATTTCCCAGATGTTTCAATGAAGTATTTAGGGGCTCTTGCGTTTGTACCCTTGTTTTGTATCGAAATTGTGATTTTGCCTCTATTTTTTTGACTTTGTGAATTTACCCCTACTGTGCCATTCACGAAGCACCAGTTTGCCCCTGCTCCGTCATCCACCCCTAACGGTGTTAAACTTTGTATAAAAGGACATAAATGCCCATGCGATTTTGCCCCTGTTTGTTATGCCTAATTGTGATTTTACCCTGATTTGGAATTAGATTTTTTTATTGTATGCTGACAATTGATTAAATTTGGTCAAACATATTTGGCACAACTTGCAATTATTTGAACTCAGATTTAATATTGATAAATATTCAAAAATTTGGGATCAAAAGGATGGTCTCTGGCACAAGACGCAGGGGCGGCGGCAGGACGCAGGTGATGGCGATCTCCAGGTGGCTAAACACTCCCTCTGGACAGAAAAAATGGTGGCGAAATTATACCAGATGTCCTTCTAGAAATGAATGGATAAGAAAACATGTGAAAGTTGATGAGAACGAACTACAGCCACATCGTTACTGGCAGAGAAAAGTTGCTTATATAATATACTAACATTAAAATATTTTTCTCGACAGAGCAGCAGCAATTCTAGTGAGTGTTCCAACCACAAAAGGCAATAAACTGAAGGATGGTTATCTCAATTAATCTGGCATAGCAAAAGTACAATTTTGAGTCTAACTCACCTGAATGAGGACTTTCTCACCACAGATTTGCTTAACAGCAGCCATGAACTCTTCCATAAGCTCATCATATTCCTGCCATTAAGGAAAATGCACAGATAAGTTCTCAGCATACAGCAGCCATGAACTCTTCCATAAGCTGATTTAAGACTATGCCGAAACTTCATTTAGATAAAGCACGCAGATTTCAGAAAACATCACTTGCCAAACAGTTTGAACATGTTAGTGCCTTTTGAGGAAAAGAAGGGTTTTTTTCTCAGCAGAAACATAACACAATAGGCAACTTATGTATGTCATTTCCAAAACAAGAGAAGAACCAATGCTTTAAAAATATATGTGAAATCCATCTTCATCATATTCCTGAACCAGGTGCTTTCATATTTCAGATACTTTTTGAAGAAGTTTACATTTGCATAAATTAACGTCAATACAAGAAAAGACAATTTGCTTCTATTTCCTATACAAGGGCCTATTAAGAGATTAAGAAATATGATTTGTTTTCCCTAAACTATTTTTTAGAAATAAGATTGCAAGACTAGAGTATGCCATGTTATTTCTCTCACTTTTTCCATCCTTCCATCACCATCAACGGCCTTTCCACACATTTCTTACAATAAAATAGCTACCGCAAAATGCATCAGTATGGGATACACCACCCCTAATAAACACAAACCAGAGTTACTTGACTCATGCACATCTTAACTAAATCACAGGTTGACAATGTTCATGTATTCATGTAATAATAACAAATAAACATCTTATCCCAAACCATCTCACTTGAATTAAAATCATTGTAAAAGTTTATATGAAATTACAGATATGACTCTGAAATCTGGAGCTCACTTATGCAAATAAGGCATACAACTGTGAAATGCAACCCAAAAGTATTTGAAATCCATAATTACCAGATTATATCAAAATGCAGCACAGAAAGCATATTACCAGGGCAATTGCACCTTTCCCAAAGAATGCCCCCATGATCCTTGCTCTCATCCGAGGCTCCAGCCTCATCCACCAATCCACATATCCCTTCTCCCTCCAGAACGCGTTTGCAGCAAGTCCAGCCTTCTCCTTGACACCCTTCCCAATTCTCACCGCCTTCCTCCCTCCAACTCCCCCTCCCCCTGCCGTCGCCCACGACATTCGTAGTGCGATCTCCAACCTGTTGGCCAGAAACTCCTCGATCACGTAGTACCCCTTCGCATTAAGCCAGGGCAGCTCCGGGAAATCCTAGCACGCCAGTGCGGCCAGGTCAACTTCCCCCTCCCCGCAGCAGAGGAACCTCCCGCCAGAGATCTCGTCCATGGCCACGACAAAGCCGTCGAGGTCAGCGAGGAAGGCTTCGGCGACGGTGATCGCGTCGGGGCACCACGACGACGCAGGGGAGGAGGGGAAGAGGAGGATGTTGGCGAAGAGGAGCGCCTATGCCCGGGAGCCCACGGCGGCGCGGGCGAGGAGGCCCTGGGAGAGGCGCGAGAGGACGGTTGGCTCCTCGGCCCCACGCACAGAGGAGGTGGACGGGGATGAGGAGTGGAGGACGAAGGAGGAGTGGGCGCGTAGGTGGAGGCGGCGGACCATGGAGAGCAGCGCGGCAGCCACGGTGGGGGAGAGGAGGGAGGCGGCGATCGTGGCGTGTGCGGCGGGGGAGAGCGAGGCGAGCCACCGGAGGATCGCGGTGCGCGGTGAGGAGGACGGGGAGGAGGCAGCGGCGGCGGCGGGGCTAGGGTTCGCCGTGGCGTGGTAGAGGGAGAGGTGCGCGGTGAGGGCGTCCATGAGCTCCTTCGTGGTGCGCGGCGCCGCGGAGGTGGACGCCATGCTGGGGAGCAGCTGCGTCGGTGCCGGTGGTTGGTCGGGACTCGGGAATGGGGAGGACCGGAGGAGTGCCCGCTGTGGTGGGCCTGGGCGCTCTCCCAGTTCCGGTCTTGCCGTCTTGGCGGATAAGAACGAAGAGGAAGGGGTATTTCAGTCATTTCGCATCTAATTTTATGTGTTTTGTTTTTTTAAATCGTTTAATCAGCCTCTAAATAACGGACATCCAAACCAGGGGCAAACGGCTCCTTCGTTTTAAAATAACAGGGGTAAAATCACAAAGTTGAAAAAACAGGGGTAAAATCACAATTGAACCTCTGGACAGGGGCAAAAACACCGTTTTCCCAAGTATTTAATAGTTCAGGTTACATTCTAGATGTGGTTATAGGGAAAATATTTGTGCTCAGAGTATCCTCCTGCTGGCATGCTTGCATGAAGTTTTGGTACTGCTGACTGTGCCTATATTATTGAGAAAGGCATGCTAGATTTTTTTTCCAGCAGATTTTATAGATTATAAGAATCTAAATTCTTATGCAGCAGTCCATTATACTGTGAGTTATGTGAGTCTTATTGAGAAAGGCATGCTAGATTTTTTTTCCAGCAGGTTGATAGCAGTCCATTATCTTAATGATAGCTGCTGCTCTATGTTGGATAAGCAGTTGTTGCTTTTTTTTACCAAATCTCCCATCTCCTCTCCTTTGTTTTGTCGATGATGAAATTGTCTAAGTCCATACATTATATGGAATATAAGCTGATGATCAAGAACTTGTGAGGAACTTGGCATCATTACCAATCGCCCCTACATTACCTTCTCTCTTCTCTGTTATGTTGCCTTGATACTCTAAGTTCATGATCAAATGATAATTGACATGTTTCTAATGCCTTTACTACTGCTACTACTCTTTTTTATATATTATCGTTTTATAGGACTACTTTGGTTTATATACCTTTATGATTTCTTATACATTCTTGCGTACTTAAAACACACTTTCTTGCATATATTAGAACAAAAAGTGAAATAATGTCACGGATACCAGACAGTGCAACCTGATGCCCCGAGCATGACGAGCAGCCAACCTATGAGGAACAAGTACTAGAGGACTAGCTTACTCAGGAGTTGTTCGATAACAAGTTAGAAAAGGATCTAGAAGTGATGCTTACTCAGGAACAGTGTGACAAGAAGGAAGGGGGAGCAGGAGGAAGAGCAGAAGAGGCTGTTGAAGGCGAAGAAGAAGAGGATGATGATGATGAGGACTCAGAAGAGGGATATGTAAGTCCTAAGGATCCTTTTCCACGTGAAGCCAGAAGGAGGCCAATGGAGAAAGATTTGGACAAGGATTTTGACCCAAATGAGGAGGTAGGGATAAAGCCTTAGCTTATAAATTTTGCTAAAGCTTTGGTTGTGTTACCTCTGTTAACACTTTGACCTATCATATATACAGGTCCCTCCTGAAACTCAGAAAAGACATCCGTGACATCTCGCTGGACAAGACGGAGTAGAGGAAAGAAGAGCAGAGGCAATAGCCATAGAGACGGACATTGAGGCCTATGCTCCACAACCTCAAGACACAACCAAGAACATGACTACCAAGCCAAAGAGGAAACGAGGGGATAGAAAAGCAAACTAATATCCAGATAAGGTATGCTATGTGATAACAGAGGTCGGGCAGCAGGGGAGATCCTTGAGCCAAAGAAATTCAGAGGACGATTCTATAATGCGATCGGGGCCCTAGTAAGAGATAAATTGAACCTAACAATCCCTAACTAAAAAGAGGTACCAGAGAAGAAAATGATGAACTATGGGATAAGTAGCTGAAGCTCAATTTTAGATTTCCAGAGGGTAAGCAAGAACTGGTAAAAAATGCTTCCAAGATCATGGAAGAGTCATTCCGATGTTGGAGGTCAGAGCTCAACAAGAAGTATATCCAAAAGGGGTTAACTTCCTTCAATGAGTTTGGCAACATAACTCCTAGTCAATGGGAGGAGCTCGTGGCTCAGAAGACTTTATCAGAGGTATTGGAGCTCAGTGCCCGTAACACTGAGCTAGCGAAGAGGAACAAACACCACCATCATCTAGGCCCTAGTGGCTACTATGCCAAGGAAGAGCAGTTTAGGAAGATAAACGAAAAGGCCATAGCTTCTAGGAATATCAATGTGAAGAATTTGAAGGTACGCTCAAGGAATTAGATATATGCGAGGAGTACAAAATCATTTGGCGGTAATCTTAAGTTTGATAAGCCAGAGACCCAAGAGGCAATATCAAGGATACTGAAATATACTGAAGACAAGGAGAAGGGCTCATTCAATCCTTCTAGAGAGAGGGACGAGCTTAGCCTTAGCTTAGAAAACAATGAGCACACAGGCCGCACTAGGGGGCTAGGAAAAAGGATGACCTAGAAGCATGAATTCAAAGAGGACAGACACATGTACAAGAAACATGGCAGAGACCGGGAGGCTAATCTTGAGCTCCAAGTGAAGGCTCTAGTTACGAAGGTGCTAGAGGAGCAAGGACTATTTATGAAGCCACAGACATTAATGGCACTGCCAGAAGAACTGGCATTAGTTGGCAGCCCTCCGGAAGTTCCTAGCAGCCAAGGTTCCACTACAGCCATAACCCCCGTCGATCGCATACGGGAACCAACTAGTTGCACCTTGGTGTTTCTTAGCAGTCGATAGAACATTGTGATGGAGGTGGCAACGGATGTGGCACATCCTCCTGGTGGCTTGCACCACAATAATAAGATATCGTTGAACTACACTATGGTCAAGGTGCATATCGTGAAGTCCGAGTTCATGTAGTAGAGGATAGACTACGCAACTCCCGAGGGGCTGGTGTTACTCGGAGACGTAATGGGGCAGTTCATCATCTGGCGCAAACGGGACATTATATTGACAGCTTCTTTGCCGCCTCCCCCTCTCTCAAATTTGGAGCGAGTTATTGAGAATGGAGAGATATTTTCATCGTCTCGTGACAACCACATTCCTAAGATGCCACATTCTTCCTCGCCTCCTAGCGAGCATGTGCCTAATAAGCCACAACCTTCTCCAACTCATACCGAGCAAGTGCATGATGAGATGCCACGGTCTTCTCAACAAGCGCAACTGATACATGAACAATGAGTGCCTCCTGATGAAGATGATGCAAAAGAAGATGAGGACGTACCTGAATGGAAACTTCGAAAGAAGCATCCAATCACCATAAGGCCAATTTATGTTCCAATGAAAGATGTCTCGTCGGTGCACAAGTGGTGTGCCCATGACCAGTTCAAGCCTGAGAACCAAGTTAAAAAAGTCCCAACACGGGCTTCTAAGGAGACCATCACTAGCAAAGTCCACCAAACAGCAAAGAAGTATCAAAATATTGATGCCGTCAAATGGTCAAAGGATTGCCCGAAAACATATGAAAGATGCCAGTCCTTCCTACCAAACCGGGACATCCAGCGCCTACCACTTGGAATGAGAAGGTTCCATGATTGGTACTTACGTGTTCTCCTAACGAGCATAGACCTCGTACAAGCATGCTTTCCCACCGTCACATTTAGAAGCCTAGCCAGAAAAATTATATTTGACTTCAATAACATGAAGACATGCTTTCACCTCGGAGCAATAGAAATGAATCTAATTCGCACATGGTGCCTGTAAGTCCTTGCCCTTCAGATATGATATGAATGTAATCTTTGGATTTTGTTGTAACTAACCCACGCCGTGATTTGTAGAATGCAAGTGCACATTGTAAAATAAATGCCAAGTGTGAAAGCCGGGTATATAGACCCTCAAGCTATAGCACAAATAAATTTTAATTACCCTAGACAGTGGA
Source organism: Miscanthus floridulus (assembly GCF_019320115.1). Lineage (NCBI taxonomy): Eukaryota > Viridiplantae > Streptophyta > Magnoliopsida > Poales > Poaceae > Miscanthus > Miscanthus floridulus. Next base: position 118,841,703 of record NC_089586.1, on the reverse strand, counting down.
AACTGGATGTCAAAGAGCTAGCTACTGGAAAGACCCTTCGGGAGAAAGAGGACATCTGTGCGAAGAAACTAATACAAGAGTCCCTTAAGGTTTTGACATACATTGCCCTGACTTTTAAAAATCTCCAACATCACTCTACTATATGGCTACCATACAACTTCGAGTAAGTTCAACTCTATACTTAAAGCTTTGTTCGATATATTTTATTCGATGCAAAAGAGTTTATCTAGTTCTATGATTAAATTCATGTAGCAACCACTAGATTTGTATAGGCGTCGATGTCGGGAGGAGCATGACATGGGTCTTTGATTCAATAGATAGGGACCTGGTGACATATAAATACTTTATATTGATTCTCAAGACGTATGCATATCGATAATCTTCATTAGATTATATGTTTGTATACATACTTGTAACATTCACTTTTGGATACTAACAAGTTGTATTTGCTAAAATAATTTGAATAGGGCATTCAGGTTCTATGTCAATGAACATCACGGAAGGCATGATCCAGTAAAGAAGGAAAGGCTGGCTATAAAAATACTATGTGCGGTAAGTGTAACTTACTTTAGTACTTCATTACATGGCTGTCAAAAGCATTACTTAATATTTCTATATGCAAAACACACAGTGCCCCAAGCAGAAGTCTGGGAGTGTACATTGTGGATACTATGTATATTCTATGATGAGTAACACTGGTGTCTACAGGAGACACCCCTTAAGGGTAAGTTTAAACCTCTTCACCCGTAGTATAAAAACTTCGCACGTGATATGAAATACTAAATCGAAACTTGTTCTCTTGTAGTGGAAAGAAGAGAAAGAAATGAAAAGAGACCCATACAAAGATGACCAACTCTTAAAGCTCGTCGACGATCTTTGCAACTTCATATTGGACCAGATTGTACACGTCAAAGGCACCTACCATGACCGAGATTTTGACTTAGGTAGAAATCCTCAGTACCAACACCTTCGTGAGACTGAAAGGTTAGCTCTAGACCGTTGATAACAATGTATATGAAATTTGACATTGGTCTTACCTTGTAGGACGGTTTGAACTTGTGGAACGAATTAGACTTGTGAATTATGTCTATTTAATGAAGGATTATATATATTCTTGTGAATTGGACTTGTAATGGTAGTTTATATAATGCTCTTGTGCTTGTAGACAGATTTGAATTATATTTGTTCGGGTCAGATTTGAATTATATATGCATATATATATATATATATACACACACACACACACACATATACACATATATATGTGTTTGTTCTGGTCGAATTTGAATTGTAAATTTGAATTTTTTTGGCAGAAAAATGTACTGTAGGGACGGTTCTAGACTGAACCGCCCCTACAAACAGGTATCATAGGGGCGGCTGGTACTACAGCCACCCCTACAAATTGATTTTGTAGGGGCGGCTGGTGTTACCAGCCGCCCTTACAAATTGATTTGTTGGGACGGCTGATAACATCATCCACCTCTACAAATTGATTTTTAAGAGCGGTCTGAGAACCGTCCCTATAAATGTATGATTTATAGAGACGGTATGGTAGGGGCGGCTGGCCAAGCCGCCTTTACAAAGCCTCACCAGATCCTGTCTGTGGTAGTGATTGCTCGAGAGTTGACACGTGGAGCTTGATGGCGTTGTCCCACTGCTCCCTCTCAGACTCGATCTCGGAGAAGCGTCGCTCCCACCTCACATCGAAGTTGTTGAAGCGCTTGGGGATCTCATCAAATGCATGCTTGGTATTCGGATCCATGTCGCCACGGAATCTTCGGACGGGTAAAGTATAGGTGTGACGGCTCAAACTCCATGGCGTGAACACCGAGGACCTGTGTCTCTGAAACCAGGTGTTAACAACTCCGACGAGGGGCTAGGAGGAAGAAGGGGATCAGTAGAGTTATTGGGTGGCGTACCTGAAAGTTTTCCTTGAGGAAGAAGAGTTAATTTGTGTATTACATCCTTGAGTTCTCTCGTTTGCTTCCCTCTAATACTTAGAGAACTGGCGACACAGGTTACAAGCACACTCGGGGCCGATACATCTTGGGTTTGTGAATTGGCAACGATTTTTCCTTCTGAACCGAGGGGTGTCGATGGGCCAGGCTGATGGATGTGGCGTGGCCGTGACAGCCAAATTCTTCTAACCATTATATAAAAAAGTTAAATATGCGGCTCGCTAAAAACTAAAGCCCCTAAATGTTCCTTTCGTTCTACCTTGTTAGAAGTGATTTAATTACCTCTCTGACCATGCCCCTGCAACTGAGCAACATCATGCCGTTCAATGCAAGACAGACAACAATTGTAGCGCTCTTTTTTTTACTTTCCTATAAGGGCCCCAATCAAGAGCCATGCCAAATCTCCATTCTTTTCCTCTCTGACCATCTCTGATGTGGGCCTAATTCGTCTCTCTCAACATCCTATCAAATATGTTGGCCACATGATCACAAGATCGGTGATGGGAAGATAGAAGGGAGAGATATGACCATAGGTAGATATAGAAACCACACACAAAAAATAGCGCCTTTTGCATTGACTGATGTTTCGTTCTCTTTCCTTTTCTCTAGTCCACATTGAATCATTAAAAAGTACCAAATATGACCACCTGGTGCTTCTGTTATAAGCAGCCCAATAGTACAGAGTTGTTTTCCAGCTTTTTTTTTCTCTTTCTTCTTGCTATTTTTTTCTGGCGGAATATTCGTTCAAGTAGGTACACCGAACCATTACAGACCATAGACATTAGTTTGAAACATACTGTAATTTATACTAGGATGGTCATTTCCAAACCCCGTTGCACATTCATTTTTCAGTTCAAAAAGCAAAGGTTTCTCAAGGTTTATTGTTAAAGTGCTGATGCATGGGTCGTTGGTGCGTGCATGGTGATATATCACTACTGGAAACAAGGATTTCCCTGACGGCTCGAAAACGACACGGAAATGCAAAATACCGACAGGAAAATTAGGATTTTAATTTTTCACCGCCAGAAATAAAGCGACAAAAAATAGAATTTGCCTGTCGGTTGTTACATTTCCCTGTCGGTACAGTCATTTCCTTGTCAGTACGATGTCAACAGGAAAAATTCGAGGACGTCGACAGGAAAATAAGGCCACATCAGGTTTAGATTTCTAGTCCTGGGAAATTTGCGGCCACCGTCAGAAAAACACATAAACCAACAAAAAAATAGGATATGCATTTATAACAATTTCACTTTTAATTTAGATAAATTATACAGTAGCGTTATTCATATAACACAATAAATGAGACAATCAGCTAGAAATATCATATATATGATAATTGGCACAGACCATCAACATTATATACAAAATCTGTACATATATTATCTAAATATTTGACGTCAATACAAGAGCCTCACTGTCATCTCCTGCTAGCCTAGCAAAACAATCTAGCTGCTTAATTCCATGGGCACTATGTCCTATCTTCCGGTACCCATCTTTGAGGAATTGCAGCGATGGGGTTCTTCATGCTCATTGAGGAAAACCTGCAGTGGAACGTTACACCATTAGTGATCTTACAAATGTTGCCCTTCTCAAGTAAATGCTCAAGTGAAAAATGATTTCTGGAAAAACAACTAAGTAATGTCTCAGTTCTGCAGCTACTCTTATTTCTATGCAATACAATTATTGGAGCAAAACTAAATCTTGGACACATATACAAATTATCAACCAATTTAACAAAAACATTCACTAAAGCAATAGAATGAGAAAACATCAGTCATGTATATTGATCTTTTAAAGAATCAACAATGTTTTTATATGTATGTAACCTCTTGAACGATCCATCATGTTGGTTGCGGCGGGTGTTGATGTGACTAATCAAAAGGCGTTCTTAAGAACTAGCCACTCTTTATTTGCTCTATATATCGTATGGACGGCGATAGTGCTTGTTTAAGCAGAGGCCAGAAGCCTTTTCCAAGATTTTCTATCATCGCGATTAAAGTGCTTGAAATTAATAAAAGCTTCCTTTATAAAAAAAATACAAATACACTTTCTCTGTTTGTGCTGTATTTTGATGAATGCAACAACCAGCTACAAATCTTACATTAGGACGGGTGGGCCTCGGGCCTCTCCTTACTGGCTTTCGGAAATAGAGGCCCCTAATAACCTGCTACTATATATACGTAGCAAGGTCGTCTACCCAGCGGCGGAGCGTCAATCAAAGTTAAGGAGGGGCCCATTATACTGTAGCATCCTTGAACTACCACTTGAGAGCAGCTAGTTGTTCTGTTGCAAGTGTATTATTTATTGCTGGCACAGATATACTCATATTATTACTACTGCATCTCTATTATTGTATGACTAACTTGTTTGCTCGGACAGTCCTGTAGCTTTGCACTAGCTAGCATGGCGGAGCTTGCACATCTGCAGCATATATCCTCATTTTTTTTACGGGGCAAGAGGAGGGGGGGGGGGGGGGGGGGGGGCGGAGCCCTCTATGGCCAATACATGGCTCCGCCGTTGCGTCTACCCCTTGCATTGAGTACAACTTCCATTCATGGATGGAAATGCTAGTACTGTAGTGATAGACATGCATCTGTTACCAAACCATTTGTGGTTTGCACACACCGACTAATATTCAACAAAAGAAAAAAGCTCAAGTAGTTGATGGAAAAAGTGGACAAAAAATCACTTTGCACTTCACGTTGTTCTCCCCTCGCGTGTTAGCTCCCACGCAGGCATCGGACATGAAAATAAATTGGTACAATTATTTTGTTACAAGTTTTACGGTTGTTGAAAGAATTGTGGACCATCTATTGGTTCATATCGGACGGTGGAAGAATAGTAAGTACCAAGAAAAAAATACCAGAAAGTACCACGTGGGACCAGTACCAAACCTGTAGGACCAGCGTCTATTAGTTTTTAGGTAATTTTCAGATATTATTGAAAGTAAAGGGTACTTCAGTAATTTCATCCGCTCCACCTCCGTGCAGCTACTCGTTCATCCTGTCGGTCTTTTTTTCCACAGCCGCTGCGCCGCACGACGCACACGGCTCGTCCGGAGCTGGCGAGGGTGCACCATGTCCGCGCGTGGCGCCACAATAGCCTGGCCACCAACGCGACGTCGTCGCCCATCGCCTGCGCCATCACCGCGCTTGCCTTTGGGCTGGCCTACAAAGAGATCCACATCGGCGGCCATGGCCGGCCGAATGGGTGTGTACGTGTGCGGTCAAAGCTCCTCCAATTACTACTCTACCCTTCTCTCCATTAATTTAATTTTACAATTTTTTTTCAAATTAATTGTTTGTCAAAATAAAAATAGAAAGTACCGAAAAGTGCTAGTAGTATTTTCCATCCACCGAAACAAGCAAGTGTGCACTATATTGAATAGTTTGACTGACCAGTTTAATTCAAAAGCTTACACAGAACGGAAGATGATAAAATGTGGCATTTCACTTTGTACTTCAACAATTATTCCTACTATAATCCTTTGAACCAGGTCCACGTTACAGGGGTTGTGCTCCCCATTCGCTAGTGTTCAAACCGGTGAACCAACCATTGTTGCTCATCAGCATTTGGTTATTAGTGTGTAAGAGGAGCTAACGTGGATGAATGATAAAAGCAAAAGTTGTTGGTTGTTACAGGTAAGACAGACAACAATGCTCCAAGTACTCAGCCTTTCCTTTTCATGCATATCTTCTTTTCAGTGCAGCACAGCCACACACAACCTTTTGTATGCACGCACACAGTTCTATCAAAATATATCATATTAATTTGGAACAGTACAAAAGCCAGCAAGTTTGCACGCATGGGGTATCTACTTGCAAATTAAACGTATCACCTTTTGGCAGTAATACACAGCATATATTCCATCATATTTGGTACATATAGCAACAATCAATTTTTCTTCTGTTTAAAGTTGCATGCATGGCACCAATCGCCAAAGACATAAAGCGTTGAATTTGGGATCACTATGTGAATAAAAAGGGTGTAGAAAAGAGTGGAGTGCAGGCCACTTCCCAGCTTTTTGAGACCTAGTAGTAGCAACAAGGTGAGTGTGTGGATAATTAAAGTGTACTCGATCATCAGGCTTAGCGGCTTGGGTCAAGCACCTCCCAGGTAGGTAACATGAAAATGTGCAAACGGATTTGAAATATATCTACATATAGGTGTGCTTTATGGTTATTGGCTTATTTATTTCGTGATAGTAGATATTGCTAATTTAGAAATAAATTTGAGGACATGTTTTATTTTATATTTTAATGATGCAAGTGGTATGTAATATAGATGCAATTTTAAAGGTACTCTGAAAGCTAAGGCGTCCACAATTGTCAAGCTAGCAAAGGAAATATTCGCTATGTCATCCATGGGGGCATTGGAATAAAATAAAGCATGAACTTCTGATAACAAATAATTGGAAACAGTTTTGATTGCAACAATGTGAACCAGTCAAGTGGTTCCCCAATCAAGTACTGGATACCCTGGAGCACGAGTTTTTCAAACCGTCGCCTTCGAAAACTCCAGCTAAACCTCATAGCTGCACGCTTCACCCTTTATAATCATCCAATCCAGATAGTAAAAAGAAAGAAGTTTTGAAGCGACAGTCGAGGAAAACCTACAAGCACATTTCCAGATTATCTGTGCAACATTCAAGGGGGAGGAGGAGATTGGGGTGAAATTAAATGTACAAGGAATTTTGCACAAGATTTTTCCCCTCTCCACAATCCAAAAGCTCACTCAAGCATGGGAGATGTTTTATGAAATTGTCAGCCAAGCACCTGACTTAGGACTAGTCCATAAGTGGACTGTTTAGACCCCCTACATGGTGCCGGGTACCAACTTATATATATATAGGGTTGGATATATCTGGCCCTGTGCTACAAGAAAGGCCCGTTGCCTTCATCCTGTATCCACTTAGCCCAGTCTAACAGTTCATCCTGCATCCACTTAGCCCGGCCTGACAGTGAAGCTAAATTTAGGCAAATCCCTCTAGCCTGTATCCACGCTCATGTAGGCATGCAGCCAACCAAACAGACTTCTCGCTCAACTTTATATAGCTCCACCCATACAGGATGAGTGGAACAGACCAACCAAACACACCCTTTGGGACAGAGAGAGTACCTATGTGTTGATTTTCCCCCCTAAACTATGGGTAATTCCTCTGTCCCAAAATAGATGACTTTATACCATTCAAATTTTGTCCCAAAATGCTTGACCTTCTCACTTCCTAATGTAACACCTTTTTTCCAGTACATCTCTATCTTTACCCCTTGAGGGGAAATTTGGTCTTCTAGTTTCAGCGTTGGTTTTCACGAGAAATTCTAGTAAAACGTCATCTAATGTAGGACGGAGGGAGTAAGTATTATAGAACGAAATGAGTATACAATATTCCTCAAACAAACTCAGGAAAATGTCAGGTCTATTTGGATGCTGCCTTCCAAGCAACAATCTGGTGCTGCATGCCTTTGCCTGGCAAGTTTTTAGGGTGCTAAGCAAACCGGGTTCTCATTTCTAGATTTCAAGCCACAAAGTGATCATATCATCCTATACTCTCTCTCCGTCCCATAAAAGGTGTCTCTCACTTCCCGAAATATCATACATTTTTATTTCTGACTAAATATATATAATTAATGCTTACGGTACATAATTAGTATCATTAGATAAATTATTGAATATATATTTTCATAATAAGTTTATTTGAATATACAAATATTGCTAATATTTTCTATAAACTTAGGTAATTTTAATAAAGTTTGAGTATGTGACAAATTAAAGCTCATGCATTTCGTTGATTGGTAGGGGAGTGGACTCCGAGACCGAGAGCGACCGCTGCTGCAGTGCTGCTACTGCCGTACTCCTACTGCGTGTAGGAGTACCACCAGGTAGTAGTCTGGGCCGTAGGGAGAGAAGGGCTGTGTGGCCTGTGGCTGTAGGAGGGAGATTGGGATTGGATCACTGGATGGGCCTCGCCACGTCATCCAGACAGTTGGAATCTTCCCGCCTGGATCCCTAGGCCATGGCAATCAATCGCGTTTGCCGGACGTCACTCCCACATGTAGGCCCCGTGGGCTCCATTCACTTCCTGCGGCGCGGGCCCAGCCCGCGTATTGCGGACGGAGCTACCAGCAGACCCTAGCGGCCTAGGAGTAGCCCGGTAGCTGGAGTGCCAGACGCTAACGCTACCGGCCTTTTGTGAGACTCGAAGTTTTCTTGGTTTCTTGGGTTCATGCGCTGATCCAGCCGTTGTCCGTGTAAAGTAACGTGGTCGGCTGCTTTCATGTGATCGTGTTGGGATTTGAAGTTTGGGTTGATTTGTGCGTGAAGGTTTTGATCGAGTTTCTTATTTGAAGTTGGAGGTATAACTATCAGTGCATATATTGATTCAAAGAAACGTATGCACTCTGCGCATGATTAGCCCATTGACCCAAACTAGCAAGAATTTGGTACTAGTGAGTTTCCATGTCGCTCCAGTTGAAGTGGTTATGCTAGTTTTAAGATTGTTATTATTACATATCACGATAATGATCGGGTGCGATTGCTATTGTCTTAGCCCCTACTTTTTAAATCACTAATATCTAAAAGTATCTTTAATTTGAAACTCATGTTGTTCTTCATCACTTCTTAGAATGGTTACAATCATAATTCATATCTCTTGTCAAGAAATGTGTCTTTTCCTCCGGTTGGGCATAAAATCAGAGTATAAATAAATTCAGTATCACTAGTAATTGGTAGTTGTAACGTTGTGGTATACCCTCTGTTCCAAAATACAGTTCACTTTGATTTTGTCTTAAATTAGACTTTTCAAATTTTAACCAAGTTTTTAGGAACATATTTGTACATCTATAGGTTTAAATATATACAATATCAAAACATATTTCGTAGAAAATATAATGAAACTAATTTGATGTTTGCAGATGTTGGTGTATTTTTTTATAAATTTAAATTTAGTTGAAGTTATAGGAAATTTGGCTTAGAATAATACCAAAGAGTGAAGTATAATTTGAAACTTAGGGGGTATTATTCACACGAATGGAGAGTGGTCCCGTTCTGTCTACAATTGTTAGTAACACATGAGTGTTATTTTAACCACTGCAATATTTAGGAACACATTCCTGTGTATTCCAAACACTGTTTTACTCATAGGATGGAACTCAACTCGCAAATCCGGAGACAATTTGTAGAGACGGAATTCTATATACAATAAAAGAGAAGATAAAAAAAAAGGGACGGTAAAAGAGATTTAAGTATACTTTGAGTCAAAGGTATTATTGAGGCAAGGGGGAGGGTAATAAGCAGGCGGGGCAGTTGTCCTTGTTTGTGGTCACCTTGTTGCACGAGCAATGGGGGGTGTTCCTTTTCGTTCGCATCGATTGCCTTTTTCCTTACCAAAATGCCGGCCTGCTGCTGCCACTTCATTTGAGATGGTCCAGAGAGTCGGATATTTTGGGTACAGTGCAGGCCGGGGGGTCCTTCCGGACACATGTTGCCACGTAGGAGTACACCTGATAGTAGGTTAGCTCCCTCATCTGGCAAAGGTGGTGTGTGGACTTGCATGGGCCGGGGACGTCCGATGATCCAGCAGCTCATAAATTCAGGGGCCTATCTATCCATCCATCCAACCTGGCCGGCCGTACCCATCTGGCCATCAAGTCACTGTCCTCGATCAAGCGATTTCTGGAATCTGGCTATCTACCATACAAACAACTTGCACGTTCTACACCCCTGCACACGTAGCGATATGGATCCATCGATATCGACATCGACGTCATCACTCGGGCGCTACAGAAGACCATGCCGATCGCCAAGTGGTTCGTTATCCGGCCGCAGAACCTAGAGCCCGCCGGTAACTAGTACGTACGTACAGGCGGACGCGAGGATACTCCTATCTGGATATGAGATGAGTACAGAACTGCACGGTCAGGGTGGGAGTCGTCAATCGTTATCGTTTGGCACCCTAGCTGCCGGCCGAAGTGACCGGGCGTCACGGGCCAGCCAAACAGGCCGGGTCGATCCGCGGGCCGGGGGTGGCAGAGACGTGACGAGCTAGAACCCTCCCTTCCCGGCCGGGTGGCCCGGCCGGCCGGCGCGTTGCCAACTCGCCAAGCACCCCCACCGCCTCGATCGCCTTGTCTGGGTGGGAAGTGGTATCGATATCGCTCACGCCGCGCCACAGAACAGAATCCGTGTTGCCCGGCCAGGTGGCGTACGCCGCCCCACGCCACGATCCAGCGGCATGTGTGCGTGCCCGGGCGGCCGGGTGGGCCGGGGCTCTCTCCCACGGGCGGCGCCCGCGCGCGCAGGTGGTTGGCGCTGATCGAGTCAACTGGATCGACCCACACACACCGGCCGGTGATGATCCCCACACCACTCGCCGATGGCGGGCGCAGCGCAGCAGCGCGTGCCTCCGATCCGGCGACGAGGGCAGGCAGGCAGGCAAGCGCACGGGTCTTTGTTGCCCCGCCGGGCGCACCCGGCCGGATCAGTGCCGGACGGGCCACCCCACCTGGGCGCTTTCCAACAGTTGTTGGACCTGAACGAACGCGATCGCCCGCACTGAGCACTTGCTTGACCGGGAGATCGACGAGGCCTGCCCCGTGCCCCCAGCGACCTCCCCCGGCCCGCGCCCGCGTGGACGGTGCCGTACGCGCCCGCGCAGCACCAGGTTGTGGCGCGCGGCGCTTAGCTAAGCTTGCTTGTACGCGGCGGCTTCCTGTGGTCCTGTTTCGTTCGGCCCGAACCTATTTGGCTATTTTCCGTGTCAGGACCGTGGTTCCTGCCTCAGCTCGTGCGTGCTTTTGCTACCTGTAAACGTAACACAGGCTTTGCTCTAAAAAAAAAGAAAGAGAAAAGTCCGAAAAGATATGATTCCTCTCGGTCTCGGGCGCCGTGCTTGGTGCAGGCGTGCATGATGCACGTCCCCAGTTTAAGTTTGTTGCGCCCACCTAACATTGTGCTTAATTACAACATGTTTGTTGGCTGTGCTAGCTCCTACATTAGAGCATGCTCCAATAGTTGCCGAAACCGGGCTGACATTATGTGTACTGTTCCTTTTCATCGTGTACTCTAGCAGTTTGTATATATATAATAAAGTACGCGTCGTTTTTTGGTCAGCGAGATCCGAGAAGCGGTAACCGTACGTGCGCGCGCGCTGCCAATGACAATTGACAACAACCAAACAGATCCATGTGGTTCCCTGCATCGTCTCTCGTCACTCGTCACCCGTCACTCATCAGGCCATCACATGTATAATGTATCTTTCTTTCTCGTCACTCGTCAGGAAGCAACTCCAACTGTGGACGAGCTAGCCATATATACGGGTACGGCCATATCATAATACATACCTTGATTTATTTAAATAATTGCACTATTAAAAAAATACTCCCTCCGTTTTATTTTATCTGGCACAAGAGTTAGAATGACATGGTCTCCTAGATTACACTTTGACCATTTATTTGCTTTATATTATATTATTTATGCTTATAAATTTATAATATTAGATAGTATAATTCCTTACAAATCTAATTATATAAAGTTTATATTATAATAGTTAGCCTAATTATTGATCAAAGTTTTTTAAAGTTTGAACCTTGATATGCATATACGCCAGATAAAATGGAACGGAGGTAGTAGCATCTAATCTTTAAATAATAGGAGTATACATAAATATCATCTAATCTTGATGATGGGCTAGGCGTCCGGGTGCTTTTAGATTCCTGCTTTTTATATATGCATGTATAAAAAGGAAAAGCATGATACTTTTTTTTTTAGAAACGAAAAGCATGATACCTGGGATTGAACGAATGCAGGAGTCCAGAAGTGCTATATATAGCTCACACAGATTCTGGGCTAGCTAGGTGTGGTGCCACGTGAATTCATCACAGCATGCGCATACGGTACTAGCAAAAGTATGTATCACACAGCAGCACGCAGCTATGCACACATCCTAGCATGTTTGGTTTGAGAAATAACTACATTCTAAATGAGGTGGTGGATTAATTAGTATTAGCTTATGAGAAATAAAGTAAGCTTATTCTATTTCACAAACCAAACAAAAAAAAAGGAGAGCCAAAAGATGATAGACTAGCTAGGTCATTCCTCAAACCAAACATATGTTGTTAAGTGTACCAAAACATGCATGCTCACATATCAATGGGAAGAATATGAAACCTCTAACGACCCTCCGTTCCAAAAAGAAAAGGCAATTCTAAGTTTGAAAGTCAAAAAAAATAGTTTGTTCAAATTTATAGAAAAATAATATCAATATTGACAATATCGTTGTCTCTAAATAGGAGGTTTGCTATGAAAATATATTTCGTAACTAATCAACTGATATTAATTTGGTGCCATAAATATTAGTAGTTTTTTATATAAATTGGTTAAACTTTAAATTATTTGATTTTTGAGAAGTGAGAATTCTATTTCTTAGGACGGAGAAGTATACGCTAGTTTTTTTCAGCTACTAACAACGCCATGTGTTGGTGCCTGTTGCTATCAATTCAGAGGCCCCACGTGTCTGGTAGGATATCTTGTGGATGTGATCCTGATGTGGTGGGTGCCATAGACAACCCGACCGGTGTGCTCAGATCACTCTGAAGCTCACCATCGGTTGGACGGTTTAAACGAACTTGAAATTGGCTTGAGCTCTGCGTTTGAATAATCCCGCCCATGCATGCGCGTGAATGCATGCATGAATCTATCAAAAAAAAGTTTCCTGAATCTAATTATTTGAACAGTTTAGCTAAACTTATCTGATCCTCTAACTCTATATAAATGCATGTACTCCAGTCCGTGTCAAGCTTTGGAAGTTCTACGTACTGCTTCTTCATGATTATCAGTTACGTTCTTGGGTCACTTTCGCCCTGATTTTCATCAGTAAATTAAACGTACTGGCCGTCTGGCCTATCCGCCTATATGGTTGGACGGTAAGAAACGCCATTGCACGCTTTTTAAGTTTTTATCCACCAAGACTTCAAACTCGATCCTGGATGATTTTTGTTAAATGAACAAAGAGAGATCAGAGATGCTATTATATTGCAAATAGCAGGTTTCGCACTCTTAACCGTTGTAAAAGCGATGAAGGAGTGACTGATTGATCCCATATAAACGTAAAAAAAATACAATATATTTGTGGAAGTGATATTTATACTTACTAACACGACAGTTTGAACGTGTCATTCTTGCATGGAGCCGATTTATACACATACCAATCGATGAATGTGAAATGTCAATTATATATTCCTAACCGGGAGCAATGCACATTGCCTTTTTCTTTGATAAAATTATAATTTATAAAAATGTGTTTTGGTTCCTGGAGATTTCCACCAGAATAAGCTTATGCTAGAGTTTCGTGTAATTCACTCTTTATCCAAACACAAGCTCATGATGGTTAGCACTATGAGATATTATTATTGCCACACACAGTTGGCAGTGAGATCGACATGCCACCTTATTAATAATCCATATATAAAATTGAAAAAGGTAGAGGAAAGGAGGAAATAAATAAACGGGATAGCAAAACAATTAAGAAATACTATACTAGTAGAACTGTACAAGGGAGGTAAAGGAGGAGCAGCAATAATAATTACGTTACGGACTGAATAACGCGTGCATGCAGAGGAATCCCTGATACGGCTGCGTGTGTGCTGACCCGCCTGACCCAAGCAAATTGTGTGTCGCTGTATGCATGCATGCATGGTTTCAAACACTGACTACCACTAAAATTCGCCATGCATGCAGGCATGCATGGCACAATTTATTGCATGCATGCGATTGGTTCGTGCATATTGTACATTAAAATCTTGCAGTCGTAAAAAGTCCTCTTCTATTCCTTAGAGCAATAAATTGCATCCCTGAGGACGTTGTCTAGCTCTACGATACAGACTGCTGCCTCCGGTATATCTTTGGCCAGTATCTAGTTACAGTTTCAAAATTTTAACCATCAATAGCTTTCAAAGTATCTAGATTGAAAACATAAAATCGTATCCGTATGTTCCAGTTAATAAAAGTTATAATCACATACAATTATATGATATTGTAGCTAGCAACAGATTCAATAAAAGTCAGTGATTGAAAATTGCACCTCATTCTGCTCGGATATGTCTCACCTTACCTACACCAACCTGAACTTTTTGGGTCCAAATTATCACCCAACCGACCAAACACATGTTAGGAATTTAGGCATTTTCATATTAAATTTAATCTAGAAAATCCATAGCAAATTGGTGACAACATATGTATGTGCACGTATGTGATATTACTACTTGTACTAGTAGTAGATATGAACATGAACGACATACGGATCATAGCGGAAAAGATATTGAATTTAACAAATTCAAGAATAGAATTATACCCCGTAGAGGGACCCATGCTCAAGGCACCGGCGGCTCCATGCGCACTAGTTGACATAGTGCGTTGCTCGATGTAGCGGACCATAGTTGATGCAGGACGATGTTCGTAGTGCAGTCCCTCGAACGTCCTCCGGAAAGTAGACGATCCGAGGAAGAAGAAGAAGACGTTGGCAGTCACCAGGAAGAAGCGAGCAGTCGTGAAGACACTCCCCAAAAACCTGATTGCCCACACACCCGAGCAGGTGTCACAGATGCAGACGGCGGTTCCGGAGGCCTGCTCTCCCAACTCTCCGTGCACGCAGAGGATCGGGACGAGAAAAACTAAGAAGGCAACATAGTAGTGAGAAGTGAAAAGAGGAAACTAAGAAGGCAACATAGTAGTGAGAAGTGAAAAACACTAATTAACAATCTTAGGATTTTCCAAACTAGAAACTTCCGATGATAGTTCTATTGTTGTTGTGTTTTTTTCTAGGAGGATTGGTATATATATATATATATATATATATATATATATATATATATATATATATATACCTCCTCATCAACTAGCAATATTGTACTAACTGACGTTGCACCTTCCACTCTGCTCATGGGCTTAAACAATAAAGTCCATTAAGGAACACAAATATTGGACCTTTGAGATTTATTAGAATTTCTTTATATGAATTTAGGGAATTTTATCCATGTAAATTCTAACAACACACACTCTCGGCCCACGATTTCTGATCTGTGGCGAGATCCGATCTTGTCTTCTCCTCCATACTCGATGAGTATGTAGCCCAACTTCTTCAACACTGGTGTAGGAAACGGTCCAATAGGCATTTGTGGTGGTTCAAGGGGACGATTAAATGCAAGATGGCAGACTAATTTAAAGGGAGAAGGCCAACACGCTGGAGGAGCGTGGAGGTGATCGATCAGTGGGCAGTGCTGCGAGGGCACTTCTGGCCAGGAAACAGAGAGGTTGGTTAGTGCCATGGGAGGGTCGAGGCAGCGGCAATTCGACAGTGGCAAATTGGAGACGGGTTAGCGTGATGGTGGGAAATAATGGGAGCCAACCCTCGCTAATATATGAGGATCACAGACGTATATATGTGTTGAACAGCGGAAGCAGGGACAACGATGCAATCCGAGACGTCGATAGATCAGGAGCAATACGAAGAAGGAAAAAGAGACAACTGGTCCAGTGTCCTGCTAGGCTTTTTGGAGCGCTGGTTACAATCGAGTGGTGAGATCCAAAATGCAACATCTTTTGTTCAACACCATTCCGGCGTTCCTCTCGTAGCACTCTCTGTTTGTCATTAAAAAGTGGGCACTCTCTGTTTCCCACTCTGTTCGTACGCGGGCCTCTTAGTTAATCCAACACAGTGCAAATCTGATGCATGCATGCATGCCATCCCTACGCGACCTGACATCGATCTTCAATTCAGTTTATAGGCAACATGTGACTAGGTTTTTTCAAGTAGACATGCCTTGTGGGCTAGGCTGTAGTTGCTCGGATCACTGGACGTCCCTACAGATCTGTGGTTGCCCCCAGTCCCCAGAGCGCGTTAAGAGGTCCAGTTCCTCCGTGCGCACGGGTCGAGTGCGGATTACCACAAGGCACAGGCAGAGAACACCACCACCTGCGTCACGGACACCCCAGCAGAAACGCACTAAAACAATCCACGACTGTGCTGCTACGCATGCATGGTGGTCTGAGCCTCTGCCACCAGAAAGAGGCCGTGAGATAGACCACACCAGCACTCGCGGCTCTGGTGCTGGTCCACGTAAAAACGGGGGCGGGCCGGGTTTGGATTTAATCGTGGGCTGTAAAATATCGAGCCAGAGGGGCCCAGACTAGTATAGGGAGGCAAAACGGGCAGAGCTGGCCGATGACATGTGCAGCGGCTGCCACAGCAGCCAGCTGCTGGTGTCTGGACAGTCCCAATTGGACTGGCCGCCCGGTTCAGGGCTCACGGGTCCCGCTCGCTGCCCGATGAAACACACCTGCAGCCGTTGGCTCTGCAGCAGTTACCACCACCATGCTTATCCGTCGTATGTGCACGTAGTACGTACGCACAGTACATAACAACAGTAGTGTGGCCTGGCCCCGCCGCCCGCGTACTACAGCGTACCAGTTCCAGGGCCTCCTGATGAGGACCCGGCCCAGCGCTGGAGCTCCGGCCGCATTGGTCCCAGCCCGGCAGCTCTGGGCGCGGCTAGCGAGTGGCCTCAGGGCGCCGTTTAGTTCGGCTGCAAACTTTGCATAGTGCACGATTTTCTACTGTAGCATTTCATTTGTATTTGTGAATTATTGTCTAAACATTGACTAATTAGGCTCAAAAGATTCGTCTCGCAAAGTTAAAGTAAACTGTGTAATTAGTTTTTGATTTCGTCTACATTTAGTACTCCATGTATGTACCACAAATTTAATATAACAGAGAATCTTCTTTTTATATAGTGCACTTTTGAAGAACTAAACAAAGCTCAGTTGCACACTTGCATGGCCGAGTGGGCGCGCGCATGCGGCCGCATGCAGCTGGCGGTCCAGCAGCAGCCAGCAGCCCGGTACGGTGCTTGTTTGTCAGCTCATCAGTTCTGTTCTGCATGCTCCTCTGCTGCCGCCGCTGCTCGATTGGTGCGCGCTCGTGCAGCGCATCCATGCAACTCGCTGGCGCAGCCGCTGGCAGGGCCGTACTACGCCGCATGACCATTCGCCCATCATCCGTTGCCCGGAATTCCAGGCTCCAGAGAGGGCTCAGCTGGGCTCAGGCTAGCCATAACCCGCAGGATCACGGTGAAATTTTCGTATTTTGGTCTTTTTTAAAAATAATTTTTAAAAAAATACCTACGCTAAAATATTTTTTAAAAATAGATTATTTTTAGGCGTCTTAGCACATGACGCCGAGATATGAGGCTCGGCGTCGTGCCACTCAACGCCGAGGTATTGCCACGTCACGGACGACCGGGGTCGTCGTCGACACGGTGGCGCGTGGGTCCGAGATGTCGGCGTCGTGTCCGCCGACGCCAAGTGCCCAACCTCGGCGCGGCTGGACTGCGCGCCGAGCTACTAGACCCACCCGGAGCGCGGCCCAGGCGGCCCAACAAAGCACGGTGGCCCAGAAGCTCGGCGTTGGGTCACTTAACGCCGAGCCTCCAGACCTCGGCGTGGCCCGACTCAACGCCGAGGTCTGGTCCCTTTAGGCCGAGGCCCCCTTCTTCTTCTTCCCTCCCCTCCTCCATTCCCCCACGGCTCCCAAATTCTGAAGACCGTCGGCTCCCAAATCCCCCACGGCCCCCACGAAACTCTAACCTCCAAAATCGACCCCCGGTGCCCGGATCTTGTCTCCCGAAGCTTCCTCGAGGTAATGGTCCCTCCCATCCTCCATTCTATCCGCGTAGATGTGCTTACATTGTCTCTAATCATGTGGAATCATGGTTGTATTGTGTTTTGGTATATTTGTGTTTGCATTTGCAAAATGTATGGCTTAGGATGATTGAGTGCATTGTTGTTTAACTGTTTTATGTGCTGAACATGTTAGGTTAGTTTGGTTTCTAGTTATTTTGGTTATTAGGGTTATTTGTTTATTGTAGGTGTCATTAGGGTTAGTTATTTGTTGGTCATTAGGGTTACTATGTATTTTATTTATTTGTTGGTCATTACATTTCAATTTGTTATGACCAAGGCGTTTTGCCAAGGTACTCCTCTTTCCCCTCTTTCAATTCATCCATTTAGATTCGTTTGTTTTTGAACTTGGCATTATAGGTTTGGTTCATGTTCATGTCATTCGTGTAATGTATGGTGGTTCAAATGATTGAATGACCCAAATATATGGTTGTTGTTGCTGTTGTTGTTGTATATGTTATGGTTTATAATCATTGAGTTAAATTTTGTGTTTGTTGGGATTCGAATTTGTTTAGGGTTTGTAATGAAAAGCTTATTTGGGAGGTATGGTGATTTAGTGTTAGTACCTTTACATTCGTTGCAAGGTACTTTGGATTGATTTTTTTCTACGTAATGTTAGGATGCCAAGGCGTGGTAAAGCTCATATTCTAAGGTAATCCCAATGTTTATTTATTATCTGTGCAATAAATAGAAAACCCTAGGTTTAGGTTTGGTTCTCCGTTAATATGACTAAATTCTTTCAATTATAGCTATGGTCGGCAGAGGGCAAATCCCTACGACCTAAAGCCTCTCCCTGAAGGTGTTCCTCGACCAATGTGCTTTTGTGGTGATCCTTACAAGGTAGACATCTCTGAAGATGAGGAAACATATAGACAGAGGTACTGGATGTGTCCCAATTATGCATGGGAACCTACAAAGCAACAACGTCGTGCATCGTTTGTGAGGAATTTTTATTGTGTTAATTAATTTTCTTGTGATATTAAGTATTGCTTATTTATTTGTTTTGTAACAATTTGTTTTTCTTGCAGACCGTTCCACCACTGTGTGACTTTGAGCAGTGGATTGACACTGAGATCAAGGAGTCAGACAAGCAGCGTCTAGAAGGCCTGAAGAAGTGGGATGCGGAGGTTAAGGAGAGGTTTGAGCAGAGACGCAGACTGGAGGCTATAGAAAAGGAGCATAAGGAAGAGGAGGAAAGGAGGCGTGTTGCTGCGTACAGGGCGTAGAGGGAGAAGAAGCTTGAGCGTGTGCGCCAAGCGAAGGCAGCGATGGAGGAGAATCCCGATGCCGAGAGGAAAGAAAAGTGGCCTCGTTGCACTCAGTAGGTATTTGGTTCATTCACGAGCGATGTCGTGTAGCCCTGGACTTTTTTTACTATGTTGTAATGCACTCTGCTTTTATTTCAGATGAACTTATTCTCTGGACTTTTTTTATTATGTTGGAATGCACTATGATTTTATTTCAGATGGTCATATGCCCTGTACTTCGTTAACTATCCTAAGACTGTAGTGGTACTGTTTGTATCACTGAAAAGACTACTTGTGTTGTTGCAGTCACTGAAAGGGCTACAAGTACTGTTGCAGTCACTGAAAGGGCTACAAGTCTATTTGAAAACTCACTGAAAAGCCTAGATTCGTTTACTGTTGTATCCATATACGCAATGAATTAATATCAGAGTGATGTACTGCATTTAGATGAAGTGACAAAACACAGGTGTAGCCTTTTCAGATGAAATGACCAGTCATGGTTGTAGGCTTTTCAGATGAAGCATCTAGCCTTTTCAGATTCAATAAATGAGTACGCACACATGTTTTTTGTCAAGTAGCATTCATGGTGAACCTGCCTTCATCTCTATATATAGTGCTCTATGTCTTGCTCCACATCCACACAACTTGTTTTCTGGTTTAGTTTTAGCAAATGTCGAACGGAGGTTCCTCGAGTGGAAAGGGTTTCGACGGAGGGAGAGGAAAGGGGGTGAGCAAGGGACCTCCGATTGTGTGGGAGGGTTCTCTGGGTCCTGATTCTTTTGAAGAACCAATAGAGGAATTTCCTTTAGAGAGGAAGAGTGACTTCACCCGTGAGAGACCTCTTAGATCATACGAGAAGCGCATTGAAGATTGGCCAAAATGCCGCCATGGTTTGGATTGTGTTGTGCAGATATACAACGACTGTGACGGTGGAGGCCGTCGTTTCTTCAGATGCCCATAAGGATTTGTATTGCCTTTGAACTCTCTTCTTTTTTAGATTTGCATTTGGTTTCTAGTAGTACTTATTGGTAGATGGGTTTTCAGGATTCAAGCTGTCCAGATAACTGTGGCTTCACTAGATGGGTCGACCCTCCTCCTATCTATCCCCATCAACAGTACATCACATATCTACAGGGACGCATCTTTGACCTAGAGTATGGCCCTAGAAGTGGTAACAGGGACAAGTCGGACGACGACAACAGCAATGATGCAGAGGAGGCACTATGCAATAATCCGTACTGCGAGTGCCCGTACCATAAGAAGGACGGGCCTCCTTCTCCACCGCCACCGCCACCACCACCGCCTCCGTCAACTGGAGGATACTATGGGGAAGGCGCAACTCAGTTCAATATGTGGGAGCATTATTAGGACCAACCTTTGTTAGTCAATCCGAATGTGGAATACTTGTATGAGTTGTTCTTTTCAATCTCGTAAGGCATGCTAGGTTTAGTTTGCAACATGTCATTGTTAGTTTTCATGTGAGTGTGTACCCTTTGCAATGTCTGTATCACTTGTTTCTTTCAATCCCCTAAGGCATGCTAGGTTTAGTTTGCGACATGCCATTGTTACTTTTGATGTGAGTGTAATCGTTGTGCATTCGCTATTTCATAAATTGCAGTTTACCTACCTCTAAGTTTCATGTACTATGGTTGATTCCCAAACTAAAAAAAAGATTTGAGTCTCTCTAAAAATAGGGGATTGAAATTGAACCAACATTCGGTTTTTCCTACAGGAACAAACATACAAACATAAATATAGCATGTCTACTCTTATTAGTATAACTCGTGTCAGTCGAAGAGGAATCATTGCGAAAGATTTTTCATTTGAATCATGCAAATAGGATCGCAACATATACCAAAGGGTTTAGGTCGGCGTTTGCGTGTTGGGCTGAGGCTCGGCGTTGAGTCGGCCCACGCCGACCCTAGGGTTTGGCTCGGCCGTGAGCGAGGTGGGCTGAGGCTCGGCGTTGAGTCGGCCCACGCCGACCCTAGGGTTTGGCTCGGCCATTTGCGAGGTGGGCTGAGGCTCGGTGTCGAGTCGGCCCACGCCAACCCTAGGGTTTGGCAACGGCCGTGGCCAGGTTTGGGCCAAAGCTCGGCGCTTAGTCGTCCCACGCTGAGGTTAATGGCTCGGCGTCAATTTACCGCACGCCGAGCTTGGGCACCTCGGTGCTTCAATGCAAGGGTTTCCAGTATGTACTAGGGGTCGGCGTCAAATGACTAAACACCGAGCTTGGGCACCTCGGCGCTTCGATGCAAGGGTTTCCAGTATGTACCAGGGGTCGGCGTGAAATGACTAAACGCCGAGCTCCTGGGTTCACCAAAATATATCATCTCTTCTTTGATGCTTCACTATTGCCCACTACTCTAATCAGCCGATGATGACCTTGTGCCAACAACGGACCTGAGCTTGCTAGCTCCCCGACTCTCCTAAGCCGCTTCGTCCCCTTTACATGCTTGCCATGTCACCGTGAATCCAACAGAGGTTGATCGTAACATGGAGGATGGGGATGATGACACCCCTTCTTCCTTGTGAGTTGCGGCGGAGGCCCTCTCTTAATAGCTAGAAACATGAAACATGGCGACGTTCCACACATTCACATAACACATGACCACACCGATATACACATTCATTCAACATCCGTACATACATAAGGTCCAACACATTCAACATCCAACATAGTGCAACACATTCAACATCCAACATAGTCCATACATATGCTTCATCAATCAACAGACATAGTCCAAACATAGTACAAGGTCCAATGCATACATAGTCCATGCACAAAATATAGCATATGAAGTCTTTGGATCTTTTATCGCTCCTTGTACCTTAATGTGGACGGCGAGCGTAACGCTTTCCCCTCCCAAACGGATAGGTACCTGGAGTGTACCTGTCCACTGGTCTGAGCGTCCTCTGTGGACGTCCAGAACCAGAGGGGCCTTGAGTTCCTTGGGGTGCATCTCCAAGCTGGGACATGCCAATCTCATCATACTCATGATCATAGTACTCTCCCTGTCCTTCATCATCTTCATCATCATAATGACCATGTCCTTGACCACCCTCTGCACTAGTTGCTGCACCATGTGAAGAAGAAGTCCTACCACCATGTGCGCCATGTGAAGATGAAGTCCCTCCAACATGTGCAGTAGAAGGTCCAGCACCAAGCTGTTGTGGGACTGCCACATCCGAGGAACATCTACATCCAAGGCGTGCAGCTACCTTTCGGAGGCGATGCATGGCACGCTGCATTTTGAAAGCACTATTAGTAAGTGGGGTTGGTCGCAAAACTATATAAAGATGTAACATCAACTGAATGAGAGGAGACTACCTGAATGTGCTGTCGTAACATGGAGGCCTCATCAGGATCGCCCATAGGAATCATCAATGCCCTTCCTTGCTCGGCCACTGTCCTCATTATCTCCATGCTCTATGCAACAAAAACAAGAATTTAAGTCTCCATCACAGTAAAGACCTCAGAGATGGAAATAGTTGTATCACTTACAGCTCTGGCTAATGCAGGGGCGATCTCAATGTGTCTGCCTTCTCAAGTAGCTTGGTCATATGGGTTGTTGCCCTCAAACTCGCTCGCAATGTCAGCAATGTCTTGCTCCGTCCAAGCGGGCCTCAATTGAAGTCTTGTTCGTTGACCAAACCAAACAAGGTAATCATCGAATGCCTTGTCATGATGGACGGCGTGGATGCCCATGTTGTTCTGCTCCATCAACATCCACTCATCAATGTAGCGCTGGTGCTCCAGCTGCCAGTTGGTGATCTTCTTATTTTTTATCTGTTGAACCTGCAAATTTTACACCAAATCGGCAATATGAAGGCCTACTCAATGATTCATTCATGTGAAACGAACAAAATATTGCATGTTACATACTTGTGGAGCTGCCAACCGGTGGAGAAATCATTGGGCGGAGAAGGCTGCAGCCTACCAAACTGCCATGCTACACGGTGAGGGAGATGGTACTCCACTGCATAGAAACAAATAAGGGGGTCCTCATCGTCCAGACGTCCTCGTCTGCCATGCACAAGGCGCTCAAGTTGAGATCCGTGACTTGCCTTCGCCGATATGGGCGCCATTGAACCTGTACACAACGTCGTCATCAACTAGTCGACGCTCAATTTGTGCACATATCCTCGATTAGGCCAAAAGGGTGGGAAACTTACATGCTGTGGCAAAAGGGTGTCCAGCTCGTTGGTGAAGCTGATGTACGCATGGCGTGACACATGGTATGTTCTGTGGGCTCGCTCATAGAGGTGTGCCATGGTAGGGGCGACAACTGCGTCTCCTTGAAAAAACCAAGGTTGTGGGGGATCAAGCTGATGCGGTCTCCTAACTAGAAGCCTCTCCCACATCCAAATCTGCAAAAAAAGAGTGGAAACATGAATGTTAATCACTTTTGTTAAGAAAAAACATTGAATTGTAGTGGAAACTTGTACAACTTTGCTTTATTACCTGCAACAGTGTGATGCACCCTGACATTGTAGCGTGCGCACCTCTAGGACGGCGGCAAGCCTCGCAAAGCTGACGGTACAGGAAGGCAAGTATAGCCGAGCCCCAACTCCTATTGCCGGCATCCTCCCAGTTCAAAAGGCATGTGATGTACATCCAGGACGCCGTGTCTCCAGTGCCGTTAGGGAAGAGAACCGTACCAAATATGTGGAGGACGTAGGCCCGACAGTAGTATGTCATAGTCTCGGTGTCTACGTTGGGTGGGCACTTCCAAAACTGCTAACGAAGCCACCTCAGGGACACCCCACTACTGCGCCATTTCTTGCCATCCTCAACTGCCACTAGGGGCCATCCCAAGAAGTGCTCAACCCGCTATTGCCATCCTTCGAACTCCGTGTCTCCTGTCACTGGGAATCCTCGGATTTTGACTCCAAGGATCATGGCAACGTCCTCGAGAGTGACCATCATCTCCCCGCATGGTAGGTGAAAGCTATATGTCTCCAGACGCCACCGATCTATCAACGCCGTCAGCGCCGCTGGGTTGAAAGGTGGCGTGCCTCGACGACAAACATGAGCAACGGTAGCAAGGTTCGCCAGCTTTAGGAGGGGCATGTACCTCTCGTCGTAGACCATGGTCGTAGAGGCCTCATGTGTCATTGGCCTCAGCACATTCAAAACCTGCAAAAAAAGACAAGCATGAAAAAGTATTAGTTCATGTCACTTTATAAAGAGCATGGACTATAGAGCAAAACATGAACAATGCAATGTTTCATACGAATTGTTGAATATACCTCTCTGTTCTCGATCCTCCGAGCCCGGTGGTGCTCATCGAACCTTGGATCAAGAAGGGGGAACCGATCCATCCTGCAACATAAGCAATGCCAAAGCATTAGTATAAGTTAAAGCATGTGTATGTGGTACGAAGTAACATAAAAATAAAAAAATAAAAGTAAACCAATGTACTATTACACAAAGCAATTCTAGTAGCTAGCTTGGTGGATACCTGTTGTCTAAGTAGTTCAGGACATTTTCTCTTATTGTGGCCCGGCTTATGGCAACCAGAGCAACGGCTCTTTTGGGTGTCCTCTACAAAATGTCTCCCAACCTTACTCGTGGTTGATCTACCTTTCGTGGCTCGGTCCATGTCCATCCTGAACCACTTCCGCCGCCTAGGTCCTCTACTCTTCCAGAGTAAACCAAGATCAGCCACATACTTGGGGCCATCATAAGTAGGCCATTGACTCTCATCAAGAAATGGCTCGAACTGAGGATTCCAGGTGCTCATTAGGTTCCTCAAAGAGAACTCCACGGCCATACGGGGAGGGACCTCAGCGTCAACACATCTAAGGCGATATGCTGTAATCATGTGGGAGCAAGGCCTATGGTATATGATCGGTTTTCCACACGTACACTTGTTCTCATTGATCACTACTTTATGTTTTCGAGCACCCCGGTCTTCACCACCAATGTTAGTTCCACCACCCTCTAGAATCTCATATCCATGGTTGATCGGATCAAAACATGAACCCTTCTGTCGTTTAGACTTTTTCTTTGAGAAAGCTAGTTCCTGAGATGCTAAAAGTGGCCAAGCTTTGCCTGCTGTCCATAGAGACCTCGCATGCTTCTTCCTCGAAACGAACCAAGAATTCAACTTGTAGAAGGTGAATGAGGCAATAGCAGTCACAGGCAGACCACGACAACCTCTTAGAAGGCTGTTGAACATCTCTGCGATGTTACTAGTCATGAAGCCCCATCTCCAACCACCGGTGTCATATGCAAGTGACCACTTATCCTTCGACGCCATCAACTCGCTCAAGAATTGCCTGCCATCAACATTTGTGGCTAACTCTAGGGCATCTAACTTGTCTTTGAATAATTGAACCTCTTGCTGCCTGCAAACCTCCTCAAATAATTTAAAGTTGTCCTTTGTGTGATCACGCCTTATAAGATTCTGAGCAAGGTGTCTGGTGCACCACCGGTGATGTATTTGGCCGTAACCAGGAATCTCTTGTTCTACGGCATTCAGAATGCCAGCATGCCTATCGGATATCACACAAACATCATGTCCCAGACCAATTACCACTTGTCTTACTAGCCTGAGAAACCAACACCAACTATCTATGTCCTTCTTCCAAACAATCGCAAAGGCCAATGGCACAAGCTGGTCCTCTGCATTTGTCCCAATACAAATAAGCATTATGCCTTCAAATTTCCCTGTAAGAAAGGTCCCGTCAATTGAGACGACGGGCCTGCAATGCTTGAATGCTTCGATGCTCTGCCCGAACGCCCAAAACGCCCTTCCAAATACCTAGCTACCATTCCTTGTTTCACCCTCCTTAGGTAAATACTCGAAGTGCATCCCAGGATTTACAGCCCTCATTGCGTTCAACATTACAGGGAGGCGCTCATAAGCTTCTTCCCAATTTCCAAATATTATTTCCAGTGCACGCTGCTTTGCCCTCCATGCTTTCCCATACTTGACATAGTAATTGTACCATTGGAAGATGATCTCAACCAACGCAGATACCGTAATGGTTGGCATATGCTTCACCACGGGGCATAATTGCCTTGCATTGAACCTAGAATTGAGCTGCAGATGGTTCTCTTCTTCCTCAGCAGTGGCACAAATATGTGGTTGCTTCACTGAGGTAATCTTCCATTTGCCTGCCTTCGTCTTCCTAGCACATACTCTCCAACCACACTGTTGTTCTTCACAAGCAACAGTGTACCTCTTCTCCTTGAATGAATTGATGACCCTAAAAGGTCGGTTGTGTACAATGGAGTACTCTTGCAACCATGATTTCAACTCATCCATGGTAGCAAACAATATGCCCTTCCGTATGATGAGGCAACCGCTAACATCAGGCACAGTTGTATCACTTGGCCCACCATCAGCTACTGCCCTATGACCATGGCTAAGGTCCTCGAAATCACCAACTAGTGGATCTCTCCAAGGCAAGACCCTAGACAATATCTCTATTTTCCTAAAATTCAGACGACCAACAGGGCGATCGTCATCAGAGTCTTCGGCTATCTCCTCTACGAAGGATTCATCATCTCCAGCTATCTCCATGTCAAAACGGTTCGTAGCCCTAGCATCACCAAAGTCTTCTTCACCACTAAGATCATCTTCGTCGCTAAGCTCATCCTCAATAGAAAAGTCTCCGCTAGCGTCGTCTAAACCTTCTTCTGCATCAACAATTACATAATCATCATCCTCTTCATCACTATCATGATTGCCCTCACCATCGGCAACTGGATTCTCTTCCTCATCTCCACCGTAGCCTAGTTGTGTGACAAGTATTTCTTCTTCAGGCAAAGGACCATAACCTATGTGAGCGGGGGAAGATAGCCATGCTTCGAAGTTATCATTTCCTAAGCCGGACTCCTTACTACTAAATCCAAAGATCGCACTTCTGAGACCAATACAACTGCCTTGTAATCATTCCATTCAGTCTCGCTTGTAATTTTGAGCAACCGCTTGATCCGAGGACCCTTCGATGACCCAACATATATGACACCTTCAAACTGAATATGCACGTCTCATTCATTCCAGCCTAACTTAACCTTGACTCGCTCCACTAACTGGGTCAAAGATGGTGTTTCAGAAAAAATCAACAACTCCTCACACATGTTCAGAAATTCCAAACTATCATCTCTTGTCCTAACAATACGGCCTCCATGATGCAACCTCACTAATTTATCCATCTACAGCCATCACACAACAAGTAGTGTCACATATCAATATATCATGCGAGTTTCAATCCAATAAGTAGAAACTAAAATATATCATTTCATCTTTTTTTAACCCCAACAACATAATCATTTCTAGTCATAACAAATTGAAATGTAATGACCAACAAATAAATAAAATACATAGTAGCCCTAATGACCAACAAATAACTAACCCTAATGACACCTACAATAAACAAAGAACCCTAATGACCAAAATAATTAGAAACCAAACTAACCTAACATGTTCATCACATAAAACAGTTAAACAACAATGCACTTAATCATCCTAAGCCATACATTTTGCAAATGCAAACATAAATATACCAAAACACCATACAACCATGATTCCACATGATTAGGGACAATGTAAGCACATCTACGCGGATAGAATGGAGGAGGGGAGGGACTATTACCTCGAGGAAGCTTCGGGAGCTGAGATTGTGGCACCGGGGGTCGATTTTGGAGCCTAGGGTTTGGTGGCGGCGCGGGGGAGAAGAGAAAGAGAGGGAGGCCGGCGGTTTCAGAATGGAGGGAGGAAGAAGAAGGGGCCTCGGCGCGGCCTAAAGGGACCAGACCTCGGCGTTGAGTCGGGCCACGCCGAGGTCTGGAGGCTCGGCGTTAAGGGACCCAACGCCGAGCTTCTGGGCCACCGTGCTTTGTTGGGCCGCCTGGGCCGCGCTCCGGGTGGGTCCAGTAGCTCGGCGTGCAGTCCTGCCGCGCCGAGGTTGGGCACTTGGCGTCGGCGGACACGACGCCGACATCTCGGACCCACGCGCCACCGTGTCGACGACGACCCTGGTCGTCCGTGATGTGGCAATACCTCGGCGTTGAGTGACACGACGCCGAGCCTCATATCTCGGCGTTATGTGCTAAGACGCCTAAAAATGGTCTATTTTCAGAAAATATTTTGGCGTAAGTATTTTTCTAAAAATTATTTTCAAAAAAGACCAAAATACGAAAATTTCACCTGGATCATGCGTGGCTATGCCTATGCGTTCTGATAGTACGGTATCCAGCGACCAGCGATCGCCGGCCGGCCGGCCGCGAACGCGCCATGTCCCGCGCGGGGCCGGGGGCCTGGCCGGCGTTCGGGTCGCCGGGATGCGTGCGGGGAGCTTCACGGACATCGTACTTGCCCGATCAAGTAACCTCCTCTTTCCGATATTTGATTCACTCATGGACCAATCCAAATTCCAATCAGCAGCTTTCGTGGACGTACGCTTCCCAACGGCTCGTGACAATCGGCCTGTTCGCTGGTTGGTTTCTAGGCTGGTTTGGGCTGGCTGGTACTGGTTTATTGTGAGAGAAAAATACTGTTGGCTGGCTGGTTTGGGCTGGCTGAAACCAACAAGCGAACAGGCTGAATACGCGAAGTAGTAGTACGTTCGAATGGTCCCGTTTGACGCAGTTTCAGCAACACCTTGGTGAACTATTCTAAACTGTTTTTTTGTCAGTCTATTTTTTTAAAACAGTTTTACTCATGAAACTCCTTAAATCATGCTCTTACATGGAAATAAGTGGAATGAAGCTGAAAATAGTAGTTTTTCATAGATTCGTCTTAGCTTACTGGCCCATTGTGTACGGATGCCAGATTTGCCCACGCGCGGACTCAGCTGCTGGGCACAGGCGCCATTGCTGTCAAGGTGCTGCCGTGGCCGTCGGGTCTTGTGGTGTCCGGGACGCAGACGTCGGGGCGCGGCCGCCGGGGTTGCGCGGTGTCCGTGGCATGGCTGTTGGGGCGCGCAGGATGCAACGCGGGTGGGTGGGAGACGCGGCCGTGAGAGGCATGGCAGGCTGCTGGGCTTGTGGGCGTGTGCGTCGGGAACAAATACCATGTGAAGAAGATGAGGAAAAATAGAGAAGAAAAGAAAATCTAAGGGTGCTATTATTGTAATTTTTCCCATCATGTGAAGGGGTCACGAAAACAGCTTAGTTGTTTTACCAGTAAAGTTGCTCGATGAGCTAAAAAAAAACAGTTTCACTAGTAAAGCTGAACTCTACCAAACAAAAATATATCTGCAGACAATATAGACATAGTAGTAGCATATACGAAGGCAATACGTACGTGGCTCATATAAAACTCAATCTCTACTTAGGGCCTCTTTGGCACGATTTATGTCGGCTTCGGCTTCATCTATTTTGCGCAAATCGAGGCACTGTAGCGTGAAGCCGTTTTGTAAGCCGGGATTAAAATGAACTAGAAGCCGAAAAAGCCAGTTTTTCTAGCTTCACCGACTTTGGCTTCACCGGTAAAGCCGTTTTGGATGAGCCGTGCCAAAGGGGCTTTAATATTCCAATAATGACAACGCCCGAATATATATGGACCTTCCCACGATCTATCATCTATGCACTATGCATGGTTCACCGTTCACGTGCAAGCTAGTAGAGCGCTGCGCGATATATGGACGCGTAGTACGATGGCTTATGATGCGCTTGAGAAGGCACTGCGCACTGTGGCGGTCCGTGCTACTAGTGTGCTTATTGAAACAGCAACAGCAGCAGTTGCAGATCGTGCCGCGCGAAGGGCCGCGTCCAGGCCAAGGACGGCGGCGGGCGCGGGAACCGCAGCGTCCAGCGAGGCATCCTCTCCATCACTTGTTCAATCTCGGCACTAACGGTCCTGCTCAGATACTCAGATAGTCCACCATCACTTTCGACCGCTGCTACAAGGTCGCCACTCGGATCCACAATTGCTGCATGCACCATTAAACGGATCAAGCATGTGTTGGCACATAACATTGGTCGTACCAACAAAAGCGACGACAGTACAGAAAGGACATGCTCAAAATTAGGGATAAATGGGACCAAAAATAGGAGACAAGCGTTTATAACGATAGAAGAGAGCTGGAATACGCTCTCATGTATAATGGTCAATGGGGTCAAAGCCACACCGCACAGTCACTCTTAACCAAGTATAGGATATTATCAATTTGGATTAACTCATTCAAACCTTGTAATGAATATTTTGATTCCTAAATAATCTCAAGGGAAAAAAATTTAACTAAAAATTTTTAGATTCACTGTCGTGTTAAGTTTTTTTAGAGACGGTCAAACGTAAATTTTACAGAGGTCTAGGCAGCCGCCCTTGTTGGTAGGTCTATGAAAACTAGTATTAGCAGAGGCAGTGGTAGAAGGAAAGCCCGCATATGAAACGATATTTTTAAGAGATCAATGTCTCTTATAATGCCCCCTCTAGAAATAAAAAACAAAAAATTGAACCCCTTCCTACTGCTCTGGCTTGTGATCTTGCCCGGCTAGAGCAACCTTTAGGGGTCATTCACAACTTCCTGAAGAGAGATACAGAGATGTAGTGTCTTAGCAGTTCGGACTAGCACCCAAGGAAACTAAGAATTACCTTAGAGGTATGGGTTGGCACTCAAGAAATATGCATTTCCTTGGAGATTTTCTACAACTTCCAAAGGTAATGATATTATTCTTTGGGGCTCAATTTCGCTCTTAAGAAAAAAATTTGGCCGCCAAGAATATTATATTTTTTTTGGTATTGAGAGTCCGATTTCTAGATAAATTGAATTGCATGGCGTGATCATTAAATAAATCGCTAAGCCATAAATCATCGAAATAACCACATAACAAGTTGAACGTCCAGTTGTAAGGTATGGTATGTTTGCAAGTTATATATATACATTGGAGATGTGGTGATGCTTGATCTATTGGTCCCGTTTATTAGACGACTAGCGTTAGCGTACGGGGGGTTGGCAGCTGCTACTCCATAGGTAATATCCATAGTAGGTCTTGTTTAGATACGCATGTATTCATCTCAATTCACATGCATTGAAATGGATTGAAGTGTAATTAAACTAAATTCTATTCCATTCCACTCCAACACATGTAAATTCCATTCATTCCACCTCAACACATGTGGATTGCAGTGAATACACGTACATCTCAACAAGGCCGTAGTAGATCGATAATCCAGTGAGCCGTGGGAATGACGACGACGACGAGGAATGCACTGCGCGCTCCATTAACACGACCGACGCGCGCGTTTATAGCCTGTTCCGCGAATCTCTGACGGCGCAGCACGTACTATGCATGTGCTCAATTGTTACTACAAGCTGATCGACCATTTGTTAGAGCTCACTAGAGCTGTGGGTATTGAACCGGGCGGTGGTAGTGCGTGTCAGAGCTAGCGATAGCTGCAAGAGAGCGAACACAAACGACATGCGTGCAGTCAGAGCAACGGTAGGCAAATTTACGACAGGTACGAGTGAGGAGTGACTGAGCCGACCGGCATATCCATGCATGCTCACTGCTGCGCTGCGCAGAGGATCGGATACGTATATCATCTTTCATCTCATCTGTATATCTCATCTGCTGGCCCGTGTATCCAAATACTCGATGTGATATTTACTAAACTTTAATACTACTTAGAGCCTATTTAGTTCACTCCTCAAATTTAGTGACTAAATTTTAGTCATTTTTAATCACTAAAATGTCAAACACCCCACTAGAGTTTATGGGTCACTAAAGTTTAGTGACTTTTAGTCACAAAGAGATAGCTAAAAGTAACTAAAGTGTATATGGAATAGCTGCTATAGTGGGTGGAACCAAATAGGGATCACTAAACTTTATAGAGGTCACTAAACTTTAGTGGTTACTCGATGAATGTATCCAGGACAGCAGGGCTAGCTTGATTACTAATTAGGCCTCCCTAAAGCAGACGCGGATTAGCTTTATATACTACGTACTATTTGGGAAAAGGTCAAGGGCGAGAGATCGATGCATGCATGCAGCTGTCGCTGGCAGCAAATAATGCGGAGGACATGAACAACAGCTTAGAGCGCGCTGTGCGCGCGCGGTGCTCCTTTACAGGCGGAAAGAGAGAGGACAGAGGAGAGGACTAGAGGAGGGATCGAGAGCGCAGCAAGCGTGATGGACCGGAGCCGCGTAGGATGAGCAGTGCCGACTGACGATGGCCACCATGTAATGTCCAGCGCGCGTCGCGATCTGAGTATCAGACCACCGTTTTCTGCCCGCCGGCCTACTCCATGCGTGCCTCGGCCGTGCTCGCACTGTGGCAGAGGGCACAATGTGGTGTGTGGGCATGTGCATGCATGCATATGGTGATAACAATAACATGCGGTGAGGTTGTTTGCTTCTGCATGCGTAGTCAGAGTAAATTGCAACGTACTTTCGGCTGGTTTCCATCTGAGTCCTTGAACTAAAAATGCTACCATCCAGGTTCTCCATCTATCTGTCTCGTGCACCAACGATCCAAACATGCCATGCGCGCACCAGGAGCTGACGTGGACATGCCACCGTGGATCTTCCTTGCATGGATCTTCGAACGCACCCACGCATGTGTGCTGGGCACAGGTGCATGCACGTACGTCGGCTTCGGATCTTCACGTGCGCGCTCAGGAGCCACATTGCAGGCTCGGCCTCGGATCTTCACGTACAGCAGCCACGTCCGGCGCCTGATCTGACGTCCGGTCTTCGTGTGTACGTACGCCTCCCTCCGGTCCTCCACGCGCACGTACGGCAGCCACACGCTCTCGATCGCCTTCGTCTTCGCCTTGCATCTCCACGACCGGCGACGGGTACATCTCCAATCGCGGCGTGTTCAAGCACTGGCACGGCTTCGCGTCTTCTCCATCACGAGCTTCTGGTTCGGCGCCGGCGTACGTATCATGGGTACTACGCCGCGCTGCCTAACTTGCAGCGTACGCATATATAGTCCATGTTCTCCGGGATAATACGTATCACGCTTGCACACATAGGCACATAGCCACATAGGCGCGTATTCCGGCCAGCACGAGCTGTATCCCTACACGTAAGGACGCTGGATACGAGGCTGGCCAATGACCATCTAGGGCCATAGTGGCTTGCTTCTTCACCTGCATGTACGTACGTGACAAGCTTATACAGGTGTACGCGTACGTATATACTGCGAATTTTAATCTGACAAAAATTCATCAAACACCGGGTCATGGCGGCCGCGTGCTCGTCGACGAGCTTGGTGGCCTCCCTGAGTTCCCTCTCGGACTCGAGTTGAGCAGGCGCTTGGCCCTCGACAGCAGCGGCGCCACGGCGGTGCCGCGCATGGCGCAGAGCCACGAAGCGGCGGAACACGTCCTGCAGGTCGACGACCGCGCCGGAGTCGGCGGCGGCCGTGAGGACCGGCAGGACGCGGGACTCCACCCCCTGTGCGACGATCCCGAACGCTTAGGACCAGACCGTGACGCTGCCGAGCTCTAGGCCGTCGACGTTGAAGATGCCGCGGCCGAGGAGGCCCCCGAGCAACGCCGCGAAGGCCTTCCGATCCCCTTGGGGAAGTTGTCGTAGTTGGTCCGCAGCATGTACTCGACGTTGGCCGGACTCCCGGAGAAGGTGCGGTCGCTCGAGACGGAGAATAGGGTGCCCGTCGTGCGCGCGGGCGCCGTGATGGCGCTCGTCGAGGTGCTCGCGTCAGCCGCCTCGGCCCCCTCGGACACGGTGGAATGTCCAATCTCGCATATCCACGTCAGCTCCTGGCGCGCTCGTGGCGTGTTTTGGACTATCGGTGCACATAACCGATTGATCGAGGACTTAGATGGTAATATTTTTAGTTCAAGGACCTAGACAGGAATTCACAGATAGTTTAAAGACCTAGGAGTACGGTGTAATTTACTCATATAGTAACATTGCTCAGGGGACATATAGAACTTTAGAAGAGAAGAGAAACTTTAGCAGTTTTTTTTTTAGAGAAAGGGAACACGCACACGCTCCAGCTTCATGCACGCGCTCCAACGTGTGACGAGATGTAACGGTGTAGCCCAATGGGCTCGTAGAAACATGCCTGCGAAAATTGGTTCGTGGGCTGCATTATTCGCCTGGGCTGGGACTGCTAAGGCTCGCGTAGCGTCGCCGTCGCAAAAAAAAATGTAGAACAAAATTCGGAAGCCTCGACTGAAGAATAATATCAGAGCCAGGTTTCAATCCTGGGGCCTGTGGGTTATGGGCCCACCACGCTTCCGCTGCGCCCCTCTGATGGGTGTGTTGGAATCCCTGTTTAACATTCTTTCAAAGAATGACAGAGCAACCACAGTTGTTGACTAGTTTGCATTTTTGGTTCTCGAATTTAACTACCAAATACTCCCTCACACGTTCCAAATTGTAAGTACTTCTGCTTTTCTAGTTAGATCTACATTATATCTAGACACGATAAAATTTATGTATCTAAACAGCCAAAACGACTTACAATTTAGAATGGAGAAAGTATAATCGTGCATTGCACCGGTGTTCAGCACAGATGCTATTGTTTTAAATTTTTGGTTCTTTATTACTTTAACTAGCAAATATACTTATGCGTTGCGATGGGCGTTTGACTTATTTCGTGGTTAAATAGACAACTTGTGACTTGAAGATTTATTTAATCTGCCTTTAACGATCATGTGATGTGTTTCAGTTTGCCTAGGCTTCCATATTGTGCTTGGGTGCGTTCTGCTCTAACTCGTATGAGTACAAAAAGTTTAGACGAGATTTATCAATGATGGTGTCATGCGTTCCAATTCGTTTTAGGACGGACTGTGCACCATGTCTAAGCACTTAACTCATATGGATGTGTAAGAGAGTGTTAAACTATGGAAACACACTTCGTATTTTTATTTGTTTTGGAATCGGACTCAGCACTGTGCTTCAACATGCTTCTATAACTTGTGAAGAACGAAGAAATCTTTCGCGCTTTAAACCGATATATGCATAGATCAACATGATGCCATGCGATCATATATACTTTTGTTATCTTTTTTTTAAGTGGTCAATCTTTTAGGTTTAACTAAACTTGCAGAAAATATTAGCAACATTTGTATCTCTAAATAGATTTATTATGAAAATATATTCAACGATGATACTAATTGTATATCATAAATATTAATATTTTATATATATATTTATCAAAATTGAATACATTTGATTTATCGATAAATGAGAATGACAGTGAAAAAGGGGCGGAGGGGTAATAAGTCAATAATAAAGGCTCTCCTAGTTAAACGTCTAACTTTGAGGGATTAGTTAAGGTGGCCCAGGCATATTTTGCTTACCAAACGTCACGATGATATAATTTTTGTTCCGTGGGTCAATGGGTCAGTGGGTACGGTGCAACTATACCATAACCTCTGCCACGTATTATTTATGTTGATAATAAGTGATTAGTTAATACCAAATCCAAATTAGAATACCATCTTTTCCCAGACAGGGTCAGCTCATTTCAGGGTATGTAGGAAAGAACAACTAGAAAGGATAAGAGAGAATCATAAAGAAAACCTATGAGAAAAATAACGATTTTCTATGTTGCTTTTGCTAATAAGAAGAATCTTTTTGCAAGTTACAGTTACGTTTCCGGTATTCGGAGGAAAGTGTCGTGGCATACCTAGAACTCCACCAGTACATCACGCCATGATTTTTCATATACTCTTATATATTTTCTAAAAGACCGTTTTGTGTCTTGTTATTCGTCTTTGTACTACCTTTTATTTTTTCTCAAGATATATATGATGTGAGGTACTCTTCTGAGCGACATTATAAAAAAGAGAGGTTTGTTACGGTGCTTAGAAGGAACCACCGGTTCCTCCCGTCAAAATTATTTACCATATGTGTTAATTAAGAAAATTAATTAATTATAATTAAGGATAGTTTAGTACTTTTCCTACAGTACATAATCTCTAACTCCCTAGCGGTGGCTCCGGGGTCTCTGGGACCACGCGGACACGGCGGCACCGCCGTCATGCTCATAGGCAACAAGACCGACCTGGCGCCGCGCCACCTCCGCACCGTGCCGCGTGGGGATGCCGCCGCGCTCGCGGAGCAGGAGGGCCTCTCGTTCTTCGAGACCTCCGCGCCGTCAGCAGGAAGGCGCTGGCCGCGGCCGCGGTGGATGAGGACGCGCCGACGGCGGGCGCCGTTGGGGAGGGGCAGACGACGCCGAGCTCCGGCGGCCTCACGATGCTGAGCTCCGACACGAGGAGACGCTGAGCTCCGACACGAGGAGGCTGAGGGCCACGCGCACGTCCATCCGAGCCACCATGGCTGCCTTCTCTCTCTCATCTCAAAGCCTAGGTAGCAGCGACTAGAAGTAGCTAGCCAGAAGCCCAGAACACCTCGTCCATGGCGATGGCCTCTGCGGCTTCCTCCTGCACGGACGGCACATGGTGGGTGTACGCGCTCCCGGCGCTGCTCGGCGGACACCCTGTGCGCCCACCTGGCCCTCCTGGCCGGCCTGCTCTTCCTGGTCATCGTCTCGGCGGCTCTGCTGGAGTGGGCCGTGTCACCGGGCGGGCCGGCGGCGTGGGCCGCTCTGCCTCGCGCGTAGGCTGCCGGCGAGCGCAGCCACTCTACCTCGCGCGTAGGTCTTTTTTCCGATTCAGAGAAGTAACTCCCGCTAAAATACTGTTATACCCTCCAAAATTAATTAGAAACCAGTTTTAGTTCTGGCCCATAAGAGCATCTCCAAGAGTTTCCTAAACTTTCCACCTAAAAACACTATGTTTTTCAACTCCTAAAAAGATATTAAGAGAAAAAAAAGAAGCTCATCTCCAATAGTACCCAATATTCCACTCCTAAAAAAAATTAAAATTTGGTCCACTTAAGTTTTTTCTTTTTCGGCAATTTTTTCCGTGCGAGAGTCTTCGAGGCCGCCGCCGCTCCTCCTTCATGCTCTAGCGCCGTGCAGTTCCAACCGGCCGTGGCCACCACCTCCCAGCCACAGACTGGCGGCACCTCCCAGCAGGCCGACCATACCTCCCGACCTTGAGCCACAGGCCGCCGGCCACCAGTCAGGGAACTAGCCATCAGCGGAGCAGCAGTATTTGCCGGCCAGTAGCAGTTCAGTACCATCAGCAACCATCGGCAGAGGACAGTACCATGAAGCGGCCATCAGCAGAGCTGATGCAGGCAAGCAGTAGCACAGTACCATGCAGCAGGCAAGTAGTCCAATGCAAAAAAAAAAAAAGTTGCTGGCTGCCGGCCACCAAGACAAGCTAGCAGCAGAGGAAGATGGCACGTAGATGGTGTAGTTCTTCATCCGCTGGAAGATGGCGCGGCTCGTCAGCACGGCGCTGATGATGACGCTCAGGCCGGGCTCCGTGAGCACGATGTCCGACGCGCCCCGCGCCGCGTCCGTCTCGCGTCCGCCACCCCGATCCCGATGCCCGCCTTCTTCAGCGCGGGCGCCCGCAGATGTGCTTCCGTTCCTGCAGCCACCGAACGATCTCATACTTGTGCTCCGGGAACATGCCCGCGAACCCGTCCGCCTTCTCGATCAGCTCGTCCACGGCGGCGGCAGCGTGGATAAGACCAACGAACGGCAAAATACCAGAACGACGCAGTTGATCGATGGAGTTTTTACCTCTTCCTTGGTCGGCGGCGGCGAAGATCCTCTGCCCTCGATGAAGAACATGTTAGTTGATCTCCACCAATAGGCCCAACGGCCTATTGGGCCCTATCTCTGCTCCCTGATCGGGGGAGCCCAACCCTAACTCGGTTGGAGGGCCCCTGTCGCACGGCACACATAAAAGGAATGTGGGGTTGAGGGCTCGGACTACGAGGTTGACCGGAGCCGCCACACCCACCGAAAGAGAAACCCTAATCCGATCCTAAAGCGTGCTGCCAGCGACGGGATGGCCCACCGACTCCGCCGTCTCCCCTGCAGGTCACCGCCGGCGCTACTGGACTTCTCGCCGGCGCTGGACGTCTTCTACACCGCGGCACCGGCTACGGTGTATCTACCAAAAGGGCGAGGAGCCTACCCTGATGCTACGGGTTACACAGAGGTACGAATCTACGTTTTAACAATAGCATCAGAGCCAGGTTACTAAGTGTGTAACCCTAACCCTAATTGGGTAAAAGTAAAAGAAAGAGAGACCGGCTCATGGTGTACCGGTTATCACCGCCACCGCGCGTGGGGGAAAGGAGCCGCACCGTTCGACGGCGCACGGCAAAAGTAAAGGACCGAACAGATCAAGTTCGGATCTAAGGAATGAAGAAGGATGGGTTCAGTTTTGGCCGAACTCTAAGACCTAACCCTAGAAAGAATCCCATCACTAATCGGTTCAATCCGAGAAGAAAGAAAAGGAACCCTAACCCTAGATCCATACGGATCAGAGAAGAAATAGGGCCCTAGGCTCACAGAGCCGAAACCCTAACCCTAGAACGGGGATAATCTGTTCGGGTAAACAAGGGAAAAAGAAAAGAAATAAAAGAGAACAGAACCTAACCCTAGATCCATTCGGATGTCAAAGAAAAGAAAGGAAAAACAGAAAAGAAAGGGGAAAAGAACAGGGTCGGCATACGAACCCTAAACCTAACCCTAGACGGATCCTCATCCCTAACCGGTTGAATCCGAGAAGAAACAAAAGAAATCAAAGAAAAGAAGAGAAAGGAATCAAAGAAACCCTAACCCTAACCCCATTCCCCACATCAGTTCGGATGAGAGAAGAATCAAATCGAAAAGAAATTGGGGAATAAGAAAGGGAAGGGAGAAGAAACCCACCCGAACCGGCCCTTGGCCGGCGCGGGAGAAGAAAGGCCGAACCGGGGCTGCGGCTCGCCGGGCTCGGCAAACGGGGGCACCGCGGCCAGGCCACTCGACGGCGGCGTGCTCACCCGTCGGGGAGCACGCGCGCCGGCGAGGGGGCCGGCGACGGCGCCGTGGCTCGCTGCTCACTCCCGCTCGATGTCCTCTCGGTGGCTGCGGCTGCGCTGAGGAAGAGAGAAGAGAGAGCGGCGAGCGAAGAGAGAGAAGGGCAAGGGGCGAATGAAGCTAGGGTTTTTCCCGGGCGCGCGGCGTCGGGGTTTTTTAACTGCGCGAAATCGACGCGCAGCCGTCGATCCCCATCGGACGGCTCAGATCGAGCGGGCTGGCTTTCAGCCCAGGCGGCAGCGCGCGCCAGGCCGAATTCCCGGCCCAGGCCCAGGTTGCGGCCTGGGCGTGGGGGAGAGCGTGGGAAGCGCCCACGCGGGCGTGGGCCGTGGGCCGCCTTGCCATTTTGGGTCGACACAGGAAAAGCAAGGGCCCAGTTTCGGTTTTTTCTTTTTCCTGGAAAATTGAAAATACAAATTGGCTCAAAAGAAAAATAGAAAAAGGTATTTTACCTGTGGGTAAAATTCAAGAAATTGAGCATATGTTTTCCGCTGCGAAAGAAAAGTTCATCCTCCAGTGATTTTGAACCGACATGATATTTAACTGGAGAAAAGAAAAGATTTTCCAGAAAATGTTTATTCCCTGGAAATTGATTAATGGATTAAAGAAAATAGAAAAAGAAATTTTCCCTGTGGGTAAAATTAAAGGAAAAGAGAGTTTTCCCACAGCTAAAGAAAAGTATATTCTCCAGTTATATTGAACCAACATGCTATTTACTTGGAGAAAAAGAAAAGGTTTTCCGCTGCTAAAGAAACTGTTGATTCTCCAGTTATTTTGAACCAATGTGGTATTTAATTGGAGAAAAAGAGTTTTGATATAATTACGATGTTGTTATTTTCTGACCAACGTTGTTAATAACAGTATCGTAATGATAATGATTTATGCATTAATTCTGCTTCTGCCCAACGGTGATGTAGAATTAGTGTATAAGAAAAGTTGATAATTTTAATGATTTATGCATTGATTCTACTTCTGCCCAACGATGATGTAGAATTAATGTGTAAGAACAATTGTGAAAGTTAATGATTTATGCATTAATTCTATTTTTGCCCAACGGTGATGTAGAATTAATATATAAGAATAGTTGTATGTTTTGATTTTGACCAACGTTGGAATCAAGGCATGCAAATGGTGTTATTTCTATGTTAAGAAAAGTTTTAACCTATTTTTTCATCTTGTTTGAGGTGGACTGGGTAGTCACCTCACCGTGTTCCACTGGGTTTGTGGCACCGGTGAGGGAGACAAAAGTGAATGATGCCATTTGGGCAACTAAAGAGAGGGATTTTGAACCCCAAAAGATATCCTATGACTCCTTGCGCATAGGAAATGAATCACTACCAACAAGAAAAAGTTTGGCTGTGATAAAGAACATGATTGAACCTGCAATTGTAGGCTAAATCCCAGAGTGTGACACGGTCACTGAGTACCTCGATAGAATAAAGAGTCAGTTCACTGGCTCTTCAAAGACATATGCTACTCAGCTGAAGTGGTGGCATAAGAGAGCTCACGATGCGTTGTCGAAATTATGGCACTATCGTTCAGGCCATATTTCGAGGGGGAGAATAGAAAGACAAGTTAAGAATGATGTTCTTCCTCCATTAGAGCTCTCAGATTAAGAACAATGCAGAGAATGCATAAAAGAAAAGTATGTAAAGAAAGATGCTAAATGAAGCGTAGGAATTTTATAGATTATTCACACAGACATCTGTGGTCAGTTTCCTGTAAAGAGTGTGGATAGTTATGATCCATTCACAGATGATTACTCCCATCATGACTATATTTATCCAATCAAAGAAAGAAAAGATGTATTGGATAAATTTAAGATATTAAATATTAAAGACAGTCAGGTCTGACCGTGGAGGAGTACTACGGTCAGCATACCCTAAAAGAATGGCATAGTAGCCCAGTATTCTACACCGGGCGAACCTCAGCAGAATAGAGTAGCTAAAAGAATCAATCGTACCTTGATGGATATGGTGGGCAGTATGATAAGTTACTCCACCTTACAATTGAGCCTGTGAATGGAGGCGTTGAAAACGGCCATTCATATTCTCAATAAAGTACCAGAAAAGTCGGTGCCCAAAACGCCGTATGAGTTGTGGACAGAAAATGTACCCTCACTAAACCACTTGCGTGTGTGTGGGGGAGCCCTGCTGAGGCTAAAGTATTTAACCCAAACATTGGGAAGTTATATCCTAAAACAGTAAGTTGTCATTTATTTGGCTACACAGAAAAGTCATAAGGTTTTCGTTTCTACTGTCCAGAGAGATATACAAAGTTTGTGGAAACGAGACATGCTGTCTTCCTAGAGGACGAATTGATGAAGGGGAGCATGGTAGCTCGAGAAATTGACCTTGAAGTGAAGCGGGTGTAAGCGCCCACTCCAATGATTCATGAGCCAATTTTCTCACTACCTGTTGTAGCTGCACCGACAGTGCTAGATACTATGGTGCCAGCACCTGTTGTTATTTCACCTGTAGCAACAATGAATGAAAATGAGGAACCTGTTCTTCAGGATTCTATAGAACCTATTGCCACACATGAGGGGGAGCAACAACAGCCTCAAACAGAAGATGTGCCAAAAGTGGAGGCCCCTAGAAGGTCTCAAAGAGTTAGAAAATCAGCTATTTCTGCTGATTATGAAGTGTATAACACTAAGTAATTTCAAATGGAGGATGATCCCACCTCATTTGAAGAAGTCATGAGAAGTGATCATTCATCAAAGTGGCTTGAGGCCATAGAAGATGAAATGAAATCGATGAATGTCAATAAAGTTTGGGTTTTGGAAATAATTCCTAAAGGAGTCAAAACAGTAGGCTATAAATGGGTCTACAGAACAAAACTTGGCTCTCAAAGGAATATAGAGAAATATAAAGCGCGACTTATGGCAAAAGGCTATATGCAAAGAGAAGGGATTGATTACAATGAGACTTTTTTTCCAGTCTCATGTAAAGTTTTCTTCAGAATCATAATGGCATTAGTGGTACATTACGATTGAAAATTACATCAGATGGATGTAAAGACGACATTTCTCAACGGAGACTTGGAGGAAAATGTTTACATGGCATAACCGAAAGGTTTTGTCATGGAAGGAAAAGAACGAATGGGATGCCGCCTAAAGAAATCCATTTATAGATTAAAACAAGCTTCAAGACAGTAGTACTTGAAGTTTGATCAGACAATAAAGAATTTTGGGTTTTAAAAGAGAATGTAGAGGACAATTGTGTCTATGCAAAGTTTAAGAATGGGAAGTTTATCTTCCTTGTCCTGTATGTAGATGATATCTTACTTGCTAGTAGTGATGTCAGTCTACTACTAGAGACAAAGAAATTTAATATAAAAGATCTTGGCGAAGCCTCGTTCGTTCTAGGGATCGAGATTCACCAAGATAAAAGAAAAGGGTATAAGGACTGTCACAAAAGGCATACATGGAAAAGATCTTAAAGAAATTCAGTATGCACAAATGTAGTTCCTCACCTGCTCCTATAGTCAAGGGCGACAGATATGGGGATTTTCAATGCCCCAGGAACCAATATGAGCTCAATCGACAAAGTGAAAGTGGTTCCATATGCTTCAGCTGTCGGAAGCTTGCAACATGCTCAAGTATGTACGCGCCCTGACTTTGCATTTGTTACCGGGTTTTACTTGGCAGATTCCAGAAGAATTCTGGAATGGAACACTAAAATTGATAAAGAAAGTCTTGCGTTTTTTGCAAGGAACGAAAGGCCTCATGATGACATTTAGAAGATCTGATTCACTCCACATGGTGGGATATTCAGATTCTGATTATGCGAGAGTGAATGCATATCCAGACGTGGATTTTCTATCATCTCGCAAAGGAGAGCTATTTCATGGAAAAGCTCAAAACAAACTGTCACTACATCGTCCACAATGTATGACGGTTTGTAGCGTGCTATGAGGCAACGGGCAGGTGAACTAACTAACGAAGTTCATACCCGGTTTGAAGGTGGTTGACGACATCTATAGACCATTAAAGTAATACTGCGATTATAATCTGGCAGTACAGGATGCTCACAACATAAGTCAAGTGGTGCTGCCAAACACATTGACATAGAGTATTATGTTGTGAAAGATTAAGTCCGGGATCAAGTCATAAGTCTTGAGCATATAAGAACAGAAAGGATGCTCGCGGATCCGCTTACAAAAGGCTTACCACCCAACATGTTCAGAGGACATGGTGTTCAGAGAACATGTAGCTAGCTTGGGTTTAAGGGAAAGCCTAAAATATTCCTGGACAAAAGAAGGCCCAAAGATAAGTATCTATTTCAGAACAGAGTAGTGAGTTGTAGCTGTTAAGTCTATCGGCAATGGACCGTGACGATGAGACATGCTCTATGAGCTAATCTGTAATGGAATGAACAAAAGCAAATGATATGAAAGTGAAAGATGGAATGAAATCAAGGGGGAGAATGTTAGTTGATCTCCACCAATAGGCCCAACGGCCTATTGGGCCCTATCTCTGCTCCCTGATCGGGGGAGCCCAACCCTAACTCGGTTGGAGGGCCCCTGTCGCACGGCACACATAAAAGGAATGTGGGGTTGAGGGCTCGGACTACGAGGTTGACCGGAGCCGCCACACCCACCGAAAGAGAAACCCTAATCCGATCCTAAAGCGTGCTGCCAGCGACGGGATGGCCCACCGACTCCGCTGTCTCCCCTGCAGGTCACCGCCGGCGCTACTGGACTTCTCGCCGGCGCTGGACGTCTTCTACACCGCGGCACCGGCTGCGGTGTATCTACCAAAAGGGCGAGGAGCCTACCCTGATGCTACGGGTTACACAGAGGTACGAATCTACGTTTTAACAGAACAATGGCACGACGACAGAATCGCGGCAAAGGAAGGGCGCGGGAAGGAAGAAAACGTCGCGACCTTTGCGCCACGGAGGATACGCGTGAGTCCGCCGTGCGTAAAGTTACGTGGACGAGGGGTTTTTTTCCCAACTCCTAAAATATTAGGAGATTGTATTAGGAGTTGTTGGAGGGAGCTTTTTTCACATCTTTCTAAAAACCAAGGATTAGGGAGAGGTTTAGGAACTCTTGGAGATGCTCTAAGTTAAGGTCCTTCCATCTAGTTTCTCATATCTTTAAACCATCAGATCTAAATAAACGGAGGGCTCTCATTATTTCCGAGCACAGTAAAATTTCACTAAAAAAAGTTATCTCATAACCAATCCATAAATAGTTTGAGTACGCATAAAAAATTACGCACCATATAAGATTACACCACTAGTTTTTGGAAAATGGCTCTCTCAGTGATGACAAGAAAATCGTCTAAAAAAAACGATGACAAGAAAATCATTCGGAACACTATCAACTATCTTATTGCTCAATAAGATACAGCAGCAACCGTAGA
Source organism: Miscanthus floridulus (assembly GCF_019320115.1). Classification (NCBI taxonomy): domain Eukaryota; kingdom Viridiplantae; phylum Streptophyta; class Magnoliopsida; order Poales; family Poaceae; genus Miscanthus; species Miscanthus floridulus. The sequence goes on along the minus strand of NC_089586.1, from coordinate 118,797,560 downwards.
AGCACTGCTCCGAGCCTCTGATGGGCAGTCGAACGGCTATCCGCATGGTCTGCGGTGTGAGGTGCAGACGTGCAGTAGAACACAATCGACGGCTTGCGATCTATTGGGGACGCAAATGGACATCTTGCGGTCTTGGCAGGCTGGCCCGTGAAGTAATTGCGGCTAATCTGCTTGAGTGATGAAGGCAATTTTCTAGCGTGGGCCAAACGGGTTGCGGTAATTAACCTGACAAGGTGGGAAGGCGGACATGCGTCATCTCGGTTCATCATCATCGAGAAAGAAAAAAAAAAGTGAGAAACGGATAATAAGCCCTCGTTTAGTTTCCACCCAAAACTTTATACTATGTCGCATCGAATGTTAGACACATGTATGGAATATTAAATATAGACTAAAAATTAATTAATTACACATATTACGACTAATTCGTGAGATGAATCTTTTAAGCCTAATTAGTCAATGATTTGACAACAAGTGCTACCGTACACGTGTGCTAATTACAGATTAATTAGGTATAATAAATTCGTCTCGTAGTTTACTGACGGATTCTGTAATTTATTTTTTTATTAGTATCTAAATATCCATACGATACTCCACGTAACACCCGATATGACACGTAAAATTTTACATGAACTAGCCCTTATTTAGTTCACAAAAAGTTTTCTCAAAAAGTGCTATAGTACCCATCACATCGAATCTTGTGATACGTACATGGAGCATTAAATATAGAAGAAAAAAAACTAATTGCACAATTTGATTGAAAATTATGAGACGAACATTTTAAGCCTAATTAGTCCATAATTAAATACTAATTGACAAATAAAAACGAAAGTACTACCAAATTTTCTAACTTTTCACCGACTAAACACGGGCTAAATAAGACCCGAAGAGGGGAAAAGAAGAGAGAGAAAGGAGGAGCCATCTGGTTTCCCCATCGGTTTTCTTCCCCGCCGCCGCTCTCCCTGTGTCCAGTGTCCGCCCCGCTTCCGCCCGCGTCCACCCACCCGCCCTCCCTGCCCCCGAACCCTACCTCTGGCGGCGATGAGCGGCGGCGGTCCGCCGAGGAAGCGCAACTTCAAGATCGAGGCGTTCAAGAACCGTGTGGAGCTCGACCCCAAGTACGCGGAGCGGACATGGAAGGTCCTCGAGCACGCCATCCACGAGATCTACAACCACAACGCCAGTGGCCTCTCCTTCGAGGAGCTTTACAGGTTGGTCCACACCCCCACAACCCACCCCGCGCAACTCACCTTACCTGGCCATCGCTGCCTTTCGGGCCATCCGCTGACGGCCATTCGAAGAATTATTATGTGTTTCTGGAGTAGCGACTTGTGCAAATTCGGGCAAAATTGTGCCTGTTCGGGATGATTATTAGCGGAACGCCAGTTCCTGTGGATCCTTCCTGCCCCTCTATACAGATTTTGATAGCTAATAACCGTGATTATTCGAGACTGAGTTGTATGTAGGAACTGATGTTGCATTGCACTTCATGTGACTATGTGAGCAGTAGATTTGTGTTTGATTTACGTATTATAGTCTCTCCAAATCTGTGCCTGTTGAACCTTTTTTTTTCTTTTGCAGAAAATTAGCTAGCAAATTTACTAGCACCAATTACTGTACAAAAATATCTGGTGTGGCACGTAGATGTAGGTGCACTACACCAAGATATAGTGTGGCCTAGCGTGATTGTAACTCTCTCTCTCTCTGCAGGAGTGCCTACAACATGGTGCTTCACAAGTATGGTGAGAAGCTGTATGATGGCCTTCAGAACACGATGACATGGCGCTTGAAGGAAATATCAAAATCAATAGAGGCTGCACATGGTGGTTTATTTTTGGAGGAGCTGAATGCAAAGTGGATGGATCACAACAAGGCGCTACAGATGATACGAGATATTCTTATGTACATGGACAGGACATATGTCCCTACATCTCATAGGACACCTGTTCATGAGCTTGGTCTGAATTTGTGGAGGGATCACATAATTCGCTCCCCCATGATCCATAGTCGGCTGGTTAACACCCTTTTGGATCTTATAAAAGGGGAAAGAATGGGTGAAGTGATTAACAGAGGCCTGATGAGGAGCATAACAAAGATGCTGATGGATCTGGGTCCTGCTGTGTATCAAGACGATTTTGAGAAACTATTTCTGGATGTTTCAGCCAGCTTCTACAGTGTGGAGTCTCAAGAGTTCATTGAGTGCTGTGACTGTGGGAACTACCTTAAGAAGGCCGAGAGGCGTCTAAATGAGGAAATGGAGCGTGTCTCACACTATTTGGATGCTGGCAGTGAGGCAAAGATAACTAGTGTAGTGGAGAAAGAGATGATTGCCAATCACATGCACAGATTGGTTCACATGGAAAATTCAGGGCTTGTTAACATGCTAGTAGATGACAGGTATGAAGATTTGGGTCGGATGTATTCCTTGTTCCGAAGGGTTCCTGATGGGTTATCAACGATTAGAGATGTCATGACTTCTTACCTGAGGGAAACAGGGAAGCAGTTAGTGACGGATCCAGAAAGTTTGAAAGATCCAGTCGAATTTGTCCAACGCTTGTTAAATGAGAAGGACAAGCATGATAAGATCATCAGTGTTGCTTTTGGCAATGACAAAACCTTCCAGAATGCTCTGAATTCGTCTTTTGAGTATTTCATCAACTTAAACAACCGATCACCTGAATTCATATCATTATATGTTGATGACAAACTCCGCAAAAGACTTAAAGGGGCCACAGAAGAAGATGTGGAGGTTATAATGGACAAAGTCATGATGCTGTTCCGATACCTCCAGGAGAAGGATGTGTTTGAAAAGTACTATAAGCAGCATTTGGCGAAAAGGCTCCTGTCTGGCAAAACTGTTTCTGATGATGCTGAGAGAAGTATGATAGTTAAACTCAAGACAGAATGTGGATACCAGTTCACTTCGAAGCTAGAGGGCATGTTCACTGATATGAAAACCTCCCAGGACACCATGCAAGACTTCTATGCCAAGAAGTCTGAGGAACTCGGTGATGGCCCTACGCTTGATGTCCACATTTTGACAACTGGTTCTTGGCCTACGCAGCCCAGTCCTCCTTGCAACCTTCCAACTGAAATACTTACAGTATGTGAGAAGTTCCGGGCATATTATCTTGGGACTCACAATGGCCGGAGATTGACATGGCAAACAAACATGGGTACAGCTGACATAAAAGCCACATTTGGAAAAGGCCAGAAGCATGAACTGAATGTATCCACTTATCAGATGTGTGTTCTCATGCTGTTTAACAATGCCGATGGATTGACCTACAAAGACATTGAACGGGATACTGAGATACCTGCCTCAGACCTAAAGAGATGTCTGCAGTCCCTTGCTTGTGTCAAGGGGAAGAATGTTCTCCGCAAGGAGCCCATGAGCAAGGACATATCGGAGGATGATACATTCTACTTTAATGATAAGTTCACAAGCAAGCTTGTTAAAGTGAAGATTGGGACAGTGGTAGCGCAAAAGGAATCTGAACCAGAGAAACAGGAGACTCGCCAACGGGTTGAGGAGGACAGGAAACCTCAGATCGAGGCAGCCATTGTCAGGATCATGAAATCACGGAGGGTGTTGGATCATAACAGCATTGTAGCTGAGGTTACCAAGCAATTACAAGCACGTTTCTTGCCAAACCCTGTTGTCATAAAGAAGCGCATCGAATCTCTAATTGAGCGTGAATTCTTGGAAAGAGACAAAGTAGATAGAAAATTATATCGTTATCTTGCATAGAAACTTGTCATGTGATAATTCATGAACAGTTGGCATCCTTCTGCTCTTGTAAAACAGTTTTCTTTATGCTCAACTTCTGTTTTATCAGTTGCATTGGCTGCTGGGTTCATAGATGTCCAAACATTGGTTATTGGTTGATGGTGAATTGAAGTGGGGATTGTATTGAATTTTACTGCTCCAACACTTTCTCCTTTCGTTTGATGGTGCTATGACAGGTCTGTAAGAACTAAGAAGCCGTATTTATCTGTTTCCTGTGCAGCATTCATACTTCGATAGTTTCTGTTTCCTTTGGATCCGTTTCACCTTTCCACTTCTCCTAGTGCCATGTATGCTTCTATGACTTTCACTTCAGGATTCGGTCGCAAATTCTGACTTTTTTTAGGGGCTTAGCTTTTATTATGCATCTAAATATCATACATAGTTTCTACTATGTTATGCATCTAGATATCATACATAGTTTTTACTATGTATCTAGAAAAGTCAGAACAATTTATAATTTAGAATGGAATATACCAGGATGTCCTTCGTTTATGTGGCTACCTACATCCAGATGTCCTCTTAGTTTTATGTGACAAAGTTGGCCATAAATACAATACCAACTTGTTAACAAGATTTGAAATGTTGCTTGAAGTACATCCAATGAATGAGTTTACAGAGAGTGTTCATCAGAGTCCACACTGGCCATGAGATTGTGTAATGTCAACGAGGAAACACGCATCATTTCAAAAATTCAGAGATACAACAATAATGCACAATATATGAATAAAAGAAGCAAAGGTTACTCTCCGGATATGTACCTACAAAGCCAGAAAATGGTACACGTTCGATGAACTTAAAAAGGTACTCCCTCTATTTCAAATTAAGATGTTTTGACTTTTCTGGCTATGTATTTAGATATACACTATGTTTAGATATATATAGTAGAAATAATATATTTAGAAAAAAAACCAAAACATCTTATAATTTGGAATAGAGTGAGTATCATCATTCTAACACTTCGATTTGTTCAATGAACATTTTTACAATACAAAGCTGAAATCAAAATGAATTTTCTAACGAAGTGAGACCACTGGCGTTGCTACATGTCTACTGCCAACGGCTGTGCAAACGTTACTTCGTTTCTCTTCTCTACAAACAAGCATGTTAGGCACATTGACGCTGTTCTGGTCCTCTGTAAACAAAAGAAGACGATATCACTTTGGCTGACTGTCCTGCACGATTGGATGCAGCAAGGAGAAGATCAACTTGTACCCTGAATGCAAGAGCTGGATGAATGGTATGCACAATAAATTGAAGTCACATTGCTGTTGATTCCTCAAATGGCAGTCTCAACCTTGTATGAATGACGAATCGTGTCCAAACGAAGATTAGCTGGTGGTGGATCTGTAGTCTCGTTAGTTCGGTGATGGAACAGTTTAGCTATCGCTCTTCTTTCGCAGTCCTGTTTCGACAACAAATCGACATCCATAGTATTAGATAGTCTATGCAAACCCGTTAATAAATGCGATGGTGATTACTTTGTTCTGCAGAATTGCCTTTTTGGGACCCTAAGCAGTAAACTATAATTCTCTACTAATATATGGTCCTAGCAATTCAATATGCAATAGCATGGATTGTTGCACCCAGTTATTGCCTACAGAGAAGGAATTCAGGAAAATAAACAGGGCTTTGCCAGTAACTCTTACATACACACTAGACCCCTAATTTGATTGTGCTGGGTAGCCACATGGTGTCATATAGTTTAAGTACATAGTTTAAGTACATAGGGCCGAATGTCCTCAACTATTTTTTAGACTTATTGACTCGGTCTCTGTACATGCTGAAATGCATTGATTGTTGCTATTACCTTAAACATATTTAGGTGAAAAGGTTTCCCTGGATTCGTTCTCCTGAGCTTCAAATAAGTGTATGTAAAACTCAATTGATCACGTGAGGTAAAACGGTTTACTTCGTTAAACCAAAGGCATGAAAACAAGTTAGACATTGGTGTATGGGCATGCACAATGAATGATCCTTCAGGTACATCTGCAAAAGTTCATGTACAGGGTCAACTCTTGGGCCAATCAAGAAATATATACTTCTAAGTCATTAACTAAACAATATGATAGGATACATACAGCTTGGAAGAACAGGCAGTTGGCCAGAGTTATTAAACTTGACAAGACCATCAGACTGGTAAAAGTGAAATTGCTCATCAATAGCAGTATGATTGTACTTGTTCAACCGCTTGTTTTGGAGTATTTCCTCCCATACACAAGAGCGATCATAGTGCATTGAGATGGCATATTCTCCTTTCTTTCTCCATAAGAAATACTCAATGATAATCATTGGATCAGCATGGAGGCGCAGTTTGCTATCCAACCATATAGAATACCTAGAAAGAAAAATACCTTCAGTTAACCCAGGTGAGAAAATACTAGCTCATTTCACAAGAGAAAATTTCTTTAGCCAGAAAACAATGCCATTTTGTGATAGAGCACTCCTTTTTAGGCTCTTGATGCCTATATGAATAATAACCTTAAACTTATAAAGATTATGTTTGTAGATTTTGAAAAATACTTCCGTAATACTACAATTTTACAAGGCTTTTTAACTTTTATTTGATCAAGAGTTTATAACTATATTACTATAGAAATTAATGTTCAATGTTGCATTTTGAACAATATGTCCAGACAACGCGCTTTTGTGATCGCAGTGTCCGGGGCATACGCATTATTAATAACAAAATAGGAAAAAGAAAATTCGCTGCAACATAAAGCAAAGTAAGAAGCCCTAGTTACAATGAGAGCTGGTGGGATGACAAGCACTAACCAGTTAGTAGGCAGTACTTGTAGGATTTTTTGGATTTAACAGAATTTATTGTTAGAGCAAAGACATTGCTGGTAATAAAAAAATTCACTGCGCAATTAAGTACGATACGCATACTTCCTTGAAGACTTACATGGCAGATGGGAAGAGTCGATGAGCTAGAAATTTTGGCACATTCCCAGCTCTTCGCATATCTTCGTATGGTAAGTTCTTAACTATGACACTTCTCCATAAGCCTATGAATCCATTTCCATCAGGCATGTGTCCTTCAGAGGAAAGGGCTGCCAGTGTTAGCTCATCCATGAACATGACGAAGCACACATTCTTCTTAGCGTAAGAGCCAATCTAACGTAGACAAGGCCCGATCTTCCGATAGGTACGATAGCGTCGATTGGTAGAGACTCGACGTTCACGATCTAGGCTTCGAACCAAGACTGAGTCGGACCCTCGCAACCGTTACACCGCTGCTCCGTTAGTTATCAACCACGCGAACGCGATTAACCTCGCCAAGAAGGCTTTTCTGCAAGCGAATCGAGAACACAAGCAAAAACGGGATGAACGCAATCTGAAATTACAAATAAATATGAGGCTTATGATAGCGAGGAGTTCAGATCTTTATTCGAAAGTACTAATCGCCACAGGCGAACAAGATCAAGAACCGGGACCCTGGTTCACAGCAAGCGGCCTTAGCCGCACAGTTACAGCAAAACGACGTCTGTTTTACGAGGAAATAAAAAATTAAACAAAACCCAAACCCTAAGGAGAGCGACGGCTGCTAATTATAGAGCCCCGAACGTCACCCCCCTGGACGCGCCCCCTAATGGGCTCTAAAACGATACACGGCCCAACGGACCAAAAGATGGCGTCGTAGCACCCTACAGATTCTGGACGCTGACTTGTTTCGACGATTCCCGTTGATTACGAAGGGCTTTTGACGTGAGACCACTTGCATTGGCTTCCTTATCTAATTAGCTTTCCATCTATATGTGGATCGTCGAAAACAGAGCCTGGACACGCCCGTATATCCAGTTTTATGACAAACTGGTCCTGGAACCATAGATGGGCTCGAACTTGATTTGGGCGGCCTCCACCTTGGTGACTCCAACCAGATGAGCTTCGGGCCTCCTTCTCAGTTAGAACACCCTCGCTGATCTCCTCGTCCTCTATCTCCAAGCATGGTTGTATGCATGGAACTCATCCTTATCACAATCTGTGAGAGTTTATGGCACATCGTACAATTACTATAGAACTTATAAAAAACAAGAAATATTCATGAAATAAAAGATTGATAAGGATTGAAGGCCAATGAATAATTTACCATCATGACAGAACATGAAATCAACTAGAAGAATAAACCTTATACTTAAGCCATTTTGCTACTCGAAAACAAGCTATTAGCTATAGCACACGGACGATCAAGCTCATCCATACAGAAGAGATTAGAAAATCACCATGCTTTTAGTTGGTCTCCTCAAGTAATCAGAGCTTCGAAAAATACATGATGATACAGTAACATGGCAGGTAGCCATATACCTTCTATCATTTTCATCCAAATCAAATCCGGTACTAGGGTAATCATCTGGTCCAACAAAACCGCAGTGGAGGGTTTGGTCTTTAGCATGGTATGTCTCTTCTCTATCCCCAAGACTCTGGTGTCCACCAAACACTGGTTCGAAGAAGCCATTACCAAGCAATACTTTTTCCTTCAATATATAGCTCAAAGAGAACTGTGTAAAATTCCCGTAGTGAGCAGGCTCCACAAGATTATCAACTGATGGCAAAAACTGAATATCGCATGGTGCATCTGCAATGTTGTATTTGGTAAGTAAACAGAAACCTCTGTAACATATTTTTTTTAGCATATATAAGGTAGGGTCCTATCGGATTTTTTTATATTAACTTGTAATAAACAATACTGTTTGTGTGCAATGATTCATGTAGCATATATAAGGTAGGGCCTAATCAGATTGTTTGATACTAACTTGTAATAAAATACACTTGTTATTCTCTCCAAAAATAAAGGCATGGCAAGGATTGTTTCTAAGCAGAAAAGAGGGGGGATATCAGCTAGAAGATTATATCAAACTTAAAGACCCCCCCTTTTGTTCTAATGCATGTAGGGTAAAAAAATATAATAAAAGTTATTTGTTGCATTTGACTAAAAAAGGCCCATCTTTGAGAAGTGCACCCTTTACAGAGTATAAAGAGAAGATCTCTTACAGCGCTTGTGTGGTTTCTTTCGACTTTTGGGGGGTTCCAACTCAACTTTAGTCCTGGCAGAAGACGTAAATCTGATGACTTTAACACAAACAACTGAATTTATACGTATGTATTTGAACTCACATAGAGATATTTGTAACATCAGGGCTGTATCCCTGACCATTCCACTTCAAAAGGTTCTCCCTATTAGATAGGCCATGATGCATTGCTGCAAAGCATAACATCAAATTTCAGAGAGTATTTTTTTTTCTGCGGATAGAGAGTATTTTCTTTGGAGTCATCCAGAGAAAATATGAGAACATAATCAATAAAGTAAATAAATCTTTTAACTCGTGGCAAGAGGAAGTGATTCAATTTCCTGTGACCAAACACCTCTGGAACACACATATTTTTCTAACTAACCAATTGGGGACAAGGAACCCACCTGAACGTAAATTCCATTTCATTTGAAACCAAAACAGAACCTCTAACACACATTTTAGGCCCTACTCACTTCTGGTGACAATGCTGATGCTTGTATCTCTAACAATTGGAACTGTAGAATTTACGTAATAGGAAATAATCACCAGAACACATCTGAAGATTTGTGCACCCTGAAGAAATTTTACGCGACGATAGAAAATGGTAGTTTGCGGCGGACACCGGCCCACTGCCCGCGCCGCCGCGCGCACATACAGAAAACAGATTGTGGTCGTATGCCTTTGTCAGTTGCAACTAAATTGCAGCTCCAAAGCAGAATCATAGTTCTGGATGGAAAAAGTACCTGGTCATTTGAACGCTTACCGTGGATTGGGAGGTTGGCATGGGAGGAAAAGGAGAGGTAGGCGAGGGAGAGGACGGCGAGGGAGAGGACAAGGAGGAGGATTAGGCGGCAGCGGCGCCGTAGCCTCCGGGAATGGCGGCGGGACCCGGCCGCGGCCGGGGCGGTTATCGGTAGGCGGAGCTCCGGCATGCCCCGCGCAGCACGCGCGCTCCGGCGAGGCGTAGAGGTGGGATGAGCAGCGAGAGAAAGCGGGCGAATATTTGCCCCTTGTGTTTTGCCCTTATTTCGTCGAGAGAATTCCTTTTAAGCCATTATAAAAGTTCTTAATTTCCTGAAAGCCACCTGAAAAATTACAATGTTACGCGAGCCATTGCTCCAATTTTTTTCACTCTTACGTGCCACTAACGTTAACTTCTTGGAAGACGGCAGCTAACAGGATCTTGAAATGTGCATTTTACCCCTCTTACAGGTGGACCCCGCACGTCAGCCTTCTTCTTCACCACACACTACTACCTCTTCTTCACCACAGAGCAGGGGCGCCTGGGGAGCGGCCGGCCAAGGTGCACCGGTGGGTGGCCACAGACTCGCCGGAGGAGGACCGGCCAGGGCGCACCGATGGCCATCCCGTGCTCCTCCAACACCTGCACGGCGTCCCTGTTGGCCTCCCCTTCTCGCTCGCGGCTGCGGCTGCGGCTCGGCTCGACTGGCCACGACGAGCATGCCATCAAGGCGCTTACGGCCTAGGTGGGTTCTCGCCATCTTGGGTCAGTATTTTGGCCTTAGGGAGTGGAGTTCTGGTCTGAATTTAGCATATTTCCCTCCTTCAATGTAACCTGTTGATGAACTTGCTTGGAATCCAGCACACACTTGTCAGGATTCAGGCTCTTGGGATTTGTCAATTTGTGCAAATTTCTATGGGACTTAGAAGCTTTTGAGCATTTCCTGCCTCATTTGGAGCCTGTAGAATCAGATCAGACGAGATTCAGAAGTACAAACTGACGAGACATTTTCTGGGTTTAGATCAAGGATATGGTGCTCAAGGCGTCGGGCGCATACCGGCACTGCACTCCCATCCCGTGCGGCCGTGCTCCTCGCACACCTACACGGCGTCCCTGTAAGGATGGCAACGGATCGGGTTTGGTGCGGGTATCCGCGGGTTTCGGGTTCTGCGGGTTCGGGTTTGGGGATGGTTTTTCACCCACGGTTTTCGGGTTCGGGGCCCCGAAACCAATCGGGTTCGGTTTCGGGTTTGGTTTTCCACCCGTGGATATCCAATGGATATCCGAAATAAATCATTTGGAATTAAAACTCATGTTTTATAATATACTAATAATAATTTGTTTACTTAGATTATTAAATTTATTTAAAGTTGACTCATGAAAATATTTATTATTTGTTGCCTCTTGTTTATACATGTGAATATGTATATATATATATATCCGCGGGTTTCGGGTATCCATTCGGGTTTCGGGTATCCGTTCGGGTTTCGGGTATCCGTGGGTTTGGTTTTGGTGATGGATTTCCACCCGAATCGGTTTTCGGGGCGGATTCGGGTTTCGATTTCGGGTTTCGGTTTTGGGTGCACGGAGACTCCACCCGATTCGAACCCGACCCGTTGCCATCCTTACGTCCCTGCCCTTCTCGCTCGCTGACTACGGCTCGGCTCGACTGGGCACGACGAGCGCTGCGGCTCGGCCGGTGCGGTGTCGCGTGACTACGCGCGTCTCATGCGTCCACGACCTACGCACCGGTGGGTGGCCGCGGACTCGCCGGTTGGTGGCCACGGACATGCTAGAGGCAGCCCGAGGCGGGCCAGCCGCGGGCGCCGGCGGCTGGCTGAGCGCATCGGCGGACGTGGGCTACGGCAGTGGCGCAGCGGGACGCAGTGGCCGGTGAGGGCGGGCTGCGCAGCACCGGGCGGCCACGACGCACCTATAGCTGAGCCCCGCCCGTGCCTACGGCTGAGGTAGGGCGCAGCGGCCTGGCAGGGGCTGCGCCTGGGGAGCAGCTGCCGGCAGAGCGGGACCAATGGCTAGGGGAGCGGGCGGAGGAGGGAGGGCTGGAGCTCGCTCAAGGCTGCTGAGGCAGGCAGGCAGGCAGGCGGGCAAGCGGCACCGGCGAGGTGTGAGGCGCATGCCTCGGAGAGAGTGGGGGAGTCCGGAAGATGAAGAAGGCTGATGTGTAGGGCCCACGTGTAAGAGGGGCAAAACGGACATTATAAGCTTCTGTTAGCTGCCATTGGCCCAAAAGGTAACGGTAGTGGCCTGTAAAGGTCCAAAAATTTGGAGCAGTGTCTCACGCGACATCGTAACTTTTACAGTGGCTCGTAGGGAATTGAGAGCTTTTATAATAGCTCATAGGGAATTCTCTCTTCCTATTTCGTCGGTGTGTGAAATGACAAATTTCTTAATCACCTTGCTATATAAAATCTCGTATAATGCCGTTTTACGTGTGTATATTTGTGTATTTGCCTTGAATTGATTTTAGAATGTACTCCCCGTCTCTAAAATAATATACACAGTAGCCGATTGTTTTATTAAATCATCTTCAATAAATTTTAATTAATTTCACTAAAATTTTAAGGTGTAAATGCAAGATATCTAATCGTAGAATCCAACTTATTACATGAGGCCACATGTATATATAGCAACACTATGGTATAACCGTCTAAAATAACTCACTTTCAAAGGTGCTTATCTTTCATTAGACACTAAACACCCTAAGAGTGAGCTAATTTAAACAGTTCTATCGAGCACACTCCATAGAAGAACCCAAAAATCAATATTTTTCAACAGGATCATAAATGGAAGAATAAATCTTACAACCTTTTTGCTATTTCTTACATCATTTTTCATGCAACATCAGAGTATAGTATTTATTGTTTATAACAACAGAATATAACTATGTAATCAGAGTTACAGATGAAGCAGGATTAATTTAAGGACATGGTAGAGCATTAACATAGTGGACATTATATATAAGAGATGCTAATAGATTTTGTATCTTTTCTTATAAAAAACTTTAATATGGGTTATAAATAAAACTACGGTCGTAGCGTGAAAAGAATCCTCTCTGAGCTCATCAGGAGGTTTTCACACACAAGAGTCAGCTCTAAGCATCCTCCGATCACCTGCAACATGAGAATAAAACACTGAGTACTCGAATGTACTCAGCAAGACTTACCCGACAGGAGAAAAATAAAAGACTCAAATGATATGCAAGACCTATTTGGCTCGTGGGCTGTTGCATCTACGGAAAGTATTACTAAACGCGCGTTCTTATATTTAATTTTATTAGCAGTCATTATTAGTTCATTAACTAACCATTCTATGTAAGCACCAAGGCTACTTTCAAGCAGGTAGTAAGCAATCAGAACTATTTTATCATCTTTCATATTTTAGTTCTTACTACGGTGCTAAACCATAGCCAAGTCGTACTATATCACACGGCGATTCGTGAACCGATGTATCCCAGCTGGGTACCCCAAAACACACGTCCCGCTTGTACCCTAGGCACAAATAAGACCAACCCAGCACTCTCCTATCAAGGGGTCCAGGTCCCCATCCAAACTTGGACTCCAAGCCTCCACTCCTAAGTCTCAGACTTAGTGTGGTGCTTAGACCTCCACCATCCCCGCCTCCAATGAGCCGATCTGGAAAGAGCCAGAACCCACGACAAGAGAGCAACGAGCCTTCCCGCTCCCATAAGTAAGTATGTGCTCAGGATAATAAGTCTATGACCTGACTACCATCCACAGCAATGGACGGTCCTCAATCGACATAGGCGAAACAAGTACAATCCGAGCCTCGCTCGAATGCCTAACCAAGTTCAGATCTAAAGTACCATTCCGTCTGGTCTCCAATTATCATTCATATATATGCCATGTGACAGTAACAATAATATCTTTTCTATCTCTCGTGAGTGATAGGTAATTACTTGACTTCTACCGGATCCTATAGCATACAATCTAAATGATCCTAACATACTAGTATGACTCATAGGATAATGATATATATATGTAAGTGGTTTTCATTCAACTCCTTAAAACTTAATGCACAAACATAAGATAAAGTGTAGAATAATAGGGTTATGTATGAGGGCTTGCCTGGGTAAGATATAACCAAAGTTAACGTTCCATCATGATGACATGATCATCAAGGCACCATCTTCTCTGCTACTTTGGTCGACTCCATGATCCATCGTTGTCCCAATTATGATATTCGTGGATGCAACGCAGAGACATAAATAATCAACGGTGATCGCAACTCTTAAAATACGATTACGCCTCTTAAGCTAACGAGCTAGCTCTGATGACTAACGTACTAGACCATGTATCTAAGTTGTCGAACTAGGCGCTAATTCCCCACAATGTTTTAGTTATAAAATCCCTAGGTGTTTCTTTCTTTCCTTTTATTTCCTATATATATAACCTAGGGCTCATTAGTTACCTCAGCAAACTAATTATTCTAAAGCTACAAAAATTACAGATGTCACATAATAATACTATAGAGCTACTGTAAAATTTTCAAAGCTAACACTACCATCATTCTATCACAAAAATTCCCACATATTTGCATCTTAAGCATCTTAGTTTAATTTAAGAACTCCAGCAAATATTATAGAACTTTGTGGATAAGATATACTGGCAGATGGAGCATGATTTTACGAACCCAACAAGATTAGTTTCACAATTTTTGGTCCACTACACAAATTTATATTGAATTTACAATTTTCCTTAGAAATTTAAATTAGAAAATATTTTAGAATTCGAAATGGGCCGGCGGCAACCACTTTTGCTCAGCACTCCAATGCGGCCTGCGCGGAGCGGCCACGGGCACAGCAGGCCAGCCAAGCAAGTGGCCCGTGGTGGGGAGCCCACGCGTGTGCCCATGCTTTTGTAGAAAAGTCCCCATACTACACAGTTATTTCCTGGCACATTTGCTCACTATTGCACAAGAGGCGCATTTTTCATCCAGCACCCCCAACAAACCCATCCTCACACGGAGCTGGTCCCCGAGACACCCGTTGCTCACCGGCGCCGCTCCGGGCGATGCCACGTGGCCACGCCGGCCACCTAGGGACCGACTCGGTGCAATAAGCGGGCCGATGAGGAACTACGAGCCAACGCGCAATGATGAGGAGCGAAATGGAGCTCAACGGTACACCACCAAATGCTATCCGCGATGGTGGGTGGAATTGCGCGACTACGTTGCTGTTCCGACAATCTAGAGCTCGAACAAGGCGGTCGAGATGGCGGGGAGGCATCAGGAGCTCACCACGGTTCGTGCTATGGTCATGGTTGAGTCGGAGGTAGTTCAAACCGAGCTAGCCACATGCGCTCGACGGGCACGGCAGTGGTCCGATGCGGACAAGGTGACGTCAGCACGTCGACGACGCACGCCCTGGCCAAACAGAAATGAGCACCGGATAGATGAAGTTAACACGAGCTTAGAAACACCCTCAATTTGATTTTTTTCCCACAGAGTGGGACTTACCCCAAACCTATTGCTGCGGCGGCGCCTATGGCATGCGGCGACCAAATTGCCAAATTAGTCGCCTACGAGGTGTACCTGTGCCCTGATACGAGTTGGCCCGCAAGCGGCCGCTATCAATTAGCTGCTGGAGCGCTGATCTAGGGTGGCGTGCAATAGACTATGAGCAAGGTGAAAATGGCGTAGATCTACTGATCAAGGCAGGCAGCGACGGCTATGCTTGACTCGGCCAAACTCGGCTGAGGCCATGATAATTATGCGAGGACAAGGTCATGACGCAGCTTGGAGGGAGTGGTCATGAGCTACCGGGATGGGATGGCTCATCCGGGCAGACAATGTATGCGGCAGCAAAACAGAGTCAAGCGCAAGCTGTCGCACAGAGTCAAGGCATGACCCGATGCGAGAGGAGCGACGACATCTCAACAAGGATAGGCACGCAATGAGGTAGGGAAGACCGCTAGCAACTCGAGAGTAGCTAGATTGGAAGGCGAGAAGAGCGCCACATTGATCCGACGGCGGTCGCCAAGGCACTAGCCTGACCCTACACGTGGCATAGCGACACGGTGTGGCCAAGACAACACGAGGGCGTAGGAATGCGAGGGGCGCGCCGCGACATTAGCTGACACGTGGCAACGACACACGCACAAGCTCGAGGAGAAACCACGGTTGGCAACAGCCAAGCCCGGCGCCCACAACGCGTGTGCACACGGTGACGGCGAGCCCAGACAAGAAAGTGACAAGAGTGACGTGCACAAGTTTTAAAGCGAACGAAAAATTGTGCCTAACCAGACCTGAGACCGACTACCTATCCCAACTCGCAACTAGGACTATCAGCTAGCTAGTGAAGTAATCCCTACGCCCCAAGAGAGACTAGAGATGAAGATACAAGCCCGCCAACATGAGCTCGTCGTCCGATCACGGGTTCACGAACAGAACATCCATGATGTAGTTCACAACATGTTCTGACGAGTTTTGGGTAATTTTTGTGAGAACAATGTTCTACCCACATCACAACTACTCATACTACGTTGATGTACTTGCCGTGGTGCAATCGATCATGCCAAAACATAGATGAAAGCATCTAGGCCTCTAGTTGGGTTTCGGTGATTAATGATAATATTAGATTACTGTGACTAACCTATGTTTTGCAGATGCAATTAAGTTAGGTCATGGTAATGACAATTAATTGGGCAATCATGATGTTCATGCCCCTATGATGGAAATCATTTTGGTTTTCAAAGAATGGACTAGTTCTAAGTGTCGTTTGGTGTTGAAGAGACACTTAGAGTAGTTTAGGACTTTGTTTTTCCTTTGGCCGTACTATTAAGGGGGTATGGATGGGTAGCTTGACCTAGGTGAGTCTAATGGGTTAGGTGTGGTGCACACTTGTTAAATCTAGCACTAGTTGGCTCCTAAAAAGCTCTTAGATCAATTGGAGTAAACTTCATTCACATATGATTGCGAGCTAGAAGTGAATGGAGGGTCAAATGTTGACCGGACGCTGGTTCCGATGTGACCGGACGCTGGCGCAGAGTCTGGTCAATTCATTTGATCAAGGTGAAGTTATCCGAATGCGACCGGATGTTGAGTGAAATGTGATCGAACGCTGGGTGACAGAGTCTGGTCAACTATAGTAAGGTTCAAGAGAGGGAGAATCCTGATCAGACGTGTTCGGTCAGTGCTGACTGGATGCTGGTTAGGTTCCGGCTACTGACCAGACACTGAGCAGCAAAGTGACCAGACGCTAGGTTCTAGAGTCCGATCAACATCAGTAAGGTTCTAGAGGGTAGTTTTTGTGACCGGACGCGTCCAGTCAGTGCTGACTGAATGCTGGTCAGTGTCTGGTCACAACTTAACTGCTCGGTGGTGGGGAGAACTTATCGGAGCATCCGGTCACCCCATAGTGGCACATAACGGTTTGTTTTGAATGAGGGGTTATAAATACTTCCTCTATTCACTCAAGGGATTACTTTTGCTCATTCCAATAGCTGAGAAACACCCTTGAGAGTGCTAAGAAGAGTAAGGTTTTAGTGAGGTGATTGAGATTTGAGAATCCAAGAGAGAGACCTCATTAGTGAAAGCAAGAGTAGCAAAGTGTGCATCCATCCTTCTCATTAGGCTTGTCGTGGTCAAGTGAGAGTTCATGCTTGTTACTCTTGGTGATCACCATCACCTAGATGGCTTGGTGGTGATTGAGAGCTTGGTGATCATCCAGCGAAGCTTGAGGATGACCCAACTCAAGTTGTGAGCGGTTGTGGGTGATTCACCGTGATGGAGTGTCGAAGAATCAACCTATAGAGAGCACTTGATCTTTGTGTGGATCAAGGGGTAGCTACACCCTTGCACGGGTGCTCCAACGAGGACTAGTGGGGAGTGGCGACTCTCTGATACCTCAGCAAAACATCACCACGTTCCTTCTTCTCTCTTTACTTTAAGCATTTACTTTGACCAATTCAATTCTTGTCTTTGCATTCATAGAATTGCTATGCTAGAGTAGGACTGGAATATATGTTGCTAAACTTTTGTGCAGTAGAACAATAGAAACACCTTCTAGGCACAATGGGTGAAGTGGGCTAACCGTAGGGTTTAATTATTGCAAAGAATTTTAGAATTAGCCCAATTCACCCTCCCTCTTGGGCATCTTGATCCTTTCAATTGGTATCAGAACCTTATGCTCACGTATTTAGGCTTCACCACCTAGAGAAAGATGTCCCACGGGGATAGACCTCCTCCTATCTTTGAGGGGAATGATTTTCTTTATTGAAAAATCAGCATGGAGGCGTATTTAGAAGCTCTAGATGTTGGAATACTTAGAGCCACCTCACAAGGATTCCCAAAACCTTAGGATCCCATGCAATGAAGTGAACTATAAGAAATGGAATGCAAAGGCTCAAAACACCATCTTTAGAGACCTTTGCAAAGATGTGTTTAACCAGGTGAGGAACCATAAGGACACCCGTGCACTATGGTCGGACATTTGTGCGCTCCATGAGGGAACTAAGAGCGAGCATGAGGAACGTTATCATCTCATTATGAAAAAGCTTAATTCTTTTGAGTTGCTTCCTAAAGAGAGTGCTAATGAAATGTACTCACGCTTGAATGTTCTTGTAGAGGAAGTCAATGGGCTTGGACTTACTCAAATGCAACTATCCGATGTTGTGAGAAAAATTTTGATTATCCTCTCCATTGACAAATATAGGCATATTGTGACCATGCTTGATCAAGGTGATCTTTCCACCGTTACACCAACTCAAATCTTAGGACCGTCATCACTAGCCATAATATGCTAAAAGAAGAATATACAACTCTCAAGATCAATCATGATAATCTTGTTATCGCTCAAGAATTTTTATCCAATGAGCCACATGATGCTACTAACGATGTTGTTAAGATTGATATAGCTATATCATGTGATGATTTAATTGTTGAGAGCATTGAGCAAGGATCTAGTGGCAAAGGCAAGCAAGTGGTTGAAACCGACAACTATGATGAGTATGTCAAGCTCAAGCATGATAATGAAAAGCTTAAGAAAGATCTTGAAGAGCTTAAAACCACCAACACCATAGTGCTAGAAACTCTTGATCATGATGGTGATTTGATTCTTGAGAATGAGAAGCTCAATGAAGAGAACAAGAAACTCAAGGAAGAGAAAAATAATGATGCACTCAAGGAAGAGAACAAGAAGCTCAAGTTGGAGAAAGAGCATCTCAAGATTGGATTGAGCAAGTTTACAAGAGGCAAGCATCTTCAAAGTGAGCTACTAATGAATACCGTTATGAAGATGGATAGAAGTGGCATTGGGTATTTGGCAAACCACGAGAAGAAGGCTCTAGCTCAACAACAACAACACAAGCCAAAGCTAAAGCCAAAGAGGTGTTTTGAGTGTGGACAAGAAGGCCACTTTGTCCATGAGTGTCAAACTCCACCACCACAACCCTTGCCCAAGCATGCTAGACCCTTTGCTTTCAATGCTCATTACATGCTTAGAAAGGACTCTAGTGGAAAGATGAAAGTTATGTTCTTAGGACCTCCCAACAAGAATAGGCCTAATAAAATTTGGGTAGCAAAGTCACTTGTTGAGAAAGTCAAGGGCCCTCAACAAATTTGGGTTTCTAAAGCTTGATCTCTTGTGTGTAGGTGAACTACAAGACCGATGTAAGTCATTGGGTAATTGATAGTGTTTGCACACAACATATGATCAGTGATCCTCGTATGTTCACCTCACTAGATGAAGAAGTAGATGGACAAGAAATAATCACATTTGGAGATAATTCAAAGGGCAAAGTTAAAGGATTGGGCAAAGTGACAATATCAAATGATCATTCAATCTCAAATGTGCTTTATGTTGCTTCATTGAGTTTCAACTTGCTATCCGTTGGATAATTATGTGATCTTGGCTTTCAATGCCTATTTACCGAGAAGAAAGTGATTGTATCCAAGAAAGATGATGATCAAGTCATATTCAATGGGTTTAGATA
Organism: Miscanthus floridulus; assembly: GCF_019320115.1. Classification (NCBI taxonomy): domain Eukaryota; kingdom Viridiplantae; phylum Streptophyta; class Magnoliopsida; order Poales; family Poaceae; genus Miscanthus; species Miscanthus floridulus. The sequence continues at coordinate 118,778,051 of NC_089586.1, read as the reverse complement.
CAACAATCTATATTTAGTGGACTTCACCTCTGAAGATGCTAATTTGAAGACATGTCTATTCACCAAAACAACACTTGGGTGGCTATGGTATAGAAGACTTGCTCATATTGGGATGAGCTCACTTAAGAAGTTAATGAAGAATGATTTGGTGGGAGGGTTGAAGGATGTGAAGTTTAAGAAGGACAAGCTTTGTAGTGCATGTCAAGCCGACAAACAAGTTGCAAACACTCATCCTACAAAAGCTTTTATGTCAACAACAAAAGTGCTAGAGCTTCTTCACATGGATTTATTTGGACCAACAACATACAAGAGTTTAGGAGAAAATCTTTATTGTCTTGTGATTGTTGATGACTACTCTAGATACACATGGGTATTCTTCCTTCATGACAAATCTAAAGTTGTATTATGCTTCAAGAAGTTTGCCAAGAGAGCACAAAATGAGTTTGAAGTGAAGCTCAAGAAGATTAGAAGCGAGAAAGAATTTGACAATACAAACATTGAAGTCTATTGTGATGAAGTTGGGATCAAGCATGAGGTCTCCGCAATATATACTCCTCAACAAAATGGTGTAGTTGAGAGAAAGAACCGGACATTAATCACACTAGCAAGAAAAATGCTTGATGAGTACAACACACCCGAAGCTCTATGGGCGAAAGCTATCAACATCGCATGCTATGCATCCAACCACATATTCTTTCAAAAGTTTCTTGGTAGGACACTTTATGAGTTGCTCAATAGGAAGAAGCCGGACGTCTCTTTCTTTAGGGTGTTTGGTTGCAAATGCTACATCTATAAGAAGCGGCAACACCTAGGGAAGTTTCAAAGATATTGTGATATTAGTTTTCTTGTTGGTTACTCATCAAAGTCCAAAGCATATAGAGTATTTAATCATGCCACCGGCTTGGTTGAAAAAACATATGATGTGGAATTTGATGAATCTAACAGCTCCTAAGGAGCACATGAGAATCTTGATGATGTAGGTGATGAACCATTGAGGGAGGCCATGAAGAATATTCTGGTTGGAGACATCAAGCCTAATGATGATGAAGATGATTTACAAGTGATCAATCCACCTTCTTCATCAAATGTGCCACAAGATGGTGATAAAGATGGAAGAGTAGAAAATGAAGATACTCATGCCTCCCATGAGCAAATGGTGACACAAGCACAAGATGTTGATGCTCCACAACCTCCCCCTCAAGTGGTTGATAGAAGAAACTCACCTCTACAATAAGCTCATCCACAAGATCTCATCATAGGGAGTCCATCAAATGGTGTATTGACTCGATCTCAAAAACTTGCTTCATTTATTAAATATCACTCTTTTGTCTCTTGTTTTGAGCCTACCAAAGTAGAAGAAGCTCTTTAAGATCTAGATTGGATAAATATCATGCATGAAGAGTTGAACAACTTCACCCACAATGAAGTTTGGACTCTTGAAGAGCGACCACAGGGTGCAAGAGTCATTGGAACAAAGTGGGTGTTCTACAACAAGCAAGATGATCAGGGCGTTGTTGTGAAGAACAAGGCAAGACTAGTTGCAAAGGGGTTCTCTCAAGTTGAAGGGTTGGATTTTGGAGAGACCTTTGCACCAGTTGCAAGACTAGAAGCCATTCATATCCTCCTTGCATATGCATCATGTCATAAAATGAAACTATATCAAATGGATGTGAAAAGTACTTTTCTAAATGGCTTTATTAATGAACTAGTCTTTGTTGATCAACCTCCCAGGTTTGAAGACCCTAGATATCCTAATCATGTTTATAGGTTGTCCAAGGCGCTATATGGGCTTAAGCAAGCCCCAAGAGCTTGGTATGAGCGTCTTCGGAATTTCCTCATTGAGAAGGGCTTCACCATTGGGAAGGTCGACACCACACTATTCACCAAGAAGCTTGATGGACATATCTTCATTTGTCAAGTATATGTTGATGATATCATGTTTGGATCTTCAAATGAAGATTCTTGCAAAGAGTTTTGGTGAATTGATGTCGAAGGAGTTCGAGATGTTAATGATTGGAGAGCTTACATTCTTTCTTAGTTTTTTCAAGTCAAGCAAATGAGAGAAGGGATTTTCATCTCTCAAGAGAAATATACTAATGATCTTCTCAAGAGATTCAAAATGGATGAATGTAAGCCAATCAAGATACCAATGCCAACTAATGGATATCTCGACCTAGATGAGGGAGGTAACACGATTGATCAAACTATCTACCACTCTATGGTTGGTAGCTTATTATATTTAACCACATCTAGGCTCAACATCATGTTTAGTGTGTGTATGTGTGCTAGATTTCAAGCTAATCCTAAGGAAGCTCACTTAATTGCCGTTAAAAGAATTCTTAGGTATCTTAAGCACACACCAAGCATTGGCCTTTGGTATCCCAAAGGAGCTATATTTAAATTAGTTGGCTATTTCGATTCGGATTATGCCAGTTGCAAAGTTGATAGAAAAAGCACATCCAGAGAGTGCCATTTGCTTGGTAGATCACTTATGTCTTGGTCCTCCAAGACGCAAAATAGTGTGGCTTTGTCCACCGCCGAAGCGGAATACATTGTTGCGGGTGCTTGTTATGCATAAATACTTTATATGAAGCAAACTTTGCTACACTATGGTGTAGTTCTAGAAAAGGTACCACTTTTGTGTGACAATGAGAATGCGGTAAAACTTGCTAATAATCTGGTTCAACACTCTCGCACCAAGCACATAGATATTCACCATCACTTTCTTAGAGATCATGTTGCTAAGAATGATATTTCATTAGAAGGTGTAAGGACCGAGGATTAATTGGCGGATATCTTCACTAAACCGCTAGATGAAGCAACTTTTTGTCGGTTGAGGAATGAGCTCAATGTGCTTGATTTTAGAAACTTCACTAGAAAATGAGCTTGTGTTGTCCCTTGCATTGCATTGTAACATACAACATGTTTAACTTTATGGTAATGCACTTAGAGCTTGTCTAACATGGTTAAGATAACCGCCGAAAAGCGTGTGAAGAAGCTTAACCTTGGATCAAACTTGACAAACAACTAGAATTACTTTCAAGTATTGCATTGCATATGCATGAATGTTGTTTTGCCATTTCTCTTCAATCACCCTTTTATTGCCTATTTTCTTAAAACGAATTATAGCCTATGGCAAAATATTTTGAAAATTTTGAGGGTTTGAGAGAGGTCACTCACATAAGTCCTAATTGGTGTTTATTTGGGTCTTATTGAAGTTGGGACTTGATTGAGAACATGCAGCACGAAGGAACTTTGAAGATTTGCTAAAAAAGAGTGACTAGACACTGGACCGGACTCTACTTCCCTACGTCCGGTCAGTTCATAGGAGGTGAACCATTGCTGCGAAGGAGTGACCGGACGCTAGAACAATGTTCTCCTTGCGTCTGGTCAGAAGGTGATCCTACGTCTAGTCAAGCGAAGAAGACAAAGACAGGATTGTTCGGACTCTGGCTGGGTCCGGTTAGTGCTAATCGGACGTGTTCGGTCATGACTCTAGGGGATTTGGACCTCTCTAGAGTCGACCAGACTCTAGGTGGCAGCGTTCGGTCGTTGCCACCGGAGCATCCGGTCAATAGTAGTCATGCGTGATTCCAACTCTTATCTCATTTCCTTTTCTAATCCATCGGGGGCCACCATAAAATCAGACCACACCGTGACCTAATCCCCATCCTCCAAGCTAGCAGCGCTGACATCGCCTGCTCCTGCACCCACGTGCCGCCGCATTGCGCCTCCCCGCCTATGCCACCGCACATCTTGAGCTTCGCTGCTGTCCCGCGTCACTCAAGAGCCACGCAGTAGAGCTTCGTCGTGCCCGCACAATGCCCGCGCCACTCCTAAGCGCCACCATGCCCGTGCTTTTCTCCATGCCACCGCAGCAGCACCGCCCGTGCCCTAGTGCCTCTACCACCGTGCCACATTGCTCCACATCATGCCCTAATCCACTACCCCAACATCTTCTTGGCTGTCGCAGCACATCGCCAAAACCCTAACCGTTGCTGATCTGGTGGTTCCTCGATTCATTCCTCTTCTCGTCGATTCGCCGGTTTGTTAGGTAGCAAGCCCTCGTTTCCAATTTTGTATCTATTGCTTGCTTCTTAGGGTTTCGTATCTCTAGATGTATATTGAAATTATTCATATATCCAATCTATTCTAACGTGTAGCGAGTCGGTGTTTCTAAGGTCACTTTGGCTGTTGTCAGTCAACTTGGGGCCAAGCTCACGAGTACGGATCGAGACCAAGCCTCGGAAGTGTCAGTGATAGTTATTTCTTGTCTGAGGTAGCAGATCATTCCAGATGGCATGTGTTAAGAACACCAAAGGTGGTCCAGGTGATGAGGATCTGAGGCCTCTGCCTCACTTGCCTACTGATGTGAAAGGCAAGGCAACGAAGAAGATCACAATGAAGAAGCGGAAGTATGCAGATGCTGATACGCAAGAGCAGCCGTAGTTGCAGCCGCCGCCGAGCGTGTAGAGAGAGGAGGTGGTAGGAGTGGAGTCTAGTTTGTAGCTTAGCTTTCACTAGCACAGAGGGCAACTATAGAGCAGGTTGAGCGTCGTCATGGTAGTCTAGCTAGGACTGTCATGCTTGAGGGACGCTGTGTTACTTTGGAGGAGACTCGGCCTCAGGGAGAGCCACAATAGTAGATAGAGCAGGCTTAGGAGCGAGAGCAGGTAGAGGAGATAGAGCAGGTGCCATAGCTTCACCGCTCTAGTCGTACTTGTACCCAGGTGACACTGAGGGTAGAGACACAATAGAGGGGTTCTCGTCCGCCTCCTAGACCACAGGGTCTGCCTCCAGTGACTCATCTGGATTTGAGGGCCGCCATAACCAAGCAGGTGCAATAGCTCAGATTTGTGCAATTTGAGGAGTGGTTCCCGCCTAGGAGGGATGAGCGTGCTTCTGAGGGGTTCTATACACCACTGTAGGAAGATTTTTATAATGCATATCTTAACAGTGGGGTTGCATTCAGGTCTTAGAGGGTTTGTTCTATTGAGGCCATAGTAGGAGCAGCTAGAGAGCAGATTCGTCCTCACCTTTCTTACTTGCCAGGGCTGACAGATCTACTTGGATGGATAGGCAGATATGTTCCATCTTTGGTCCGAGAGTTCTATGCTACACTTTGGATTGACCCAGCTCATAGGTTCATTCACTTTGCATTCAGAGGCTGAGACTATAGGCTGATGAGCTTTAGGGTCAGAGAGATACTCAGGCTACAGGATTCACCCATCCGCATTCACAAGGTTTGCTATGGACACACAGAGCCTCCTAGGCGCCCTCACGGTGGTCTTGTGCCTCCCACAAATATGGTCCGCCATTGCTTCACAGAGCCTTTTGGCGAGGGGTCGAGCAGGACACCTAGGGATCTTACTCCTATAGCCGGACTACTAGATGCTATCATGAGGAGGACCCTACTACCGAGGATGGGATATCACGAGAGATTGACTCGCATTTAGTTATGGCTGCTAAATGCCCTGATGTAGCATATAGTCTTTGATGTTTGGGATGTCATACTTTCTAAGATGGAGGATACCCTTGCTGAGGGATTTAGAGGACACAAACAGCTGCCTTATGCACATTGGATTACTTTTCTAATTCATAGGGCAGTTATAGTGAGGCCTCTAGAGATGTTGGCAGAGTATTCTAGTGCTACTACCGAGTTCCCTGCATATAACTTGACCCAGATGCTCCATCATAGCAGGCTGAGTGCACCTAGCAGGATGAGACTATTAGGAGCATTGTAGCTACAAAGGAGAAGCAGCTTGATGCTCAGTAGGAGGGTATGGTAGAGAGCGACCCCAGTGATAGCTCAGATGATGACTACCAGGATATCCCTCAGATGCCTCTACGATGACATGACCATGGGGTCGGTAGCTCTAGTTTAGCTCCACCTGCACCAAAGACAGACCCCACTCTACTTTCTATCCTTGAGCGGATGACGTAGGATCAGGCTTGCCAGGCTCAGGAGACCACTACTACATTTGCATAGTTTTAGGCCAGATAGGATGAGTTCCAATGATAGCAGCAGGCTATCCAGCAGTAGTAGCAGGCCATGCAGTAGCAGCAGTTACTTGGATTTATGTAGCATGTAGTTACTGCTATTGGGGCTCCACCACCACAGCCTTCACCCCAGATCGGCCAGCCTACCACCATTTCTATGACTCTAGCTTTATAGCCTAGTGGGCTTCAGAGTCAGGGACAGCCAGTGGCATAGTTTCCTTCACCTATAGAGAAGGTGTCCCAGTGGTTTGCCTCATCAGTGATAGCCCCGCAGTTCACACCTCTTCAGACGGGCTTCACACCGGCTCAGACTTCCTCACTGCTTGTGCCAGATACCTCAGTCTCTAGGAGCCTTGGTGTGACATTTAGTGAGTTGATAGGGCAACCTACTCCGCCATATATATATGTCCCTAGTCCTTCCACAGTTCCTCCTATTACTGGGACTATAGAGATGCTCCCTTCTTCAATTGCATCATCAGAGCCGCCTACTACAGTCATACCTATAGAGTCACAGGCCGCACCAATCCCTGATCTGACCTGACCACTTCAGCATCGCTTCCAGCCATAGAGGGTCAGACTGCTCAGAGCTTAGGATTAGATGATGTTGCTACCTAGTTCTAGATCACTCATCGCACCTCAGCGCTCGACTTGTCCGCTGTAGCCCCACCGATCGACCCTTAGGTTTTGGTGTTTGATGCTAAAGGAGGAGAGGGATCGAGTATGATAGACTTAGGGGGAGCAATACATTTAGGGGGAGCTAATCTACATTTAGCTTTCTATGTGTGATACATTTTTATGCATTCATGTTTACTATTTTGCATTGAACTACATAAGTGTGATTGTAATCGTGATATTAATGTGATATGTGTGCTCTCTACTTTGAATTATTTATATGTCATGTCACTCGGTTATGCTCATTTGCTTTGCTTCCGTGCTTTACTCCGATGCAAATGAGCTTTATTACTTGTACTCATGCTTATTTCATATCTATTGAGTACATCATGTTGGCTTGGGTCATATAAGCTTGCCTAACTCTTTTGTTCTTATTGTCAAAAGCTTATATGAACCAAGCATGTTGAAAACCTCATCTCTTTTACATACTTGAGGTTGTATTGTCATCAATCACCAAAAAGGGGGAGATTGAAAGCATCTAGGCCTCTAGTTGAGTTTCGGTGATTAATGACAATATGAGATTACTGTGACTAATGTGTGTTTTGCAGATGCAATTAAGTTAGGTCATGGTAATGACAATTGATTGAGCAATCATGGTGGTCATGCCCCTACGATGGAAATCATTTCGGTTTTCAAAGGATGGACGATAAGGAGGATGGACTAGTTTTAAGTATTGTTTGGTGTTGAAGAGACACTTAGAGTAGTTTAGGACTTTGTTTTTCCTTTGACCATACTATTAAGGGGGGTATGGATGGGTAGCTTGACCAAGGTGAGTCTAGTGGGTTAGGTATGGTGCACACTTGTTAAATCTAGCACTAGGTAGCTCCTAAAAAGCCCTTAGATCAATTGGAGCTAACTTCATTCACATATGATTGCGAGTTGGAAGTGAATGGAGGGTCAAATGTTGATTAGACGCTGGTTCTGGTGTGACTGGATGCTGGCGCAGAGTCTAGTCAGTTCATTTGATCAAGGTGAAGTCATCTAGATACGACCCGACACTAAGTGAAATGTGACCAGACGCTGGGTGCTAGAGTCCGGTCAACTCTAGTAAGGTTTCAGAGAGGGAGAATCCTAATCGGACGCGTTCGGTTAGTGCTGACTGGACGCTGGTTAGGTTCTGGCTATTGACCGAACACCGAGCAGCAAAGTGACCAGACGCTGGGTTTCAGAGTCTGGTCAACATCAATAAGGTTCCAGAGGGTAGTTTTGTGATCGGACATGTTAGATCAGTGCTGACCAGACGCTGGTCAGTGTTCGGTCACAACTTAACTTCTCGATGGCGGGGAGAACTGACCGGAGCGTCCATTCACCTTGATCGGAGCATCCGGTCAACCGTAGTGGCACATAACAGTTCGTTTTGAATGAGGGGTATAAATACTTCCTCTATTCACTCAAGGGTCACTTTGCTCATTCCAACAGCTGAGAAACACCCTTGAGAGTGCCAAGAAGAGCAAGGTCCTAGTGAGGTAATTGAGATTTGATAATCAAGAGAGAGACCTCATTAGTGAAAGCAAGAGTAGCAAAGTGTGCATCCACCCTTCTCATAAGCTTGTCATGGTCAAGTGAGAGTTCATGCTTGTTACTCTTGGTGATTCGCCATCACCTAGATGGCTTGGTTGTGATTGGGAGCTTGGTGATCATCCGGCGAAGCTTGTGGGTGACCCAAATCAAGTTGTGAGCGGTTGTGGGTGATTCACCGCAACGGAGTGTCAAAGAATCAACCCATAGAGAGCACTTGATCCTTGCGTGGATCAAAGGGGAGCTAGACCCTTGCGCGGGTGCTCCAATGGGGACTAGTGGGGAGTGGCGACTCTCCGATACCTCGGCAAAACATCGTCGTGTTCCTCCCTTCTCTCTTTACTTTGAGTATTTACTTTGAGGCAATTTAATTCTTGTCTTTACATTCATAGAATTGCCATGCTAGAGTAGGATTGGAACATAGGTTGCTAAACTTTTGTGTGGTAGAATAGTAGAAACACTTTCCAGGCACAAGGGGTGAAGTGGGCTAACCGTAGAGTTTAATTATTGCAAAGAATTTTAGAATTAGCCCAATTCACCCCCCCTCTTGGGCATCTTGATCCTTTCAATAGACATACTGTTTACTCCATTTTTGTTGGGATTTAACCACCAAAAATGACACTGCCTATCATTTCCCACTTAGAAAAATTAAGGGTTTAGTTTGATCTACAACTTTTAACACTTTTGCCATAATTTCCAAAAGGTCTAAGCCTTGTTAATTTTGGTCTACTAACATACCATGACCTAGTCCATACTTCATACTAACTTGTAGGAACAAAATATTAAAGCAATATTTAAGTATGTTCCACTATATAATTTACCAAAGATAGCACTTTAAACTTAAATCGTTTGTTTGCCGACTTAACCGTGAAGAGTGGATTTAATTTCAATTTGTTTTCTGAGCTTCCCAAAAGTACTAGTTGATATTATTATTCTCCAAGATTTAAAATTGCATGCCGAGCTATGTAACTTGTCCTCAAATCTTTATTTCCACACTATACTCCAGTTATAATTGGTCGTTGTTCATAGAAATTGTTTTCATGCCAACAATTAACACAACTCATTCTATTCTTTTTGTTAGGAGTTTTCATCACCACCTCTTTACGCTAAGTAAATGAACTCACTATATTATTAGATCTATCTCTCAAGCCATAATCTCAGTGCTTAGCGAGCTCATAACACCAGAGGTGTTACAACCAACCCCACTTAAAAAGAATCTCATCCTAAGATTCGAAGTAAGAACCAAAAAGGAGACAACGTGATTACACTTCTTAGATCTGAGATTACATGAAAGATTATACGACTTCGAATACTAAGCCACATGGGGATTTAGGGATACATGGTTAAGAGCAACCTAGTATAACCAAGGCTTAATCTAGAAGTTGGGATAAATAAGGGCAATGGAGAAACAACAAGAAAATGATTATACAAAACATGGCATATGTCCAATAGATCCAGAAATAGGAGACTAAGAACTCAAACATCATGAATCCTATGACCAACTATCCAAAGGTGGACTTGAACTTCTTCAACAAAAACTAGATCCTTTCTTCTTCTCAGATTACGCAATCATCTCTGACTGGCAAACCTAGTTCCATGAACGATGACTGGATCTCATAGCTCTGCTTCGAATTTGAGGGGATGGGGATGAAGAAGAAGAGCAAGGACTAAGGGCATCTTATAGTGGTGAATGGAGGTGGGGCACAATGCACTGGAAGTGGAGGCGGTGTGGAAGGGAAACACCAACGGTCACGAGGTGGGAAGAGCGTCAACCATGGTGCGCTCCCTACGTGAGCTTGAGTGGAGGGAGGAAAAAAGGAGAGGAAAGGGGTTTGCTCGATGAGGGAGGCATATGGGTGTCCGTGTCCCCAAAAGACAAAACATGAGGGGGTTCGGTATGGGAATGAGGGCGAGGATCAAGAGCCAACCAAATGCTAGGAAAAAGGAGAAGCGCATAGTGCACGAATACGGTGGATGCAGCATAATGTCATGGTTACGCGAGAACAGGGTACGAGTGGACCCTGATACTAATGGCATCCATAGGGCATATGGCAATAGTGACCGGCATGCATAACATGGTTGAGCTAGACACAAGGCTTGGGACATGACGTCCACTTAGGCTTTTCCTACCACTCCCACTACCCGAGGGCTAACTTTTCATTGTTGTTCTTTTCTTTTCCTTCCTTGTTCACAATATGTGCCAACCTTTTGTACGAACTGAGATCATGACATACATGCTTCCTCCAAAACCACATTCTCTTGTACTTTGGGAGAACACTATTTCATCAACCAGTTGTGGATTTCCCATTCGAACAGTCGAATATTTCTAAGAAGAATATTTTGTATCAAAAGCGGTATGGTGGTATAACTTGGTAAAGGTGCTTGGTAAACAACCTTGATACCAGCACGTGCCGAGCAGTGTTACCATGTGGCAGCTGTTCCACAGGGGCCCTTGATTTTGTCATGGCATCATAAGCTATTAACCAGACAACTATTACCAACTTACACGCAATGAAGGTGGTGGGGTCATAGACCATAGAATCAGAGAAGTATTGCAAGGGAAGATTCAAAGAACAAGGGTTCCTTTCACAATAAGGGACAAGGAATTCAAATCCCAGAATGGATTTGATTTAAAGAGATTCAAGGGCTCTGCTGGAACATCCACAATTAGTTGATACAGTGTCCAACGTTACCCAATCATGGCTGGTTTGCTGGCATCTGAGTAGCAACTTCTCTTGTAACCAACTTAACATTGTCCTTGAAAACCCTAAGCATGTTGAACGAGACCTAAGGATAGATGGACGCAATAAACACAACGAAATAAAGAAAATGCACATTCCAAATGTCCTTATACTGGTACAACATACAGGCACTCACTCTCCCACTTGGCACATCTTCATTCCCGAGCTCGGTGGATTCTTCTATTGCCCTGGCTATGGGTCTACCTCCTCTCTTGGCAGTGGCTGAGTGAGGGGAAGCAATGGCTCTACTTCTCACACTTTCGAGGGTGGGGGTGCTGGTGGTACTGCAACACCAGTTCTCCTTCTTTCCGATGATTGGATAGGGATTCCCACCAAGATCAAGGGATCTTGCCTTTCAGCAGACAGCGTCCTATGCTTGGCCTTAGTGACAAGGTAGGCCTCTCCCAACTGATGGGCATATCGATCTTTAGCTCCTTTAGGGCTTCCAACATGGCGATCTCTAGACTCTATGCGGCTGCCACACTAGCATGCGCTTCGGCAAGCTGCACCTGGAGCATCCTAGAGAAGATCTCGGCTTCCTCGGCTCACCGGAGGCACTTCCTCAGCTCTGAGGCTAGTCAGTCACACTGCTCATCTAGAGCAAGTAGGTATGTGGTCAAGTGGACCAAGATTAGACTGTCTTCTTGCGCATCCCACCCTTGCAAAGCCTCCATACGAGCCCTCCATACCCGTCGATTCTTTTCCAAAGGTGGAAAGAACCTCATGGGGGGTACGAGCAATGGGCTCTTCATAGATCTACCAAAGGTACCGTAAGGCTTTGTGGGCCACAACTTAGTAGGTGTCAATGAAGCAAAACTCGGTTGCGGTCACATTCCAGGCTTCAGTGATATCGAGGAACTCCTCACTCTTCCCAATATAGACGGTAACTTCACACCGCTTAGTGCCAAGTTTCTCGTACTCACGGCCCTCATACTCAGGATGATCCTTGACCCCGAGTTTTTGTAGGGTGGCATATAGGATTTTGGGGAAAACCCTCAGTGTTCAGGCAGTAACTACTAACCTAGACTCCTGCCATACCTAGTGGGTGGTTGCAAGGAAGGATTGAGTGAAAAGCTTGCTCAAAAGAAAGGGCTAGGTGAGCTGGAGTGCACCGAGTAGTGGTACCAATGGCTAGGCCAGGCCTTGTTTATAATGGTAGAGCAGTCAGTGGTCCTTATGCAGTCCTCCTTGGTTCCTGCATGGGGCCACTACAAATGAGTCGACCAAATTTTTCATGTGCTCGAGGCGAGCGATGTCTGAGGCCATTAATGACTAATACAGCTGTAGGGCAAGGGTCCGACAAGAGCGTAAAAAAGAGTACAGGGAGACATGGGTCACGATAGGCGTGAACCATAGGCGAATGCGGAGCATGAAGCCATAGTGCAATGATAACTCTGAAACAAGGATGGGTCAGTCGTGCACAATACGACATGCGTGACATCTACGAAGGGTGCATCTACCAGCAATACGGTCACGACGACTAAGGCATTACTAGCATGACTGACTTAAAGATCATATACTATGTGAGAGTCAGTCCACCGGAAAGAACCTAGTTAAACCTATTCTAGATGTTCAACCATAGCAATAGGGATACTTATATACTTCGTAGTTAAACGCCCTAACTTTTTGCAAAAATAGGTTATCAATTTTTTAATTTAGAAAAGGGTTTCAAAGCTTTATTTCTACATTTATTCTCTGATACCACCTATGGCAGAACCGCCTAAAATAACTGACTTCCGAAGGTGCTTGTCTTCCATTAGACATTGAACACCCCAAGAGTGAGCTAATTTAAACAGTTCTGTCGAGCACACCCCATGGGAGAACCCAAAAATCCACATTTTCAACAGGATCATAAATGGGAGAATAAAGCTTACAATATTTTAGCCATTTCTTACATCACTTTCCATGCAACATCAAAGTATAATATTTATTGTTTATAACAACAGAATATAACCATGTTATTAGAGTTACAAAGGAAGTAGGATTAATTTAAGGACATGGTAGAGCATTAACATAGTGGACATTATATATAAGAGATGCTAACAGATTTTTCATCTTTTCTTATAAAAACCTTTAGTAAGGGTTACAAATAAACACTACAGTCATAGCGTGAAAGGAATCCTCTCTGAGCCCACCAGGAGGTTTCCACACACAAGAGTCAGCTCTAAGCATCCTCTGATCACCTACAACAGGGGAATAAAACCCTGAGTACTCGAATGTACTCAGCAAGACTTACCCGATAGGAGGAAAATAAAATACTCCAAGTGTCGGTGTTTCGAGTTACCACCGATGAGTAAATTTGTATTATTGCACGTCTAGCTCGGATGGTGTGCTTAGAGGACACAAGGTTTATACTGGTTTGGGCAGAAAGTCCCTACATCTAGTTCATCGCTGCTACTCGTGTTACTAGCACTAAAAGTTTATAGTAGGGGTTACAAACGGGTGAGAGAGGGAAAGAATCCCAAGTCTCTGGTGAAAGGAGTGAGTGGGTGCTGAGAGCTTAATCGTTGCTCAGCTATGCATTCGTGTCGTGCTCTTATGTGGATCTGTATTGAATCTTGCTGGGTCGATCAGTTCAGGATCCCTTTCATGGGGCGCCCTACTTTCCCTTTTATAGGCCAAGGGAAAGTGCGGGTTATAGCAGAGGAAAAGGAGAAGAACGAGAGAGAGGAAGGCCTCTAGGATCACCGGGTCCTTCTCCTTCATGTGGGTCTCGCCGACCCTATAGATGTTAATAGGGATAGCTCCACATCGTGCTCTTGTCCGTCACTAGCGCCATGCGTAGGCATCATCCACTGGTCATGGCACTCCACTCCATCCTGGCGAACATCATGGTGAACTGATGTGCCTGTCAGTGTTCATACGAGGGTTAGGCAGAATAGCACCGGTACGCCCGACGCTGTTCTTAATGTGAATCCTCAGGTATGGCCTATCATGGTCACGGGTTACATTAGGGTGTGTCGATCTCTTCCCTAGTGTTAGAGTTTTGACCCAGGCCCATACACTTGGATCTAGAGTGGTTGGCGATGGTATGGGTCCTCATCGGGCAAGATAGAGCCCACACCCAAGGGGTCTGGTGAGGCAGAGCCCGTGGTCTTGGGGTCGAGCGAGGCAGAGCACAAACCCAAGGGTTGAGCGAGGCAGAGCCTACCCCCGGAGGTTGGGCGAGGCAGAGATCATGGCCTCAGGGTTGGGCAAGGTGGAGCCTACCCCCGGAGGTCAGGCAAGGCGAAGATCGCTGCCTCGGGGTTAGGCTAGGTGGAGCCCGCCCTAGAGGTCGGGCGAGGCAGAGATCGTGGCCTCGAGGTTGGGCGAGGCGGAGCCCACCCTCAGAGGTCAGATGAGGTAGAGCCCACGCACCTAGGGGTCAGGCGGAGCTGTAGGCGCGCTCTTGACTGCTCGGTTGAATCAATGTTGATGACCATTAGCTCCTCCTCTTAGGGTACCCTAGTATTGGTCCCCGACACCAAGGATATGCAACTTATTTGGCTTGTGGGTTGTTGCATCTGCGGAAAGCATTACTAAATGTGCATCCTTATATTTAATTTTATTAGCAGTCATCTTTAGTTCATTAACTAACCATTCTATGTAAGCACCTATGCTACTTTCAAGCGGGTGGTAAGCAATCAGAACCATTTTACCATAGCCAAGTCGTACCGTATCACACGCCAATTCATGAACCAATGTATCCCAGCTGGGTACCCCAAAACACACGCCCTGCTTGTACCCTAGGCACAAGCAAGACCAACCCACCACTCTCCTATCAAGGGGTCCTAGTCCCCATCCAAACTTGGACTCCAAGCCCCCACTCCTGAGTCCCAGACTTAGTGTGGTGCTTAGACCTCCACCATTCCCTCCTCTAATGAGCTGGTCTGGAAAGAGCCAGAACCCACGACAAGAGAGCAACAAGCCTTCCCGCTCCCATAAGCAAGTATGTGCTTAGGATAATAAGTATGTGACCTAACTACCATCCACAGCAACAGACGATCCTCAATCAACACAGGCGGAACAAGTGTAATCCGAGCCTCGCTCGAATGCCTAACCAAGTCCAGATCCAAAGTACCATTCTGCCTGGTCTCCAATTATCATTCATATATATGCCATGTGATAGTAACAATAATATCTTTTCTATCTCTCGCGAGTGACAAGTAATCACTTGACTTCTATCGGATCCTATAGCATAGCAATCTAAATGATCCTGACATACTAGTATGACTCATAGGATAAGGATATATATATGCAAGTGGTTTTCATTCAACTCCTTAAAACTTAATGCACAAGCATAAGATAAAGTGTAGAATAGTAGGGTTATGCACCGGGGCTTGCCTAGGTGAAAGGTCCTAATGGCTAGAGGGGGTCAATAGCCTATTAAAAATTTCTACAACAACACCGGTTAGACAATTATGAGGCAAAGCGAGTGTTACGCTAGCCTACTAAAAATGCAAGCCACCTACCACAATTCTAGTTTATGTGGTTTCTATCCACACAATAACTATGTCACTACACTAAGTTAGTGTGCTCTCAAAGGCTAACTAAAGTGCCACACTAACCAAAATAACAAGCTCTCACAACTAGCTACACTAAAGAGCTTGACAACTAGTTTGCGGTAATGTAGAGAGTCAGCAAAATGGTTATACCGCTATGTCAAGGAATAAGCCAATCAATCACAAGAATGAATACCAATCACCTCGGAATCAAATGATGACACAATGATTTTTTACCGAGGTTCACTTGCTTGTCGGCAAGCTAGTCCTTATTGTGGCGATTCACTCACTTGGAGGTTCACATGCTAATTGGCATCACACGCCAAACCCTTAATAGGGTGCCGCACAACCAACACAAGATGAGGATCACACAAGCCATGAGCAATTTACTAGAGTACCTTTTGGCTCTCCGCCAGGGAAAGGTCAAGAACCCCTCACAATCACCATGATCGGAGCCGGAGACAACCACCACCCTCTGCTTGACAATCCTTGCTGCTCCAAGCCATCTAGGTGGTGGCAACCACCAAGAGTAACAAGCGAATCCCGCAGCAAAACATGAACAACAAGTGCCTCTAGATGCAATCACTCAAGCAATGCACTTGGATTCTCTCCCAATCTCACAAAGATGATGAATCAATAATGGAGATGAGTGGGAGGGCGTTGGCTAAGCTCACAAGGTTGTTATGTCAATGCAAATGGCCAAGAGAGTGAGCTTGAGCCGGCCATGGGGCTTAAATAGAAGCCTCCACGAAATAGAGCCGTTGTACCCCTTCACTGGGCACAACATGGGGTGACCGGATGCTCTGGTCAGATCGATCGGACGCTAGACCTCAGTGTCCGATCGTGCGATGCACGCCACATGTCCCCTCTCTTCAAATACTAAGCGCTCGATCCCAACGGTCAAGTGATGACCGGACGCGCTGCTGTGAAGTGACCGGACGCTGGACCTCAGTGTTCGGTCATTTCCAGTAAGCATCTAGAAACGAGAAATCACGACCGGACGTGTCCGGTCATGCTCGACCGGACACACCTAGCGTTCGATCACTCTATGTCATCATACGTCAGACTGACCAGACTCAGGCCCTAAGCATCTAGTCAGTTTTCGCACTAGCATCCGGTCATGAGACCGAAACTGTGTGCCCTCAGCTGTCACTCACCGGACGCGCCGGTCCTTTAGAGACCAGCTCCGGTCACTTATAGTGACCACGTTCACCTGAGTTTAGGGCACTGGTGAAGTCCCTAACCCTTGCTCAAATGTGCCAACCACCAAGTGTATCACCTTGTGCACATGTGTTAGCATATTTTCACAAACATTTTCAAGGGTGTTAGCACTCCACTAGATCCTAAATGCATATGTAATAAGTTAGAGCATCTAGTGGCACTTTGATAACCGCATTTAGATACAAGTTTCACCCCTCTTAATAGTACGGCTATCGAACCTAAATATGATCACACTCTCTAAGTGTCTTGATCACTAAAATAAAATGGCTCCTACCATTTATACCTTTGCCTTGAGCCTTTTGTTTTTCTCTTTCTTCTTTTCAAGTCCAAGCGCTTGATCATCACCATGGCATCACCATCATCATGATCTTCACAATTTCTTCATCACTTGGAGTAGTGCCACCTATCTCATAATCACTTTGATAAACTAGGTTAGCACTTAGGGTTTCATTAATTCACCAAAACCAAACTAGAGCTTTCACTGGGTAAGATATAACCAAAGTTAGCATTCCATCATGATGACACAATCATCAAGGCACCATCTTTTCTGCTACTTCGGTCGACTCCATGATCCATCATTGTCCCTAAAAGGATCAAGATGCCCAAGAGGAGAGGGTGAATTGGGCTAATTCTAAATTCTTTGGAATAATTAAGCCCTACACTTAGCCCACTTCATCCCTTGTGCCTAGAATATGTTTCTATTGTTCTACCGCACAAAAGTTTTGCACCATATGTTCCAATCCTACTCTAGCATGACAATTCTAGGAATATAAAGACATAAAATGAATTGCTCAAATGTAAATGCTCAAAGTAAAGAGAGGGAAAGGAACGCGGCGATATTTTCCTAAGGTATCGAAGAGTCGCCACTCCCCACTAGTCCTCGTTGGAGCACCTGCATAAGGGTGTAGCTAACCCTTGATCCGCGCAAGGATCAAGTGCTCTCTATATGCTGATTCTTTGACACTCCCTCCTGGTGAATCGTCCACAACCGCTCACAACTTGACTTGGATCATCCACAAGCTCTATCCAATGATCACCAAGCTCCCAATCACCACCGAGCCATCTAGGTGATGGCGATCACCAAAAGTAACAAGCACAAACTCTCACTTAACCATGACAAGCCTAATAAGAAGGGTGGATGCACACTTGCTACTCTCTATGCACTAATGAGGTCCTTAATCTTGGATTCTCATATCTCAATCACGTCACTAGGCTCTTGCTCTCCCTTGCACTACAAAGGTGTTTCTCAGCTGAACAAATAGGCAAGAGACCTCCGATGGATGAGTGGAGTAAGTATTTATACCCCCTCATTCAAAACATAACGTTTGGAGGCTAAGTCAGCACTCTGTGGGTTGATCGGATGCTCTAGTCAGGGTGATCGGACGCTCCAGTCAGTTATATCCACCACTGTGTCAGAAAGAGCCGTTAAGCACTGACTAGACTCTAACCAGCATTCGGTCATCACTGACCGAACGCGTCCGGTCACAAAAAATGCTCTCTAGAACCTTACAGATGTTGACCAGACACTGGCACCCAGAGTCCAATGACTTCATTGTTCAGCATCCAGTCATGTGCCATATTCTGACCAACGTCCGGTCAGCACTGACCAGACATGTTCGGTCATAAAAAACGCTCTCTGAAACCTCTCTAGAGTTGACTGCACGCTGGCATCTAGAGTTCGGTCACTTTACTGTTCAGCATCCGGTCAGTACCAGACGACTGCAGTTGATCAAATGAACTAATCAGACTCACCCTCCAGTGTCTGGTCATAACCAGACTAGTGTTCGAACAATCATTTGACCCTCCATTCACTTGCAACTCAAAATCCTATGTGAATGAAGTTTACTCCAATTGATCTTAGGGCTATTCCTGAGCTACCTAGTGCTAGGTTTGATAAGTGTGCACCACACCTAACCCACTAGACTTACCTAGGTCAAGCAACTAGTCCATACCCCCTTAATAGTATGGCCAAAGGAAAAACAAAGTCCTAAACTACTCTAAGTGTCTCTCCATCACCAAACGACACTTAGAACTAGTCCGTCCTTAACCTTGTCATCCATCTTTTGAAAACCAAAAATGATTTCCATCGATAGGGGCATGACAACCATGATTGCCCAATCAATTGCCGTTACTATGACCTAACTCAAAATTGTCTCTACAAAACACACGTTAGTCATAGTAATCGTGTGTCGTCATTAATCACCGAAACCCAACTAGGGGCCTAGATGCTTTCAATCTCTCCCTTTTTGGTGATTGATGATAGCACAACCTCGAGTATGTAGAAAATATGAATGAGGTTTTCAACATGCTTGGTTCATATAAGCTTTTAACAATAAGAGCAAAGGGGTTAGACATGCTTATATGACCCAAGCCAATATGGTGTACTCAATAGATATGAATTAAGCATGAGTACATGAAGTAAAGCTCATTTGAATTGGAGTAAAATGCGGAAGCAAAGCAAATGAGCATAACCAAGTGACATGAGTCTCACCATCACATGTAAATAAGACAATACATGGAAGTAAACATGAATGCATGAAGTCTCACACAAAAGAAATGAATCACACGCTCCCCCTTGATCACACACTCCCCCTAGATCTAACATACTCGCTCCCTCTCCCCCTTTGCATCAAGCACCAAAACCTAAGGGTCAGACAGCGGGACAGGAGCAGTCGAGTCGGGCGCTGAGGTGCGATGAGGGATCTGGAACTAAGCTGCATCATCCTCTGACCCTGAACTCTGAGCAGTCTAACCCTTTGTAGCTAGAAGTGAAGGCAAAGCGGTCTGGGTCTGCTCAGTGACTAACGCGACCTATGACTCTAGAAGTATCACTATAGGAAGTGGAGCCACATCTGCTGCTATCACTGTCGCTAAAACCTCAAGTGTAGGAGTGATAGTCTGAGGTGGCTCGGATGATGCAACAGACGGCAAAATCATCTTGGTAGTCTCGGTAATTGGAGTAGCTGTGGTAGGGATAGGGACTCGAAGCTCTGAAGGTGTAGGCTGCCCTATAAGCTCACTAAAGGTAGCACTAGGACTCCTAAAGACTAGGGTGTCCATCACTAACACTGAAGAACTCTGAGTCAGAGTGAAGCCTATAACAATAGGAGTAAAGTAAGGACCCTGAGCTATCACTAGTGAAGCAAACCACTAGGACACCTGCTCTATAGGTGAAGCAAACTGAGTAGCTAGTGGTCCCTAACTCTAAAGCCCACTAAGCTATACAATTGGAGTCACTGGAGTGGTGGTAGCAGACTAGCCTATCTGAGGTGTAGACTACTGAGGAGCAACCCCAATAGCAGTGAATATATGCTACATGAAGCCAAGTAACTATTGCTAAATCACAAGCTGCTGCTGCTGCATGGCCTACTGCTACCTCTAAAACTCATCATATGTCAAGCCTGAACCTAAGCAAGTGCAGCTGCGGTCTCCTATGCCTAGCGTGCCTAGTCCTGCCTCATCCGCTCAAGTATAGCTAGAAGAGCTGGGCCTATCTACGATGGCTATGGTGGAGCGGAGAGCCATTGGCCTCTCTGTCGTGTGGTCAAGGAGCCATCTGCAGAATTGGCTGATAGTCATCATCAGAGCTATCACTCGGGTCGCTCTCGACCACATCATCCTGCTATGCATCAAGCTCCTCCTCCTCTATAGCTGTAATGCCTCTAATGATCTCATCTTGCTGAGCTATTGTCTCTAGTATCTTTAGGCGATGGCTCGGCTAATGAGGTGTCCTCGCATGACTATGATGTAGCATCTGGGTCATGTCATATGGTGGAAACTCAGTAGTAGCACCTGTGTACTCTGCCATTGTCTCAGGAGACTTCTGTGTAACTGCCTTTCAGATTAGAAAAGTGATCTAATGAGCATAAGGTAGCTGACGGTGACCTCTGAAGCCCTCTGCTAGTGTATCCTCCATCTATGAAAGTATCACATCCCAAATATCAAAGATAGTCTAAGACACCAGGTGATACACTAGCCAAAGCTGAATTTGAGTCAGGCCCTCGCGGTAGCCCATCCTCGAAAGTAGAGTCCTCCTCATAATTGCATCAAGAAGATGAGCTATAGGTGTAAGATCATGTGGTATCCTGCTTGACCCCTCACTAAACGGCTCTGTGAAGCAAGGTCTGACAAGATCTATAGGTGGCACAAGTCCGCTATGAGGGCATCTCGGAGGCTCTGTCTGTCCATAGCATACCTCGTGAAGGTGAATAGGGGACTCTAGAATCCTTAGTATCTCTCTGACCCTCGAGCTCTGGAGCCTATAGTCATGGCCTCTAAAAGCAAAGTGTATGAATCTGTGCCTCGGGTCAATCCAAAGAGAGGAGTAGAACTCATGGACCCAAGATGGAACATACCGCCCAGTCCATCTAAGAAGATCTGACAAGCCTAGCAGATAAGAAAGGTGAGGGCGGATCTGCTCGCCTGTAGCTACAACAAGAGACTCTATGGAGCAGACCCTCTGAGATATGACACCACTGTTGAGATATGTATTATAGAAATCCTCTTGCAACATGGTGTAGAAGTGCTCTAAGGCACGCTCATCCTACCTTGGTGGAAACCAGTCCTCAAATTGTACAAATCATAGCTGTTGCACCTATCTGGCTGTGGCTGCCCTTAGGTCAAGGTGAACCACCAGAGGCAAACCCTATGGTCTGGGAGGTGGATGAGAACCCCTCCTCTATGTCTTAGGCCTTGGTGACACCTGAGTGTGTGTGTGACCAGAACATCAAAGTTGTGGCTATGCTACCTGCTCTATCTCCTCAGCCTGCTCTCCCTACTGAGCATCCTCTGTCTGCTCTGCCGACTGTGTCTGCTACTCAGTCTCCCCTTAAGTCTAACTCTCCTCTAAAGAGACACATCATCCTCCAAGAATGACAGTCCTAGGTGGACTACCAAGACTGGCCTCAATCCTCTTGATGGTAGACCTCTGAGCGAGTGACAACTAGTCACCTATGCGAATGCCACTGCCAGCTATACCTCTCTCTGCACGCTCTACGGTGGCTGCCACTACTGCTGCCCTCTCTGCCTCAACATCAGTGAACTTGCACTTCTTCATTATAGTCTTTTTTGCCTTTCCTTTTTACTGAGCAGTTAGATAAGGCAGAGTCCTTGGATCCTCATCACCGGGACCACCTCTGGCATTCTTGCACCGTGCCATCACTGAAGCTGACGAGAATCACTGCCACTCATAGGAAACAACTACCGACTTACACTCGTGAGGCTTGGCCTCAATTCGTACTCACGGGCTTGGCCTTGAGTTCACTGACAACTGCCACAACAATCACAAGAGCACTGACTTGCTGCACAATAGAATATATAGGGAATATAAATAATCACAATATTCATCTAGAGATGAGAAACCTTAAGAAGCAAGCAGTAGAAGCAAAATTGAAATTGATGGCTTGCTACCTAAAGAAATTCGATGATCCGGTGACCAACAAGCAAAGGAAAGGATCACGGGGCACCACCAGAATTGACAAGGATACGCCTAGGGCTAGGGTTTGGCGGTGTGAAACCGTACGGTGGCCAGGAATGCGTGGTAGTGCAATGCAGGCATGGGCATGAGCGCTGTGATGTAGGCGCGGACACTAGCGAGGCCGTGGAGGCGTAAGCGCGGTAGTGGTGAGGCAGTGCAGTTGTGGGCATGGTGGCGCGATGGCAGAGGTGGGTGCGGTGGCGCGGCAGCACGAGGTAGGCATGGGATGGTAGCGTTACTCATACTACACTGATGTACTCGCCGTGGTGCAATCGGTTGTGCAAAAACATAAATGAAAGCATCTAGGCCCCTAGTTGGGTTTTGGTGATTAATGATAATATGAGATTACTGTGACTAACGTGTGTTTTACAGATGTAATTAAGTTAGGTCATGGTAATGACAATTGATTGGGCAATCATGATGGTCATGCCCCTATGATGGAAATCATTTTGGTTTTCAAAGGATGAACGACAAGGTTAAGGATGGACTAGTTCTAAATGTCGTTTGGTGTTGAAGAGACACTTAGAGTAGTTTAGGACTTTGTTTTTCCTTTGGCCATACTATTAAGGGGGGTATGGACGGGTAGCTTGACCTAGGTGAGTCTAGTGGGTTAGGTGTAGTGCACACTTGTTAAATCTAGCACTAGGTAGCTCCTAAAAAGCCCTTAGATCAATTGGAGCAAACTTGATTCATATATGATTGCGAGTTGGAAGTCAATAGAGGGTCAAATGTTGATCGGACGCTGGTTCCAGTGTGACCAGACGCTGGCACAGAGTCCGGTTAGTTCATTTGATCAAGGTGAAGTCATCTGGATGCGATCGGACACTGAGTGAAATGTGACCGGATGCTGGGTGCCAGAGTCTGGTCAACTCCAGTAAGGTTCCGGCTACTGACCGGACGTTGAGCAGCAAAGTGACCGGATGTTGGGTTCTAGAGTCTGGTCAACATCAGTAAGGTTCCAGAGGGCAGTTTTTGTGACCGGACACATCCAGTCAGCGTCCGGTCATAACTTAACTGCTCGGTTGTGGGGAGAACTGATTGGAGCGTCCGATCACCCCGCAGTGGCTCATAACGGTTCGTTTTGAATGAGGCGTTATAAATACTTCCTCTATTCACTCAAGGGATCACTTTTGCTCATTCCAACAGCTAAGAAACACCCTTTAGAGTGCCAAGAAGAGCAAGGTCCTAGTGAGGTGATTGAGATTTGAGAATCCAAGAGAGAGGCCTCATTAGTGAAAGCAAGAGTAGCAAAGTGTGCATCTACCTCATTAGGCTTGTCGTGGTCAAGTGAGAGTTCATGCTTGTTACTCTTGGTGATCGCCATCACCTCGATGGCTTGGTGGTGATTGGGAGTTTGGTGATCATCCGGCGGAGCTTGTGGATGACCCAACTCAAGTTGTGAGCGGTTGTGGGTGATTCACCGTGACGGAGTGTCGAAGAATCAACCCGTAGAGAGCACTTGATCCTTGCACGGATCAAGGGGGAGCTACACCCTTGCATGATTGCTCCAACGAGGACTAGTGGAGAGTGGCGACTCTCTGATACCTCGGCAAAACATCACCGTGTTCCTCCTTCTCTCGTTACTTTAAGCATGTACTTTTAGCAATTCAATTCTTATCTTTACATTCATAGAATTGCCATGCTAGAGTAGGATTGGACCATAGGTTGCTATACTTTTATGCGGTAGAATAATAGAAACACTTTCTAGGCACAAGGGGTGAAGTAGGTTAACTGTAGGGTTTAATTATTGCAAAGAAAATTAGAATTAGCCCAATTCACCCCCCTCTTGGGTATCTTGATCCTTTCAAGCTCGAACAAGGCGGTTGAGATGGCAGGGAGGCATCAGGAGCTCACCACGGTTCGTGTTGTGGTGACGGTTGAGTCGGAGGGAGTTCGAGTCGAGCTAGCCACGTGCGCCCGGCGGGCGCGGCGGTGCTCCAGTGCGGACAAGGTGGCGTCAGCACGTCAACGACGCACGCCCTAGCCAAACAGAAACGAGCACCAGATATAGAAAGTTAACACGAGCTTAGAAACACCCTCAATTTGATTCTTTTCCCATGGAGAGGGACTTACCCCAAACCTATGGTTGCAGCGACGCCTATGGCCGGCGGCGGCCAAATTGGCCACCTACGAGGCGCACCTGTGCCCTTATACGAGTTGGCCCATAAGCAGTCGCTCTTAATTAGCTGCTGGAACGCTGATCCCGGGTGGCGTGCAACAGACTGCGAGCAAGGTATGGCGCAGCTCTACTAATCAAGGCAGGCAGCGACAGCTATGCTTGACCTGGCCAAACCCGGCTAAGGCCCCGATAAATACGCAAGGACAAGCTCACGGCGTGGCTCGGAAGGAGCGGTCGTGAGCTATCGGGATGGGACGGCTCATCCGGGCGGACAATGTCTACGGCAGCGAAATAGAGCCAAGCGCGAGCCAAGCGCAAGCCACCGCACAGAGTCAAGGCGCGACGCGACACGAGAGGAGCGACGACATCCCAACAAGGATAGGCACGCGATGAGGCAGGAAAGACCACTAGTGACTCGACGGTAGCTGGATTGGACGGCGGGAAGAGCGCGATGTCGATCTGACGACGGCCGCCAAGGCACTAGCCTAGCCCTGCGCGTGGCACGGCGCGGCCAGGACAGCACGAGGGCGTAGGAAGGCGAGGGGCGCGCCAAGGCGTCGGCCGACACGCGGCAACGACACGCGCACAGGCTAGAGGAGAAAGCCGTGGCCGGCAACATCCGAGCCCGGCGCCCGCCACGCGCGTGCACACGGTGACCACGAGCCCAGACAGGAAAGTGACAAGGGTGGCGTGCACGAGTTTTAAAGCGAACGAAAAAATGTGCCTAACTTGACCTGAGACCGACCAGCTATCCCAACTCACAACTGGGACTATCAGCTAGCCAGCGAAGTATTCCCTACGCCCCAAGAGCGACTAGTGATGAAGATACAAGCCCGCCAACATGAGCTCGTCGCCCGATCACGGGTTCACGAACAGAATGTCCATGACGTAGTTCACAGCACGTTCTGACGAGTTTTGGGTAATTTTTGTGAAAACAACAATCTACCCACACCACAACTACTCATACTACGCTGATGTACTCGCCGTGGTGCAATCGATCGTGCAAAAACATAGACATACTGCTTACTCTGTTTTTGTTAGGATTTAACCGCAAAAAACGACACTGCCTATCATTTCCCACTTAGAAAAATTAAGGGTTTAGTTTGATCTACAACTTTTAACACTTTTGCCATAATTTCTAAAAGGTCTAAGCCTTGTTAATTTCAACTAACATACCATGACCTAGTCCATACTTCGTACTAACTCGTAGGAACAAAATATTAAAGCACTATTTAAACGACACTGCCTATCATTTCCCACTTAGAAAAATTAAGGGTTTAGTCCGATCTACAACTTTTAACACTTTTGCCATAATTTCTAAAAGGTCTAAGCCTTGTTAATTTCAACTAACATACCATGACTTAGTCCATACTTCGTACTAACTCGTAGGAACAAAATATTAAAGCACTATTTAAGTATGTTCCACTATATAATTTACCAAAGATAGCACTTTAAACTTAAATCGTTTGTTTGCCGACTTAACCGTGAAGAGTGGATTTAATTTCAATTTGATTTTCAAGCTTCCCAAAAATACTAGCTGATATTATTATTCTCCAAGATTTAAAATTACATACCCAACTACGTAACTTGCCCTCAAATCTTTATTTCCACACTATACTCCGGTTATAATTGGTCGTTGTTCATAGAAATTATTTTCATGCCAACAATTAACACAACTCATTCTATTCTTTTTGTTAGGAGTTTTCATCACCACCTCTTTACGCTAAGTAAACGAACTCACAATATTATGAGATCTATCTCTCAGGCCATAATCTCAGTGCTTAGCGAGCTTGTAACACCAGAGGTGTTACAAACACCAATTTGTATAAAATAGTAGGCTGTTATATTGAATCATCTACTAATTTTAGTCAGTTTTGTCAAATATTATATTGAATCGTCTCGAACCAATTTCGGTCAATTTTGTCAAACTTTTAAGATATGAATAAGGTTTTAATTATAGGGTTCATCTTTTAACCTGGAACTCACGTGTATATATAGCCACACCAATTTGCATATAAGTAATCTTAAACAAATTTTAGTCAATTTCATTAAAACTTTAATGAGTATAAACGTGACAATTTAATTCTAAAGTTCAGTTTTAGGCATGAAGTCAACATGTAGGCATAGTACTTTTGCTATTATTTGGATCCTACTGGATTGATTTGGACTTCAAAGCAAATTGGATTGAACATTAATCATTTGGAATTGGATTTAGATTGGATGTTGTTTATTTTGTTAGATTTTAATTAGACTTCTCCATTGGATTTGGATTCTAATCCATTTCCACCTCTATATATCCTTGTTGCCTTGTTGCTGTAAATATATTCCTCGCTATTAATATTAGTACAATGCCCCCAGCCCCCACAAACTTCTTGCCAGTTGCTTTTAATGGAAAATTCAAGCCCCGTTCGCGTGCCCCTAAATCCGGCTTGATCCGCTTCTTTTTTCATCCGGAACAGCGTTTTCGTCTTACAAATTCCTCCAGATTCCTCCAAGCAAACGGGACCTCAGTGTATATCAATCCTCCGGCAGCGACATAAGTCACAACCTGACAATGGAAAATTCTGTGTATATCAAACCTGCGGCAGCGACATAAGTCATAACCTGACAAAAAACCTTCAGAAGACTAAATTAAAGCAAACCAATAGAACGCAATAATCTGCAGAGGTCAATTAGCAAATCGAGGTCAAGTAGCAAATCAACGATCAAATGCACCACAAGTAAAGAAGGGATGAGCAAAGGCTATATGAAGTGTCATGTGCGGATGTGCCAATATCAACTTTCTTTGTTAACAACAGGACGGACGGAAGCACAAGTAAATAAAGGAGGAATGAGCAAAGGCTATATGAAGTGCCATGTGCTAATATCAACTTTCTTTGTTAACAACACGACGGATGGAAGAATAGATCAATCCACAGGACACAAATCAAGTGTGTTGAGTATTCTTTGGTACATTACAATACTTTACTCACTGTATCTTGTTACAAGATAGAACACCCCAAAAAACAAACCCCCAAAAAAAAGTAGAGAACAAAAACAGCCTCACTATACGAAGTTATGAAACACGGTGAGTTTTACATCATTTGTGCAGTCAGCAGTACCACAAAGCATGAGAGTATTGGACAAGTCAAAACAAGAATCAGAAACTATGCATGCATGTACTAATCAGTCTTGGTATCCTCAGCTCAGTCGAGTTTAGCTGGTTTTGATTCGACCCCCTCCTTTTCGTTGTTCAATAGAGTAGGGCATGTAAGTTCCGAGTATCTTGTCCCACATCACAAAGAAGGGTTGTGAAAAGTTGTACTTGTTACCATAGAGCTGATGGTGAATGTCATGATAAGCACTGTTATTGCTGAACAGCGCCTGGAGGATGTTACCAGGAAGCCACAGCCCACAATGATCATCCACAGTTTTGATGGTTGCAAAGGAGAAAAAGAATATGGATGTCCGTGGAGTCATACCAGAAACAAGGAATGAGAGTGCACCACCAATGGTGTCCAAAATAAGGCCCTCAAGAGGGTGGTTGTATAGAGCTCCAAAGGAATAAGGGACTACAAGAGTGTGGTGCTTGGAATGGATGTGTTTATACAGGAACTTGTTAATGTGCATGTATCTGTGCATGAAGTACTGCCATGTGTCCATAACAACCATTGCAGTTATAAACTGCAACACTATTACAAGAGCAGGAGGTTGCTTCTGTCCAATACCACTCTCATCACCAATAACCTGTTTGTGAAGGAAAATGTCAGCATGTTAACAAACCTATCTACATAGATGATGTGTATCGAACAATTCACTGATGAACCATTTTTTAGGAACCCAAAAGAAACATTATGATGTCAAGCTGGTTCCAAAATCAAGACTGATCATAGAACTAGATATCCCCTAGATCAGTGAATTCTCATGAACCTATATTGATTTATATTCAAATTCTTAGTTTTATTCCAATCAGAATCAACATGGTTAACCCAGCAACCACCCGCTATACTACTGACACAAGGATTTTAATCCACTTCACTAGCTACATGTGTATTGAATGTTATGTTCAGCTTTCAAATCCTCAAAGCATGTAAGTAAGACATGTTTGCTAAGAATCACCGAAAGTCTTCAATAACCAAAACTGATGACTTTCTTTAAAAACATGATCTGGTTTGCTTCACTTTGCTTTATGCTTCATTGGTTAGGATAGATGCTCAGGAACAAAGTCTAGAAGGAAATACGAAGGCTGTTGAGCTATATGCAGTAATGGGATGCAAATACAATCCAGGAGGCTTGTAAACCAATTTGTGCTTCAGACTTATAAGGTGTGTTGTCTCGATCGATCATTTCCTGTGCAATTAAAAACATCAAGTTTGCTTCGTTGCACAGAATGATAACGCCCAAAGGAAGCACCTATTAAGCACGGGGCTCATCTAAAACCAACTAAAACGATCCTGGAATTCCGTGGTACAGACAAAGGAACAGATGGCGCCGAGGAGGAGAAGATTACCGCAAAGAGGGTGAGCGCGACGGCGACCTGGAAGACCTGCTGGAGGAGAACGCCCCTCACGACGGCAGCCTTGGAGACGACGTTCTTCGTGGCGGCCTCCTCCCTGGTGTGCAGCCGGTATCCGTCGAGCCGCCCCACCCCGTCCAGCGCGACGTAGAGCCCCGAGTAGAGCCAGTACACGGCGATCGGCACGAACGTGCCCAGCAGCTCGTCCGACACCGCCCCGATCCCCATCGTCCCCCCTCCACCGCCTCCGGCGCCGCTGTGGCTCCCGGCGGTCGGGTTAGGAGGCGAAATTACGGCGGCACGAGCGCGAGGGATGGATTACCGGGCTGGCCAACCCGGATCTCTCCGACGGCGGGAGAGGCGGAGGGAGGAGGAGGAACCGGAGTTGGATTTCCCTGGTGAGGTTGGCGGCCACGGCGGGGAAGGGAGGGTGTATATAGCGGTGGCGTGGCGCGGCGCGGAGGTCGCCGTCGGTCAGAACGAGGTTGGGGGCGGGTGTTGGTTCCAACGCGAAGGAGGGTTCGGTCGCTTCCCGACGAACCCGGCCGGGCGATGCTGGGCTGCTGGCCACCGCACAGGCGGCGGCCCCTCTGTGGTGAGGACACCACCAGGTAGCGTAGATTGGCCGGCCTAACCTCCTGGCCGTCTGATTAGACGCAACGGACGGCTCACATCCAGACAAAGTCTGATGGTACCTACCATCACCGGATTTTTCACGGTCGTATCATTATCAAGTACAGTACTATACTACCAAAATTTTAATAAAATAAAAAAATACTACTACTAGATATTTTTTTTCCAGAAGAAGACTCGTTTGACATTTCGTCTGGCTTAACAAAGCCTTCCAGAATCGCAACGGCAACAACCACATCTGGAGGTTCCTGCTTGATGCCTCGACCAACGTCGGATTTTTTTTTAGCACCCCATCTTGAGCGGCCCGGAGCTGCCGGCCTGCCGCTGCAGTTTATGCTGATGCTATTCGTGGACGGTCTCCGGGTGCGGGTGGCCTACTGGTCTGGCATCACGCAACGCAAGCACCAACGTGCAACGTTTGCTTATGGCAAAGGGGAAAACTACTGCACTAGCCAGTGAGATAATGTGGTTAAAGACGACCAGTTCGGAACCGATTGAGACAACTGGACCAACAAATGCAACAGTCTATCCGCAAAACTTCAAGCAAAAACTGACCTATGGACTTGGCCATTTTTTATGTTTTGCTTGTAAAACATCCTATCTGCAGGACAAGCTTCCGAAGTACACATCGACCGACCTTTTTTTCCTAAGCCAAGCAGCCACCATGGCTAACAAAACAGATCATGATGAGAAAGCGACCGAACGATCTTATGATCCACTTGCTGCCATAAGTAATTGCATCCAGATAAAAAGGACGAGGTACAGGACTTCTGGCAAGGCAACCAACGCAAAAAAATCATTTCTGCAAGAGCTCTGCTGCAAATCGTCACAAAGACATTCATCCCTTTGCATTTTTGTTTAAACAACTTGGGTCAAACGAGGCCCACATTTCATTTCATACATTTATCTTGCAAAAGAAACCAAAGGCGATGGATAAACTGTAAAGCTACTACCATCAGGTTCTATCCTGGCTTCCAACTGTGTACAAGAAGCCATTGCCTACATTAACAGGTAAAATGGCTGGGGCCAATTTGAGTGCTTGCATCTGGGTGATCATCAATATCCGGGTGGGCCAGCAAAGGAATATCGGGTGGACACAGGCAAACTTGGGCCATTGACCCTTGTCAAAACTGGCCGCTGAATGCCTTCACCATAAACACTAGTCGGGTGCTCATAAGTTGTCTGGTAGGATGCTCCCGGATTGAAGTCCATTGCGCGTGTAGAGAGTTTGTAGGAACGGTACAGCTCATCCACGCGTTCAGACCGTGCAGCAAGCTCTCCTGACAGTGCTGGGTGATCTCTTACCAGAAGTGGATCCCTAACAGTTGCCTCAGCTGCAGTTCTGGAAACAACAGTGAAGTTCAAGAATTTGAATATTTTCATAAAAGATAATAGAAATACAACTTTGTGAGGAAAAATGGACTCTCCATAAAAACATTGAATTCAAACAAAAATATCACCTACAAGCTAGCAACAAAACTTACAAAGTAAACCAAGTATAACAGAAACTAAAATGGCTATGCGATGCCCACTGAAAAATAGACAGGTAAGGTAAGAACAGTATACAAAAAATAAAATCTAAAGCACTTAGTGCAACACCAAACTCTGCATGTGAAACCTTCTTTTCTTTTCTTATATTTCTGAAATACTGTCTCATGTTCCAAATCATAAGATGCTTTGACTTTTTTGGTACGTCAATTTTGCTATGCATCTAGATATACCATATGTCTAGATACATAGCAAAATCGATGTATAAAAAAGTCAAAGCGTCTTACAATTTGGAATGGAGGGAGTATATGACAACCAATACACAATGCTTTTAAGGTTTCATTCCTGATATTTTAATCTCTTGCATAGCAAATGACACTGAATCACTGATTATTAAATTATGTTGTATAATGGAACTTTGGATTGTTGCATAGTTGGTAGTTGCAGAATCACTACCTCTACAAGGATCATTTAATAGTGCAACAACAGTATTCCAGATTTACATACCGACTGAAACAAATTTCCAACATATTTTCAAACTGGAAGCTAAAATACAGACCATATTCAAAGCTTCCTTCCATGCACACTTCCATTAAGCATGTTAAGGATCAAGCTGAACTAACACACAGCCAACACCTCAATTGAATCGGCTGCCACGCTACAATTGTTTGGCAAGCTTTGGCCAAAGCATAGGGAAAATCTCTTTTGCCTATTTTGTTCATTCTTGCCACAAAACAGACTGACCAACGATAAAATACCCAACTCCTTTTTCTTCATCCCAAACATGTAACCATTACTTACAAATAAAAAAACATGTAACCATTGAATGAGCAATCAAAATACACATATGGTTTATATGTTAGCTAATTGCAAGCCATTAAGTGAGTGAGCTTGGCTTTCCTAATGACAAATCAAAAGGCAATGATTGAACATGGTTGTCGACATAGTTGAACTGCAAAAGAGAAAACAAGAAAGAAAAGACAATGTAATGGAATACTAGCAAAGAGGCAAGGCAAGTATTTCTATGGTTGGCATGAGAGTATAGTTCAAAAGATACATATAGCAAATAAAGGAAAGTAATCTCTAGACAAAATCTGTTTCACTCCTATTCCGATGAGAAACCCAAATATCTCAACTCCTCTAGGAGTCTAATTATTTTGTGGCTTCAAGCTCAAAAAGGAGCCTAACGTCCGCCAAGTAGATATAAATGAGTCAGGCATTTAAATAGAAGCCCTCAATAAGCTAGATCATTTCGGAAAAAGGATTAACATTCGCATAACCTGACCAAGCACCCAAATTAAGAAATCAGATTACAGTTAAAAGACTACCTTTCATGCATAATATCCATATGAGGCTGATGGTATGGAGACCTAGTAGCCACTTGGTGATAGTAATTAAGAGGAACATGTTGAGGCTCTTGCATGTGATAAGGATCTAGCACCACACCACGTCGAGGCTCGTCAAGAAGTGGAGGATGTAATGATCGTGTTATCTTGTACTGATCTTCAAGAGGATGTGCATGGACATTAATAGGTGCACCCCTTTCTTCAATATGTTGCAATCGTCTTCTTTCTTCATAATCACTCAGTTTTCGAATATCTTCAACGATACGTGATCGTCGCACTTCCTCGATATGTTGTGGAGCTGGCTGAGAAAGGCCAATAGGCTTGAACATTGCCAATAGTCTTTGAACCTACAAGATAGTGCCATGACTTAAAGCATGAAACAAAATTTTGTGCCTTTTATTTTGTATATACAACATTGCAATATAGAACATTCCCCATGACTCACTTGTTTAGAGTTGAGCTCTTGGCTGAACCTGCCTTTTGAGGTGTAGTTCTCCTTAATGGCATTCTTGAAACTACTCTCAGGAATAGGAAGACAATCCATGTCAACGCTAAATTTAACCTACATCAAGGACACAAGTTAGTTAGTTAAGCGATAACAATGTCACCATTCAAACATCATCCACTTTGGTTGGCCATCCATCTACAATTAAAAATCCATTTAATGGCTAGAAAAGCAAAGGTTGCATGATAATGTGGAGGCCAAACCAAGATAACAACAATCACCACCTTCCTATACTAGGTTAACACAAAGTGCCCTTAATTAACTCACCAAATCATCCTTCCGCCCTCATTAGTCTAGCAAAAAGTATTGTGCAAGGTAGTCATAGAAGCTGTAAAAGCGGATATCTGGATAAATTGAACAAGCAATAGAGATGGTAAAACCATAGGGATATTTTGGGTGATGAGGAATTAAATGATCATTAAAGCAAACATAATTTTGTGAATCAATTGATGTAAACATATTTATATGAGGTATGGCATATGTTTGGGGTTTAAATCTTGAGCATGGATTTAGGATATGGCATTTGCACTAGGCCAAGCAGCTAAAGAACCAACCTTGGCTCAACGTGAAGCACCGGGGAGGGGGGATGTTCCTTGTTAATGGCTTTCATAGGAGGGTGTACCGCTAGTTATCATCAAAACCATGAGGAAAAACAATCCCTGCTCTCTAGAATATCTAGACAATTTTAGTAGCATTCAAAAAAATATTTTCTAGGCAAGTCGGGCAGCATACATCTAATCTAAGGTGGTAAAAAACATTTTACGAAATTGTATTTTTGTTCCATGAATCTCACATTGTTGATTGTTAACAAATGTATATATTAGTTATAATATTTGAAGGGAACACATATAAATAGAGACATTCAAATGCTTGCTGATTAAGGGCAAGACATATAAATAGAGGCATTCAAATGCTTGCTGATTTCTCAGACCGGTTTCCACCCGAAGTGAGAAAAAAAAAACAGAGCCGGACAAATAAGAGTGTGCAAGGCACAGTATGATGAATGATATGTTGTTGTTGTTGTTGTTCCCTTTTTTGAGAGGATGGGGACACTGGCTAGTACAGTTTCTTAAGGATAACAACCCATATGTGTTCAGAACCTGAAAAACACAGTAGCAAACCTTCCTCCAATCCACTTTCATGGCAATGCAAGTATGATCATTAGTTCAGATAAGGGCACTTGATACGTCAGGAAAAAAAAAGTCTGCCAAAGGCTACACATGTATTAAAAACAAGACATTCCTAGTTTAAAGATGAAATTAAGTTATGCCCCTTGAATGCCGTGACCATGAACACTATAGCAGTGAGCCATTGAGCAAATAAACTGATAAACTATTTTGTCATATACCCCTATGGATGACAACAGTCATAAACCTACAACATGTGTCCTCACCACCTTGGTATTTCACTGTACTATTTCATTAACTTTGTAAAACTGACTGAGCTGAATTGCAGGACTAAGTTTACCATACAAGCAAAGCAAACAATAAGATACAAGAATTACCTGTGCAGGGAATTTCCCATCAAAGGCATGTCGCACAAGATCCAATCCTCCCCTTGTATCTGCCTTGTACACCCCATACATTAGCTTGAGGTCAAAATCATACAGGAACAGCTTCGCCCCTGGCCGGATCTTCTCCACCACATCCATCTTCCCCCTGGGCAGGCCAAACACGCCGTTCCGGTAGCACTCTGGCTTCGTCCTCGCACTGCACATGAATATGAATCCCGAACCACTTTCTTCCTCCTCCTTTTCCTTCCCCGTCGTCTTCCTTCTCTTCGCTTCCCTCTTCACACGCTCCTCTTCCCTCCCCTTCATCATCTCCTTCCTACTCGTCGTCCTCTCTTCTGCCTCCCCCTCCGTCTTGCTCTGGGCGACCCCGTCACTGGCCCCCTCTCCCTTCTTCTCTCTCCCCTTCATCGTCTCCTTCCTACTCAACTTCCTATTCTCCGTTTTTCTCTGCGCGACCCGGTCATCTGCAGTCTCTGCGGCGGCGGCGGCCGCCGGACTAGTCTTGACTGGTTTCGGGGCGGGTGTCTGCGCCGAAGCAGACGCCTCAGAGATGCCCGCGGTTTTGACCCCCTTCTTCTTGAACTTGTCGGGCTTGGTCAACCCAGGGGCGGCGGCCTTGGGCAGCGGCGCGGAGGAGGCGTCGCCCTTGCGCCTAAGCCTCTTCACCATGGCTGATCAGAACGAGGGAGAATCGAATCCCCACGATCAGTTGCGCTGAATTCGATATAAATCAAGCTAGATCCATGTGCTTCCTTTGTACAATCTATCGAATAGCAATCAACGGATTGTTTCTGAAAGCGTGGCCGAGAGGAATAAACCCTAGATGAGGATGGAAGGAGGACGAGGAAGAGCGCACGGACCTGCGAAGCGAGGGAGACGGCGCTAGTGGTGAGGACGGGTAGTTGCGTTACCGATTCCGGGTGACCCGAAACCTCTTCAGCTTTTCGTCCTCGACTCCTGTACGGGGTCTAAGGCCCGGTTGAGCTTTTGGCTTTGGCTTTTGGCCCCAAAAGTCAAAAGCCTAACCAAAGGGTTGCTTTTGGAGGGTATTTTTTCAGAAGCAGCTGCTTTTCTGTAGTTTATTTTTGAAAGCTGGGTTGATCCTGCTTTTGGCTTTTGGCTTTCTGCTTTTCGAAATTGGTGGAATAAAAAGCTCTTCCATAGTTGTTTCAAGAGAGATTAAGATAAAAGGTATATTTTATACTTGTTTAACCAAACAGCTTTCAGCTTTTCTACAGCTCACAGCCCACAGCAGCTTTTCCACAGCTCACAGCCCACAACAGCTTTTTTCCACAGCCACAGCTCAACCAAACAGGGCCTCAGACTATCTCCAACAATAAAGAATCTACGCACACTATTTATTTTCTCATTTAGGTTACGCACAGGAAAAAAAATCCAAACCAAATTTAAGCTTCTTCAACAACGTCCTCCTCAACCTCTGACTCTCCGCTACTCGCCGTATCGCCCTCCAACGGAGTCCTCCTCAACCTCTTCAACGGCCTCCACCGCCACCACCCCTCCCCCTCCTTTCCCCACGCGTGGGCTACTGCTACTGCCACCACCTTCTCCTCCCCACAAACGCCACCTACGCGCACAGGCACCCGATCCCGGTCGCGGTCCACCCCAAGCCTAACAGGCTCCACCTCGTCACCGGTCGCCCCTCCACCGCCAGCACCGGCCCCTACCCCACCCATGCTTCCCTTTCCTACCCCTCCTCCTTCCCGTGGAGCCAGATCTAGTTGCGCTGGCCGTCGCGCCAACAACCCTAACCGCGACGAGCTCCACCACCCTGTCACCGCCGCAGCCATCGGCCGTCTCTCCGGCGTCAGCGGCCACCCCTCCCTTGCCCGCCTCACCCTACTACTACTACTCCCTCCCCCGCGACCCCTTCTCCTCTGTTCCATGCGGGCGCCCTTCCCGCGAGCACCCTTCCGGATCTCTCTCCCACGCGCGGATGCCATCACGGACGCTGACGGGAGCCAGTCGGCTGTGGCGACGGACATGGCGACGGTGCTGCAGCGCGCCTCCCTCATCTCGCGCCTAGGAGCGGGTAAGGCACCCGGCCATGGTGGCCCTCCCCAGATCTGGGGCGGCGGTAGGGGCGCGACGTAGATCTGGGGCGGCGATGCGGAGCCCCCTCGATGCTGGCCGCGACGAGGCGGAGCTGCCGCGCGGCCATCGTGTTGAGCCGGCTCCGATTGTCCCCTTCGCTCGTGGTGGTGGGCCTGGTGAAGACTCAAAGAGATAGAGGGAGGACGCTTTTTGCCTTCCGCGTCTCCGCCGACCCAAAATGGGTGCTGTGTTTGCCTATTCGGTTGGAGCCCATTTTTCGCCGCTAAAATACTGTGCGCGACGTATTTTTAGGAATGGGTCACGTTATTGGAGACAGTCTAAGACCGTCTCCCACAACCGTGACCCAAAATATAAGACATATTTGTTATTTGGGTAGAGCTACAGACAAAAGGTTCCATACATATTTTTGTCTTCTCCAACAATTAGACCCAAAAGACAACTCTTTCTGTAAATGGGTCTTCAGGAGAGAGAATCCTCAGATTTGGGTTATGCCTCTCTTGACATATAAAATGGGTATTCCATATAGGTACTCTGTTATAGGCTATAGGTATTGTATTGGAGACCTATTTTAGATTTGGGTTCCGCAATGGTCTTCTGTTGGAGATAGTCTAACGCCCTGACGGTCTGTTGGGTCGGCCTCAATAGGATTATGATGGATCTATCGTGGATACTTTTTGGTTTAAAAAGTGTGGGCACATCAAATTTTTTCAAAAATGTTATACAATACACATATGTTTTAGCATAAAAACACATGGATTTTTTTATCTCTCTTCCTCTCTCTTTCTCACCGGTGACCACCAGCGTCGGCGCTGGTGACCGACGAGCTCGCCCCGGCGCTCGTGTGAAAGGTCCTTGTGTGGTTTTGGTAATTGAGTGACAACCTTAAGTGGACTAATTGTGTTTATGTGAGATACACATATGATTAGTCTACAGGTACATGTGTGTGAGCAACATATGTCGTGAAGGTGAAAATAGTTTGGAGATGTTGCAAAGCTCACACATGTGATGATGAAGGAGCTTATTGCACATGAGACATGACATTGAGTCATGTGATCAAGGTGGAGAAGATTAAGACAAGACTTGGCTTGATGGACCGATTACAAGCATGAAGGGCAAGTCGAAGGCTTTGGAGCGATGGACCGCGTGACGGTGAAGCTTGAGCAAGACTTGGCGTCGATGGACGAAGGCAACGGTGAAAAGCAAGTGAAGTCAAGATAGATGAACCAATATGATCACGTGATGATATGAAGTGGATCATATCATTGTTGATCATGTTGGTGCATGTGTTGCATCGACATTAGAGGAGATGGAATGAAATGCGTAAGGCAAAGATATAACCTAGGGCATTTCATTTCACTGGTCATAGATGTGTAGAGAAGTTGATGACCGGGTTTAGGATAGATGGTCATACTATCAAGAGAGGCAAACTTGTTTGCATATCGGTCATCTAGTGCCACTCGAGTGATCTAACTTTGCATCATCGCTAGAATCAAGTGGCGTGACAAGTTGAGTGGCTAATCCTTTGGAAAATGTTTGTGAAAAGCTAACACACATACATATGGTGGTGCACACTTGGTGGTGTTGGCACATTTGCAAAGGAGAAGAAGTTAGAGTTGTCGTGAATCAACTTAGAGAAGAGAAAAAAGTTTTTCGGTGCACTCCAAACTATAGGATGGTCCTTGGATTGGAATACTATTTTTATCCATTGTGATTTGGATCAAGTATGCATGTGGGATGTGTAGCCCTCTAAGTAAGCTTTCCAAAATGTCTAGGATCATCGAAATCAGAGTTCGGAGCTAAGAGTTATAGCCATTTTAGAGCTGAAAGGTCTGTGACCGGACGCTGGCGCGAAAAACGACCGGACGATGGGGTCCAGCGTCCGGTCAGCACCTACGAGTCTAGTCACAGCGTCCGATGAAAGCTCTAGTTTGGTTTTGGTTAATTAATGAGACCCTAAGTGCTAACCTAGTTTATCAAAGTGATTATAAGATAGGTAGCACTACTCTAAGTGATGAAGCAATGGCGAAGATCATGACGATGGTGATGGCATGGTGATGATCAAATGCTTGAACTTGGAAAAGAAGAAAGAGAAAAACAAAAGGTTCAAGGTAAAGGTATAAATAGTAGAAGCTATTTTGTTTCGGTGATCCAGACACTTAGCGAGTGTGATCACATTTAGGTTAGATAGCCGTACTATTAAGAGGGGTGAAACTCGTATTGAAATACGGTTATCAAAGTGCCACTAGATGGTCTAACCCATTGCATATGCATTTAGGATCTAGTGGAGTGCTAACACCCTTGAAAGTATTTGTGAAAATATACTAACACATGTGCACAAGGTGATACACTTGGTAGTTGGCACATTTGAGCAAGGGTTAGAAACTTCACCGGCGCCCTATACAGAAAAGATAGGGGTTCACAGAGTGACCGGACGCTGGTGGAGCAGTGACCGAACGCTGCGTTCAGAGTCCGGTCAGTAGCAGCAGTGAGCACACGTCTTGGTCTTGTGACTGGACGCTGGCGCGAAGAGTGACCGGACGCTGGCTGGGTGCGTCCGGTCAGTGTTGACGTATGCTGATGTGAGGCGCACAGATGAAACGTTGAGTGACCAGACACCGGGTGAGTCCGGTCGAGCATGACCGGACACATCCGGTCATGGATTTCCGTGAATGGATGCTTACTAGAAACGACCAGACACTAGGGGTCCAGCGTCCGGTCACTTTGCAGCAGCGCATCCGGTCATCACTTAACCATTGGGATTGGATGCTCAGTATTTGAAGAGAGGGGACACGTGGCACACATTGCACGACCGGACGTTGGGGTTCAGCGTCCGGTCGATATGATCGGAGCGTCCGGTCACCCTATGTTCAGTGCAGTGAGTAGCCCAACGGCTCTATTTCGTGGGGGCTTCTATTTAAGCCTCATGGCCGACTCAAGCTCACTCTCTTGGCCATTTGTATTGACATAGCAACCTTGTGAGCTTAGCCAAAGCCCTCCCACTCATCTTCATCATTGATTCATCATCATTGTGAGATTGGAAGAGCATCCAAGTGTATTGCTTGAGTGATTGCATCTAGAGGCACTTGGTGTTTGTGTTTTGCTGTGGGATTCACTTGTTGCTCTTGGTGGTTACCACCACCTAGACGGCTTGGTGCAGCGAAGGAGGATTGGCACGAGTCGGTGATTGTTCGTGGCTATCTCCGGTGATTGTGAGGGGTCTTGTGCCTTCCCTGGCGCAGCACCGAAAGGTAACTCTAGTGGATTGCTCGTGTCATTGAGTTACCTCACCTGTGGGTAGGTTCTTGGCTGCTGAACCACCAAGTCTTGGTCGACACAACGGGGACATTGCGTGTTGGCAAGCACGTGAACCTCGGGAGAAAATTGGTTGTCCCTTGCCCTTTGAAAATCTCCCGGTGATTGATTTAATATTCATCTTGTGATTGGTTCATTCCTCTACACGGCGGTATAATCACCCTACTCACTCATTTATATTCTTGTAAACTAGTTGTGGCAAGCTCTTTAGTGTAATTAGAATTGAGAGCTTGCTTTATTGTTTTAAATTCATCTAGTGGAGCTCTTTAGTGTAGCAAGTGTGAGGGCTCTTAGTGAGTAGTAACATAGTAAATTGTGTGCCTAGTGATCATAGCAACAAGAATTGTTAGATAGGTGGCTTGCAACCCTTGTAGAGCTAGAGCAAGTTTGTATTTTGCTATTTGTCATACTGATCAAATTGCTCTAGTTGGTTTATAGATTTTTAAATAGGCTATTCACCCCCTCTAGCCATATTAGGACCTTTCATCCGGTCAGTGTTTTTAGCATGTCCAGAAAGTGATCGAACGCTGGGAGAGTCCGGTCAGTGATGACCGGATGTGTTCGGTCACTAAAAAACGTCGCTGGAACCTCTCTGTAAGTGACCAGATGCTGGGTTTCAGTGTTCGGTCGTTATGACCTGCGTGTCCGGTCAGTACGCGCTTTTCCCAATAAAGGGATAACAGCTATTTTAGC
Source organism: Miscanthus floridulus (assembly GCF_019320115.1). NCBI lineage: Eukaryota > Viridiplantae > Streptophyta > Magnoliopsida > Poales > Poaceae > Miscanthus > Miscanthus floridulus. Next base: position 118,737,762 of record NC_089586.1, on the reverse strand, counting down.
CCTTAGGGCTATAAAAAGAGTGTGTGGCCGGCCTTGGGCTGGTTGCTTAGCACCCTCACGCCTATGTGGCCTGTGTAGGAGTGCTTGGATGCCCTCTAACTCACTTTTGCTTGCAAGAGTGCGAATCGATTGCGAGTGAGTGTGATTCTAGTGCGTTGCATTGTGAGATTACATCGAGTGGTACTAGGTGATCAAGTTGCAAGCCGGTGGTGCTTGTTACTTTTGGAGGTTGCCATCTCCTAGACGGCTTGGTGGTGGTCTCCGTTGAAGCCTGCAAGAAGCTTGTGCGGTGCTCCGGAGAAGAACTTTGTGAGGGGCATTATGCTCGCCCCGTGGGAGCCGCAAAGAGCAACTCTAGTTGAGCGTGTCATTGAGCTACCCTCACTTTCGGGGTAGGTTTTTGCGGTGCCCGGCATGCGGGCTTAGCGGGTGATGCCAATTAGCCACCGAACCACCAAGTTAGTGGTCGACACAATGGGGACGTAGCGTGTTCGCAAGCACCTGAACCTCAGGAGAAAATCACTGTGTCAACCTTGTTCTTCCTGTTGGTTTGCAATCCCCTTACATAAGCTTGTGATTACTTTTATATACATTGTACTTATGTAGTTGCTCTTGTAATTAGTTAGCTTGTGTAGCTCACTAGTTACCTTCTTGCTTGTGTAGCATAGAAGTAGCTCCCTTGCGTGGTTAATTTGGTTTGTGTAACCTTGTTAGTCACTTTGCTTAGTTTGTGTAGCTAAGTATTTGCGCTCTCTAATTTGGCATTGGTTGCCTTGTTATTGAGCATTGCTAGTGAGCTTAGTTGGATTTGTGCTTTTGCTTACTAGCATATGTAGGAGCTCCCTCATTACTTGAAATACTAGTGGCATAAGTTTATGTGATCTTGCTCCTAGAATTGGTTAGGTGAGCTCTAGTTAGCCCAGCACCTTTATTGCTTAATTATGATCTTTGCAAGGTGCTAGAGAACATATATAGAGGGGTGTAGTCTTGGTTAGACCGATACTTTTAATTCTGCACTTGTTTTGGTTAGCCAACGCGATTAAGTTTTAGAAACAACTATTTACCCCCTCTCTAGTCGACATCTCGACCCTACAAGTGGTATCAGAGCGAGGTCTCTTATTTGTGGTCTTTACTGACCCGAGAGGATGGCAAACTTTAGGCTAGAAGTTGTTTGTGACTCACATATTTTTGATGGCACACACTATGCACGGTGGAAACGTCATATGCTTAATCATTTCTGTGAATTGGGTCCCAAGGCATGGTGGATCATTGTTGTTGGTTTTTCTCATGATGCTTTGGATAAGGACAACCTAACCCAAGCGCAAGAGGATTGCTTACAACTTGATCATCATGCTCTTTATTATCTAATGTGTGCTTTACATGATGATGTTTTTAGACAGTGTGTGGGACTTAGGAAAGTGCTCATGATATGTGGATGGCACTCCAAGCCTTCTACGATGACTCCTCCACAAGTGATGATGGAAAATTCAAGAAGGAGGATGATCACAAGGTGGAGGCACATGAGTGTGTTGAGCATAATCACAATTTGGTGATTGTGGAAGATTACTCCACCTCATGGTCAAGTGATGATGATGATGATCGATCCACTACAAGTTCACTTGACAAGGTTGATGATGATGCCACAAGTGTTGCACATAAAGATTCTACCTCAAGCACACTTGGTGGTGATCTTGATGATGATGGTTCATGCTCGGGCCATGATTGTGATGCTACTACAAGCTCCTCTACATCACCACATTGTTTCATGTCACAAGGTGACACCAAGGTATCAAATGATAATGCTGGTTGATCATGTTGATTCATATAATGAGCTTGTGAGTAGACTTGCTAGCATGACCATGTCTTTAGAAAATGAGAAAGCTAAAACAATGAAATTGGAAAATGAAAAACTCATTTCTAAAGAACTCTTGTGAAGAACATAAGAAATTACTTGATGCTTTTAAATCTTCACATGATGAGCTAAAATTGAATCATGAGACACTACTTGCATCTCATGATGAATTATTAGAACAACATGCTTCTCTCATTAAAGTGTTTATAAAGAAACTTAAAAATAATGAGAGCTCATCACATGGATCAAATGATAAATTGCAAAATATTGCTAACCCTTGTGATGTAGGCAAGAAGCATGTATCCATCTCTTGTGATGATTTATTAGATATGCCATGCTCTTCACATATAGATGCTTGTTCTACTTCTATGTCTTGTGAGACTAACATTTTGAAGGAGAACATTGAGCTCAAAAGTGAAGTGAAGAAATTGAGCAACAAGTTAGAGATGGTGCTACAACTCAAAAGTCACCTTTGAGCACATATTGAAGACTCAAAGAAACTATGGTGACAAGTGTGGCCATTGGCTTCAAGAAGAAGATGACAAAGGGCGAAAGAAAGAGAGAAAGAAAGATGAAGAAGCTACAACAAAGAAAGCTCTCTCATACCATGTGCTACCGGTGTCATGAAGCGGGACACCTTGCAAATGGTTGCCCTAACATTGAGAAGCTCAAGAAGATAAAAGAAGAAGAGAGGCTCAAGCATGTGAAGTGCTTCAAGTGCCGCACTTGGAGTCATCTTACCTGAATGTGCCCAACCAAGCAATTGGTGAAGCAACTAGAAGAGCCTCAACCAAAGCCACAAGTTGAGCAAGAGAAGACACCCCAAGAGCAAATCAAGATAAACCATGAAAATGGTGGTGATTTGATGATAAAGAAGAAGAAAACTAGAAGGGGTGGAAAAGCAAGAGAAAGAGCAATGCGTCCAAGGATGAATCAAGATGCAAAGCAAATGAGCAAGAACAAAGAAGAGAAAATGGAGAAGATTGCTCACATGAGATGCTATAGTTGTGACACATTGGGCCACCTAGCTTTGGGTTGTCCAAACAAGCTTGAGAAGAAGGCTCAAGCAAATAAGGACAAGCAAGGCAATGAGAAGCACAACATGAGCAAAGAAGAAAAGGCTCAAGCAAAGAGAAAGTGCTACTCATGCCGGGAAAGGGGACACATGGCACATTCATGTCCCCTAGGTAACACTCCTAAGATTATTTCAATTGATGATGATTCTATGCTTAGGAAGGATGGTAATGGTACCTCTATGGTTGCTATTGCAAAACATTCCGCTACTCATACTAAGGCTATGCCTAAGTATGTTGCTCCTAACTTGAGAGGACCTAAAATTATTTGGGTACCATCAAAAAGTGGATGATTGATTGTAGGTACCATTGGCATTGGAGACTTGATTCAATTGATTTCATATTGATCATCATATGTTGAGTCAAGATATGAAGCCTAGTGCACATCCAAACCCAATGCCAATGTGAAAATTGAGTGAAGTCCAAGTGCTATCAACATACAAGTGTCATATTCAAGTTGGGGTGATTTATTGGAATATTTGATGGCTTGCAAAAATATTTGAGTTGAAACTTGCTAATTGGATGATCATGAGCTAACCAAGGTATATCTCTTAGTTGATCATTTCATTTGGGTGCATATGAGTTGATTGAATTGGATAAATATGCAATATTGCTTGCTATAAGTTGATTGAATGGATAATTGCTTAGTAATCAAGTTTGGATTGATTTGTGTTGGATAAATTCATGAGATGACATTTAGTAAGTGGATTGAATGGATTTATGTCTTGTGAAAGTATTCAAACAAGTTGGTTTCAAGTTTGATTCATACTTGATGAAGTATAGCTCAAGTGATTGAAATCTGTCATATATTGAAAATCTGAGCTAGCTGTGATCTTAGCCATGTTTGAGTGATCAAAACTTATTGGATTGGCATGAAAATTGGTGTACATGCTCTAGACTTATGTTATGAGATGCTGTAGAAATTTCATGAGAATTGGATAAGAGATGCCTTCAGTTTTGGAGTAAAACTTGTCAGCTATAGTGCAAGCAGTTTTCAGCATGTAGCAGTGGTGGAATAATTAAAATCTGGTAGCAATCTAGAAGTCAAATGAAGCTTAAATTTTTACAGCTGCTATATAACTAAGTGAATCACATCTCCACCAAATTTTGTGGTATTTAGATTTGTACTTTGGGAGATATGCTTATTTCTTTGAAGGGTACAGAATCTGCCAGAAAAGTGACAAATGTTGGATTGATCTAGAGTCACTTTGATTGAAAGGTCCTCAAATTGAAAACATGTTTAAGAGTAATTGAGGTACCTAAGTTGGTTTTGAGATGATCTAAAAGCATGACAAGATATGAGTACAAGGCTATTTGATTGTGTAGTGTACTTTGCACACTTTTGGTACTCAAGATGAAAATCAAGATCAAACTCGAGTTGAAGATGAAGTTTAAGTTCAAGTGATGATTGGAGATCATTTGGTAGAAAGAAAAGGACTTAAACAAGTAGAAAGAAAAGGACTTAAAGAAGGAATCAAGGTTACTCATCAAGTTAAGTCCATCACTTGGATCAATCAATCAAGTTATTTCAAGTGAGTGTCAAGAATGGTTCTTGAGAGAGGTCACTTCTCCCTAGTGTAGGGGCTTGCCGCCTATGTGTAGGTGAACCAAGTGTGGTACTTAGGAAGGCTAACATGGAAGTGGTGATCCGAGGAACATTTGAGATGCTTAGTTGAAGCAATCAAAAGGGTTGATCAAGAAAAGCAAGCAACACCCAAAAGAGAGCTAGTCATGATATTTCAAGTAGTATTCTCAAATTGATGCTCTCACGCAAGTAAAGATGAAAAGAAGAAGCAAGCCAACCACAACAAGAAAGTGCACTTGATCATAAGTGGTATTCATTTCATATGGGTGAAGAGTGAAATTCAAAATGGTGTCTATTGGTCTTCACCAAGCTTATAATTGGACTTCACATTGCTATTGGAGTAATGAATTGAATCTATGTGACTATCCTCTACTCCAACATAGCAAATGTATCATTGTAATGTGCATGATCATTTCATCCCTTACTAGTATGCGGTTAGTGCATATAGGTACATGCTTCATAGGATCATGCATAACAAATGAAATGTTTAAATTCATAGCCTACCACTATTGCTTGAATGATAAATTGATCTAGTGGTTAGTATATGAATTTGTTCATGAGCTAGTAAAACCAATTACTTGACTTAATTTGGATTGCTAATAAGTGACAAGTACAACATTGGCAAGATAACCCTTGCAAGAGGTGTGAAGAAGCTTGTCATTGAGTTCAAATCCGGACTTGGAAGCTTAAGCAAATCAATTTAGTTCAAGTCAACCATAGAAGCTCATGATAGTGATAAGAGTACAAGCACAAGACAACAATGCAAATGGATATCTAGTTTGTTTGTTACAAGTGGTATCTAGACTCAAGTATTTCATCAAGAATCTACAAGTGATGTCTAGATCAACTCACAAGTGATATCCTATAAGTGGTACTCATGAAGATAGTCAAATGTTCAAGAAATGATTTTTATTGATAAATCCAACAAGTGGTTCCATACTAGAAGATTCTTTCAAGTGGTATCACATCTACACATGGCATCAATCATGCAAGACGATGGTTCCACAAGTGATCCTCAACTTTAAGTGATCATCAAATGAAGAATGCATCCCTCACCCACAAGAGCTCAAGTGTATCAAATGGATGACCCATGCTATCACATAGAGGGAGGTGTCACACAAATTGATATCAAGATCAAAGATCCTATGTGTGGTATCTCAAGAAGCCCTACACAAGATATAAGTGGTACAAGTTAAAAGTGGTATCTTCAAGTGGTGTCATTCCAACAATCAAGTGATGTTCCATCAAAAACGCAAGATTCAAGCCTCAACCATCTACCCCAAATGCATACCTTTGCATCAATGAGAAGCACACCTTTTATGGAAATTGATGACAAAGGGGGGAGAGATTGTACAAAGATATGAAAGCTTTAAGATTGAGATTGTAGATATGAAAGCTTTGGGAGAAATTGAAACAAAGAAGTAGAGGTTGGACATGGACATGGACAAAGAGGAAGCAACATTGAAGAAAAGAGATGGATCAAAATTCTTGGACAAGAGAAGCACACAAATAGGGGGAGCAAGCTCATAACTTTGATTGATTGCATTTGATATGTGCATATTCATGTGCTTGCTTGCATTGCATAAGTTCTTAAATTCAATATGCATGCTTGTGTGAAGTATGCTAGTTGTAGAATTTGATTGATGAAATGAAAACTAGCATGCATAGGATGATAGCTAGACACTTGGTATGCTTTTCAAGTAATGCTAGTACCTTGGTTTTAATGTTGATCTCACAAGGTATCTAGTGATTTTATTTCCAAGTGATATCTAGCTAACCTATGGTGCTAAGGATGAACTTAAAGGTGCAACTCCGATTGGTATCACGCTTCAAAGGTTTACTCTATACACCTTAGCATAATTTAGTAGTAATTACTCTCCTATAATTTCAATCTATGCATATGTGCGAGCTTCAAAATGAACACTCTAGCATATATGTAGGGGGAGCTAATACTACCATTTCGGGTTTGTGGTACTTGTCCAAAATTATTTACATATGGTAAAATTGCTTGGGTAAGCAACATGAATCCAAAAGAGCTTAATTTCCATATCTTTGTAGAGTTGTCATCAATTACCAAAAAGGGGGAGATTGAAAGGTCCTTGTGTGGTTTTGGTAATTGAGTGATAACCCTAGGTGGACTAATTGTGTTTATGTGAGATACACAGGTGATTAGTCCACAAGTACATGTGTGTGAGCAACATATGCCGTGAAGGTGAAAATGGTTTGGAGATGTTGCAAAGCTCACACATGTGATGATGAAGGAGCTTATTACACATGAGACATGACATTGAGTCATGTGATCAAGGTGGAGAAGATCAAGACAAGACTTGGCTTGATGGACCGGTTGCAAGTGTGAAGGGCAAGTCAGAGGCTTTGGAGCGATGGACCGCTGTGGCGGTGAAGCTTGAGCAAGACTTGGCGTCGATGGACGAAGGCAATGGTGAAAAGCAAGTGAAGTCAAGATCGATGAACCAATATGATCACATGATGATATGAAGTGGATCATATCATTGTTGATCATGTTGGTGCATGTGTTGCATCGACATTGAGGAGATGGAATGAAATGCGTAAGGCAAAGGTATAACCTAGGGCATTTCATTTCACCGGTCATAGGTGTGTAGAGAAGTTGATGACCGGGTTTAGGATAGATGGACCGTACTATCAAGAGGGGCAAACTTGTTTGCATATCGATCATCTAGTGCCACTCGAGTGATCTAACTTTGCATCATCGCTAGGATCGAGTGGCGTGGCAAGTTGAGTGGCTAATCCTTTGAAAAATGTTTATGAAAAAGCTAACACACATACACATGGTGATGCACACTTGGTGGTGTTGGCACATTTGTAAAGGAGAAGAAGTTAGAGTTACCGTGAATCAACTTAGAGAAGAGAAAAAGGTTTTTCGATGTACTCTAAACTATAGGATGGTCCTTGGATTGGAATACTATTTTGATCCATTGTGATTTGGATCAAGTATGCATGTGGGATGTGTAGCCCTCTGAGTAAGCTTTCCAAAATATCTAAGATCATCGAAATCGGAGTTCAGAGATAAGAGTTATAGCCGTTTTAGCACTGAAAGGTCTGTGACCGGACACTGGCGCGAAAAACGACCGGACGCTGGGGTCCAGCATCCGTTCAGCACCTGCGAGTCCGGTCACAGCATCCGGTCTATGTTTTTAGCATGTCCAGAAGTGACTGGACATTGGGAGAGTCCGGTCAGAGATGACCGGACGCGTCCGGTCGCTGAAAAACGTCACTAGAACCTCTCTGTAAGTGATCGGACGCTGGGTTTCAGCGTTCGGTCGTTATGACCTGCGTGTCCGATCAGTACGCGCTTTGCCCAGTGAAGGGGTAACGGCTATTTTAGCCCTTGGAGCTATAAAAGGAGTGTGTGGCCGGCCTTGGGCTGGTTGCTTAGCACCCTCACGCCTATGTGGCTTGTGTAGGAGTGCTTGGATGCCCTCTAACTCACTTGTGCTTGCAAGAGTGCGAATCGATTGTGAGTGAGCATAATTCTAGTGCGTTGCATTGTGAGATTGTATCGAGTGGTACTAGGTGATCGAGTTGCAAGTCGGTGGCGCTTGTTACTCTTGGAGGTTGCCAACTCCTAGATGGCTTGGTGGTGGTCTCCGTCAAAGCCCGCAAGAAGCTTGTGCGGTGCTCCAAAGAAGAGCTTTGTGAGGGGCATTGTGCTCGCCCCGCGGGAGCCGTGAAGAGCAACTCTAGTTGAGCATGTCATTGAGCAACTCTCACTTTTGGGGTAGGTTCTTGCGGTGCCCGACGTGTGGGCTTGGCGGGTGATGCCAATTAGCCACCGAACCACCAAGTGAGTGGTCGACATAATGGGGACGTAGTGTGTTCGCAAGCACGTGAACCTCAGGAGAAAATCACCGTGTCAACCTTATTCTTCCTATTGCTTTGCAATCCCCTTACACAAGCTTGTGATTACTTTTATATACATTGTACTTGTGTAGTTGCTCTTGTAATTAGTTAGCTTGTGTAGCTCACTAGTTATCTTCTTGCTTGTGTAGCATAGAAGTAGCTCCCTTGCATGGCTAATTTGGTTTGTGTAACCTTGTTAGTCACTTTGCTTAGTTTGTGTAGCTAAGTATTTGCGCTCTCTAATTTGGCATTGGTTGCCTTGTTATTGAGCATTGCTAGTAAGCTTAGTTGGATTTGTGCTTTTGCTTACTAGCATGTGTAGGAGCTTCCTCGTTGTTTGAAATACTAGTAGCATAGGTTTATGTGACCTTGCTCCTAGAATTGGTTAGGTGAGCACTAGTTGGCCCGGCACCTTTGTTGCTTAATTAGAATTTTTGCAAGGTGCTAGAGAACATAGATAGAGGGGTGTAGTCTTGGTTAGACCGATAGTTTTAATTCTGCACTTGTTTTGGTTAGCCGACGCGATTAAGTTTTAGAAATGACTATTCACCCCCCCTCTAGTCGCCATCTCGACCCTACACCGTGCCCACGCCGGCCATGGCAGTGACGGTGGCAGATATGTGATTTGTCCTTCCATAGAAAAAATTATGATCTATGATCTGTGGAGGCTAGAGGCTGAAGGTAGAAGAATGGTGGAGGCTATTGATCTTAATCCTATGGTGCAAAAAAAAATCATATGTTGAAACTATATAAAACACATGGTTGTATAGTTGACATAATCCTTTTTTACTATATTTATAGAAAAAATTAACAGTATTTATATCTCTAGATAAGTTTACAATATATTCAACGATTTATCTAATAATAACCATAAATATTAATACTTTCTTATGTATATTTGGTCAAAGTTAAAAATGTTTGACTTCTTAGAAAATGATAATAACGCTCTCTTAGGGACCGAGGGGGTATATCTCTTCCCTCTCTTGGAAGGTCCTAATGGCTAGAGGGGGTGAATAGCCTATTAAAATTTTTTACAACAACAATTAGCAGACCGGTTAGATAAAAATGAGACGAAGCGAGTGTTGCGCTAGCCTACTAAAAAATGCAAGCCAGCTACCACAATTCTAGTTTCTATAGTCTCTATCCACACAATGGCTATGTCACTACACTAAGTTAGTGTGCTCTCAAAGGCTAACTAAAGAGCCTCACTAATCAAACTAACAAGCTCTTACGACTAGCAACACTAAAGAGCTTAACAACTAGTTTACGGTAATATAAAGAGAGAGAGAGCAAGATGGTTATACTGCCAAGTTGAGGAATAAACCAATCAATCACAAGAATGAATACCAATGAAGAACAATCACCTCGGAATCAAATGATGACACAATAATTTTTTTTATCAAGGTTCACTTGCTTGCCAGCAAACTAGTCCTCGTTGTGGCGATTCACTCACTTGGAGGTTCATGCGCTAATTAGCATCACACGCCAAACCCTCAATAGAGTGCCGCACAACCAACACAAGATGAGGATCACACAAGCCACAAACAATTTACTAGATTACCTTTTGACTCTCCGCCGGGGAAATGTCAAGAACCCCTCACAATCACCATGATCGGAGCTGGAGACAATCGCCAATCTCCGCTCAATGATCCTCGCTGCCACAAGTTGTCTAGGTGGCGGCGACCACCAAGAGTAATAAGCGAATTCCGTAGTGAAACACGAACACCAAGTACCTTTAGATGCAATCACTCAAGCAATGCACTTAGATTCTCTCCCAATCTCACAAAGATGATGAATCAATGATGGAGATGAGTGGGAGGGCTTTGGCTAAGCTCACAAGGTTGCTATATCAATGCAAATAGCCAAGAGGGTGAGCTTGAGCCGGCCAAACGATATTTATAGACACCCCTAAACAATAGAGTCGTTGGCTTAATTATTGGGCTAACTGCGGGACGACCGGACGCGCAGGTCATGTGCACCGGACGCGTCCGGTCACTGCGTCCGATCGCAGCCTGACTATCACGTGTCCCTTTCAAATTGTTTAGCCATTCGCACCCAACAGCTATCTCTGCGCATAGTATATACTATGTGATCGGACGCGCTCTTAGAAAACGACCGGACGCGGGAGACGTAGCGTCCGGTCGAGTCCAGAGAGCTCCCAGAGCCGCTCTGGGCCGACCGGACACATCCGATCACACCGAACCGGACGCGTCTAGCGGCCGATCAATTATTGCACTGAAAACCCAAGACTTGCTGGTTCACACCGAACACGTCCGATGTGGCGACCGGACTTGTCCGGTCGCTCTCTACAATCCTGCTTCGGGCTATATCACTTTGACCTAATGCTGAATAGTAACTCGTCAGCGTCTGGTCACTCCACTGAGCCAGAGTCCGGTCACCTCGGCAACTCTGCTCGCGCCTGGCCAAAATACCGGACGCGTCTGATATCGATATCGGACGCATCCGGTCACGTCAGGAACACTACCACCTGAGACAGTACCAGACGCGTCCGGCATGCATGTCAGACGTGCCCGGTCACCCTTTGACCAGTGCATTCAACTCCTTTTCAACTATATCTTCTTTACCCTTGCTCAAATGTGCTAACCACCAAGTGTATCACCTTGTGCACATGTGTTAGCATATTTTCATAAATATTTTCAAGGGTGTTAGCACTCCACTAGATCCAAAATGCATATGCAATGAGTTAGAACATCTAGTGGCACTTTAATAACCGTATTTTGATATGAGTTTCGCCCCTCTTAATAGTACGGTTGTTGATCCTAAATGTGATCACACTCGCTAAGTATCTCGATCACTAAACCAAAAAACTCCTATCAATTTCACCTTTGCCTTAAGCTTTTTGTTTTTCTCTTTCTCCTTTTCAAAGTTTAGTTACTTGATCTTCACCGTTGCTTCACCACTTGGAATAATGCTACCTATCTCATGATCACTTAGATGAACTTGGTTAGCACTTAGGGTTTCATCAATTCATCAAAAACCAAACTAGAGTTTTCATACTCTATCCCAAAATAAGTATTGCTATGAGGTACATGCTGGTTAAACTTTCTCGAGTATAATTAGGTTTATATAGAATATTAGCATCATTTATATCTCTAAATAAGTTTATTATAAAAATATATATTTAATGATTCATCTAATAATGATACTAGTTTTTATATATATTTAATAAAGTTAAAAATATTTGAATGACACTCATCTTGGCACGGAGAGAGTAGATTTGTGAATAAGTTTATCAATATATTCTAAAATCTTAGGATACTAGGATGTCGATATTGATTTTATCAGGTATGTTAAGTTTTATATAGAATCATTCTCCTGGGTTGCAACGGGAAAGTATCTTGATAATTTAAATTTAACTTTGTGTTATACTATTACCATAAAAACAATATTCTAAGCGAGATATTCGCAACATTCCTTTGATTCCTAGATTCGTTCTTATGATTCATGTTCAGTTAGAATATAATTCAAATTTTAATGTGATCACGTGATATCGGAACAATCCAGTTCATAGTGTAATAACCGTGTTCATCACAATCACAACTATCTAAAGTGAGCGTGAGAAAATTGTTCTCTAGTCTGACATTCTATTTGTCTGTGATGAGATAAAACAATTAAATAATTCGTCATGGGCATAGAAAATTCATAGAGAAAATATTTCAAATTTTTTATTTTTTTATTTAGGAGGTTGATTTAAGAATGTGATGATTGTAGGGCCGATATTGTAACCTGCCCTTTTCACCTGTATGTAACTGATTGTTTATTTTCATATGGAATGAGCTTGCGCGGTTGTACCTGTTGTGATGTAAAGGTGGGTGAAAGGATTAAGATGCTCAAGAGGAAGGTGAATTGAGCTAATTCTAAAATTCTTTGCAATAATTAAACTCTACGGTTAGCCCACTTCACCCTTATGCCTAGAAAGTGTTTCTATTGTTCTACCGCACAAAAGTTTAGCAACCTATGTTCCAATCCTACTCTAGCATGACAATTCTATGAATTTAAAGATAAGAATTGAATTGCTCAAAGTAAATGCTCAAAGTAAAGAGAGAAGGAGGAATGCGGCAATGTTTTGCCGAGGTATCGGAGAGTCGCCACTCTCCACTAGTCCTCGTTGGAGCACCCACGCAAGGTTATAGCTCTCCTTTGAGCCGTGCAAGGATCAAGTGCTCTCTATGGGTTGATTCTTCGACACTCTGTCGTGGTGAATCACCCACAACCGCTCAAAACTTGAGTTTGGTCATCCACAAGCTCTGTCGGATGATCACCAAGCTCCCAATCACCATTAAACCGTCTAGGTGATGGCGATCACCAAGAGTAACAAGCACGAGCTCTCACTTGACCACGACGAGCCTAATGACAAGGGTGGATGCACACTTGGCTACTCTTGCTTTCACTAATGATGCCTCTCACTTGCATTCTCAAATCTTAATCACCTCACTAGAATCTTGCTCTTCTTTGCACTCTCAAGTGTGTTTTTCAGTTGTTGGAATGAGCAAAAGTAATCCCTTGAGTGAATAGAGGAAGTATTTATAACCCCTCATTCAAAACGAATCGTTATGTGCCTCTGCGGGGTGACCGGACGCTCCGATCAAGGTGACCGGACGTTCCGGTCAGTTCACCCGCCTCTGTGCAGTTTAAGTTGTGACCGGACACTGGCCAGCGTCCGGTCACGAAAACTGTCCTCTAGAACCTTACTGATGTTAACTGGACTCTGGCACCCAGCGTCCTGTCACTTTGCTGCTCAGCGTCCGGTCAGCACTGACCGGACGTGTCCGATCAGGATTCTCCCTCTGTGGAACCATACTGGAGTTGACCGGACTCTGGCACGCAGCGTCTGGTCACTCACCTCTCAGCGTCCGGTCGCATCCAGACAACTTCACCTTGATCAAATGAACTGACCGGACTCTGTGCCAGCGTCCGATCAATATTTGGCCATCCATTTACTTCCAACTCGTAATCATATGTGAATGAAGTTTGCTCCAATTTATCTAAGGGCTTTTTAGGAGCTACCTAGTGCTAGATTTGACAAGTATGCACCACATCTAACCCACTAGACTCACATAGGTCAAGCTACCCGTCCATACCCCCCTTAATAGTACGACCAAAGGAAAAATAAAGTCCTAAACTACTCTAAGTGTCTCTTCAACACCAAACGACACTTAGAACTAGTCCATCCTTAACCTTGTCGTCCATCCTTTGAAAACTGAAACGATTTTCATCGTAGGGGCATGACAACCATGATTGCCCAATCAATTGCTATTACCATGACCTAACTTAATTGCATCTGCAAAACATACGTTAGTCACAATAATCTCGTATTGTCATTAATCACCGAAACCCAACAAGAGGCCTAGATGCTTTCAGTGGGGTAGGGATGACAGTTGCACCCACATGTGCGGGTATCTCGGGTTTCATACCCGATGGATGTGGACACGGACATGAAAACTCACCTATGGGTAGGGTGTTTTACACGCAGGTACTCAAAGGGTAATAGATATGCATATCATGCCAAACTATAAAGATGGTATTTTTCATGGCTGAATAAAGTGATTGTGTGAGCTATTAACTTATTACTTTAATTCTTATTAAAGTTGTGTTGTATTATTAGTATGAGCATGAAGAACCGAATTATGAGCCTATGTTGTATCGTGTCATAGGTGAGATTAATTAATATAAATAATTTAAATGATTTAATTGTGATAAGATACTATTTAAAGTTAAAGGGTGTTGAAAGTAATACCAAGAATTACACTTATTGATGAGAAAAGTGAAATAAAATAATCAAACTAATATTATAGCTTCAATCTATACAACATCTACAAATTTACATGAAGTATATAATCTGTAAAATTTGATAGTATCTTGATACTACAATACGCTCGTACGATCCGGTACTGTCAAATGAAAAACAATGCTACCTTAGGATACCGATCCATACAAAATTGTGTGCAAGTGGTGTTGCAAGTGGGACGGATTGCGTTGTGAGCTCGCTGGTTTAGCCTGCACCGTGACTGTTTATCAGTCTCATTAGTGTCTCAGACTCCCAATCCCATCCAGAGCTTGTTAGACGATTTCCAATCCAAGTGTAGAATCACCGGACTGTTGGTTATGCTATAATATGCTTATATGCCCGAGTACGATCTTTGAAAACATTGCACATATCAACGATGAGGTGACATCACTCTCGATGAGAATTAGCTGCATAGGTAAACTGCAGGAAGACAGCCATCTCAAAGTTCACCTGTGTTTTTGTTGGGCTATATCCATCCACATAGAGAATGATTTGGAAGCTAGTAAAAACAGTCCACAAGCCCAATGCTTGTGGACCATTAATTTTGGTTGGAATCGATGGTTGAGATCGTTTCTTGAGATGGTTGAGATCGCTTCCTTTTTACCCGTTGCTGCACTTGGAGAGTGAGTACACAGGCCTGTTGAACCATTTATCCTCGAGCCTGTGTTTGAAGGCTCAAACGTGTTAGGAAAGGCACCAAACTTAGTGAACTCGTTCTACACATAGAGTATTTCAATCTATTCAGTTGGTTTAAGGATTGTTTGAGTAGAGCATCCGATCTGAGAGATATTGTCAGTTTGAGTTACTGTAGTTTCATAATAGAGCAATTTTGGTAGATGATTTGATTTGGATGGTAAAACAGTCAAACATTGTCCGATTGAGTTGAAACTTGGTCATTAGTGCCCGATTGAGTTGAAACTTGGTCATTGGTTAAGGGACACATGGACCTACATCCTTAATTCCCTACCGAAATTCATGCACAGTGGAGCTATAATTTGTGAGGTATGAATTCGTTACCAAAAGGGGACAAAATCTGTAACTTCTCTGTTTGGTTTTATCATTCCTCTTGTTAGAAGGTTGTGGCTGTAGTTGATGCCAAGTTTGCAACTTGATGAATATATTGCCACTATTGTAATCCTATAGATGCTCTAGAAAAGACGCTTTACATCCATTGTTGATTATAGTGGAAGCTTAGAGTTGATCGGTTGGTCCCCTAGTTCTTACTCCCCACCTTTCATTGAGGAGGTGGTTTTCCACAAAAATAGTTGTAACAAATTGTGCATGTGATTTGTTAAATTCTTGCTGCTGGTCTGATGTTGGATGTTTTTTCATAGCTCATCACAAGATAAGAAATTAATTGTGCATTGTTGCTACCCTTCTATCCCAATAGTTTTTGCGATTTTACTTACTCATATCGCAAGGGCCTCCTAGTTTGCAAGGTGCTGTCACATAAACATAAGGAAGCAGCCTAAGGACATCCACAGGCAAAACGCTGCCTAGCAGCAAGTTGCAACTCTGCACTAAACACTATACTAAGTTGCAGCATAGAACCGGTAAGCTACAGCAAATCAGAGCATACTCGTGCTGACCGCATGCTCGGCTCAGCAGGCAAAACCAACATGAAGCATCAAGCAGGTCACATGAGCGCTGAAGATGTTCAGACACAGAGCTACTCGTAGTATGTATGTTTGAAGTGGTCTCTCTCGTCAGTCTTTCAGAGGCCAAAGTTGCAGAGCGTTAGAAATTCCATCTCAGTGTCGACATACTTGGTCCAGAGATGCTTGTACTGGTTGAAGGAGACGTCCAGCCATGGCTTCATGTTCCCGTTGAAGTGTATCACCGCAGCTCCACCGATGTCCTCGGGTCTGATGTGTGGGTTGTAGCCGAGCCCCATCACGTGCCATGACTTGTCCAGCGGCTTCGTTTTGCCGTAGAATGTCATGAGCCCGACTGGAAGCACGGACGTCGGATCCCAGAGCGTGCCGTTCTCGTTCTGCCACGAAGACAACGTATACGTAACTTGAACACGTTAGAATCCCGTTCAGAACACAGCAATGGTAGAGGCAACAGGCAGCTTACCATTTCCATGAATCGGTGGAACTGCTCGGTGCATTGCCCCCGGCGCCACGCCTGGAGGTCGAACACGTTGACGCCGTAGGACCAGGCGCAGGCGCGGTGGCTGAAGCTCTCCTGCACGACGGGTTCCGAGAAGTTGAGGTACTTGCCGTACCTCCGGAAGCCTCCGAAGCAGGTGTGCAGCGCGGCGTTCACGTTGGCGCCCATGTCGACGCGCCACAGCCCCGCCAGGTCCCTCTGCACCACCACGTCGTCCTCCAGGAGCACCACCCTCCGCAGCGCCGGGAACATCTCCGGGAGGTAGAACCGGAGGTAGTCCAGCAGCGCCACGTCCCTGTTCCCGTCCTCGATCTGCCTGAGGACTGGCGAGTAGGACGCGTTCAGGAACGGGAAGTCGGAGACGGACAGGAGCTGCACGTGCGCGCCCAGCGGCGGCGGGCGGCGCGCGAACCAGACGCGGAAGGCCGGGAGGTACATGGGCGCCGTGACCACGTGGAAGACGTGGCGCGAGGGCTCGGCGGCCGCGCGCGCCGCGGAGGCCACCACGACGGAGACGGCGAGCACGTTGTCAGAGAAGATGGCGTAGTGGTAGAGCGACGGGTCGGCGAGCTGCGGCGGCGGGACGGGGGGCTCGTCGGGGACCGCGGAGGCGTTGGCGAGGCGGGCCTCGAGGAGGCGCATGGCGAGGCAGTGGAGCGACTTGGGCGTGGACCACGCGGCGATGCGGGAGTTGAGCACGCCCGCGCGGCGCGCGCGGAGGAGCTGCTGCCCCACGGCGAAGACGGTGTCGGAGAGCTTCTGGATCTTGGACTGCGTGTCGAACGCCTCCTTGGCGCCGCCGGCGAGGGAGCGCGCGCGCTTCACCTGGGCCTTGATCTCCTTCTCCAGGGCCCCCACGGTGGAGAGCGAGAGGCGGGAGGCGAGCGCGGAGAGGCGGGAGGAGATGGAGAGGAAGGCGTCCGTCTGGGAGGCCGACGCCGCGCTGAGGTGGCGCGCGTGCGCCGTGTAGGCTGCCAGGACGGCCGCGTGGTCCTCGGCGTGGCGTTGGACGATGGCCAGGCGCGAGGCCGGGGAGTTCGCGGCGGCAGAAGCAGAGCTGGTGGCGGTGGCGGACAGGAGGAAAGAGACGGAGGCGAGGAGGATCAGGGTGATGACGGCCGCGAGCACCGCACGACGACGCGAGGAGGCCCGGGCGCCGGCCATGGCGAGCGCGTCGTGGGAGTTCGAGAGGGCCGGGACGAGGAAATGGCGCGCAATGCTTTTCAAGCAGGTGGGTTTGGTTTAGTTGCGCCGTGGCCGATCAGATGTGGACTTTTGGAGTGGGTTTTCTCCGGCATGTCCGGTTGCCTCGCACTTGCTGGCCTCGGAGCACTAGTTAGCTGGTGCTGCGTCACGTAAGATCATATACTATACGTCTTCGCTACGGGAGTTGGCCAAGCCAGGCTCCGCGAGAACGACGTCGTTTCCAGCGAGCCACCCAAATCGTACAGAAGGGGCTTGTGGAAGCCGGGCTACCAGATCGAACAGAGAACTAAGCAAAACCCAAGTTGTATTACATAAGCTTGGCTAGGGCCTACACTAGAAAACCAAACACATCCTATATATACTCTGTTACTCTTAGATGTCTTAGCTAACAGTGGCGTGTTGAAGATTGCCTAACAAGCACCCTCAAACAAACTGTACTGCTGGGCTGCACATGATCTCTCCCCCTCGTGTTGCCCTCTGCTAGAAAAGAGAAAGCACGGAGGTGCATTCTCCTCAAAGTGAATCTAAGGATCCAAAACGAAGCAAAATCCTTTCAGCTTCTGTTAAAAATAATACAATTGAGTGACGCATAAATTGAATCTGATATTGAGAAAAAGAACAACATCATAAATCATAGATGTGTAATTTAACATTAGCACTACGATCCGAGGCAAATTCAAACTCTCTGGTGCTAGTAACATAAAGAACGTGAAAACGAACGACAGAGAAAGTAAAGACATTCTTACCGTGGGGTCGTTGGCACTACAAGTAGCGCAAAAGTAGACGAAGCAGACTGTCGATGGAGACTGTGATCACTAGCATAGAGGGGAAGACGTTCAGCGAGTAGTCGCGACGACGTTTTCCAAAAACATGATACGGCCCCTACCCCGTGCAGGGACACGAGGGGACGCAGGCTTCGGAGACCGATGACATGTCGGCAGCGGGATGGGGAATGAATTGTCTATACCTGAGGACCACATCTCTTCCCAATATATACCCGCGTCGCAGCTATGGTAAGTTATTAGCCGCGCAATCACTGCATTAAGGTGATTGACCTGCGTTAGTTGACTAGAGCAATTAGAGCAATCACCATTAATACGAGAATAATTGCTTACCAAAATATGCCATTGCAAATTTCTCCGCACATGTAAAAATATCGAGTGGCAAAAGGAAGCCATTTTTCTTCCTTTTTTCACTCGCCAATAGCTTTAACTAGTTAGAAATAACTCAACTATTTAAGTTGGCCTTATTAGTAGGGACTAGAGCCCCCCTCCTCCTATACCATGCATATATGAGCGGATATTTGGAATTTATTTGGAATTATTATTTAGGGCCGCCACTTCTTGGCTGTGCGCTCGGCACCACCAGATGATCGGATGCCGGATGGGTGTGCAGGTTGCGCGCGCTAGCCGTGCGAGTATGCCGGCGGCCCATGGGTGCAGGTGCTGGTGCTAAACTGCTACTGCACATTGCAATTAGCACGAGTTCACGCGTAGACGACGGCTACCAGGGGTAAAACTGTCGCGTATGTTACAAAATTGTTGGCATCTAATAACGGCGATAAAGATTCCAACTGGAAAATGAACGCAGCGGCATGTAAAGGAAGGAAAACTAAAACCACTGGTAATAAAGTGAGCCTGTATTTTTCGATGTAAAAAAAAGGGACGGTATATTTTTTAACGACATAGAAATATTTTTCTCTCTCGCTTGATCATGTCAACTCTTATTCAGGGCGACAGGGACACCCTAAAAAAAAACTCTTATTCAGGGACGGGGACAGTAAATGCCATCAGGGGTTCGGGGCTTCGGGCTTGCTTAATTCTGTCGGGTGGGCGAGGCCGGGGTTAGATCCAACGCTGAATTGGTCTTGGTCGTACTACACCCTCATTCCAAATTTAACCGGCCCGAAACAAATCTGGCCCGAAACAGATCCTAAAGAACAACAGACTTCCCAATTTTCTGCGCGGTAGCGACCAAGGCCGCAAGGCACCAGCCAAGTAGCCAACTGCTCCACGGCCACGAGATCGCGGATTTACCAGCAACTCCGCCACCGCGAGGCAATGCGGCGGCCGGTGCTAAAACCTCTCAGCCTTGGAGGAGGATCCGAGTCGATGGCCTGGGCGTGCGCGCCACCCGTTCGGCCAAATGCCCACGAGAAGCCTCGCATTTACGCGGCAAGTAAAGTAAGCTTCCTTGAGTTATTACTGCCATAGTGCCATACGAGAGTTTCATCCATGACAGTTGCTCTCATGTTCTGAAGCCAGGGTAGAGGAGAACTGGTGGCCGGGTCTACTTCATTGGGCACGCACAACTTAAGTGCATGGAAGTATGGACAAAACTGAAGCTAAGTAAGACTTGCAGTCTTAGAGAGTTACACATTAAACGCGAAGATCGGAACTGCTCCTACATTACACAAAAGGTACTAACTCACACAAATGCACCCTAATAACTCTGCTAGCTTCGCTGTTAACAGAACGAAATTCTAATACTCCTCCATGATAACAGCAATGCTAGCAGATGGAGGTAGAAGCTCCAAAAGGTGAATTAGGTACTACTGTCTGGTGCACTATAAAGCCAAGCCTACATTAGTTCAGAATACAAACTAAGTATAGCACTTGGTCGACTGGTAATTTGTTGAGACCTCGGTTGTGCAAGGGAGAGAGTCCCAAGGCAAGGTCATCCTCCAGTCATCTGGCAGTGCTCCTTGCAGGTTGAATGGGAAGTTGATTGACCGTGGAGTGGCGGTGACACTGTTGCCAATGTCAGGCAAATCAACCGTGCATCTGTTGGCCATGCTACTGGTGTTGCTGGGGTGGTGTGGTTGACCAAACTCAATGTTTGTGGGGATCCTATCTAGGTTCTGGAGTGTAGTAGGTGGTGCATTGAGGACCATTGATGCAATGTCCATCCCAGCTGGAAGATCAAGCGGGATTGCTGAGAGGACACTCATGGTGTGATGTTCTGCACCAGATGAGGGGTGCACAAGGGATGCAGCCGGCCTGCTGCTGATGTCAATGATGCTCGCAGGGTTGCGGCAAGAGGAAACTATTGAAGGCATGTAACTGCTGCCAGTGAACTGGATGGAGGAGATGATGTCTGTCATCGTAGAGGATGTGTTCTCTGAGCTGTGATGACTTCTCTGTGTAGCCTGTGAGGAAGGCCGAATGTAGTTTTCATTTGTGCTAGATAGCGGAGGAGATACCCAGGAGTGTGAGAGAGCTCTCTGTGCTGTTGAATTAGTTTTCTTGAAAATCCTGCAGATCGCCCAGGAATCCTGTTCATACAAAAGGAAATTAAGTAGGGTTGGTTAGTGGTTTTCATATACAAGGTAATTTATATCTTCTATTTCGGCAATATACACATGCAAAAGGTACAAATAAACTGCATCTCATTGTCCTAAAATGTGCTATGTTTTAACCATGTCTAATGCTATTGACACTTCATGCTACAAGTTATCTCGATGAAATTTTTGCCGTACATGTAGAATCCATTGATTTTATGACTGGTTTAGAGGGCGTACCCCACAATGAGCTACACCCCTAGCTTTGTATTAAGTAAATAAATGGCTACTGTTTCTTTCTCAAATATTACATCATGCAAGTTTCTTACATTTGGTGGAATGGTCTTCTCCAGTGGCTTCTTTTGCAGCAGTGATGGGTCAGTGAGTGATGGCAACCTGAATTCATGCATCATCCAGTCGGTTTTGACACCTTTGGCTGCTCTACCTTTGTAGAAGACAAGAGATTTCTTCAAGCCTATGCACTTGCTCCCATCAGAAGAGTAGATTGGCCTGTCGGTTCCAGTGGCCTTCCAGAAGCCTGCTCCAGTTACCCTGTTTGGTCTTGTGCTGTTCCGATACTTCCTATCCCTTGGACAGTAGAAATACCATTCCTTCTCTCCAGTACTCGCTAGTTCTTTATGGAGAACAAAAAAAAGAGAGAGAATATTTTGTAAGTAACTGTATGTAAGATTCATGCTGTCTTTACTAGTTACGACCAAAGATCCCAAACTTAGGGTTCAATATTGAAGCCGAGGTGTTTAACTGATAAGATGCATTACACATTCATGTGTGCAAATATAATCTATGTCCAGCCTACATGCACTCTTAACTTTGATAGCCGAAGCCTGAATCAGTTATACAGCACAACAACATACAACTGAAAGCATAAGCTCAGCAAGAACTTACAGGTTTGTATAGGCTCAGAGCTGGTTATGTGATCACATAAAGTTTCTTTAACACCGAGACAAAACATGGTAAATACATTAGGACAGCAAGCTTATATTATGTTGGTTTGTGCATACCTTACTATTCATGTTAATGGTATTTAACTCTAGGACCAGTTTTACCTCATCTACATGAATGTTGTATAATGCCCAGTATTGCAAGTAGACAAAACCTCAAAGATACAGACGAAGTAACAGATGCACGTAAAAGTTTTTGAAGATTGACTAAGATTCATAGTATGAAAACATGTCCCACGTTACTTGTACAGAAAGGAGCATCATGCAGCAAACTAGGCTTATCTTAAAACAAACAGTTTTCTTAGCTCTTTAAAGATCTGTGCAGAGAAATATAACATAGTTAACATGGGGAAGAGATGCAGAGAAGCTTACTTGGGAGATCCCATGGATCATATTTGTAGATGTCTAGCTGCCTGATGAGCTCAATGGGGAGAGACTTCTGCTGGATTTTTCTTTTAAGGTAAAACCTGACAAGCTCTTCATCTGTTGGATGAAACCTGAATCCAGGTAACATAACTTCATCATGCTTCTCTATGTCATCACTTCTGATCTCATCCATATGTTTACACAGTAAAACAAACCACTGGCTCGCTGCTGTATATCTCAAGCAGCGGTCACCTGCTTCTAGTTACAAGAAGTTACCAGCTACAAACCGTAACGGTTAATCTGTATGGTCAAATTTCACTCGATGGGCAGTAGCTAAAAGATTTTGGTTTCTGCTAATTACTGGAGCTAAAATGAACCCTTTCTTCCACTCAGTGTGGGACTACCATATATTTCTTCGGAGCTAAACAAGGTGGGTATCTAAGCACTGGCTCTGCTCTTATCAAAGACTAGTTAAATTTGGAGAAAAGCTAGCACAAAATCTCGGAGAAGAAAGAAGCGAAGCTTTAAGTTGCAGACTTGTAGTCTTAGCTCTCTTGGTTGCTTACTTTGTAGGGTTTCCCTTCCTACTATTTGGCTAACCTTTTGCACCCTTGTGTGCACTAAACAGCAGATACTTATAGAAGAGGTTTTAAAAGTGTCACCTATTGTAACTCACGTAGGGTCTCCATTGTGAGGATCTCAATGAGATGTATGTATTCTGCTGTAAGCTTGGGATTAGCAATCTTGTGATATAATATTCACCTAATTAATAAACTAACTCAATGTCAAGTATTTTGCATCTAATGTATGTCTTGTTTGCTATAATTAGGCCTCCTCACAGAATAATGTAGCTCTCTAGATGGCTACCTTAGGAATTTTTAATTGTGTTCCCTTGAATTTTCTAGGTGAATTATATAAGTACAATTCCCAAGACACTAGGAGACTTGAGAATTCCAACTAAGTGCAGTACTCTATTGGAATAACGAGAGTCTAATTCCTTTTCACGGTACATATATCTTACATCGGTACGTGCATATATACCTTTGATTCTCTCATGATCCCAAAATCCTTTTTGGACGGACTTCCCTCTTCATTGGTACCCTTTTTTTCTCACTTGTATATGTGAATTTGAAGGGGAGTTTAGCGAACACAAAGAAAGAACTGTAAAACCTTCCTGAGAAAGTATACATGTTGCTTACTCATTATTGAGCTCCTGAGTTGATTGAAATTAACAAAAAAAAGAGAGAGAGAAAATGTTTTTATTATATAGCAGATCTCTATATTCTGTGACATGGTATAAGATATAATTTTCCAAAGAAGAGAGGCCTCTTTTTTAAATCTTGGTTTATTTAAATTCTTGAATCAGATATGGGGAAAATAATTCATGCCATGAAACTGCTTGTACAGAAGCTTATGCATGCCACACCAGTATGAAGTGCCAAGCTGGCACACTGCTCTATTTTCCACCTATCCAAATGGAATTTAGCTAAGCTGAGGGAAGTGCCAGTTTCACATCCCTGAGTTAGAGCCGAAATCCTGAGTCATGTCGAGCAAAAATTCTTTATCATTCTTTTATGGAGCCATGCTGTTGTCTCTGGCTTTTGTAAGGTAGTGATTAGTCAAACTAGTATGAAATCTAGCATCAATCCTCAATAGTTATTTAACTCCATAGATAGTGACATGTTCGCAGATGATAAGGTATTACAGACAAAGGGTCTGTATGTACCGTATGTGTTCTAACTTGAGATGATGCTTATCTCTAGATTATTGTTCTTTTTTGACGGAAGCTAATCTTCTAGATTGGTCCTGTTCGGCTTACCCCATATTCGGCTTGTTCGGCTTCTTTTTTCAGCCAGAACACTGTTCCGGCTGAATTGTTGTGAGAGAAAAACACTGTTCTGGCTGAAAAAAGAAGCCGAACAAGCCGAATATGGGGTAAGCCGAACAGGACCTAATCTAGAAGATTAGCTTCCGTCAAAAAAGAACAATAATCTAGAGATAAGCATCATCTCAAGTTAGAACACATACGGTACAGACAGACCCTTCGATCCTTGCCATGCAATGTGCTGCCAACGTGCGGTTTTGTAATTATCATCTAGTATTATCTACCTTTGTCGTTTGGAGATAATGTTTTGTACCCATTTGGTTGTCGATACTCTGAAATTTCTGGTCTCGCCCATCCTTGATGAGAGTCTGGGATGCACACCTTTCTTGACTATTGACAGCCTACTACTTGCTTCAAACAAGTATTATTGGCTTGACAACCTTTATATATGTTTTGCTGTAAGTGTTGTCTAGTGAAGAAGTAGCCATAAAATCTGTGTTCTCCTGAAGTTTTTTTTCCTGACATGAGACTAATTTTGCACGCTTGATGTGTGCAGTGCACCATCATATGGTGCCAGCCTGCCAGGGACGAAACAGGCGGACAAGTTACCAAGAACTGTGTGAGAAAATCCAAGGTAACACTGATCACTAGGTCACCATCATAGTCACATGCCATCATTCGTGCATACGGTGCTGGCGTGCTGCACTGCTGCGTTGGGCTCGTCAACGGAACTTCCACAGACATTGATGCGAAAAAACTGCATGGATCCAAGTGCTGCCTTCTCATTCCTCGCTTCCAGCCAGAAATAAAAATTAAGGAAAAAAAAAATAACATGCAACCCAAAATCCCATGGGCCATGTTTTCCAAACCCTGTCCTCCAAGCACCCAACAGTGCAAGAACCTTTAGAGTTAATGAAAGGAGAGGTCACTAAGGGCAGTCCCAATGAAAAAAACTAGTAGTTTCTATAACATAGGATATCGCACCAAAAAAGTACTGCTTTACAACCCATGGTTTCTATGAGTAATAACTATTTTCTCTTTCTCTCTCCCAACTCTATCTTTTCCTCCAATGGGAGTGCGACACGAGCTCCCTAGAAACTGGTAGTTTCTCCCCAATGGCGATTTCATGGTTTCTTGGTGCATTGGGTCAAGAGTAGACCTGGTTTCTTCATGAAGAAACCAGGTCTATGATTTTTGCTCTCTTTCTTCATTAATTACGTTGCCATGTCAGCATTTTGCCTACGTGGCAAATCATTTAATGAGGATAGAAATCATCATCAATGCACCATTGGGACTGCCCTAATAGTAGGGGTTTAAAGAGGGATCTAGGGTCAAATCTCTGGGCACGTAGGCTAGTGGTCGGTTTGTGTCGACCGACGCAAGTTTCAATTGAGAGTTTATACTCATTCTTGTACTACCATAGCTTCTTTAACCATATTCAGGTCCCATTTGTCAGAAGTATGTGGTAAAAGAATATTCAGGTTATTTTTTATGGTTAGTGCAGCGGTGAGAGCTGTCTCACTGAGTCACCAGGTCACGAGTTTGAAGCAGCCTCTCCACAGGCTTTGTGGGGGGAGGCTTGCTTCGATTTTTTTCTTCTCCAGACCTCACTTATGTAGGAGCCTGTGACACTGGGTCTGCCCTCTGCTCTTTTTGTACATATCACTTCCAGTGGCGTGAACTAACTGAGCTCAATGCTCCTACAGCAATATCTGAACTCTGAACCCCGAAAGGCCTCCTGGAATGCAGCTGTTCTTCCCCCCCCCCCTCTCCTAGAACCGCACAGTGGCTTGTCTATTCTTTGCTTACCTCGATCGGGCTGTGCCACTGCCACACCACACGTACGGCCACCACGCCCGCTCGTGCGGCGGCCTCTGCTGGATCAGGGCCGCGTTTAGTTGAGGCCGGATTCGGCGTCGGCCGATTTCGGTTGCACTGTAGTAATGCTGTAGCGTTTTGTTTTTATTTGATAATAAAAAATAAAATAAAAACAGAAGGCTTTGTTGTTGTTGTTGTGTTGTTGTTGTTTGTTTTTATTTGGTAATAATTATCCAATCGTTGACTAATTAGGCTTAAAATGTTCATCTCGTAAAGTATAATTAAATTGTGCAATTAGTTTTTGATTTCATCAACATTTAATACTTCATGCATGTACCACAAATTTGATGTGACGGAGAATCTTCTTTTTGCATAGTGTCGAAGTTTGAATTTTTGATGAACTAAACATGGCCTGGGTCAAACGGACCCTTCCGTTTCAAGTTTTCTTCTTCCCATGCGGCCGGCTTCGGCGTCGTGTCGGCATGCGCGGCACCTCGCATTCCCTCCTCTGCAGACTGCAGTAGCATCCAGGATCCCATGTTTCCAGGGTTCAGACTCTCAATTTACAGCCTGTTCGGTTGGCTGGTTCGTATCGTTGCTAGTTCGTGAAGAAGTACTGCTGGCTTGTTTGTGTGAGAGAAAAATACTATTATAGCTGAAAATTTATGATAGTTTACGACAAGCCACGGATAAACCAACAGGCTATTAATCCCCTTTACTCTCGCCGCGGCTAATCGATGTGCGCAAGCGTGTTTGTTCGTGCACACACCCTGTGCTACCGGCCTGGTGCATGGGACAGTGGCTCCTAGGGCCCAATAAACTTGCGTCTCAGCCAGAGCTCGGGCAGCATCCAGGGACCAACCAGGGTAGCAGTTCAAACCTGCTCCTGCAGTATTTTTTTTTCGACAACATGCTCCTGCAGTATTAGGCGCGTATTAATCATAAACTCCTTTTTTTTAAAAGATGGCGTATTAAACTTGAGTAGAATGCAGGCCTCCAGCCGCATTTCTATGCTGAATATTTCTACCATATAGTACTACCTAGTGTATGAAACAACACTGCAGACTGCACTTACTGAAAACCGGAGCATACGAGCTTTTTTCCATTTTTGTCCCTTGTTTCCATAGGTCTGTTGACTCTAGATTCCAAGGGTGTTAAGCCAGAATTAGTACTACTACGTAACACAAGTACATGATGTGTGCGTGTAAAACCAAGTCAGGCTACGCTCTCCGATTCCAAAACTGGGGAAAACCAACGAAGACGACGATGAGTAGTCCGCACTCCACACTTGTTACCAAGAACAGCAGCGCCATGGAAACACGGAGGCCGGGAACCAATTCGCGTCGGCTGGGAACGAGGCGAGCCAAGGAAAAAGATAGCCGAAGATAGCGTGCCAGTCGCACTCTCACTGTGCTTATTACCACGCACGCATGTACGATGCAATGGGACGCTGTGTGTGGCTGCCCTGAATGGGACTTCGTATGCGTCCCTTGTGAGTAAAGCAAGTGTCCCTGACTCAGAGAGAGAGGCCCTGATTCGCGTCGTTTGTACTAGCCACCGATATGTATGTGCTTGACTTTACAGGGCTCATAGGTGCTGTACGTTTTGCAAGATTCCATGCAGTCAAACTTCCATGTTACTCGACCTTTTTCTTGGTCAGACCACGCTGCACCGAGTTCAGGCCCGGGAGATTTCAGAATTGTAACTTCTCATGTCCAGTTAAACTCAGTGCTATAGTTGTAGTACTGCATGAGGTCAACTGGAACAAATTCTGGTTTGAAAAACAAAAATGCATCATCCTACTCAAAATTGCAAAACAGAAATGAGCAGTTCATTCTAGGCCTGTTCAATCACGGGTTGGAGCGGTTTCAGCTAGTTCTCCAACCCAGACCGTGTGTGGCCAGCTTGCTTGGGCTGGTCCGGTTTTTATGGTGCGCAGGGGTGGTTGCATTGGATTGGGTTGCTCGTGTGGGTTTATTTGTTTTCAAACCAGTTAGGACAGCTTCAATGTGTGTAGCTAAGAAGGTGTAAGGAGGAGGAAGAACGAAGGTGCTAGCTTAGAATCTGCAAGCACTTGTAGCCTTTTTAGGTACCCGGTGTAAAGAATAAACAAAGATTTCTTTTGTGTGTCTAATTAGAAGAATTAGGGCTTGTTTGGCACAGTGAGCTGTTTTATTTACCAAACACTCGTTTCCAAAACAGATTCACCCATAAAGTTGTTTTCCCTCCTCCCTCCTCTTATAAAGACATGAGTTAGGATGAAGCTGAAAAAAAGTAGCTTATCCTAGCTCTCACCCCTCATTTCTCTCTCCCATCCATGCATGAAGTTGTTGGTGAAACTGTTTTGCTAAACAATTTTTCCAAAATAGTTCAGCTTCATCTAGAAAATTACTCATGAACCTGTTTTATAAAAAAACAGTTTTACTAGTGAAGTTGAGTTGTGCGGGACCTTAGAAGTGTCGGTGGAGAAGTCATTGGCCATGATAATATTTTATTGTTCATTAAGACTATACTAGCAGCATGGCAGAAATTATATATTGGAGCAAATTTTGCTAGTATGGAATTTGATGACATGGCTTCTTTTACACCTTGCTAGGAGAATAAACGTTAAAATTGTCCTTTGATGGCTACTTTGCTCCAAAGTCCTTTGGCTCTGCTGCTCCATGGATTTGTAAGGCAGTGATCAAACATTTGATATTCTAGATCGCAACAAAAGCAGATAGATTCGAGAAGAACACAATATTTTTGGACGTGTTTCAGAAACATTTCTATTAAGCACACCGCCTACAGACATTTGTTTGTTCGTATATATACCTCTAAGCAGGATGTCAGCCAGTCTTTTGTTTCTGAGGATTAGTACTAGTTTGTTACTGCAATATTCAAATCCTTATTTCTAGCTATCATGCACAAAAATAAATCCGAGCACAATTTAAATCCTTAAAACACTATTTATATCATGCATAAAAGATAGAGAATTTCATTCGATTTTATCAAGCACATCGTGACATGAAAATGTAAGGAACAAGGCTGACAAAAGATTTGAGTTTCTGAGCGTATCTTTCAACTTTTAACAGTACAATATCTATCAATCTAATGAATAATATTAGAACAAACCATATCATAACCCCATGAGCATATCTTTTAATGTTTGGATTAAGAAAGAAAACATTATGATTGGATTAAAAAAGTTGAACAATAGTTTGAACTCAGAGAGGATTGAAATGTAAATGACACCAGTCAACACACATGAGACATTGGGAAGAGACAAAACATTAGACAGAAAAGCAATGAACTGTAGTTCATAAATAAACAAGTGAAATGTGAGGATTCCTTTTTTTTGCGAGTAAAAAATGTGAGGCTTTATGTATTAGGTTTTGAGCATGAATATTTGTTGAATATATTAGGTTTTGAGCATCAGAATCAGGGTAAGTCCTTAAGTTCACAAAGATGAATACAACAACACAATTGAGTTTTAACATTGAATGGTATCTTAAAATTTAGAACCACTTCAACAGTTTGTTGGCTCTGGCTATAAGTGATTTAGAAGCCAATTGCGGAATTACCAATGTGAAAAATGTATGCCAGTCACCCAGAACAGTACATAACACACACTTAGCACATGATCTAGATAGAAATGCTACCCCTGACATGTATAAGTCTATTAATACTGGCATTCTTAATTAAAAAACACAACCAATCAATTGCTCATGTTTGAAATCCATTCATAATCATGTAGAGAAGAAAAGCAATGCATCTCTTGTTTCAAACAGAGACACGGACTTATAACCTCCATAATTTAATTATGCAAACTCTACGATTAGACAAATAGTATAAGCCAACTAGTATAGAGCAAGGCGTTTGAAGTGTCATCTCTTGTTAGAAGTGTTTGGAGGAAATAAGTGTCATTTCTAACATGAGATGAAGTACTAGTAGCAACTTCGTTAAAAAAAAAGTACCAGAGCAACTTGAACTTAAAAATCAAACAAGCGAATCAAGCATACTTCAATTGTGGCATGTGAACTCATTTGCCTTCACTCTGTCATACAAAACTTTAGAGCTGAAATCTTAGAAGTTTAGCTTGAAGCTTGGGTCTAAACCGATAGCCATAAATAATAATGGTTTCAAAGCGGTAACATTTCCCTAGTATTTATCAAATTTGTTTTTTGCATGCCAAATACTCCAAGTGTGGTATGTTCTTTGAGAAAGTTTGACAAGCTTGTCATGGATTGAGATAAAATTATGGGAAAGACATGCTTGATGTCACATATTGTGATCCTGAGAGTCGTATTGTCACACTACAAAAGGGATGTTTATTATCATTGCAATATAAGAGAAGCACGCACGACAGCACGCATGACTCATGTTCACCTTGCCTGGTGCCAATACCAACGCACCATGGTACAAAATATTACCTTGAAACAGCCTCATATTTACCATATATTTCAAGAAAATTATATATACTACTCGAGCGGTGCACCGGTTCAATTTATCACTAGCTTCACCCGTAAATAGAAGGAACATTTCTTGATGGAAACATTGCCTCTTGAACAACCCGAATAAATCAATCGTTCGTTTGGTGAATCACTTTCTTTTCTAAAGACTAAGAAAATGTTTGGTTTGTGACCGCACTCGGCCACACCCACCGTGGCGGCGATATTCGACACCAAATATGTGGCAGAAACTCACCCTGTGAAAAGTTGTGGGGCTACCAAGAGTGAATCATCAACCAAACAGCACCAATCGATAGCTATGGCAATCTTAGTATGGTGGTGGCGCGAGGTTGCCGGAAACCAAACATGCCCCAGAGAAGTAAGGCTTTGTGTTCCTCGTAAAAAGGAAAAAAAAACAAGAAAAATAAAGTAAGGCTTTGTCTCAGAAAAGAAACAGAGCAGCTCGAGGACCATAGGCTTAATGGGCCAGCCTAACTGCAGCCCATCTGGGCCTAAAAAACTGCTGTCCACCTATGCTGCAGGGTAGTCCAGTACGTAGTAGACAATTTCCCAGCTTGCCTATAGGAAGACCGCGGCAATTGAGCAATACCTGCAGTCCTGCACTGAGACTGAGCACTACACGTGTTTAAAACAGCAATTGTGCCTACATACATTCTCGGCATCAGTGTGCTTTTGGAACCCAGAAAAGCAGATGATGCAAGTCCTTGGTACTTTATGTCCAACACAAAGGGTGACACATGATCATCTGAATCTAATCCCTATATCGCATTGACAAATTTGTCGCAGCAGAAGATATGGATGCACTCCAGTGACTTGAGCTCGCAGTTACAGATCGGTCCCATCTCCCATCTCAATCATGCGCAGGCACACGCACAGACGTGTTGGCGCGTGTGGTGAGATAAAAGAACATCAAAAAATGACCACCCAAAACGCATGGCCATTCTAACTTCTAGAAAAAAAAAGTTGCATGCATGATAGATGATACCACATCAAGCATCAAAGCAGCTAAGAGTGGTGGGGCTTGCATTGCATCGCTCGTCTCTTGATCCGGACGGACGTGATGCTATTGCAGATGCAAAAGCAAAATTGGCGCTGAGGAATCACGCAACTAAGGATCTAACAGCACTGAGAATGCACCGGCAGGTGCCAGTCAGTTGGAGTAATTTGCCTGATGCGCCCATTACCTTTCATACACACAAAAAGAAAGTGAAGGACTGGCCGCACGTTCACGTACGGTATGCCAAGGCCAATTTGAATCCTCCTACAGTGAACCTACCAGTCATAAAGCTACTGAAACCGTGTAGAAAGGCGTGTCGTAACGAGTGTGCCGCTCGCTGTGTTCCCCTGCTTTAGTGACCAAGTTTAGATAAGTACTGATCGTCTGATCTTTCAGGAATGAAAGTGAATAGATAACAGTCCGTAAGATCGACCCGGATCCCAGCCACCACTGATCGTCCTCCACCTCTGTCGTGGCCTCGTGGGAAGAAAAAGGTCCCGATATATATATATTTTTTTTTTTTTTTGCGTTTGTGGCATCCTGTAAAAGCGACGCTGGATACGTGCCAGTATAAACAAGCACTTACACCAGCACGGACAGGACAGGATGTACGCCGTACATAGCTCATGGATCTATCGGTAGTGCGCCAGTGACGATCTCGCACACGGCACAGCAGCATCGTCGCCTCTCCAAAGATCCGTCAAAAAGTTGCTGACGGATCAAAAGGCGCCTGGCCGGCCGCCTGAGGCCTGATGACCAGCCGAACCGACCGATCAATCATGTGGCGCGTCTCGCTGATAGCCTGATACTGCCCGTTACCTGACTTAGCTCGACGGGAAAGCGGCGGCGGTGGTGCGCGCGCGCGACCACGAGGTCGAGGTTAACCGGGGTCCGGGACCGATGGATCCCGCACGCGCTCCGCGATGGCGACGCGCACCTGGGGAGGCGGGAAAAAATCACGGGCCGGGGCGGCCGGCGAAATGGCTAGTGCGGCCACGGTGAGGGTGAGGTGCATGGCTCGCTCGCCGTCCCGGGTTGGCCGGCACGGCGGGTCGGCGGTCGTGCTCGATCGGCTTTGCAGCTCGGAGATCTCGCTCGCTCGTCCGCGTCCGTGACGCGGAGGGGTTGTCGCGACGTATGATGGATTATTGCCATTGGGATGGTAGTCACGTACGTCTCCGCGACTCCGCGTGGGTGGCCGGTCTTCGCGCGCTTCCGTCTACGGTCGAGGCGACGGCGACCCGGCGGTGCACTAGCGGCGCGAGGTGGTGGACTGGTGGGGGTGTGGTGTGGTGTGGCGTCGTCTTTCGGCCGGCGTGCCTCTAGTGGCGAGGAGGGCCGGGGTGTCAGATGCATGTCGGCGCCAGGTGAGGTGCCGCCAGGTGGCCGGCTCATCGGATTCATATCACCGGAACTGGCACCTGGGCTGGGCAAGTGGGCCAAAAAAAAGCGTGTCTTTCCACGTCCCGGATCTCTTGACCCGATACTGACCGGCGCGGTAGAATTTCGCCGTCATCTCTCGACGAACTGACATGACTTAGCCGACCATGCACGCGCGTGGAAAGATTCAGGAGCCATGCTACTTGGTGGTCGTGGCGCTTGCATTATTGCAGCAAAGCAACACTGGCGTTTTCAGCTTCAGCATTGTAGTAATTCGTATGCCCATCAGGTCTAGGATGTTCAGGAACTGATATGTGGGTGTGCACTGGTCTCATCAGACCAGCTTTCTGGTAAAGCACCCTACGTGACACCATTCTGGTTCAGTGACTCAGTGTGCGTGCCTTCGCGCACTGATATATATGGTGATACCCAGCTCGGCTCGGATCAACGAACCATCACCAATCTGGAACCAGACTACTACATCCGGATCAGAACGCCTGGTGCCCATCTCGACAGGAAATTGCATAGATACATACATGCTCCCTCCGGAGAACGCTGTTCTAACTATTAATATTAAGTTAAACCATTTTCAGTTTAACCAAACTAGTTCAATGTGCTCCCACGCAAGCTTAGAATACAAAAGACATGAGCATTAAATGTTAATTTTTAATACCTACAGCTAATAACAATACCAATAACAATTTACATGTTTTTTCTTTTTTCGTTTTCTAATAACACAATACACGTGTAGATATTATGTGGTGATAAACTTACCAACTACTTATCTATATGTTTTTTTATTCATATTTATAGTTTTTCCCATATGTTTGTGTATTTTCAATGTGTATTTAGTTGAAATCTTAGGTTAAATTATGGTGATAGTTGTTGCAGTCCGTGTCTGATGACATCATGAGTCTAGATTTTGATTTTCGACCTTCGGTTTTATTAGTTGCTATATAATTTTTTTATTCTTGTGTTATGTTCAAACTCTTGTGCTTATTGCATTGTCGGGAACCAATACTAGGATACTCGAAGAAGAGGAGCTAATGGTCATTAACATTGATTTATCCGAGCCGTCAAGAGCGCGACTACAACTCCAACCGACCCCCAAGTGCGCGGGCTCCGCCTCGCCTGACCTCTAGGGGCGGGCTCCGTCTGGCCCGACGGGGACCCATACCGCCGTCAAAAACTCCAGGTCCAAGCGTATGGGCATGGGGCAAAACTCTGACACTAAGAAAGAGACCGGTACACCCCGATGTAACCCGTGGCCATGACGAGCCATACCTGAGGATTCACATTAAGAACAGCATCGGGCGTGCCAGTCCTGTTTTGCCTAACCCTCGTACGAACGCTGACAGGCGCGTCAGTTCACCACGACGCCCGCCAGAACAGAATGAGACGACATGACCGGCAGACGACGCCTACGAATGGTGTTAGTGACGAACATGGCCGCGATGTGGAGCCGTCCCTGTTGACGTTTACAGGATCGGCGAGACCCGCATGAAGGAGAAGGACCCGGCGATCCTGAAAGCATTTCTCTCTCTCTCTTGTTCTACTCCTTTTCCTCCATTGTAACCCGCACTTTCCCTTGGCCTATAAAAGGGAAAGCGAGGCGCCCCATGTAGGGGAGAGACCCGATCGATCTAGATCCGCACAAGACCGATCAATCGACCCATCGAAATCCGATCCAGATCCACACAAGAGCACGACACGAACGCACGGCTAAGCAGCGATCAAGCTCTCAACACTCACTCACTCCTTCCACCAGAGACTTGAGATCCCTTCCCTCTCTCGCCTGTTTGTAACTCCTACTACAAACTTTCAGTGCTAGTAACACGAGCAGCAACGACGAACTGGACGTAGGGACTTTCTACCCAAACCAATATAAACCTCGTGTCCTCTAAGCACACCATACGAGCCAGACGCACAATACTAGAAATTTACTCGTCGGTGATAACTCGAAACACCGACAGTTACTATCGAGGACCAATACTAGGGTACCCGAAGAAGAGGAGCTAATGATCATCAACATTGATTTATCCAAGCAGTCAAGAGCGCGACTATAGCTCTAACCGACCCCAGGTGCGCGGGCTCCGCCTCGCTCGACCCCGAGGCCACGGGCTCCACCTCGCTCGACCCCGAGGGTGAGGCTCCATCTCGCCCGATGAGGACCCATACCACCACCAACCACTCCAGGTCCAAGCGTATGGGCTTGGAGCAAAACTCTGACACTAAGAAAGAGACCAGCACGCCCCAATGTAACCCATGGCCATGACGGGCCAAACCTGAGGATTAACATCAAGAACAGCGTCGGGCGTGCCGATCCTGTTCTGCCTAACCCTCGTACGAACATTGATAGGCATGTCAGTTCACCACGACGCCCGCCGGGACGGAATGGGACTTCATGACCGGCAGACGACGCCTACGCATGGCGTCAGTGATGAACCGGGCCATGATGTGGAGCCGTCCCTATTGACGTCTACAGGATCAGTGGGACCCGCATGAAGGAGAAGAAGGACCCGGCAATCCTAAAAGCCTTTCTCTCTCTCTCGTTCTTCTCCTTTTCCTCCATTTCAACCTGCGCTTTCCCTTGGCCTATAAAAGAGAAAGCGGGTCACCCCATGTAGGAGACCGATCGATCGACCCATCGAGACCCGATCAATCCAGATCCACACGAGATCAGAACATGAGATAAAAACCCAAGAACATGACACGAACACACAGCTGAGCAGCGATCAAGCTCTTAGCACCCGTTCACTTCTTCCACCAGAGACTTGGGATCCTTTCCCTCTCTCCCCCATTTATAACCCCCTACTACAAACTTTTAGTGCTAGTAACACGAGCAGTAGCGAGAAACTAGACGTAGGAACTT
Source organism: Miscanthus floridulus (assembly GCF_019320115.1). Taxonomy (NCBI): domain Eukaryota; kingdom Viridiplantae; phylum Streptophyta; class Magnoliopsida; order Poales; family Poaceae; genus Miscanthus; species Miscanthus floridulus. The sequence goes on along the minus strand of NC_089586.1, from coordinate 118,702,292 downwards.
TCTGCCCAAACTAGTATAAACCTTGTGTCCTCTAAGCACACCATCCGAGCCAGACGCGTAATACTAGAAATTTACTCATCGGTGGTAACTTGAAACACCGACAGTTGGCGCGCCAGGAAGGGGACTTTTGCGCGTCTCGACGTCCACATCAGGTCTTGGATGGCCGGTCACAGTGTCAGCTGGGTCTCGGGCATGCACGTGCGCTTCGGAAACCTGGACTTCATTATCACGACGGAGGGAGAGTTGGTGTAGGCTCCCGTCGCCGTCCAACCTCTCCACTCCATCGGCCTCGATGCGATTGTCGAGGCGCTTGAGGACCTACAGCTGCACGCACTGGAGGCCCACGCCTCCGGGGGCAACTAGCTCATCGGCTTCGACTATGGGAGGTTAGAGCGCCAGCTCGGTACCTTTCTAGGACCCCGACTGTCCTAGGAGGACCTGCACCAACTCACCTTCTCGTTCACCAACGTCATGACGCGGCTTGCTGGAGGAGAGCCGCTCTCCCTAAAATACCTCATCCGGAGCGCCCTAATAGCGCTCCTATCCGGTCTCCGCAACGTCGTAGAGACCGTTGGCCACCTTGTGGCGCAACGCCTCCATCCCCTGCGAATGACGAGTTCGTGGGGATGACCGAATATGTCACAGTCTTTCAACGACCTCCTCGTGGGAGAAACGGAGTCGCCCTCCAACTTCGACTCCAGCAAGGGGAGCCATCGCCCCTCACGTGAATGTTTCATGGCAGGTACCCCTGAGGGATACGTCAAAAGCATCCACAAGGGATAGGCTACCCCAACAAATGACCTCGATGATGAGGTTGAGGGGGATGCAGGGGCCCCACCTCGCTTGTGGGTGGAGCAGCTAAAGTCATGGCACCAAGAGCTCGAGGAAGCATGACTCCAGCTTGAGCAGGAATGCATGGAGCTCGAGCAAGAGATCGAGTGCCATGGAGATAGTGGGCATGCGCGCACCGTGGCTCATGATATGAACTAGAGGATCTTTGTGGCAGAACCGCCTAATTTAATGCCTCACAGGAGTGCTTGTCTTCCATTAGACACTAAGCACTCGAGGGAGAACACTAAATTACTTGGTTCTATCGGGCACACCCCAGGGGAGAACCCGAAAATCCACATTTTTGCCATCAGGATCACAAATGAGAGAATAAAGCTTACATCATTCATAACCATTTCTTACATTACTTTTAATACCACATCAGAGTATAATATTTATTAATATAGCAGCGAAATGAAATCATGTTATCAGAGTTATAAACAATTTAATATATAGCGGAATATAGACAGGTGATCAGAATTATAGCGGAAATAAATATCTAATCATGGCATGATGAATTATTGCTACGTAAATTATGACACCGTTGTAGTACTATCATTCATAAAAACATTTGGTGAGAGTTATAAATAACAACTACGATCGCAACGTAAAGAAAATCCTCTCTGAGCCCACCAGGAGGAATCCACACACAAAGGTCAGCTCAAGCGTCCACCTATTACCTGCAACAGGGGGAAATAAAACCCTGAGTACTCAATTGTACTCAGCAAGACTTACCCGACAGGAGAAAAGAAAAGACTCCAAGGATATGCCAAGCTATTTGGCTTGTGGGTTCATTGCATTTGCAGGAAGCATTACTAAACGTGCGTCCTTATATTTGATTTTTATTAAAAGCCGCATTGGTTTATTAACTAACCATTCTATGTAAGCACCTGTGCTACTTTCAAGCAGGTGGTAAGCAATCAGATTTCCTTTGTCCATCTTCTATCTTTCATCTTCTAGTTCTTACTACGATGCTAAACCGTAGACAAGCCGTACCGGATAGTCCGGCGATTCACGAATCAATGCCCCCAGTTGGGTACCCCGAAAACACACGCCCCGCTTGTACCCCAGGCACAAGCAGGACAGACCCATCACTCTCCTATCTCAGGTGTCCAGGTCCTCGTCCAAACTGGGACTCCAAGCCCCCGCCCCTGAGTCCTGGACTCAGTGCGGTGCAAGGACCTCCTCCACCAAAATAAAACCCTAACAGTCGGTCCGGAAAGAGCCGGATCCGCGACAAGAGAGCAACAAGTCTTCCAAGCGCCCATACACAAGTATGTGCTCGGGATAATAAGTATGTGACCTGCCTAGAGTCATATGCACGATCGGTCCTTAATCGACCAGACAGGGAAAAACAGTGTAACCAAGCTATGCCCCGTGTCCACGGCGACACAACTCCTTACACTCACCAATACCCAAACCATATCCCTGTCCGGTCACCATTTTCCTTTCCACCATTTATATTTTCCAAGTGATAATCATTCAGTAATATATTTCCTATCTCTCGCGAGTGACAGGCAATCACTCGATTTCTATCGAAGTCCTGTAGCATAGCATTCTACACGATCCTGTCATACTAGTAAGACTCATAGGATAAAGATATATATATGCAAGTGGGTTTCATTCAACTCCTGAAAACTTAATGCATAATTATAATTTAAATTGCAGAAAGTAGGGGTTATGCACCGGGGCTTGCCTGGGTAAAATATAATCAGAAGTTAGCTTTCCATCATGGCGACATGATCTCCAAAAGCACCATTCCTCCAGCAACTCCCGACGACTCCGTGATCCACCGATGTCCCTATTATGATATGCAATGTAATGCCATGCAAAGATATAATTAATTGACTGCAATCGTGACTCGTATAAATACGCTTTACGCCGCTCACATTAACAAGCTAGATCTAACGACGACCGTACTTAGGCTACATATCCATGTTGTCGGATAAGACATTATTTCTCAACAATTCTTTTAGTTATATAAACCAACGGTGTTTCTCTATTCGCAATAGGACATTATTATTTATCTAGCAACTAATTATTCTAGAGCTACAAAATTATGGTGAGCGGCTTATATTGCTAGGAACCTACTGTAAAGATTTTAGATCCAATACTATTACCAATTTATCATGGTAATTCCTACAAGTTTATGTTTTATAATATTAAGTATCCCAATTTAATTATATAGCTCCTAAGAATATAATCAACTATGTGAACAAGTTAGACTAGCAGGTAGATTATGATTTTAGGAGACTAACAAAACTGGTTTCATCATTTTTGGACACCTACATAATTTTATTTGGATTTTTGCCAGTTAAACTAGAAACCGATATTTGAAAAGCATTTAAATAATGGAAAAGCCGGCGGCCACTAACCGGCCCAATGGCCCAGCACGGTCAGGTCCAGCGGACGCAGGCTAGCGGCCCACGAGTGCGCGCAGCACAGGCCGGCCCAGGCGGGGATGCGGTCTGTGGCCCAGTAAGCCGAGAGCACGCCGGCCAAGGAGAGGCAAGCGGCCTATGCGTGTCGGCCCAAAGGTGAGGCAGCCCGGCAGTAGGCGCGCGCAGGCATGGGTGGCCCATGCACGATGCGCGGCCCAGGCAGCGTGCGGCCGACGGCCCAGGCCGTGGCCCACAGGCGTGGCCGAAACTGCCCAGCTAGTAGGCCTAAACGCGACGCAGGCGTGGCCCAGGTGCGATGGCAGGCCAACCCAGCACGGCGCGGTGGCGGCCCCTTTTTGCAAAAACGCCCCTGTGTTAACCTCTAATTGACACAAGATCCCTAGGCACTATTCACCTAGGTCGCGTATTTCGCAGAAAGGTCCCTGTATAAAAACTCGGCTTGGATTCATACCCCTCGCAATGTCTTCTTCGAAGGGACAAGCAGAGGAGCTAGGAGGGGCGTCGGGCCGGTCTCGCCGGCCGGCTGCCAGCGGCCCGGCGGCGGCGGAGGAGCAGCACGGGAGCTGCGCGGCGGTGAGGCGCACCTGCGGACACCCACAGCGTGGCCCAAGACAGCCCATGGCCCACTGGCCACGCGAGCCAGGGCGCACGGCAGTGGCCACGGCCTCGCCAGAGGCGGCCTGATGCAGTCCAGCCGTGGGACACGGCGGGAACGCCAGCGCGCGGTGGCTGTGACGCCGAGGTGCCGAGCGGGAAAAAGGAGGGGGCGCGGAGCCACGCACTGGCACGAGCGCTACGGTGGGGTGCACTGGAAGCAGCCACAGCGGTGTGGAGGAGGCGTGGCGAAGCAGCTGGCGATGCGCGGCCAAGGAGCACAGGTAACTGCAGAGGAGGCGCCGGTGGCGTGGGTGCGCCTGCGCTTGCGATGGCCAGCACCGTCGGGGTGACACGGCTCGGGCGTGGTGGCATGGCCAGCAGAGGGAGAGGGAGCGCGGCTGTGCAGTGGAATGGTCTAGCACGGCGAGGCTCGCGCACTCGCGCATGGCGGGGTGCGGGCGTCTAGGGCGCCGAGGGCGGAGCACCGGCATGGCCACGAGGCACGGCGATGCTCGGCCTGAGCGATGGCGAGACGGCCATGGAACAATAGGGAGCACCGGCACTGGAGGAGCTACGCCGTGGAGCAGCTGAGCCAGCGTGGGTCGAGCGGGCACTGTGCGGGGTCAACAATGGAAAGGGAAGGGCGGCCCGGCATGGGAACCCGCGCGAGCAGTGCGAGAAGAGAAGGGAGAAGGGGCGCGGATGCACGAAAGGGAGCTGAGTGCGGTGGGGAAAAAGGAGGAGCGGCGTTCACGGCCCAAAAGGCAAGGAGGAGCAGCGCTGGGACTGCATCCAGTGCGTCCGCGGGGAAGAAAGGACCTTGCGAAGGCAGCACTCGCAAGCAGAGGGGGAAGCCAAGTGAGTGAGTGGGGAGGCAATCGGAGCTGGGCGCCTTTATCCCCGAGCAACAAAAAAAGAAAGGGGAGAGGAAACAGCACGCGGTTCGGCCGACGAATGCGGCCTTGGTTCGGCGGGGTAAGCGCCATGGCTAGCAGCGGACCGCAGGGCACGCATCTAGAAGAGACAGCGGAGAAGAAAAAAGAAAGGCGCGGAACAGGTGACCTGACACAAGAGAAGCCAAGGCGGAGGCAGGCAGTGGACTACTCAAGCTACAGGGCGAAGGAAAAAGGACGCGGCTCTCATCAATCACGGCAGCGGGTCACTTTGGAGAAATCATGACTGGTGTCGTGGTGTGGTGCACATGCACGGCAGTGACAACGACCGAGGAACAGCGGAGGCAGGCAGCGCTACCGCGGCAAGGCATTAATCATGACGTGACCATGGAGGCAGGCGGGTGTTCGGCAATGCAGTATGTGTGTGCATATATATATATACATATATATATATACATATGTGTGTGCAGGGCCATGCAATCGTATAGGGACTCCGATTGTCTAGTGCCTCAAATTTACGTCCATCAGTGAAATTGCTGTGGCACTACATCGGTAGGCTAATAGCCGTCTACACGATCTACGTTGTTCTGTCACTCCGTTGTATTAATCTCCCCGTCTCCACTAGGCTTGGAAATCTCAAGTCTACGTGTAAAGGATGCGGGCTGCCCGTCCGTAGTGCCCTAAACTGCCTGGTATTGTCTTATATAGTTTGCTAAAAAAATGGTATTTTAACCCTAAGTGCAATATTTAAAATTTCAACATTCGAGAAACTCGTTTCGGTAATTTTTTCTTAGGCCTAAATCGCAGTGCTAAACGAGATCGTAACACCGGGGTGTTATAATCTTTGAGGATGATGAAGCCCTCCCACACTTCACCCAGATGAGCTAGAACATTGCTCTTGTGGCGGCCTTGCTCTAGGGGCTTCTGGAGCCCATGATGGCCGAGGATCGTCGGGCCCATCACGAGATTCGCACGCTACTCGAGTGTGCAGCGGCGCAGCAGGCCGAGAGCTCGCTGTCCCAATGATGCAAGCTCGACGCCAGGACATATCAGTCCACCAGGCACAGCAAGGTGGGAGGCCGCACACCACGGTCCCGGTGCATGAGCATCTCAGCCTCCACCGTGATGCACACAACACCCTGGTTGCCCATAGGTGTACCCATGGCTATGCGAGGGAGTAGGCTAGCCATGGCTACCACCCTCACCGTGGCAGACACTACGACAGCGGTGAGGACCAAAGCCTGAGCCCTGACCTATTGGGACCTTAGGCCTTTGGCCGAGACATCCTCAATGTCGTCTTCCCAACGTGGTACCGACCGCCGACCAACATCCCAAAATACTCTAGAGAAACGAACCTCAGACTATAGCTCGAGGATTATCGGCTTGCTTGCCAAGCCAGTGGAATGGATAATGATGATTTTATTATCCACAACCTTCCATTGTTCTTGGCCGATTCGGCGCGAATGTGGTTGTAACACCTTTCACCCAACCGAATCCAAAGTTGGGTGGACCTAAAAGATATCTTCGTGGGAAACTTCTAGGGCACATACGCTCATCCTAGGAACCCATAGGATCTTAAAAATTGTCGATAGAAGTTTAGGGAGACTCTTCGTGGGTACATCAGGTGCTTCTCCCGGCAGTACAATGAGCTACCCAACGTCGTCGACGCCGACGTTATAGGAGCTTTCCTATCTAGGACCACCTACGAGTCTCTAGTTCACAAGCTAGGACATAAGGGCCCATAAACCACCAAGGAGCTCCTCAACATCGCCAACAGCCATGCCTTGGGCGAGGAGGCGGTCGGGGTGATTTTTGACCGCCTCAAAGGCAAAGCTAAGTAGGACGAGGACGCTGGCAAATGTGCCTCCAACCATCCCAGTAAGAAGAAGAACAAGCAGTGGCAAGAGGGCTCGCTCATGGCCACCACCGACCGCAAGGGGGGTCGAAAGCCCGCCAAGGGTACCTCAAACCACTTCGAGAAGCTGCTCGAAGGGCCTTGCTCGAACCATGCTTTTCCCATCGAGCACCTATACAAGGACTATATCCTTATGAAGTGGTTCCCATGGTACTCTAGAGCCTGAGGACGACCCCCAGCGGGCCATCGGCTACACACCATTCTTCATGGTCTACGGTTTTGAGGCTATCCTCCCTACTGACCTCGATTATGGAGTGCCAAGGGTTAGGGCGTATGACAAATAGGGAGCCATGGCATCCCTCGAGGATGCCATGGGCCAGCTAGATGAAGCACGTGACATCACCCTCCTCTGCTCGGCCATGTACCAGCAAGCATTATGCCGGTACCACAACCATTGAGTGTTGGGTCGGACCTTCAACGTCGATGACCTGGTGCTCCGCCTTATCCAGAGCAACAAGAACTACCACAAGCTCTCTTTGCCGTGGGAGGGACCCTACATCATTGTGGAGGTGCTCCAATCTGGCACCTATAAGCTCAAGACCATCGACGGCGAAGTCTTCGTCAACGCCTAAAACATCGAACAACTACGTCGCTTTTACCCTTAAATTTACACACACTTTCTCTTATCAGTTTTGCTATCAACTCCTCGATCTTTAGTGACACCCGACTCCAGCAATGATAGGGGGTCAGGCCTCACTTGGGGGCTGATAAGAGCATATCTATCTGGTGGACATTCTCTATGCCTGACCCCTTCTTACGTTAAGACCTAGAAGCAAGGGGCGTGGAAACAAACGCTGAGTAAAACTGGCCAAACTGCAAGAAACCTATGCCCTAGCGGCAATGGCATTTTTGCTCACCAGCGTGATCAGAGTTTTTTCCTACACCCCGAGCTTCTTAAAGCCTTAACTACGGAAAGAGTCATAACACATTTAAGAGTATATCCACCTAGCAAACATTCTCTATGCCCAACCGTCTCTTCTGTTAAGACCTAGAAGCAAGGGTTACGAAAACTAACGCTGAGTAAAACTAGTCGGACTGCAAGAAATCTATGCCCCAACGGCTACGCCATTTTTGCTCACCAGCGTGATTAGAGTTTGTTCACCTACACCCCGAGCTTTATAGCCTTAACGATAGAAAGGGTTGGAATGCACTAACCTTTTTATGCAAAAAGGGAGAAGGGCTAAAAATTTGTTTGGCCATAACGAAATTTAAGAGCTTGTACACTTAATACAAGTTCACCACCTGGCGTATATGCCTAACTCATTTCTTAGGGAGGATGATCTCATCCTCTATCTCCGTAGGAAAGTCCTATGCTAGCAGGTCACCTAAGTCGATCGGACAGCTCAGGCCGCTGCCGAGAGATAGGTAAGGAGCAGTAGGATGCCCCATGCAGGTTATGCCGACTCTGTCACGAACGACAGACCCGGATTCCACTCGAACATATCCTGTAAGAGCTCTCTGAACCCGTCACTCGAGCCATCAAGGTAAGTCATGTGCCAGCGGGTCACCCAGGTCGATCGGACAACTCAAGCCACTGATGAGAGACAGGTCACCCTTAATTTATGCATGTTTTCTCTTATTAGTTTCGCTATCGATTCCTCGATCTTTAAGTGACGTCCGACCCCAGCAATGATAAGGGGTCGAGCCTCACTCAAGGGTGGGTAAGAGTATGTCTATTCGATAGACATTCTTCGTGCCTGACCCTTTCTCATGTTAAAAAACTAGAGGCAAGGGATGTGGAAATAAATGCTAAGTAAAATTGGTCGGACCGCAAGAAACATACGCCCCAGCAGCTATGACATTTTTGCTCACCAGTGTGATCAAGGTTTATTACCCGTACCCCAAGCTTTAGCCTCCACCTTCCCATGAAGGGTTTGGAGGGGCCCACCAGCAAAATCTCCATCAAGGAGAGGCCAGCAGGTCGCACAAGTCAATCGAACGGCTCGGGCCGCTACCGAGAGACGAGTAAGGAGCAGCAGGATGCCCGATGTGAGTTAGGCCGACTCCATCATGAACGATGGACCCAAATTCCACTCATCCAATAAGAGCTCCTCGAACCCATCACTTGAGCCATTGAGGTAATCTTACCAACCCCCACTTTACTTTCCCAAGTGAATGAGTGTTCATTCGTCCATTCTCATACATCCAAACATCGCATATGCAATTATTGCATCACAATGCTTCACGTCGCGTCACGAAGTGGTAGTCGTCTCATTCGATATGAGCGGCAACCGATCGAGATTCGAAGGCCGGCCCATGGAGGGATCGAGGCCATCTCGCGTCAAATAGAGCTAGGAGAGAAAATAAAGATGAGCCCCAGCGGTCTTCGCCCGACCCGCTCAGAAGTAGACAGGGTCATCTCAACCTTCTTATTAAATCCTAACCTTGAGCCATGCCCACAGAATCTCTATCGAGGGGAGGCCAATAGGCCACCTGAGTCGGTCTCTAGAACGACTTGGGCATCTGCCAGGAGGTGGGTTAAGGAATAGTGGAATGCCTCATGAGGGCTCTGCCAACCCCGTCACGAACAACAGACCTGAATTCCACTCGGATATGCCTGTTAGCGAGCTCACCGAGCGTGACACTCGAGCCATCGAGGCAAGTGTCGTTAGCTCAACCCCTCCGGTTGTGGAAACCATGGACGGGGTGATGCATAAAACTTGGCCAACCCCTATCGAGCCCAATGGGGCTCGAGGGCTCAAGCTACCCGACCTCAACTCGGGAATCCAACTGACCGAGATATGATCCATGGTTTTTCCTTGAAGAAAGACAGAGAGCCCTCGGGACCGGAAAAACAGACCTGAGAACTATATGGATTGACCGCTGAGAATCTGAAGTCGGTCACCAGCTGACCTAAGCCGGACCCCCACGAACGGGATGCCAAGGCCCCACTCAGACTAGCCCGTTAACAGCTCACTGAGCATCATGATTCGTCCAATAGAAGAAGATCATGGCATAGCTTAGCCCCTCCATCTGCTATGGGTGGGGGCTCGAGGAAAGTTGGACTCACAAGGAGACTGAATAGGTGGTCGTAGAATGACAGACCCCCGTAGGGGTCGAAATCAGGAAAGACCTTTTCCGACCCACCAAATCTCACGGCTATACCCCCGAGGGGTCCGATCAAGACGAAAGGGAATCGTCGTCCCCAGGACACGCCATGGGCGATAAAAGAAGGCCAAGGCCCTTAGAGTCCTCCCGTTTGGACAAGCCTTCGAAGGAGTATTCTACTCCTCCACGGGCTCGGGGCTAGTGTCGGGGACCAATACTATGGTACCCAAAGAAGAGGAGCTAATGATCATCAATATTGATTCATCCGAGCAGTCAAGAGCGCAACTACAGCTCCAACTGACCCCTAGGTGCGCGGGCTCTGCCTGGCCTAACCTCTTGGGGCGGGCTCCGCCTCGCCCGACTCTAAGGTCGTGGGCTCCACCTCGCCCGACGCCAAGGCCACGGGCTTCACCTCGCCCGACCCCTTGGGGGCGGGCTCCGTCTCGCCCGACGGGGATCCATACCGCCGCCAACCACTCCAGATCCAAGCGTATGGGTCTAGTGCAAAACTCCGACACTAAGAAAGAGACCGGCACGCCCTGATGTAACTTATGGCCATGATAGGCCATACCTGAGGATTCACATCAAGAACAGCGTCGGGCGTACCAGTCCTATTCTGCCTAACCCTCGTACGAACGCTGACATACGCGTTAGTTCACCACGACGCCTGCCGAGACAGAATGTGACGCCATGACCGGCAGACGACGCCTGCAAATGGCGTTAGTGATGAACATGTCCGCGATGCGGAGTCGTCCCTGTTGACGTCTACAGGATCGGCGGGACCCGCGTGAAGGAGAAGAAGGACCCAACGATCCTGTAAGCCTTTCTCTCTCTCGTTCTTCTCCTTTTCCTCTGTTGTAACCCGCGCTTTCCCTTAGCCTATAAAAGGGAAAGCGAGGCGCACCATGTAGAGGAGAGACCCCATTGATCCAGATCCGCGCAAGACCGATCGATCGACCCATCGGAATTCGATCTAGATCCGCACAAGAGCACGACACGAACGCACGGCTGAGCAGTGATCGAGCTCTCAGCACCCACTCACTCCTTCCACCAGAGACTTGGGATCCCTTCTCTCTCTCGCTTGTTTGTAACCCTTTATTACAAACTTTCAGTGCTAGTAACACGAGCAACAGCGATGAACTGGACGTAGGGACTTTCTGCCCGAATCAGTATAAACCTCGTGTCCTCTAAGCACACCATCCGAGCCAAACGCGCAATACTAGAAATTTACTCGTCGGTGGTAACTCGAAACACCGACATGTATCTTTTATTAACTCTTCTTTTGTATTTTATTAAAATAAGGATTAGGTCATAGATTGCAATCTTGAAAATCCGCACTGAATTTTCGGCTCAAACTTGAGTACTCAGAATTTCTGGCCGAGTGGTTTCAAATAAAAAAACAGGATAAAATCAAGAAGTCGAAACAATGAGGATAAAACTCAATTGACCTTCAAAGCAGAGGGCAAGAACATCAACCTCAAAAGTACTAATAGTTAGGATATTAAATTACTACATCAAATTCACCATAGTGCATAGAAAATATTTTCATAGTATATCTATTTAGGATCATAATTGTTTGACAATTTTTTTATAAACTTGGTTAATTTTAGAATGGTTTGAGACTAAACCCAATCTAGAACTGTTTTTGTTTGGACGAAGGTAGCAGATGTGTTAGTATGTTACTATTCCCTTTGTCGTGACTGTCGTCCTCGTGTTGACTTGTATTGCGCTTTTTCTCTAGAAGATCGTCCCATCAATCTCCTACATTATTACACTCCATAGATCTGCAAGACGTTAATCAATGACTGCAGGCAACAGCAACACATATCTCCATAATCCACAAAGACGGCGAGCTAAGTTGACTTGCAGCAGGATTCCTACCCATATCCCAGGCCATCAACGACTCGGTCAACGACTCGCCATTTGCCAGGGGTCGTCGTCGTGCTCGGTGCTCCATGGTAGTAACTCGCTGTCCCGGACGACCTCCAAGGAAAGGTACGTAACGTTAGCATTCGGACGCAATGAGTACCTGTAGCTTGTACCAGGCCATGTTTAGGTGCACCGAATCGACGCCGTCGGATACACTGTTCATTACTGTAACGCACTGTAGCATTCGTTTGTATTTGGTAATAATTGTTCGATCGTTGACTAATTAGGCTCAAAACGTTCGTCTTGCAAAGTATAACCAAACTATGCAATTAGTTTTTGATTTCGTCAACATTTAGTACTCCATGCATGTACCGCAAGTTTGATGTGACAGGAAATTTTCTTTTTGCATAGTGCCAAAGTTTGGATTTTTGGTAAACTAAACGGGCTCCCAGTATCATATTGTCGTTACGTACCGTCACCTCGCTATTAGGCAGTGGCCAATGCGTAAGACTGTCTCCAATTGATGATCTATATGGGCACCTAAACCCAAAATAGCTAGCAGAAGATTCAAAATCAGTCTCCAACAGAGTACCTATATGGGAGATCCATTTTGGGTTACCTGATAGACACAACCCAAATATGAATATCCTTTCTCCTGAAAACTCATTTACAGAAATGATTATCTTTTGGGTCCTGTTGTTGGAGATGATGTCGAATGGGTATTGAATCCTTTGACTGTAGCGCTACCCAAACGTTGAATGAGTCTTGTATTTTGGGTGTTGTCATTGGAGATAGTTTAATACATGCAGTGAATCTAACTGCACTGTTCATTATTGATGATGGGCCCACGTGCGAACTAGTACATCTTCTTGTTTTATCCACAATTTGAAGTTGAAACCGGTAGCGATTGTTGCGGTGCCGACATGTAGGTCTTCAAGCACGGTGGATGTAACACGTTTGGGTCTTCCTAAACTCGTGTATAGTCATTGTATTACAAACGGTAATGCTCCACCACGGGCATCTTTCCCGTATTCGTCCATCCGAACACTCCTAGCTAGATCCGCGGACTGGCCTAAAGGCATGCTCCCTTCACCACAGAGTACATGGTTTATAAAAAACAAAGAGAGAGTGATATTTTCCCATTCGCATCGGCCGTATCTGCCATGGCGTTTTCCACCCCACACCATAGCCACCCCAGCTCCTGTTTCACGCGCCTACCCCGCTGCTCTTGCTCCGCTGCCTGCCCCGCCTGACGACGCTGCTAGCGCAAGAAGAAGCGTCGTGCCCTTGTGCAGAAGCCCTCCGGCCTCGCCTCCTGCTACAGCTGCGGCGTGCTGGTGCCCCGATGCAGACCGAGGTGCAAGCACACCGAAATACGATGCATGTTGCAAGTGTACAATTCAAATGTTTTATATGTTTTAGAGGTATGTTGCAAGTGTTTTATACGGACGTTGCAAAAGTAGATCAGGACGTTGCATATGTTGCAATGGTTGTACACGTATGTTGCAAGCGTCTGTCCTTAATGTTTTATCTGTTTTTTAGACGTATTTTACAAATGTGTTTATATGAATGTTGCATATGTTGCGCACATATGTTGCAAGTGTTTTATCTAGATGTTACATATAGTTTGCAATAGCTTTTTAAGTGTTTTTAAGTGTTTCATCAGTCTTCTTTTGTATGTTTCAAGTGTTGCATCTGGAAGTTTCGAAAATAGATCGGGATGTTGTACATGTGAAAGGTCCTAATGGCTAGAGGTGGGGTGAATAGCCTATTAAAAATTTCTACAACAACACTTAGCAAACCGGTTAGACAAATATGAGGTGAAGCGAGTATTGCGCTAGCCTACTAAAAAAGCAAGCCACCTACCATAATTCTAGTTTTTATAGTCTCTATCCATATAATGGCTATGTCACTACACTAAGTTAGTGTGCTCTCAAAGGCTAACTAAAGAGCCACACTAACCAAACTAATAAGCTCTCACGACTAGCTACACTAAAGAGCTTAACAACTAGTTTACGGTAATGTAAAGAGAGAGAGCAAGATAGTTATACCGCTGAGTCGAGAAATGAACCAATCAATCACAAGAATAAATACCAATCACCTCGAAATCAAATGATGATACAATGATTTTTTACCGAGGTTCACTTGCTTACCGGCAAGCTAGTCCTCGTTGTGGCGATTCACTCACTTGAAGGTTCATGTGCTAATTGGCTTCACACGCCAAACTCTCAATAGGGTGCCAAACAATCAACACAAGATGAGGATCACACAAGCCACGAGCAATCCACTAGAGTACTTTTTGGCTCTCCGCCGGAAAAAGGTCAAGAACCCCTCACAATCACCACAATCGGAGCTGGAGACTATCACCAACCTCCGCTCGACGATCCTCACTACTCCAAGCCATCTAGGTGGCGGCAACCACCAAGAGTAACAAGCGAATTCCGCAGCGAAACATGAATACCAAGTGCCTCTAGATGCAATCACTCAAGCAATACACTTGGATTCTCTCCTAATCTCACAAAGATGATGAATCAATGATGGAGATGAGTGGGAGGGCTTTGGCTAAGCTCACAAGGTTGCTATGTTAATGCAAATGGCCAAGAGAGTGAGCTAGAGCCGACCAAACGATATATATAGACCCCCCAAACAATAGAGCCGTTGGCTCAATTATTGGGCTGACTGCGGGACGATTGGACGCGCAGGTCATGTGCACTGAACACGTCCGGTCGTAGCCTGACCGCCACGTGTCCTAGCCGTTTGAAACTATCTGTTGGCGCGCAACGGCTCACTCACTCGCGCTCACTAACCATCAACTGGACACTCCTGTACAATTGACCTAACGCACCACGCATCAGAGTCCGGTCGTTTCTAGAGAGCTCCTAGAGAGGTAAAATTGCGACCGGACACGTCGGACGTGGCTCAGGGTCCGATTCTCACTGGCTTGTTTTGATGCTTGCGTCAGCGTATGTCATAGCCAGACCGGACACACCCCCAGCACGTCCGGTCCTATTTCTTCTTAGCGTCCGGTCAAAGGACCGAGGGTGGCCTTCACTGCGCACCACTGACCGGACGTAGGGTCAGAGTCCGATCACTACGCAAGGCAGAGTCCGGTCAGTACGAAATAGCTCATTTTGACCCCAAACTTCACCACCCTTGATCAAATGTGCCAACCACCAAGTGTAACACTTCGTGCATGTGTGTTAGCATATTTTCACAAATATTTTCAAGGGTGTTAGCACTCCACTAAATTCTAAATGCATACGTAATGAGTTAGAGTATCTAGTGACACTTTGATAACCGTATTTCGATATGAGTTTCACCCCTCTTAATAATACGGCTATCGATCCTAAATGTGATCACACTCACTAAGTGTCTTGATCACCTAAACAAAAAAGCTCCTATCAAGTTTTACCTTTGCCTTGAGCTTTTTGTTTTTCTCCTTTTTCTTTTCCAAGTCCAAGCATTTGATCATCACCATGCCATCGTCATCATCATGATTTTCATCATTACTTCATCACTTAGAGTAGTGCTACGTATCTCATAATCACTTTGATAAACTAAGTTAGCACTTAGGGTTTCATCAATTTATCAAAATCAAACTAAAGCTTTCAACATGTTGCAATGGTGTTTCAAGTGTATGTCCCAAATGTTTCATCTGTTTTAGACATATGTTGGAAATATTTCATCTAGATGTTGCAAAAATAGATATGGTATTACACATATTGTAGTGGGACACATCCGCCCTTGCAGCTACTAGGCCCGCGTGCATATGTGTGGGAGCGGAGGGGCGCGAGCGACATGCACGGGAAACGGAGCGGGCGTAGATTGAGACACGGCCCCCCGCATGAGCGCGCGCATGTGCGGGAAACAGAGCGGCTCGGGCCTCCACGTGAAGCAGGCGTAGGTGTGCGGGCGAACGCAGCAGCATGCGTAGGCAGGGGCGCAGCAGGAGTGTCTGGCGCCCTAGCGGCTTTATAAAATTTGTTAAGCCCGACCATATTTATAGAAAGACTTAGCAACCTTTAGATAAAAAATAAATAAAATAAAATATAAAATTATATTTCTTGCTGGATTTAAATTTTAATGAAATTAATTTGGTGTTGTACATTTTTTAGATGAAGAAAATATTTATATTAAAAATAAAATTCAGACCTACTCCCTCCGTCCATAAAATTATCATTTTCACTTTCCAATAAGTCAAACATTATTAACTTTGATCAAATATATATAAGAAAATATTCATATTTATGATCATAATTAGTATCATTACATGAGTCGTTGAATATATTTCTATAATAAATTTATTTGGATCTATAAATTTTGCTAACATTTTTTATAAACCTAGTTAAATTTAAGAAAATTTGACCAGCACAAATATTATAGGGACGCTTTTTCTTGGACAGGAGAAGTATGCAACAAGGTGGTACGCAGCCATTATAATAACAAAAGAAAAAAAGAAAGAAGAATGATATCCATATCTTTAAGCATCTCCAACTACGAATATACTCTCTCCGTTCTAAATTATAGGTCATTTATCTAGATACATAGCAAATTAGATATACCAGAAAAAATCAAAGTGACTTATGATTTGGAACGGAGAAAGTATATTACTATGTTTCTTCTATAAACCTGATCAAACTAACCTAAACAACTCAAAATCTGGAATGGGGGAGTATATACACCATATTGTGTCCCTCAGTCGCTGCACACATCACGCATTATGGGGGGAAAACTTTCAAATAAGAAAAAAACGATGTTTAAGAAAAAGTTATCTAGAGTCAGGTAGACATGTTTTTTTTAAAAAAAATGCTATCTGTAGACTAAAAAGGAGACGAAACTCTACTAGTTACGAATCAGGTGACGGCTATATTCTTCGAGCACGCCTTGATGCCCCTTTCTATCCTGCAGATATATTCGGCTTATCTCATATTCGGCTTGTTCAGCTTGTTTTTTCAACCGGAACAGTGTTTTCTCTCACAATAATTCTACCAGAACAGTGTTTTCCAATCAGTTTCAGCCAAGTTTTAGACCAGCGAACGGGGCCATACACAGCGGCATGCCCTTCAAAAAAAAAAAAAAAAAAACTGCGACATGAACTCAGTGCTAACGACGACCGACTGGCAGGTATATCAGCCATGGCGACCGGGTCCCGGTGTGCAGAATTAAATTAGCGATGGCCACACACCAGCAGCCATGGCGCGGAGGCCATCCACGACAGTCGCACAGGCACTGGAACATCAGGGCAGCCATTCATCAGCGACTGTCCTGAGATGCTTGGGCCCCTGTCGAGCATATAACAACGGCTCGGTCAGTGAGTGATTAGATTCTGCGTTCTGCGCCGTGAGGCCATGACCATGACAGGGATGACGGTTTTGGGGCACTAGGTCACAGGCTCATCCGGCGGGATCGTTGTATTCTTTGTCTCAAGCGAGTGCTGCGACTGTGCCATCCCTCTGGAGTGTGCGATGGAGATTGGAGAATCAAGCATGCCGTCTTGTTTTCGTGGTCCTCTTGTTCTCGGATCCGATGTCCATAAAATGAGCGAGCCGCACAGTTCTTAGAAAGCTATAGGTTTCAATATAATGATTGTATCTAGCGCACTAGGGTTTGAGAACTACTCCCTCGGTTCGAAATTACAAGTTGTTTTGACTTTTTTGTTCATTCATTTTTCTATGCATCTAAATATTTATCTATTTTACTGTGCATCTATATTTGAAATATGTAACACCCGGTGTTACACCCTAAATCAATTACTAAAATATGTCATGGGCATCATATTTATGTGTTAATGCATGTGATAGAATGTATAAATAAATTTCTTGTAACTTAAAATGATCAATAAAAATGTTAAACAAAAGTTGATTCAATAGTTCAGGTATATCAAGTAGGGTTTAAAACTAATTTTTATTAAGCAAAAATACTATAGAACATGTGTGTGGTATTTAAATAAAGTTTGAAGTACAAACTTATAGATGATAGTGAAATACTTGCTGTCGAAAAATGATATTATTAGCTAATATTTCTACTAGCCTAGAAATTACAAATTGAAATCAAGTTCAGCTCAAAAAACTTAGAAAGATTCTAAGTTGTCAACAGGTAAACATTGCTATGTTTAGCAAATTATTTTGAGAGATTGGGTTAAAGGGTGGTGTGATGTTATAGCTCGATTAGGTAGTCTCATATGCCATCTGTAGCATGGTGAAGATGGTTTGGCTCCTGAAGCAACCGTTTAGTCGTTTTGGGCACTTTAAAATTCGTGCACGACATAGTCTCGGGATGGTTGGCGTCGTGCGCGCAGTCACCGTGTGGCCACCCCGTGCCACGCACATGGCCGCGTCTTGCGCGGTCACCCCATGCCGCCACGCTGGGTCGGTCGGGGCGCCTAGGCTTGGCCGAGGCGGCCGCAGCGAGCCGCTGGCCCCACGCCCTGCTGCCCTGCCTCGCGCTGCCGCCATTGGTGCTGGCACAGTTGCGTTGCGCTGCCGTCGCCTCGCTATCGCATCTGCACCCCTACGACTCTGCACCGCTGACCGCCCCTACCGGTGGCCCTGTCGCTGCTGCGCACGCTTGGCGTATCCGCGGCATCGGCACATGGCCGTACCTGCTGTCGCCTCGCCCATTAAGACGTTACAGTCGCATCGTTGCCATGTCGGTCATGCGCACGCCTTGTCCGTAGCACCTGCGTGTGTGCATCCTAATCGCGTTGCTCGCGTCCCGCCAAGACGAGGATGAGCTGAGCTCTGACCTACCCCCTCCCCTCTCTCTTCGCTACTGCCTTAGTGGACTAAGTCGCACCATAAAAACAAGCAGGGAGGAGTCGCCATCGCCCGATTCGTCGCATCGCTAGCTTCATCACCCAGCTGCCTAGCAACCCCCCACCCCGGCTTGAATGGCGCCCAGTCGAGCTTCAATTTTGGAGCTTTTCCCCCGCCACCGTGCCGATAAGGCCGAGTCCGCCCATCACCGAGGGCAGCTCTTATCTAACCACCTCGGGCCAAATTGGCTGCACCGCTAGACTCGCCTCGAGCCCTCCTTGCCATGCGCACCTGAGTCGTACCCCTACCGCTGTCCCAGCACTGCTGACATGGTCGTGTCCACCGCGACTCGTCGTCAAGTTCACCGCGCGTATGCGGCCAGCCTTGCTCGGGGCGTCTCTGGCCGAACCATCGCCTTGGCTAGGTCCTTGGTGAGTTGCTGATGCTCAACCGCTACCTCTACTACTCCCTTAGCGCCGTGGCTCACCGAAACATTGTTGTCGCCACCATAGGTTGTCCGTCGACATGGAGAGGTTGCCCTGCTTTGTCTTCGGTCTTCGAATCGCTGCCCATTGTTGAGCGCTGCCCCGTAGGTGAGAATTGGTCTTCTAGATGGGTCGAGGGGGTCCCTAGTTGGTCGGCGTAGCGGCCCAGTGCTTACATAGAATGGTTTGCTAATGAACTAATCATGACTGCTAATAAACACACATACATAAGGATTCACTAGTAGTAATGCTTTTCGCAAAAAGGAAACCCAACAAACCATAAAGCTTATCATACCCTTTAGAGTCAGGAAATTATTCTCACTAATCGGGTAAGTCTTGCGAGTACATTATGTACTCAGGGTTTATTTACCCCTGTTGCAGGTGTAGCTTGAGGAGTGGTTGTTGTGTGGAGGATTTTTCTGGTGGGCGCAGACGGATCCTTGTATCTTATCGTTTGATGTTTATTTCAATTCCGCTGTTTAAATTCCGCACTCTGAACTTGGTATTGTAATAATGTATTTTTGAAAACTCTTGTTGTATGAAATGGACTAGGTATTGTAAACTTGTTCTCATTAGTGGATTCTGGATAAAAAACGTGGATTGTTTGAGTTCTCCCTTGGGTTGTGCTCGACGGAACTGTCCGATGTAGCCATCTTTCGAGGTGCTTAGTGTCTAGCGAAAGACGAGCGCCTTTAAAGGTGTGTTATTTCGGACGGTTCTGCTACAAAATAGATAGAGTAGAACTGTTCTTCTTGCGCTGCGTTGTTATTTTGACACCCCTAGCAATGGTATGACGAGCACTCGAAAACTAACCAAATGCAGAACCAATCTTAAAATATAAGTATTAAAAGTTTAGGATAAATTCAGTACCTACATCAATTCAAAATTGTTTATCTCTATCTGTTTTATTTTCTGACACAATAGGTATGTTACCTTATGTGAGATAAACAGAGCTACTTCAGATGTTAGAAATAAAATGAGGGGATATTTTAGTTTATTTTTAATAATGCCCTATGTGCACAAGTTAGATTATCTTTTATAGCATAATTTAGTTGCAAATTTAGAGGTTACTTTATATAGTCGTTCATAATTACATACAAATTTATAGAGCTACTTCATATTATCTTTTGTAAGGCCATGGGTTACTTTAGGTTCCATAGAAAAATTTACCTTATATTTCTATGGCCTTTAGGGTGGGCACGAGCTTAACTATAATCCATTTGAGCCACCCTACAGCGCGGGCAAAGCGCATTGTACTCAAACTCCTTCTTTCTTAATACAACGATGCGCAAATCTTTTGTGAGTTCAAGAAAAAAAAAAGTTTACCTTGTATTATTTTTCTAAATGGCAAAATATAGATAATTTTTTTAAAAAAAATGGAATTGTTCTAGTGGCTTTTATCGTAAATAATGATTTAAGTTTATCTAATTGATAAATAATAAGTCTTACTAAATTAATTAATAAATATATTTTTATAATAAACATATTTGAAGATATAAATATTGATAATATTTTGTATAGAGTATACACTACTACACAAATAGTTTCGCAAGGCATTGACCTCACATTAATGGAGACAGGCACAGTTGGGTGCCGCCTCCGTTAATCGTGGCCAGCGCCCGCGGCCGAGCGCCCGCCTACGTTAATGGTTAACGGGGATGGATGTCGTCCATTAACGAAGGCAACCGTCTTTAAACGACCATCTCTGTTAATGGAGTATTTTTTAGGATAGTTTGACTCATTATGAACTCATAGTTTTTTTGGGAGGGGGCACTACTGGAGGCGGGCTCTTTGCCGAGTGTCTGTTGCATTCGGCAAAGGCAGCTTTGCACTCGGCAAAGCCTTTGCCGAGTGTAACACTCGGCAAAGAGCCTCCGTCGAATCCCTTTCCGGTAAAGGCTGCTTTGCCGAGTGCCAAATTTCGGGCACTCGGCAAAGATTTGACGCCGTCGGCCGACGCCGTCTTTTTTTAAAAAAAACTCTTTGCCGAGTGCCACAGCTCCGGCACTCGGCAAAAAAATCTATTTTTTAAACCTCTTTGCCGAGTGCCACAGCACCGGCACTCGACAAAGGGTGTTTTTTATTTTTTTTTAATTTTCTTTGCCGAGTGCAAAGACCATTGCACTCGGAAAGCGTGTTTTTTATTTTTTTAAATTTTTTTTTGCCGAGTGCAATGGTCATTGCACTCGGTAAAGCCACCTCTAAATTTCTTTTTTTGTTTTTTGCTTTTCCATTTAAACAACAATGCATATATATATATATAATAGAAACCACAATTCAACAGCAATAAATTACAAACCACATTTATATATTACAAACGACCAATTTGTTCGAAATCCGCAATTTATTACAAACCACAAGTTCATAGTCCACAAGTTCACAAGTTCGATACATAGAAACTACTCCGCAAGCGGCTCACGGCGACTGCGCCCTAACGTGCGATCCCGGCGACGGTCCGAGTGCGGATGGCCCGACTTGCGATGTCGGCGACCCTCCGACCTGGTTCGACGCCGCCCCCGATGTCCGCTGCACAAAAAAGAAGATATTGCCAACACAACCACAAACCCAGCACGAACCTCCCCTGCACGGGGAGGTTTCCAAAACCTGCAAGGCTGACGTCCACATTTGGGGCACGATGGCCAACACAACCACAAACCCGGCACGAAGGCCGTCAACGACATAAACGGCGCGATGGCTGACAACCCTGCGGCTTTACCTTCTCCTCTGGCGAGGGCGGGGATGACGGCGTGGACGACATGGACGAACGTTCGTCCCTTCCACCTCGGCTTCCTCCCTCTCTCCCCTTCTCCTCCTCCTTCTTCTTCCTTTTTCTTCTCCTTCTTCCTTCTTCTTCTTCCTCCTCCTTTTTCTTTCTTCTTCTTCCTTTTTCTTCCTCCTTCTTCCTCCTTCCTCTTCCGCTACCTTCTTCCTCCTCCTCAGGGCCGCGGCAGGCTCGCCGGGGCCGCTGCCTTGGGCTGGCGCTGGGTAGGCGGGCGTGGCCAGGCGCGCCGCTGCGGGGCGCCGAGCACTGGGGGCGAGGGCGGGCAGGGGGCGCCGGCGCTGGGCGCGGCTGGGGCGCCCCGGATCCGGTGGCCGACGGTGGGCTGGGGTGGGGAGGGGCGGCACCACGGCGGGGCGCGGCTGGGCCAGCGGCGCGCCGACGCGGGGTTCGCAGGGCGGGTCGGGGACGGGGTGGAGCGGGGCGGGCGGGGTGGGCGTGGGCCGAGCTGGCGGCGGCGAACGGCGGCGGGCGCGGGGGTGTGCGTGCGTGAGTGTGTTGTGTGGAGTTAGTGAGTGTGTGGGCCGGCCCACACATTTAGTTAGGGTTTCCCCCTTTGCCGAGTGCTGGGCCGGGCCGGCACTCGGCAAAGGCTTTTGTTTTTTAAAAAAAATCTTTGCCGAGTGCCACTTGCTGGCACTCGGCAAAGGCCCTCTTTGCCGAGTGCCAGGGCCGGCACTCGGCAAATTTTTTTTGTTTTTTTTTTTGCCCCATTATTTTTTTTGCAGCCTTAATATATTATTTAAAACTCCATGTTCAAATTTGGCATAATTTTGACTTTTTTGCTATATTTCATTAGTTTTTTTTTGTTTCGTTGAATTTTATGGAATATTTCAAATTTGAACTGCAGGTGCTTTATTTCGTTGATCACATGTGGAGATGTCTGGGTTTTAGGCATCCGATGTCGCAACTTGCTCGAAACCTTCTCAATTTTTTACCATAGACTCTACATGCGATAACACAACGCCCTGGCAAGTTTCGTCATTTTCGGACTTCGTTTGGATTTTATATAATTTAAATACACTTTTTCCGCAGGTACCTCGTCATGTTACATCAACAAGATGCTCGAAATTTCATGTGAGTTCCTGGATACGGCCTCAACATACACTAAATATCATGAATATCATTTTTTGAATGACCAAATTCGATTATTCCATGCACCTGCAGTTCAAATTTGAAATATTCCATAAAATTCAACGAAACAAAAAAAAACTAACAAAATATAGCAAAAAAAGTCAAAATTGTCCCAAATTTGAACATGGAGTTTTAAATAATGTGGGAAGGCCTCACAAAAAAAATGGGTAAAAAAACCAAAAAAAAATATTTTGCCAAGTGCCGGCCCTATCACTCGGCAAAGTGCCAGGAAGTGGCACTCGGCAAAGAAGGGATCTTTACCGAGTGCAGGGCCTTGGCACTCGGCAAATTTTTTTTTTAAAATTTGACGGCGTGGGCGGGCTCGGCCGTCAAGTGCCATTTTTTTTTGCCGAGTGTTGCACTCGGCAAAGAGGGCTTTTGCCGAGTGCCGCCCTGTGCCGAGTGCCGGGCACTCTGTGGCACCCGGCAAAGCCACTCTTTGCCGAGTGCTAGACTTTGCCGAGTGCCACCCGGTCCGGCACTCGGCAAAGAGTGGCTTCGCCGAGTGTCCGATTTTTGGCACTCGACAAAGCTGGCTGCACTCGACAAATCTGCGTTCTCCCGTAGTGGGGCGGGGGTGCTGAGGGACTATATTACTTTTGTTGTAATAATGGTTACACCGTGATTGTGCAATGATGCCTAATCGCAGGAAAATATGTATGTGCCCTGATACTCTTTGCATTGCAAATATCAGGTTACACACGGATGGCATATTTTAATTAAGCCACTACCATGCGAGGATTTTTTAATGAGTTTTTTTAAGGTTTCTTTTGGAGAAAGGTGATTGATCGACCCACCTTTCTCAGCAAGGTTTGCATGCTTAACTATGATGCAAGGACAAGACGGTTAGGTAACAAAACCGATCGTCACCAAGACCTAGCTACTCCCTTGGACCGGGAACCAAATTTAAGCGAAGGTATCAAAGCCAAAAAGAAAAGAACAAAAGGTGAGGCATAAATAACAGACTATATGCCTCGTCTTTCTGTTAAAGATATGGTAGTATATATATAGGAATAGCAACAGATAAAACGAATTGTCCGCTTGGTCGAATCATCCAGATAGAGAGAGAGCTACACGCATACAAACCGGCCTCTGAAATTTTATGAGGTAACTGGAGTACCGTAACAAAGCTTTTCTTTTTTTGCAGGAAGTGAGATTTGGTCATGGAAGGCACAGATGATGTTTATATAAGCACCAACAGGTTTTTTGAACAAGTGACAACAGGAGAGGTACACTTGGCACGCGTACGACTGACTGCACACACGCACACGGCACAGTGTTCGTCCCAAAAATAAGCTCCAGCTCATTGGCACATTGACAGAGCGAGCCATATATCCATACCGCGCCACGGACCGGACACACAGTGCAACAAGTGCGTGCGTATGTACGTGCATGGACCATGAGCACCGACACACAGACCAGACATCATGACAACTACGCACCACTATCGATCCTAGGAGTATTACCGATACACAGAGTGAGGAGCGAGTAACCAAGTGTGCACTCTCTGCAGGCATCACACTTGGATGTGGTCGAGCTCCTCGTCGTCGGCGGCGACGGACTGGCTCTGCAGGCGGCGGAGCTTGAAGGAGGAGAGCTTCTGCGAGTGCGACATGTCCTTGTGTCTGCTGGGCGCTGCTTCCTCGAAGCGAATGAAGGTGTAGGTCCAGGCCCCGGACAGCGTGCCGAGGACGGGGCCCAGGAAGTAGATCCAGAGTCCGGTGTAGAGGTTGCTCGCCAGCGCCGGCCCCAGCGTCCTCGCCGGGTTCATCGATCCGCCCGACACTGCCCTGCAATCACCACTCGGTAGGTTTCCCTCGCGTCTCAGTGCTCGATCAGTTCATTCCTTCATCTCAACTAGCTCTATTACTATGTCACTATGTCAGCGTGGCGTGTGCGGGTCGCTCTCGGGACACGGTCAAATTTACGTTACGAACCAGGTCAGGGCTGGCGTACTAAACTAGATACGTAGTACATGCTAGCTAGCTGAATTAAAGAATCCTTACTGCTGACTAATCATGTTTTGGATTTTGCTCTTGTTTACTAGTACTAGTAGGAAGGAGGCAACTGTTGGTTTTATAGTAATCAAATGAGTATTGAGTATTGACGTAGCCCTCTCAACTATTTTCTATTTTCAACCTGAATAATTAAGTATTCTACGAATTGAATAACCCGGCATGTATATGTGTTGTCAGTCTCTAATCGCGCGTGCGTGCGTATTTATGTATTTACCCTGCGAAGATGGACGTAATGCAAACCGAGGAACCAACTGCCAACCCCGCCAACTCACCCACCTGCATCATCCACGACAGAAAAAAAAAAACATCGTCAGAATCGTCGTTTTCCACGGCGAAACCAACAGCAATCACTGCTCGGGCCTCAGGTCCAGCACACTTACCGCTCTCGTGTCCGTGGCGACGGCGAGGGTGACGAACATCATGTTGAAGGTGACGATGATCTCGATGATGAGCGAGTGCCAGTGCGGCCCCGTCGGCGTGGTGCAGCCCAGCACGGCGATGGGGTGCAGCACGGCCTTGAGCACGAACGACGCGCAGATGGCGCCCGTGAACTGCGCCGCCCAGTAGAACGGGACCTGTTGCCATATATACATACACATGCAACGCACTAGCTCGTCAGCATCCCGCAAACGTCATCAGAGAGAGAGAAAAAAAAGGACCGACAGCATCGTGCATCGCTTCACAAATCACAAAGATATAGGGTGCACCGATCGGACCCGGATGCGGTGCTCGGCACGGCACATCGAATCGGTTCGGGTCAGCCTCACCCGTCGTGAAACAGGGCTCGCATGCAGCCGGCAACTGGGCCAGCCAGCTGCCGGAACAGGGTGCCGAACCAGAGGCCGGCCGCGCTAGCTGCCGTTTTCGGCACATCCCCGAGGAATAATACATGTGCATGTGCACATGCCGCAGCGTGCGTGGCGCGGCCACTCCCTCGGTCCCTGTCCCTCCCCGCACCACCACCACCACGGAACACCTCTCGCCTGCGCCGCACGCGCGCGGCACCCGACCCAACGGCCAAATTCACCGTTTTCTGCCAAAAAGGACGGGACGGGAGGGAACACTTGTCTGTCTCCGGCCTTCAGAACGCGGAGATCGTGCCCACGAAAGCGACGTGGCCGGCCGACGGCCCGGCGCCAATCTGGTCGGTGGGGGTTGGAGCCCATGTGGATGGCCATAGCCAGGCTCTTGCGTTTTGGCCGTCCTCAAGCACTTGCGTCTTGGCATTGGCACGACTACACGAGCTTCTGGCTGGCAGTTTCGCTTCATGTCAGCTCAGCTGCTGGAACCGCCGGCAGGTATTCACATGCCGTGCCCATGCCCAACGTATATATTGCGTGCCCTATCTGTATATATACAAGTACTAGCACTCTGCATTATTTGTGTTTGCTAATGCTACTGATTGCTTGGCTCCAGGTTTCAGCTAGCTAGGCAACCGAATAGGCCAAGGAAAGGGACGTGTGAGGGGAATGAACAAGCTACGGTCGCTGCTACAAGATTATTTAATTCCGCGTGGGCACTATTAATATTTGGGCTATGAATATGAAGCACACACGATTGGTTGGTCCGGGACAACAAGCTACATACATCATGCATGAGCATATACTAAGCGTTGTTCTTTGACTTCCTTTTAGATAAGGATAATACTAAGCTAGACCTTGATCATTTGGCATCTATTATGCCTTAGAAAAAGGTGAATAATTTGGCCCATGATCACACCATGACAAGTATGTGCAGCTCAACTTAAGCCGTGTGAGACAGATACCCCTCTTGTTATATATCCATGTACTAGGACCTGTTGGTCAGAACAAGTTATGTTTATGTTTAAATATTCTGACACACTTGTATCCAGTTGGCATTCGAAATATACGAGTGTTATATATGTTTGCCAACGTCTGTTTTCCTCTTAGAAATATAAAATTGGTTGAAATGTGTTGTCTATATACTAAAAAGGGACTGAAATATATAAGAATGTCAAAGGAAGAAGAGCTCAGCAAAGCGAAAGGAATCGCTGGTGTGCGTTGTTATATGTCACTGAGGAGCTTAGCTGTACGCATGTCAACGAGTGCATCGTTATGCCCAATCAACTATGGTTCAGTTTTGATGCAAGAAGACGAAGTCTGCAGCAGGCTGCAGCCTGCAGCTGTAACAACAGTTGCGAACGCGTACCTGAATCCAGGGGAAATGGCGGAAGACGGCGAACGCAAGCGTGACGGCGGGGTTCATGTGCGCGCCGGAGATGTGGCCGACGGCGTAGATCATCACCGTGACGATGAGCCCGCCGGCGACCGACTGACCCAGCTGCGATATGCGGTCCTTGTTGCTGCCGTAGATCCCCGCCGCCCCACATGTCACGAACACCAGCAAGAACGTGGACACCACCTCCGAGACCACCTGTTGATGGGTTCCATGGGAGGGAGCACCACACACAGTCTCCGGTCATTAACAACCAACGAAACGACAACAGAATGAACCAGAAGAAGCTTCTCTCTGTGTGACGATGATCTGCCTCACCAGACACCAGTCACCACCACAGATATGCATACCTTCTTGAGGAGGTGGGGAGGGAAGATGTCCGCCAGCGATCGGTCGTAGTACGTGGGGGGCATCATGGTGGAGTTCTGCACCGCGCCGATGTCATGGATCTCGTTGTTGAAGTTGGCCCTGGAGTTCGATCTCGAGTTGGTCGACATTTCCGGCGATTAGAGCTAGCACACGTACTGCACTCAGGAAGAGAAGGAGGAGGAAGAAGAAGCTCTACTCGCAGCTATGTGTCTGCCTCTCTTTCTTGCTTGCTTGCTCTCGGAGGCAGTAAGCAGGAGGTATTTATAGGGAGAGCCAGGTCCTCAAGGAGTGAGCTA
Source organism: Miscanthus floridulus (assembly GCF_019320115.1). Taxonomy (NCBI): domain Eukaryota; kingdom Viridiplantae; phylum Streptophyta; class Magnoliopsida; order Poales; family Poaceae; genus Miscanthus; species Miscanthus floridulus. The sequence continues at coordinate 118,674,708 of NC_089586.1, read as the reverse complement.
GAGGTGGCAGGTACACAACGCCTTTTTATTAGGCCTACTTGTCGGGTCCACAGAGGCGCAGTGCTACTTATTAGCTCCCTAATCAGCCAGGGGATCGATCATCGCTGCTCAAATGAATTTCCCCGATTTCGTTCCAGCTAGTTTAATCTCTTCCAACACGTTGTCGGATCGCCATTGGACGGGATGTATGAACTCGATCTCACGTTTATATTTGCTCTTACTTAAGGACACGAATTCGCGTCATCGTTCCTGTGACCGCAGACAAAACAAATGGTATTTGTGTCTGCAGCAGGTAAAATAATTTGGGGTTTATCAATTGGTAAGTGTGTATAATATTAATATGCCGCGGGATAAAAAGCGCGACGTCGAGGTCATGACGCTGGTATAGTATAGGGGTGTGGGTGACGAACAAATTCTAAAATAGGGAGGGCCGGGGGGCGCTTGATCCCAAGCGACAAATGCTATTGTAGGGACGGATATTTTGGCGTCGCCGGACTTGGTATAATAAGTTGACGTTTATTTAGCATATTCTGCTCGTACAATTCAAGTAGCATGAGCAAGCCAACCAGGACAAACCGTGCCGAAATTTACCATTGGTTCAGGGACATCGTCGCTGTCATGGCATTGCCGCCATTGCCGTATTACCGATGGAGCTGCAGCAACTGAGCAATTTTCAATTGCAGGGTCGCCGACTCGGCTTGCCCATCAGTGACCGAATTCAAATGATGAGCAGTTGTAGATTTGCTAAGAATGTATTACAATACGGAGTTATCCTAACCACTCTGTGCTTCAGCAATCAGCATGCAAGCTGCAGTTAGTGCTCTGCGGACCGCAGACCTTCTGAATGAGCTAAGAACCAATGCTTGCATCGATTGTCACTGTCAAAACTGACCTGCCACTGGTTTCAAAAACGGGAAGAACAACCTGCCACTTCTGAAAATATCATCTTCGTTACTTCAACGATTACCAGTCCTGAGTACTCCAATCTGATATTTCTCTTCTCACCTTCACTTTGCTTTTTTTTTTTTTTTGGTTTTCCAGGCTTAACTGAAAACCACTAACTGTCTTCAGGGTTAAGAGGTCAGACCTACCCAACTCGGATAGTCTACATTTTCAGCATCTTGCTCCGCTGCATAGGATCCTCAACAATTGCCGGTTTGAGCAATGCTTCAAAAGTACAAACGATGTACCAATCCTAACACCGGCATTTGTCCACTTTTCCCTCTGGTACTAATTTTTGTACCGTTGTGTTGTCTCAGTCATGAATTGCGCGTTCCTGACATTTTCAGGCCTAATTTGCTGGAGGTAGGCCCATTTCATGGACCACCAATCCACCATATGGTGTGTCAACAGTGCTGGTACACATCACGAGTGTATGGCAGTTATGCCACTTCCTCCTGTGGGCTGCAATCGCAAAGCTCCCTGATGGGGGAGTAGTAGACGGTAGGCACCTGCACTGCGCTCCAGCATTGGATTGTGATGTCTCGCAAGGCAAGACCTTCCATTTCCACGGCGTGGCACTGTGCTTTTAAAAAAGAAGGCGGCTTTGATGATCACTACAACTCGTTTCAAGTCAGCCACTCAACTTGGGGAAATCCGAAACCTCTAGAACTCTGCCAACCTAGCTTTGCAGGCCGACTGCGCACTCTAAGAACTCACTGTTACTATCAGTTAAGGATTCTGCACCGCGTCTCAGGAATTTTTTTGTGAACGTGTGCAGAGATACTGTACAAAGAGAACGCGTACAAGAAACAGTTACTGGTATCCATACACGTGTGGTGTTTGGGTGTGGCGAGCTGGTGATTTCGCTTCTGATTTTGTTAAAGGCGAAGCAGACGGCTCTGCTGACCTGAATCTCTGTTTAGTTCCCAAAAATTTCACTCCAAAATGTCACATCGAATTTTGCGACACATGTATGGAGTATTAAATATAGACGAAAAAAAACTAATTACACAGTTTGGTTGAAAATCGCGAGACGAATGTTTTAAGCCTAATTAGGCCTAATTAGCCATAAGTGGTACAGTAACCAACATGCGCTAATGATAGATTAATTAGGCTTAATAAATTCGTCTCTCAGTTTTCAGACGAGCTATGTAATTAGTTTTTTTTATTAATATCTAAAAACCCCTTCCAATATTCCCGAAACATCTGATGTGATATGCAAAAATTTTCATTTTGCGAACTAAACTCACCCTAACATACAGTGCGTTAGCACGAAGCCACAAGAGGAAATGCTTCTCTCGTCCACGGAAACCGAACCATGATAGCTGACGAGAAATCGATCAGATAGGCCGAAGATGCATCCTGACACACACTGGATTGTAAGTTTTTTCACTTTCTCTTTCACATTAAATCTTTGGACACATACATAGAGTATTAAATGTAGATAAAAAATAATTAATTACACAGTTTGATTGTAAATTACAAGACGAATCTTTTGAGCCTAGTTACGCCATGATTGGACAATAATTATCAAATACAAATGAAAGTGCTATAGTATCAAATACTGATTCCTAACCTCAATCTAAACAAGTCACAGGATTATTGATATCTTTGCTGATCATTGCTTTGCTTTGTCTGCACCTACACTGCAGACGCACCAGAGCTTCAGAAATCGTCACTCCAGTCCATTCAAGCTCTTGCAATTAGCCTGGCCTAGCCCTGGCCCTGCAGTCATCCATATCACCCGTAATTTCAGAGATAAACACAATTCAGGTTCCACACTGAACTGCTTTGAGCTTGAGCTCAAGTCCAACCTAGCCGCGACACCTGTAACCTGTGTCAACTGTCAACTGTCAACTGTCAAGGCGTGCCATCCGATATCTGCTTAGGTCACTGTTAGTGACCTGGAGACCTGGACGGCTGGACCCCTGGCCACCAGTTCAGCACTTGGTGTCTGAGTCTGAAGAAGCATCATTAGTTGCAGTAGAATCACCATCCATGGTTTATTACCTGCTTTACCCAAGTCCAATTAGTAGGGAGATATAGATTCTTGCAGCTGTAGTGCTGTCCTGGCTCACGCCTGACCCCAGAACTTGGATCTCAACACAAGAACCATACCAACTTCCCCGTCAAATCTCTTAGCCCACAGGATCATCGGTTCAGGTGGGTAAACCACTCATCAGTCTTGTCGAGCAACCGCTAGTGTTGCCGAGCACCCAATAGCTAAGCCGACCACGAACAAGCGTTGTTCGTCCTCACACACTATGACTAGAGATTGAAGAAGAGAGAGAATAGAGCATGCACACACAGTACAAGACACCAGCGTTGGGCGAAGCTCTGTATGGGAGATGACAAATCTAAACTATCTTTACTGAGTTATCGTGGTAGTCTATTTATACAACTCTATCCATCTAGTTCCAGTACAGCTGCCCTGCTGCAACAGTGACTAGATAACATACAAGGCTGACTCTGCGCCGACCTCTGCATGTGGCTTCAGTGCTGCAGGTGAGCCTGCGGCGCCTTCACTTGCAGCGGCTACAGTATACAGCAGGGGCCTTTTCGACGCCGCCTTCCATTACTATGTTCACACAAGGAAAGCAGTAGTTTATTCTAATAATTCTTCCCCTAAATCTACTGCTATCCCTTGTACCCCTCCATGCTGATCATCTCCATCAGCTCCGTGAATCAAAGACGTCCGAGCGGCTTGGTGAGGACGTCCGCGAGTTGCCGATCAGTTTCGACGAACTCGATGACGATCTGTCCTCCATCGACACAGTCCCTGAGGAAGTGAAACTTGACGTCGATGTGTTTGCTCCGGTCGTGTAGAACTGGATTCTTTACGAGGGCGATGACGGGCTGGTTGTCCACCATCAGTGCTGGTGGGTGAGCTTCCATGCCGGTCAGCTCGCCTAGCAGCCGGCGCAACCACATAACTTGGCACACCGCTGTGGCCGCTGCTACGTACTCTGCCTCGCACATAGATAGCGCCACCACCTTCTATTTCAGCGACAGCCATGAAATTGGGGCCGACCCGAGGAAGACGAACACGCCAGAGGTGCTCCGTCGTCCGTCGATGTCCCCTGCCATGTCTGCATCGCTGAATACAGTGAGCTGCAGTCTACTCTCGTCGGTCTTGGAAAAGATAATCCCTTGATCTACCGTCCCCTTGACGTAGCGCAGTAGCCGTTTCATCGCAGCCCAGTGATCCTCTCTGGGATCCTCCATGAAGCGACTGACGTAGCCCACGGTAAACGCAATGTCTGGCCTCGTGTGGACTAGGTAGCGTAGACCGCCGATGATGCTTTGGTAGAGTGTTGCATCCACCTTCGCCACGGTGCTGGCCTTCGTCAGCTTCAGCCGCTCCTCTATCGGAGTCACGCATGGCTTGCATTCAGCTATGCCGCTCTGCTCCAACAGCTTAGAGGAATACGCGCTCTGATCGAGCGTGAGTTCCTCCTTCCCCTATCTCACCTCAATGCCGAGATAGTAGAAGAGTGCGCCGAGATCGCTCATTCAAAAATGAGCTGCCATCTCGCGCTTGAAGCTATTGATGTCCTCCGTGCGCGTGTCAGTGACGATCAAGCCATCCACATACACGCCGACGACGAGCTCCTCCTTCCCCCGTCGCCACGTGTAGAGCGCGTGCTCGGTTGCGCACCGTTGAAACCCAAGCTCGCCTAGCGTGGCATCAAGCTTGGCGTTCCATGCTCGTGGGACCTGTCGTAGCCCGTAGAGCGACTTGCACAGTCGGAGCACCCTATGCTCCTCTCCCTTGACGACAAAACATAGAGGTTGCCTGACAAAGACCGTTTCCGCCAATTCACCATTGAGCAAGGCTGATTTAACGTCCAAGTGATGGACGCGCCAGTCCTTTGCTGCTACCAAGGCTAGTAGTAAATGGACCGACTCCATACGTACTACTGGCGTAAAGACCTCGAAGTCTATGCCCTCACGCTGAACAAAGCCTCAGGCGATGAGGCGCACCTTGTGCTTGACAATGGCGCCGAGATCGTCCCATTTGACCTTGTACACCCACTTCAGGCTGATCGGATGACATCCTAGAGGTGGATCGACGAGCTACCAAGTCTCGTTTTCCTTGATCGCCTTCATCTCCTCTAGCATCACCTGTCGCTAGTTTCCGTCCCGCTCGGCTAGCGCGAACATGGATGGTTCCTCTACACTAACGAGTAGCAGCTCTGCGTCATTGAGCAGCCGACCAGCTAGCCCTGAGGGTCCTATGTCGCCGACGATGTCGTCCAGCCTGCGGAACCGTACTGTAACACCCCGGTGTTAAGCCTACATTTAGGCACTGCAAATCATGCATAGCATGCATCATAAAGCATATTAATCATACATGCCTAATCATGTAAATAACAACTGAAACACTGTTTCGAAATCTACGAAACATGCTCGTGAAACATGAATGTTGCATATACTTGTTTAGAGTTGTGTTCGCCCGAATTTCTTGCTAGATTAGTAAAACATGGTTGGCTACTATTGTAAATCATCTAGCAATGTTTAGTTCAATTTTTGGAGCAATGTTTGTATTCAAATTAATTCAAAATTTGGCTTCAAAAAAAAATAAATTCCCAAAATTAGGGTTTGGAGTCAAACATTGACTTTGATGTTACAATTCAAAATCTAGAAAGAATTTGGCTTTGGTCATAAAAGCAAAGTTGTAGAGAATTAAATTCTAAACAACTTTCATTTTTGGTGCATTTTCAAAAGAGGTCATTTTCTTGCTCAAAATAATATTTGAAAGAGGGCATTTAAAAATTTCTTGAAAATATAATTGGAAAAAAGATTTTTCTCATTGGTGGGCCGTCGCCTCGCTTTCGGCCTAGCCGCACAGGCGGCCCGGCCTGCCTCCGCGCCGTGCCTTTGCTCCCACAGCCGCTTCGCCGGCCCAGGCCCACGCCGCGCCTCCCGCTCGCCCGCACTCGCGCGCCTGCTCGCTGTCATGCCGCGCCGCGCGCCCGACCGCGACAGAACCCGCCCGCCGCGTGGTGGCCATGCGCCGTCGGCGTCGCCGCGCGTCGCAGCCGGTCTGCGCAAGCGCCCACGCGCCCGCCTTCACCTGCTGGTGCCCGTGCGCTCGCTCACTCCCACCCGCGCTGCCTTCCCTCTCCTCCCGAGCCGAGAGCCCCAAGCTCCGCCCTCGCCGCGCCCGCAGCTCCGCCGGCGTCGAGCTCCCGCACCACCGCGCCATTCTCCGATTCCTCGCGCCAGCAACTCCGCCTCACTCTCCGACACCTGGTGCTCGCGGTTGTGCCGTCGTTTGAGCCAAGGTAGCGCTTGTTCCAAGCTTCACCGCCGTCGGCCATGGCGCCACCATGCTCGGCCGTCGTGGAACGTCCCCTTCCTCCCCTTCTCCGCCCTGCTTAGCTGCCTGCTTGCATTCGCCAATGCCTCGCGAACCTCCTACGCTCACTTGCTTGCCCTGGCCTGGCCGATAATGGCCGCCGGCCGCTGGCCGAGCCACGCCGCCGCGCCAGCGCGCACACCGGCAAGGCCTCTGCCTCCGCCAGCCAGCCGGGCCGGCCAGGCAAAGCGGCCGTGGGCCGAAGCCCTGCCAGGCCGCCGCGCTCCCCTTTCGCTCGGGCCGCGCAGGCCGAAAACGGCCGTGGGCCAGCTGATTCCAGCGGGCTGGCCCAGTAACGTTTAAGTGATTTGTTTTCACTTATTCTTTATTATTTGAAATCTGAAATGGTTTGAAAAATGTTTGGGTGCTCAAATTTGATCCAAATTTATTGAAACAAATTTTGCTAGGTTCCTTATCATCAAATCTACTTGGGAAAATTGTTGCATGTCATTTTTGGGATACTTTTCCGTAGGATTTTATTTAATCATGTATATTGCTGATAACTTGAAAAATGTGTAGAAAAATCTATAGGCTTTAGAAAAATAGGATTTCAAGTTTGTTAATCTTCTTATGTCATTTACTTCCTAGGAAAAATATGTTTCATGCATGTACTGTGGGAAAGGTTTTAGGTGTAGTTCAAGTACCTTTAATGGCTGATTTTTGTTATTTTTGCTAGAGAGCAAACTTTGTATAAAACATGCATGTGATAATTTTTGGACAGTCATTATATGCTATGAAGAACCTAGGAAAAATATTAATTCTGTTGTTTGACACTTTTCATAGTACAAAGTAATTTCATGCTCATTTTTATGCTATAGCTTGTCATTTTTGTGTAGGATAATTTACTTATCCAAATGCCATGAAATTTTTATGGTAGTTTGTTTAGGATAGTATTATGCTACTGTAATTTTCTCAGATTTTTAGGAACATCAGAAATATATGTTGCCATTCAAACCTATTATTGATTAGGGTTTAAACAAGTGTTGCTTTAAGTGTGATTAAGAAATTAGTAAAGCTTTGGTCTATCTTTGAAGCATTTCATAAGATATGTTGACTTAACATATTAGTAGTAGAAGAGAATGCAGTAGATGACATGTGCTTGTAGTATAGTTTCTTGGATGATGTTGACTACCTTGCATTTAAACATATCCATTGCATTCATCTCCTTCGATGCACCGTTTGCATAATCACTTACGCGCATTGCATCATACAGGATCGTAAACCGAGAACCCCATCGTCATACTCGAGGAGCCCGAGGAACAGCTCGAGGTGCAGCCGCAGGAAGTGCCAGAAGTCGACGAGGAGGACGTTGAGGAACTCCCGGAGTGCCCCGATCACCGTCCGAGCTCTTTCGAGAGAGGCAAGCCCCAGAGCATTTTCTCCCGGTTTGCAATCATTTAATTAAATGCTTTACTTTAATTGATGCATTACGTTCAGGAGTTGTTTGCAACCGTTGCTGTATTATACCTTATTTACCTTTGTTATACTATATCCTTGTTACCCTGGTATCCGCAGTCGAGTCAATGCTTAGCTGGCTTAGACCGGTAGAAGTCGGGTGATTTCCTGTCACCTACGAGCTATAGGTGGTTACCTGGATCTGCTTGGATGACTATAAAGTCATGGTATAACTAAGTGTTAAATGAAGTTGAGACCAGACGGAGACTTGCAGAGTTTTGGACTGTAGTGTTTCCGTCTATGTCGATTAAGGACCGACCGTTGTTGGGCCTCAAGTCATGTTGAACGCATGCCTTACATTTAGCTGGCCGGATAAAGTACCTTCTGACCGCGAAGCTGGGAGATTTTTCAGGCCGAATAGATTGCCCGCAACGCACTATGTCAGAGCAGGTGTGGTAGGACACGGGGGCGGGATGATAAGATCAAAGTGCAGTCGGTCGGCCCCCGGGTACATGTGGTTCCTGGCAAACTCGAGATTCCTAGAAAGTTGACTCGGTGATCAATATCTCACTTTAGCGGGTGAGTGAGGTTTGTGTAAGGAATAAATCACCAGCTGGTTAGGAATCGATTCGAATCGCCATCACTCCTGGATAGTGAGCACTTAACTTGAGTTACTTCATCATAGTAAATATTTATGGAACACTTGGACAGTTTTAATGAATATGACAGTATGGAAGTTATTTAATGATCGTTGGTTATCATTATCTGCTTAATCACATGTTCACTCTAGTATAGGTGCAAATCTAGTCGACAGGTTAATAATAATTAACTTGGCAAAAATGCTTTTCTAATGGTTCTCGAAATGCTAAAAATGCTTCTTTTTGCAAATGAGTCAGCTACCCTACTATAAAGCCCTTCATAATCTTTGGTGTCATTTATTTTTGGTTATGTCGGGTAAGTCTAGCTGAGTACCTTCTCATACTCAGGGTTTTATTCCCACTTGTTGCAGATGGGCAGATGTATTACGGCTACTGTATCAACTGCCTTTATCCTGCGATGGGTGATGCTTAGGACCATGGGCATGGTCATTCCTTACGTCTCATCTGATGCTTTTGTTGGAGATGATCATTCGCTGGCACTATATTTAAACTCCGCGTGAGTGTGTGTGTGGTTTGAACGAATGACTTCCACTACTTTTATTCGAACTGGTTTGTAATAACTATGTTTAAACTCTGATGTATCTGTGATGCGAACTTTTATGTAAGTTGTGATGGTGACCGCTAAACTTATTACGATCATGGCTGGGACACGAGTTGGTTTGAAATCCTTCATGATTTCATGGACTACCGGGTTATACGGGCTTAAGTTTGTTCAATCGTCTGCTCTGGTGGATGATTTTTCTTACTTAATTTCGTATAATTGGTCGGTTCTGTTACAGCTGGTATCAGAGCATGGTTTAGCATGTTACTGTTCACAAGTGTATTTAAAACAAACAGGAATTTGGAAAATGTGATTTTAAAACTATAAAGTGTGCCAGTGATCATATCCTTTATGCCCAGTTAAGGACTTTAGGTGGCTTAATTAAGTACTGACTGGGGTTCTTGCATCATAGTTCTCTTTCGTCGCTCATACGGCGTGCTATTGTATGAGTGCCACTTGTTTGAGTGGTAATGTATGGATCATTTGCCTCTACGCCTCGGTAAGTGTGAGTTGTGAGAGCATGATCAGATACACCGCCGATCTAGGGTGAATGCTTATATGATGCTGGAGTAATTACATGTTCTACACATGTTTTACAAAGGTATCTCATGAATGGGTCTTCCGTCTGTTGAGGCGATGCCGTCAGTAGGACGATGGTTCGGGTAGTTACTACCGTTGTACACGTATCTGGAGATTCGTGTAGAGCATGTAGATAAAACTTTACTGCTTTTATGCATTCATTGGAAATTTGGGCTGAAATAAATCTTCTGCAGGTACATAACAATGCTATCGTGTAGAACATATTAGCTACGTATTGAGAGATCGTTGTATGCCACCGAATTCGTCATTAGAAATTATTTATTTCCTAAGTTTGTGAGAACGTACGACACGTACATACATCATGTTACTTGTGCATCTCATGCATTCCTCCCCTTATAAATTGATTATCTCATTTTGATAAAAGTTGTATCACCAAAAATATGTTTCCCCGAGGTAATAAAAGAACTTTTGCTACAGATGGCCCACACGAAGCAGACCGCCCGTAAGTCCACCAGAGGAAGAGCACCTCGACGTCCGTTGGCCCTGAGGGAGCACCGCACCACGGACACCTTCTTGAGCGAGTTTGGCATGCCAACTTTGCTTTGGAGAGTGCTCCATGATGTGGGGTACCCAGAGGGTCAAGAGCCGGTGTACTCTTGGAACGAGAGCCAGTTAGCAGAGGATGGACTTGCAGTGGTGGAGATCACGGTTCCTGCTCTCGATGATGCTCCAGATTGGGATGGTTGGCATTTGGAGTTTGAGGGTCGCACTCCAGTTGAGGGTGTAGAGGAAGCAGCCTTCCGTGTCATCAGGGACATTATGAGCTGGTTTCCTAGTGAGCTTGCAGCAGCTCTGGCTGGTACTTTTCCTAGGGATGATCCTCGTGATGCCATTTGGGTTCAGCCTCAAGGAAGTGCGTTAGTCAAAGGTCTAGCTGAAGGACAGGCTAGCGACAACCAGGCAATGAGTGCTATGTTCGCCGCCATCAGAGCGTATGAAGGTCTCGAGAGTACCTACTGGACTTTGACTGGCTTGCGTAGTGAGGATAAGCTAAAAGGGAAGAGGCAGAAGAAGAGACAGGCACGTGCTATAGCTAGCTTGCAGGAGCAGTTGGCTGATATGAACTTATAGAGAGATCAGGCGGTTGAGAGAGGTGATAGAGCTATGCAGCGAGTGCATACGTTGACTCAAGCCAACAACAATGCAGACCGCATGATTGGATAGCTGGTTCAGGAAAGGAATAAAGCCTGGAATGCAAGAAACCTTCTGCTACAGAGGGTCGATGAGCTAGAGGAATACAACGGCTACTTGCATGAGGAGTTTCATGTGCTCTATAATGGGGTTGGCCCATATGCTCCACCAGTCGCCGCTGGCATGGACGTTGACAACGACAACGAGGACAAGCCTACAGTTTCACCTGGGGGCGATGGTGACATCTCCGATCCTGATGATGGCCCCAAGGAGTAGGCTAGTTGCCTTGCGCTAGTATCTAGGTCTCGTCGCGATGGCATTTCTTTTGTTGGCATGTAATCTATCGTATGTTGCTTCGAACGTATGAGACTTGGCATGTGGTTGGAACTTGATTTTCGAATGTGATATCTGAACGCATAAAAAGTCCAGTGTATGTATGCTGGCAATGTGATTGTATGGACGCGATGTTTGCCATTGAAGTAATTCGATTAAGTGCTGTTGTTTTAATTGGGATGCGATTATTGTGCCTCTGTTTTATTGTATGAGTTTATTCTCTCCAGTAAATTCAGTATGGCATAAATTTTCCCTTCACTCGCAATTATTACAGCTTCACTCAGTCGTTACTTGTTGCTGAAATATGCAGATGACAAACACTCGCTGAACCACGTATGAGGCCGCTAAGCCCGGTGCCAACGGTGCGGGGACCGGTGGTGGTGGTGGTGGTGGAAACCACGGCAACAATAATGAACCTCTCCATGAACCGCATTTGCCACCTCCTCCCCCATTTACCCCCGAGATGTTCCTCGCACAGCTGCTCGGGAGTCAGCGCAACGCGGAACAATCCCAGAAGAACATGGAGGATCTTCTTCGAACCATCGCCAACAACGTTCAACGTGGTAACAATCAAGGTGGTGGCATGGGAGTGAACCAATATAGCAGCTTCAAAGATTTCATGGACACCAGGCCGCCAGTATTCAAGGAAGCAACAGAGCCACTCGATGCTGAGGAATGGATCAACACGATGGAAGATAAATTCCGTGTGTTGAGGATGACTGAGGTTCTAAAAACGGAGTATGCTGCACTTCAATTGCAAGGACCGGCAGGAATGTGGTGGAAGCACCATCATACTACCTTCCCTCCAAATGCTCAGATTTCTTGGAGAGAGTTTGCTGAGGCCTTTCGTGGAGCCTATATTCCACCAGGGCTGACCGAGATGAAGTTGGGAGAGTTTCTGGCATTGAACCAGGGCACCAAAACTGTGACGCAATACTTGCATGTCTTCAACAACTTGTGTCGCTATGCTCCCGACATGGTTGACACAGATGCTAAAAGGATAGCTAGTTTTAAGAGGGGTCTCAATCCAAAAATGATGAAGCATGTTGGTACCAACAACCACGTCAGATTCAATGACTTCATCAGCGACTATCTGAAGCAGGAGAAGAATAACAATGCTAGCACCATAGCCAAGACATGCAAGAGAGCCTTTGAAGGTGGGCCGTCTCAAGCTAGAGCCCCTATGGGAGGTCGTCCCCCATATCACCCATCGACACCTGGCGCTAGGTTTCGGCCACCTCAGCCAAGAAGTTAGAATTTCCGTGGACCTCAAAAGCCGTACAAGATGGCAGTACAGCCCAACAAAGCAGCCGCAACTACGGTACAAGGCAGTTCCAAGGGAGCTATGGGATCTGCCGGGACAGTGAGAGGACCCTGTTATAACTGTGATCAGCCCGGTCATTTCTCGAGGTTTTGTCCATACCCGCCTAAGAAGAAGCAGCAGACTTATAATGCTAGAGTGCATAGTACGATAGTGGATGAAATTCCAGAGGGAGAGCCCATCACTGCTGGTAAGTTTCCTATCAACGAAAACCCTGCAGTTGTTCTATTTGATTCTAGATCATCATATTCTTTTATGAGTCAAGCATTTGCATAGAAACATGGATAACGATGCACAGAATTGGGTTATGGGTACCGTATAAGCTCAGCAGGGGCTGATGTTTTGACCAACCAGATGGTTCAAGGGGCAACCCTTGAATTAGGTAGCAGGAAGTTCCGAGTGAACTTGATAGTTATGCCTGGGTTAGTCTTGGATGTCATTATAGGGATGAATTGGATGAAGGATTGGGGAGCAGTCATAGATACTGGAAGTCGAGTACTTACCCTTAAGGATCCCCTGGGTGAGGGTACTTTCCAAGTACCATTGCCTCGGAGAACAGACCTGATAAGTGTTACCTGTGCTACGGCAGTCATTCCTATTCATCAGATTCCGGTAGTGTGTGAATTCCCGGACGTATTCCCGGATGAGCTACCTGGTCTTCCGCCAGATAGGGAGATTGAGTTTGGAATTGAGCTAGTCCCCGGAACAGCTCCGATTTCAAGGAGACCCTATCGGATGCCTCCAGATGAGTTAGCTGAGCTGAAGAAGCAATTAGAAGATCTATCAAAAAAGGGGTTTATTTGGCCAAGCAAGTCTAAATGGGGATGTCCCGCTTTGTTTGTGAAAAAGAAGAAAGAGGGCACGTTGAGAATGTGCGTAGATTACAGGCCACTTAATGCTGTGACCGTCAAGAATAAATACCCCTTGCCACATATTGATGTTCTGTTTGACCAATTATCCAAGGCCAAGGTGTTCTCAAAAATAGATTTGAGATCCGGTTATCATCAGATCAAGATTAGGCCACAGGATATACCAAAAACTGCTTTTTCCACCAGATACGAGTTATATGAGTATCTTGTCATGTCCTTTGGCTTGACAAATGCTCCTGCATACTTTATGTTTTTGATGAATACAGTTTTTATGCCAGAATTGGATAAGTTTGTGGTAGTATTCATCGATGATATTCTGGTATACTCCGAGAATGAGAAAGATCATGAAGAGCATCTGAGAACTGTCTTGACCAGACTTAGAGATCATCAATTGTATGCTAAGTTTAGCAAATGCAAATTCTGGTTGAAGGAAGTTCCTTTCCTTGGTCACATTCTGTCAGAGAAGGGAGTTTCAGTCGATCCAAGTAAGGTGCAAGAAGTTATGAATTGGAAAGCACCGACCACAGTTCCTGAGATTAGAAGTTTCTTAGGACTAGCCGGTTATTACTGTCGCTTTATACTAGATTTCTCGAAGATTGCCAAACCGATGACAAGCCTCCTACAGAAGGATCACAAGTTTGTGTGGACAGAGGAGTGTGAAGCGGCTTTCCACACTTTGCGGAAACTGTTGACCACTGCTCCTGTTCTAGCACAACCAGATATCAAGAAACCATTTGATGTGTTTTGTGACGCATCGAAGACTGGATTGGGTTGTGTTCTTATGCAAGAAAGGAGAGTCATAGCTTATGCATCACGTCAGTTGAGAAAGCACGAGGTCAACTATCCAACACATGATCTTGAACTTGCTGCAGTTGTGCACGCCCTAAAAATTTGGAGACATTATCTACTTGGTAATGTGTGTAATATTTTCACGGATCACAAGAGTCTTAAGTATATCTTTACCCAACCAGAGCTAAACATGAGACAGCGCAGATGGTTGGAATTGATAAAGGATTACAACTTGAATGTGTAATATCATCCTGGTAAAGCCAATGTAGTGGCAGATGCTTTGAGCAGAAAGTCACATTATTTAAATGTGCAGCCATTACTTGAAGATGGGTTCGATCTAATGCATCCTGCTGTGTTACACAGTATTCAGATTAGTTGCTCTTTGGAGAGTAAGATAATAGAAGGCCAGAAAACCGACAAGGGAATATTCCATATCAAAGAGAAAATAAAAGAAAAGCCGTCTCAACACTTTAAAGTGGATGAACAGGGTGTGTTGTGGTTTGACAACCGTCTTATGGTTCCCAAGGATTGAGAGCTTAGGAATAAACTCATGGATGAAGCTCACCTTTCTAAGCTATCTATCCATCCCGGAAGTAGTAAGATGTATCAAGAACTAAGATCTCGCTATTGGTAGACCAAAATGAAGAAAGAAATTACAACATATGTTGTCAGATGTGACACATGTTGTTGAGTGAAAGCCATTCACATGAAACCTGCCGGTATGTTGTAACCCTTATCAGTCCCTAGTTGGAAGTGGGACGATATCAGTATGGATTTTATCACGGGTTTGCCCACTACCCCAAAAGGCCATGATTCGATTTAGGTAATTATGGACCGTCTTACCAAGACCGCTCATTTCTTGCCTATCAAAATAGATTATCGACCACCTCAATATGCCGAGAAGTATATCGCAGAAATTGTGAGGTTGCATGGTATACCAAAGACCATAGTATCTGATAGAGGCTCACAGTTCACGGCCCACTTTTGGGAACATTTACACAAAGGCTTGGGAACTAGTTTGATTCGCAGTACCACTTATCATCCTCAGACAGATGGTCAGACTGAACGAGTAAATGCTATTTTGGAAGATATGTTAAGAGCCTATGTATTGTCTTCCAAGGGATCATGGGAGTCATGGTTACCGTTAGCTGAGTTTTCTTATAATAATAGTTATCAAGAAAGCATCAAGATGGCCCCATTCGAAGCTTTATATGGCAGAAAATGTAGAACACCATTGAATTGGATCGAGCCTGGTGATAGAAGGTATTATGGCATTGACTTTGTAGAAGAAGCCGAGAAGAAAGTTCATATTATTCAGCAGAATATGAAAGTGGCCCAATCACGTCAGAAAAGCTATGCAGACAGAAGAAGGAGACCCCTTATGTTTGAAGTTGGTGACTATGTTTATCTGAAAGTCACGCCAATGAAGAAGAAAAGGTTTAGAATCCGAAGAAAGCTTGCCACGAGATTCGTAGGACCATACAAGATCTTGGAACAAAGAGGTCCGGTAGCCTACAAGTTAGAGTTACCTGAAACAATGAGTACCGTTTTCCCAGTTTTCCATGTATCACATCTCAAGAAATGTTTGCGTGTTCCGGAGGAAAGAATAGAACCTCGAGGTATTCGACTCAAATCAGATTTGGTGTATCGTGAACAACCAGTCCGAGTGTTAGACACGAAGGAACGTGCTACTCGGAATAGTGTGGTAAAAACATACAAGATACAGTGGGATCATCATGATGAGGGAGATGCAACTTGGGAAACAGGAGAGTATCTACAAAAAGCTTATGAAGAATTTTATAACAAATGGTTCGTAACCCAAATCTCGGGATGAGATTTTTATAAGGGGGGAGGGTTGTAACACCCCGGTGTTAAGCCTACATTTAGGCACTGCAAATCATGCATAGCATGCATCATAAAGCATATTAATCATACACGCCTAATCATGTAAATAACAACTGAAACACTGTTTCAAAACCTATGAAACATGCTCGTGAAACATGAATGTTGCATATACTTGTTTAGAGTTGTGTTCGCCCGAATTTCTTGCTAGATTAGTAAAACATGGTTGGCTACTATTGTAAATCATCTAGCAATGTTTAGTTCAATTTTTGGAGCAATGTTTGTATTCAAATTAATTCAAAATTTGGCTTCAAAAAAAAATTCCCAAAATTAGGGTTTGGAGTCAAACATTGACTTTGATGTTATAATTCAGAATCTAGAAAGAATTTGGCTTTGGTCATAAAAGCAAAGTTGTAGAGAATTAAATTCTAAACAACTTTCATTTTTGGTGCATTTTCAAAAGAGGTCATTTTCTTGCTCAAAATAATATTTGAAAGAGGGCATTTAAAAATTTCTTGAAAATATAATTGGAAAAAAGATTTTTCTCATTGGTGGGCCGCCGCCTCGCTTTCGGCCCAGCTGCACAGGCGGCCCGGCCTGCCTCCGCGCCGCGCCTTTGCTCCCGCAGCCGCTTCGCCGGCCCAGGCCCACGCCGCGCCTCCCGCTCGCCCGCACTCACGCGCCTGCTCGCTGTCACGCCGCGCCGCGCGCCCGACCGCTACAGAACCCGCCCGCCGCGTGGCGGCCATGCGCCGTCGGCGTCGCCGCGCGTCGCAGCCGGTCTGCGCAAGTGCCCACGCGCCCGCCTTCACCTGCTGGTGCCCGTGCGCTCGCTCACTCCCGCCCGCGCTGCCTTCCCTCTCCTCTCGAGCCGAGAGCCCCAAGCTCCGCCCTCGCCGCGCCCGCAGCTCTGCCGGCGTCGAGCTCCCGCACCACCACGCCATTCTTCGATTCCTCGCGCCAGCAACTCCGCCTCGCTCTCCGACACCTGGTGCTCGCGGTTGTGCCGTCATTTGAGCCAAGGTAGCGCTTGTTCCAAGCTTCGCCGCCGTCGGCCATGGCGCCACCATGCTCGGCCGCCGTGGAACGTCCCCTTCCTCCCCTTCTCCGCCCTGCTTAGCTGCCTGCTCGCATTCGCCAATGCCTCGTGAACCTCCTGCGCTCACTTGCTTGCCCTGGCCCGGCCGATAATGCCCGTTGGCCGCTGGCCGAGCCACGCCGCCGCGCCAGCGCGCACACCGGCGAGGCCTCTACCTCCGCCAGCTAGCCGGGCCGGCCAGGCAAAGCGGCCGTGGGCCGAAGCCCTACCAGGCCGCCGTGCTCCCCTTTCGCTCGGGCCGCACAGGCCGAAAATGGTCGTGGGCCAGCTGATTCCAGCGGGCTGGCCCAGTAACGTTTAAGTGATTTGTTTTCACTTATTCTTTATTATTTGAAATCTGAAATGGTTTGAAAAATGTTTGGGTGCTCAAATTTGATCCAAATTTATTGAAACAAATTTTGCTAGGTTCCTTATCATCAAATCTACTTGGGAAAATTATTGCATGTCATTTTTGGGATACTTTTCCGTAGGATTTTATTTAATCATGTATATTGCTGATAACTTGAAAAATGTGTAGAAAAATCTATAGGCTTCAGAAAAATAGGATTTCAAGTTTGTTAATCTTCTTATGTCATTTACTTCCTAGGAAAAATATGTTTCATGCATGTACTGTGGGAAAGGTTTTAGGTGTAGTTCAAGTACCTTTAATGGCTGATTTTTGTTATTTTTGCTAGAGAGCAAACTTTGTATAAAACATGCATGTGATAATTTTTGGACAGTCATTATATGCTATGAAGAACCTAGGAAAATATTAATTCTGTTGTTTGACACTTTTCATAGTACAAAGTAATTTCATGCTCATTTTTATGCTATTATTGATTAGGGTTTAAGCAAGTGTTGCTTTAAGTGTGATTAAGAAATTAGTAAAGCTTTGGTCTATCTTTGAAGCATTTCATAAGATATGTTGACTTAACATATTAGTAGTAGAAGAGAATGCAGTAGATGACATGTGCTTGTAGTATAGTTTCTTGGATGATGTTGACTACCTTGCATTTAAACATATCCATTGCATTCATCTCCTTCGATGCACCATTTGCATAATCACTTACGCGCATTGCATCATATAGGATCGTAAACCGAGAACCCCGTCGTCATACTCGAGGAGCCTGAGGAGGAGCTCGAGGTGCAGCCGCAGGAAGTGCCAGAAGCCGACGAGGAGGACGTTGAGGAACTCCCGGAGTGCCCCGATCACCGTCCGAGCTCTTTCGAGAGAGGCAAGCCCCGGAGCATTTTCTCCCGGTTTGCAATCATTTAATTAAATGCTTTACTTTAATTGATGCATTACGTTCAGGAGTTGTTTCCAACCGTTGCTGCATTATACCTTGTTTACCTTTGTTATACTATATCCTTGTTACCCTGGTATCCGCAGTCGAGTCAATGCTTAGCTGGCTTAGACCGGTAGAAGTCGGGTGATTTCCTGTCACCTACGAGCTATAGGTGGTTACCTGGATCTGCTTGGATGACTATAAAGTCATGGTATAACTAAGTGTTAAATGAAGTTGAGACCAGACGGAGACTTGCAGAGTGTTGGACTGTAGTGTTTCCGTCTGTGTCGATTAAGGACCGACCGTTGTTGGGCCTCAAGTCATGTTGAACGCATGCCTTACATTTAGCTGGCCGGATAAAGTACCTTCCGACCGCGAAGCTGGGAGATTTTTCAGGCCGAGTAGATTGCCCGCAACGCACTGTGCCGGAGCAGGTGTGGTAGGACATGGGGGCGGGATGATAAGACCAAAGTGCAGTCGGTCGGCCCCCGGGTACATGTGGTTCCTGGCAAACTTGAGATTCCTGGAAAGTTGACTCAGTGATCAATATCTCACTTTAGCGGGTGAGTGAGGTTTGTGTAAGGAATAAATCACCAGCTGGTTAGGAATCGATTCGAATCGCCATCGCTCCTGGATAGTGAGCACTTGACTTGAGTTACTTCATCGTAGTAAATGTTTATGGAACACTTGGACAGTTTTAATGAATATGACAGTATGGAAGTTATTTAATGATCGTTGGTTATCATTATCTGCTTAATCACATGTTCACTCTAGTATAGGTGCAAATCTAGTCGACAGGTTAATAATAATTAACTTGGCAAAAATGCTTTTCTAAAGGTTCTCGAAATGCTAAAAATGCTTCTTTTTGCAAATAAGCCAGCTACCCTACTATAAAGCCCTTCATAATCCTTGGTGTCATTTATTTTTGGTTATGTCGGGTAAGTCTGGCTGAGTACCTTCTCGTACTCAGGGTTTTATTCCCACTTGTTGCAGATGGGCAGATGTATTACGGCTACTGTATCAACTGCCTTTATCCTGCGATGGGTGATGCTTAGGACCATGGGCATGGTCATTCCTTACGTCTTATCTGATGCTTTTGTTGGAGATGATCATTCGCTGGCACTATATTTAAACTCCGTGTGAGTGTGTGTGTGGTTTGAACGAATGACTTCCACTACTTTTATTCGAACTGGTTTGTAATAACTATGTTTAAACTCTGATGTATCTGTGATGCGAACTTTTATGTAAGTTGTGATGGTGACCGCTAAACTTATTACGATCATGGCTGGGACATGAGTTGGTTTGAAATCCTTCATGATTTCACGGACTACCGGGTTATACGGGCTTAAGTTTGTTCAATCGTCTGCTCTGGTGGATGATTTTTCTTACTTAATTTCGTATAATTGGTCGGTTCTGTTACAGCTGGTATCAGAGCATGATTTTTCTTACTTAATTTTATATAATTGGTCGGCATCCCTCTAGGAGTGCTCGGCACTCCTCCCGAAGTGCTCCGCACTGCCCTAGGAGTGCTTGGCTCTACCGCTGGAGTGCTCGGCACTCCTCTCAGAGTGCTCAGCACCGCTTCCCTAGCGTCTCCACCACCATCGATGACCAAGTCCTCGACGACAAAGGTGCTGGTGAAGCCGTCTGCTTCCCCCGTCCTCAGAGTGGTCCAGTCCCAAGCCGCCTTCTCGTAGAACATGATGTCATGCGAGACAAGTACCTTGTCTCCACATGGGTCGTAGAGCTAGTACGCCTTGGTACCCTTCGTGTAGCCCAGGAACACCATCGATGTGCTCCTATCCTCTAGCTTGGTGAGGTTTGGCTTCGTCTTCCTGACGTGGCTGATGTAGCCGAATGTCCAGAGGATGAACACGCTCGGCTTGCGCCCATACCAAGCTTCGAATGACGTCTTGCCCATCAGGGCTTTGGTCGGAGTGAGGTTGAGGATGAACACTGCCATGGTCACTGCCTCCCCTAGAACCTTGCCGGCATGCCTTTGGTCTTCATCATGGATCAGGCCATGCTGACCACCGTCTGGTCCTGTCTCTCCACCACGCCATTCTATTGTGGCGAGTACGGTGTCGTGTGGTGTCGCACCACACCCTGATCCATGCAGTACGCAGTGAACTCCACTGAAGTGAATTCACTGCCGCGATCAGTTCTCAGCACGCAGAGTTTCTTGCCACTCTCAGCCTCCACATGCATCTTAAACTTCTTGATTGCCGCCGTCGCTTTGTCCTTGCTCGTTAGGAGTTGCAGCCATATGTAGCGACTGTAATCGTCCATGAGCAGGAGGAAGTACCACCGACCACCGTTTGTAGCAGGCGTGATTGGCCCACAGAGGTCGCCGTGGACGAGCTTGAGAGCATCCTTCGCGTGATACTTGGCCACCTTTGGGAATGGTAGTCTCCTCTGCTTCCTGGCCAGACAGCTGTCGCATAGCTCACCTTCATGCTTGATGTGGGGTAGCCCTCGGACAATCTTCTCTAGCCAACCAAGCGTATCGAAGTTGAGATGTCCAAACCAGGCATGCCACATCCATTGTTCCTCGGTGTGCCTTACCGCTAGGCACACCAGTTGCTCTACCTTCAGGTTGAGTAGGTACAACCGGTGTATGGACCTCTTCACCTTGGCAAAAAGTTGCCGCTCCCGGTCCCTGATCCTAAGGACTCAGTCCTTGATCAGTACCTCACTACCATGCTCATCCAGCTGATCAATGCTGATGATGCTAAAATGTAGCTATGGGATGTAATATACATCCGTTAGTGCGTGGTGCTTCCCGTTCTGGCACCTAAAGATGATACTGATGCGCCCTTGGATAGCCACTCTTGAGCCATCACCAAACTTCACCGTACCGGTAACATCGTCATTGAGCTCAGAGAAGGATGCCTTAGAACCCATCAAGTGGTTGCTGGCATAAGAGTCCAGATACCATCGATGCCCCTGGTCAGCGCCCACACGTCCGAGGTGGACTTGGGCGCATGGTTCCTCAAGGTTGATTGTCTTCAGGGCCTTCCCAGGTCCTTCCACAATCGTCATCTCTTCCCTCTCCTTGGCCTTGACATCGTGTAGTGCATAGAATGTCACCATCAGGATAGCGGCCTCATCATCATCAGCTTACGCCAGATGGGCTTTAGCCTTTTTATCCTGCTTGTGATTTGGGCACTCCCGTGTCCAATGGCCCATCTTCCCGCAACGTCGATAGGCGTTGGGGTCGACCTGCTTTTTCTTATCCGAAGAAGCCTTGCCGCGGCGCTTGCCATCGCCACCGCGGTTGGAGGAGGCTGCCTTCCTAGAGTTCCTCCGAGCAGCCCACTCCTCTTCCATCAACAGCAGTTTGCCGCTGTCCTTCGTTGCTGTCACCTGCTCCAGGCGCTTATCCACCGCCCGCAGACGGCCTGTCACATCCTCAATGGTGAGGGTGGACAAGTCCAGCATCATCTCTATGGAGAGAGCGATCTAGATGTACTTTATTGGCACAGAGTGGAGGTACTTGGAGACCGCCTCCTCTTCATCAATGGTGACACCGTGGCTCTTCAACTTGTTGATGAGCGTCTACAAGCGGAGGGAGAAGTCCTCTACCATTTCACCATCCTTAAACTTGAGGTTGGCATACTCCTGCTTCAAAAGCTAGGTCATTGCCTTCTTTGCACGGTCGGAACCAACGCGCATCGCCACAATAGCCTCCCACGCCTCTTTAGCTGAGCTCTTCGCCCCAACAGCTCTGTATACTCTGTCGATATAGCAGCGAGGATAGCCTCTAACACTGACATGTCATCTTTCTCATTGTCGGTGTCCTTGTTAATAGTATTTTAGAGTTGTCAGGCTCTGAGCTTGACCTTCATGGTCATCGACCACTCTCCATAGTTGGTGCAAGTCAGCGTTGGCGAACTGGTGCCGCTGACCTCCCGCACTGTGCAATCAACGACCTTCGATCGTGGCTGGGTAGCCACAATAGTGCCATTATTGTCATCCATCTCTGAACCATCCGTCATCGCCAGCGATTAGTCTGGCGACGGCGCTTGCACGGCTCTGATACCACTTGTTAGCCCACAGGATCACCAGTTCAGGTGAGTGAACCATTCACCAGTTTTGTCGAGCACCCGCTAGTGTTGCCGAGCACCCACTATCTAAGCTGGCCATGAACAAGCATTGTCTGTCCCCACACACTATGGCTAGAGATTAAAGAAGAGGGAGAACAAAGCATGCACACTGTGGGGGTATTAACCCCTATACCCTTACGGCTAGGCTTGGGCCAGCCTGGATTAGGGGGTCCGACCTACTAGAAGACAACGCGTGGCTCGGCCAACCTATTTGGAATCCCATGCAAGAAGTCAAGGCAGATTTGGAGATCAAACAAGATCCTGGTCGGTTAGAATAGGAATCCTTATCCGGCCACCTATGGCAATTGTAACTAGCTAGGATTAGTTTCTAGATCTGTAATCCTGCCCCCCAGACTATATAAGGCAGGCAGGGGACCCCTCTAAAAAACATCTCTCATTGACATACAATAATACAATCAGACATAGGACGTAGGTATTATGCCCTTACAGCGGCCAAACCTGGATAAAATCTTGTGTCTGTCTTGCGTCACCATCTTATTTGTAGCTTGCGCATCTATCTACCAATAATCTACTACCTTAGGCATACCCCTAGGTAGACTGTCGATCATATTTCGTCGACAGTGGTGTGCCAGGTAGGGGGTATGCGTACTGCTCTCTAGGCGAACAACATGGTCATCATCCCCATTTCCATGGCTACGCCGAATGCCCTCATGTTCACCATCGGCCGGATCACCTGGACCACCGGCTCCGATGACTTCATCGCCATGACCCCGGAGGAGGTGCGGGTTCAATCTGCGCCGACCACTGCTTCACCTGCATCGGCTATGGCTCCGACCACGGTGGATCTGGCTCCAAATATGGCGGATCTGGCTCCGACCACGGTGGATCTGACTCCGACCACGCCAGCGTCGTCTTCGGCCACACCGATAACCCGTCGTCTACTTCCTCGCTATAAAAGGAGGCAGATCGATAACACCGACTTGCTCGACTCCATCGATCGGGTCGGCACCAAACTTGCTGAAACCCTAGCTCTGGTAAGTTCAATTCAAAATCAACCTAATGAGTAGGTAACTATGACCCACAACAGATCTACCCGACCAGCTCGGGCCAGTCGTCCTACATGACTCGATATTGATCTCATGGTCACATCTACTCCTGAAGGGTGCTCTGTTTGTTGCCGGCCAGCCCCTGCGATGGGTCTCCGGCTCTCCGAGTACGAAGCCTCGATGGAGAACCACTAGGTCTAGCCCTACGACCTATGTAACTTCATCAACATAGTCTGAATTAAGGATTATCAAGAAGGATCATTCCACATAGTTTAAGAGGGTGGCTCAAGCTCCTCGTCTAGCATCGCATCTAATGCCTCCATTCACACCGAGCTCCAGCATCATGACGATGAAGGCATTGAATACGATCTGGATATCCCAGACCACGCCCCGAGATTCCCGCAATTCCCATCCTTCCCACCAAGGCGAGGAGACTTGATCAATGTTGTTAGTAATGATGAACCACCGACGGTCGGCAAAATAGAACAAGAAAGGCTAGCACGCAAAGCACGCAATATTGACCGGTTTAATCGTCGACAAATCAAAGCCGAGGCAGAAGAGGAGGCTCGACGCATAAAGGTCCAGCCACATGACCTTAACAATGCCTTTGATAGGGTGGGGGACAAGCAGGTCTTCAGGACTCCAAGCGCCAACGTAGCTGTTGCTATGGCGACAATGTAATGACTACCCAACACCCCGGAAACACAGGTAGTTCATGATGATATACAAGCTTACCTGACGGCTGCTATGGCCCAGACCATAGAGATTGTAAATCAAGCCTGGGCTCCATCTGTCTTAGTCAAATCAAGCCACAGCCACCAGTACTCAAGTCGCTCACAACCACCCAACCAATGTGGCTCGCGTAACAACGACCCATCAGACAACCATCAAGGCAGAAACGGTGGCCATGATGGTGGTCGGGACGACAACCGCTGTCGGGATGACAACCGCTGTGACTTCTGGGATGACAACTGCTAGGACAACCATGATAATCGCCACAATAACCATGGTATCAGGGTTAATCAGGGTGGCAACCGAGATCACCGTGATGGCAATAATGATCTCCGCCATTACCTCAGAGAACGCGATCTGCGTGATCGCATCAACCAAAGAGCCAACGATCATGCATCCCACGAAAGCTATTATTGTATGGAATATGATACTACCCACGGCCCTCTGGGGTTGAAGCAGTTCACTCCGCACCTTCGCCAAGTCATATGGCCCAAGAACTTCAAGCTCGAGAAACTTTAGAAGTACGACGGCAAGGAGAACCCCGAATTATGGGTTATGCTCTACAAAACTGCATGTAGATCAGCCATGGCTGACGAGCACATCATGTCTAACTACTTCCTAGTCGCTATCGGCCATGCAGGTCACCAATGGCTAGTCAGCTTGTTGGCGAACTACTTTGATTCTTAGCAAGAGCTCAAGCAAGCTTTCATTGATAACTTCATTGCTACTTGCGAGCAACCTGGCAACAAATATGATCTGCAACGGATTCGAGACCAGAAAGATGAGCCACTACGCGAGTACGTCCGGTGTTTCTTGGAGATGCGCATCAAGGTCCCGTCAATCTCCGACAATGAGGCAATCAAGGCTTTCATTACTGGTCTCCGCTTCCATGATGCCCTATGGGACAAGCTCCTTCACAAGAGACCTGAATCAGTCACAGCGCTCCTAGCTACTGCCAAGAAATATGCGGATGCCAACGATGCTAAAAAGATAATCATCAAAGAAGCAGCAAGGGTTCCATGCTCCGACCACCCCCAACACCGCGATGACTACCACGGCAACTATGGTCGGAACGATAATTTTGATCGCCGCAACTAGCGCAACGACCCCCACGACCACCGCGACCAACATAATCAGCGGTGTAATCGCCGTGATGATTACAGGGGCAAGTGTGCTCGAGAAGACGACGACGAGGTCAACACCGTTAAGAAAGGTGGCGGACATCGCAACTACAAAGAAGACTACACCAAAGCATTGAAAGGACCCTGCCAGCTCCACCCCAAGTCAAACCATACCATAGAGAATTGCCGCGTTCTCAAGTCTATCTACACACGTCAACAGGCTTCGGATACGTCCGACAAGCCTAACGACGCAGGGGAACAGCGCAATGAAGACAACGATGTTGAAGACGTAGATCCTCGTCACAAGTACGTTAAGCCAACCAATCACGTCCATACCATCATTGGAGGCAAAGTGTCCATCGAGACCAAATGAGAACGCAAGTTACTCGCTCGCGCCTGCTTGAACGTGGCCAACACCGACAACCTCATCGCCGATCTATGGCTCCCTCCCTGGTCTCACCATGAGATCTCCTTTAGCAAAAAGGACCAATGGGTGGCAATACCTGAGCCAGGACGTTTTCCCCTAGTCCTCAATCCTTGTATCAATAAGGTTCAGTTCGACAGAGTGCTGATTGACGGCGGTAGTTCCATCGATATACTGTTTAAGAATAGTCTGCTAGCCCTAAAGATAACCTAGGCGGATCTCAAACCATACGAGGCATAGTTCTAGGGTGTTCTCCCCAGTCAAAGCTCTACACCTCTCAGGCAAATCACGCTACCTGTGCAGTTTGGTACCCCGGACCACTTCCGCACCGACTACGTCAACTTCGTGGTCGCTGACTTCGATGGCACCTACCATGTTATCCTTGGTCGACCTTCGCTCACCAAATTCATGGCCATACCTCACTATAGGTATTTGGTGCTCAAGATGCCTACTGATAAAGGGGTTCTAACTCTCAAGGGCAATGTATACGCAGCTTATACCTGCGAGGACGATAGCTTCAAAATAGCAGAGGCTCACGACCTCTCTATTCACATGGCTGAGACCATGCTCGACGCCAAGAAGACCTCAGCCGACCACCTGGAGATCCCAGAGCTCAAGGCTCCATGCAAGAACATCAAGTCCAAGGAGCATAAGGTGATCCAGCTGGTCGACGGTGATCCTAGCAAAACAACCCTTATCATGGCCAACCTGGATCCTAAATAGGAAGATGCGCTCATCAGGTTCTTGAGGAGCAATGTGAGTGTGTTTACATGGAAACCTGCTAACATGCCCAGTGTACCTCGAAACTTGATCGAGCACTCCTTGAATGTCAACGGCAAGGCCAAACCTATCAAGCAGAAGCTACGATGGTTCACTCGCGACAAAAAGGAAGCGATTAGGGCAGAAGTTACATAGCTTTTGGCAGCCAGATTTATCAAAGAAGTGTATCGTTCGGAGTGGTTAGCCAACCCGGTTCTTATACGCAAAAAGAATAATGAATGGGGAATGTGCGTTGATTACACTGATCTCAACAAATACTGCCCTAAAGACCCCTTCGGCTTACCTTGCATAGACGAGGTCATAGATTCAACCGCCGGTTGTGAGCTGCTTCCCTTTCTCGATTGCTACTCTGGTTATCACCAGATCACTCTCAAAATGAATGACTAGATCAAGACATCCTTCATCATGCCTTTCGGCGCCTACTACTACACGACCATGTCGTTTGGGCTCAAGAATGCCGGGGCTACCTACCAACGCGCCATATAGGCCTGCCTCAAAGACGAGATAAAAGATGACCTCATCGAGGCTTTATGTTGACGATGTAGTTGTCAAAACCAAGGAAGCATATATCCTTGTTGATAACCTGGAACGCACCTTTGCAACCCTTAATACATTCCAATAGAAATTAAACCCAAAGAAATGCATCTTTGGTGTTCCTTCTGGTATACTGCTTGGCAACGTCGTCAGTCATGATGGCATACGCCCTAACCTAGAGAAAGTCAAAGCTGTCTTAGACATGAAGCTACCCAAAAAGGTGAAGGATGTCTAGAAGCTTACCAGATACATGGCTGCTCTCAGTCGTTTCATATCAAGATTAGGCGAAAAAGGACTACCATTTTTCAAGCTGCTCAAAGCATCCGAGAAGTTTGAGTGGTCGAAGGAAGCAGACGCTGCCTTCACATAGTTGAAACAATTCCTTACATCACCTTCGGTCCTCACTGCTCCTAGAGAAGATGAAACCCTCTTGCTTTACATTGCGGCAACTAATCGAGTGGTCTCCACTGCCATGGTGGTCGAGCGCGATGAGCCTGGCCACACCTACAAGGTACAGCGACCAATCTATTTCATCAGTAAAGTACTCAATGAATCCAAGACCAGGTACCCAATGATTCAGAAACTGATCTACGCCATACTGATAACATCTCAAAAGTTAAAACATTACTTTGATGGATATCGTGTGGTGGTCATGACCGAGTACCCTCTGGGGGACATCATTCGCAACAAGGATGCGAACGGGCACATCATCAAATGGGCAATGGAGCTATGCC
Source organism: Miscanthus floridulus (assembly GCF_019320115.1). NCBI lineage: Eukaryota > Viridiplantae > Streptophyta > Magnoliopsida > Poales > Poaceae > Miscanthus > Miscanthus floridulus. Next base: position 118,647,122 of record NC_089586.1, on the reverse strand, counting down.
CTTTCTCCTTGGAATTTACAAGCCGTACTATAATCAAGTCTCAGGCACTCATTGATTTCATCATCGAGTGGATAGATTTAAGCACACCTACCTCTCAGGGGCCCGATGAGTATTGGAAGATGTACTTCGACGGCTCTCTCAACATCGATGGCGCAGGAGCAGGAGTCCTTTTCGTGTCACCATCCAAGGAGCAGCTCTGGTACGTCCTCAGGATTTATTTCCCAGCATCTAATAACACCACCGAGTACGAAGCATGCCTACATGGTTTGCGCATCGCGGTTGAGCTTGGTGTCAAACGTCTCTATGTCTACGAAGACTCGGCTCTGGTCATCAACCAACTAAACAAGGACTGGGACACAACCAACGAAAAGATGGATGCATACTGCAAATCAATCAGAAAGCTAGAAGGTAAGTTCTATGGCATCAAGTACACACACGTGGTCCGAGACAAAAATCAAGCAGCAGATACGCTGTCAAAGTTAGGGTCATCCCGAGCCAAAGTCCCACATGGCGTATTCGTTCAAGACCTGCTCACGCCTTCCATCGAAGAGGAAGATCCCACTGTCGACAAGCCTCTAGACCAGCTATTGGTGGCTATGGTTTCAGCATCAAGCACCATCGAGCCACCTCTGACTACTAATGAGCTTGACTGGAGAGTACCTTTCATCAAATACCTGACAGATGGCAGTGGTTACACTGATCAGACAGAAAACGAACGCTTGATGCGTCACAGTGAGCAGTATCTGCTTGTCGATGGCAAATTATGGCGCAAGAACGCAAAGGAGGAAATCTTGATGAAGTGTATAACCCAAGAGGATGGCGAACAACTCCTGGGCCAAATCCACTCTAGCTCCTATGGCAACCACATGGCCTCGAGAACGCTGGTTGGCAAGGCTTTTCGAGTAGGGTTCTATTGGCCTTCAGCTGTAGCCGATGCAGAAAAGCTAGTTCGCCATTGTGAGGGTTGTCAGTTCTTCGCTAAGAGAATCCACGTACCAGCACATGAGATCTAGACAATACCAGCCTCTTGGCCCTTCGCATGTTGGGGACTGGATATGATCGGGCCCTTCAAACCGGCTCCTAGGAAATTTACATGTGTCTTTGTGCTGATCGATAAATTTTTTAAGTGGATAGAGTACATGCCTCTGGTACAGGCATCCTCAGAAAAGGCTGTCACGTTCATCGACCAGGTCATCCACCGCTTCGGCATACCCAACAGCATCATCACTGATCTGGGTACTCAGTTCACCGAGAACGCTTTTTGGGACTTCTATGATGAAAGGAGCATAGTAGTAAAGTATGTCTCGGTGGCGCACCCTAGAGCTAATGGATAGGTCGAGCGGGCAAATGGTATGATTTTGGACGCACTTAAGAAGAGGATGTACAAAGAAAATGACAAAGCTCCTAGAAGATGGCTCAAAGAGTTACTAGCCATGGTCTGGGGCCTCAGAACCCAGCCCACTTGCAATACCGGCGTATCACCATATTTTATGGTTTACGGTGCTAAGGCAGTGCTCCCAGCAGATATAGCCTTCAGGTCAGCAAGGATAGAGAACTTCGATGAAGACAAGGTCAATGAAGTGCGGGAGCTAGAAGTGAATAGTGCAGAAGAGAAGCGGCTTGATTCTTGCGTACGTATAGCCAAATACCTTGCTGTTTTACGTAGGTACTACAACAAGAACGTTAAGGGGCGTTTTTTTATGGTCGGGGACCTGATCCTGAAGTGGAATATGAATCAGGCTGGTGTCCACAAACTCGCAACTCCATGGGAAGGGCCCTTCATGATCAAGGAAGTTACACGACCAACATCTTACAGGTTAGCTCACCTGGACGGTACGGACGTACCCAATTCATGGCACATCGACAAGCTTAGGCGTTCTATGCTTAACTACTAAGATATGTACTCTTCTTGTACTTTTGATTTAATTCAATAAAGCTATTATGATTTCTTCGACCACTCTAATGTGTCACTTTGAAGTCTATTGTTATCCTAACTCAACCAGTCAAAACCGACCACCGTTCCTTCCCGGGTTTTCGGAGCAGGCCCTGTCTCCGGTTCCTCCCAAAGCGTGCATGGGATCTGCTCTCTATGCTATGGGTGATCGGTAGGTCCCCTCTAGTTTGACTTGTCTGTGTCTATATGTGCACAAGCTACGCACCTCACACTCCGACCACAGGACAAACCTGGGCCACACAAACCTATCAGGATGATGTGTCGACTAAACTAGTACAACTAAACAGAACGCTAACATATTCTCACTTAGTTACACCAACACGAGATCCAAGCTTAAATACATTTTCCACAAAACAAACAAGCTTATGCTGATATACAGTTATGTTATTACAAGCTTGTCTGAAAAGGTCTAAGTTTACAATAACACAACTACATCTTCTTCTACAGCTATAGCCTATACTATTGGCTGGTTGGGTCACGTGGTACATGCTGCTCGCTGGGCCTAACATCGTGCTCGAGTCCCAGGGACTCTTATACTGGTCGAGCTGAAGAAGATGGCCCCGCCGATGCCTGGCTGGTCGAGACCGCAGGCTTCGCCGATTGGCTCAAAACTGATGGCGTTTCCAGCTGACTTGTTGATGGCGTACCCTATACAGGTGCTGTCTCGCCTCCACATAGGTTAATGTCGCCAATTATTCTTGCTGACAAGTCCAGCTAGGTCATCCGAAGCTCCTCAGCCTTGTCTGGATCTACCTCCTTCGGGTATCCAGCCTCCAGGCGCTTGAGATCGATCAAGGGGTAGTGAGCATGTACCATGCTTAGCACATGTGCGCCTGTGTACTCACCCGCCTCCTTCATGAACTCTTGGAACCATCCCCATGCCTTTCGACATCTATCGACCAGTCCGAGCTGTGGCGTCCTTGGCACGTCCTCTGTAAGCACTGGGTCGATAAGGTTGAGGATCGGCAAAATGCCCGTTGCCACCTCCTAGTACCAGTTTTTCCATGTGTCCCGATCCTCGGTGATCTCTTGGCACCGTGCCTTCCAGCCGTCATGATCTTTCATCATGGTTTCCAGATGCTTCTTGGCATTGACTTAACTGCAAACCGCACAAGCCATTAAAATGTCATACCACGACAAGATAAAGTGGGCAACAAAAGTGAGCAAAGGGGCTTGGAAAACTTACTTTTCAGTTCCTCTTTCATCTTGGTCGTGTGGTCCCGGAGCTGTGACTGGTCGTGCGCCAGTTTTCTGTTGTCCTCCTTCAGGTGATCACACTCCACGACTGCATGATTGTTCTCCTCTCGGAGACGGACCACTTTGACTTCTAAGCCTACACTATAGTTGTTACTACCAACAACACAACAACACTTATCATGCACTTGTTGTGATAAAGTGACTACTTACTTGTTCTTTCCTGCTCTTTGTTACTGAGCTGGACGACCAGGTTCTGGTTCTGGGACTCTTGCTTCGTCCTCTCACGGCTGGCGGTTTCAAGTTGGTGGCACAAGCGTTCCACTTCCGCTGTCAGCTCTTTATTGCTTGCAGTGATCCCCTCGATCTGGTCGAAGCATTTCTTATGGTACCTTGCGGTCTTCATTAAGTCCTATGTGCGAAAAGCTAAGTAAGAAAGTTTGACTACACAGCAAGATTAGGCGATGAAGCAAAACATACCTGGACCTCTGTCACCAGTCGTTTCGCCGCTCGTTCAACCTTCTTGGTCTCTTCGATCTCTGGGATTTCCTCATGAACAACACATTGGTCGTTTCGCCAGTGCGACACATATACATGTTGTCGCTTGTCCTATGGATGACCTAGGACCTCTTCTACTTCGTCCTCTTCGGCCTCCTCTTCGGGTATCAGTGCTAGTTCAGAGTTGGCAGCTTCTGCGATCACTATGGCCTTTCCATGGGCTGCAGCATTGACAAACGTGCTCTGTGCTATCACCTCCGGCCGCTGCTCCTCGATCTGTTCTGTTACTCTTGGTGCTGAGGTGTTGCCCTCAGTAGGGTTGGTGCTTGGAGCACTTGAGCTTGGCTTGGCTCTTCCCTCGACCATCTGCTCGGGGACTGTTGTCTGGCTGCTTGTGTGCTGAGGCTCCGACAGACCTTCTGCTGTGGTTTCCTCCATGGCCGGCTGCTGGGCAGTCTTCTTCGAAATTACTGGCGGAGCCACGCCGCTCCCGGCTAGTTGGTCTGGATTTTCAGTGGACGCTGACCTAGTATATCCGAGATAAGTTCAGAAGGCAACCGTAATCAATATAAATTGCAAGCTTACATCAAGGTTACAAATACTTACATGTTGAAAGCGCGGAATGATGTGGTGAAGGCGCGTCTCTTCAGCCGTGCTTGCTCCACGTGCTGTGCGGGTGACACCTGGTCTCCCTTTACATCCAGCACCGACGCTGGGGCTTGGTGCTCGACCCCTCCACCGCTTGTCCTCTACGCTATAGTGGTCGGCGATGTGGGTCCCACCAGCACGGAGGAGCCACCTTGCTCTGTCGACTCCAGTTGCCTTCTCCTCTTTCGAGGGACGAGTCGAAAGATGTCTGCATCCTCTCCCTCCTCTATGTCATTGTCCGACAGAGTAAAGATCGCCTGACGGCGCTTGCGGGCCGCCAGCCGCTTACCAGCAGCTTTGGCCGCTACCTCCTCTCCAACTCCGAGCACGGCCTAGTCGATGTCTTCGACCCTGGCGCTAGTCTAGGCGGTTGGGTCGGCAACTTGTGGCCAATCTACACCAGGGGGTGGCGACACAAATATTGTTGCTCTATCCCGACCATTAATCTGGGAAACAAATAGGAGTGAACACAGTAAGTTCCTATTACAATATAAGACTACGGGTACAAGGCAAGATGAGTTACCTTTGGAGGAGGTCGGGTGAGCTTGAAAGCGTGCTCGATGTCGCTCAATCTGGCGTAATTTGGATCAGCTAAGTTAAATAGCTCTCCAATTCTGGCTCTGACTTCGATCTTGTCAAGCGCCTCCTCCCTCGTCCTCGTTGGGTCTGCGCTGCCTTAGTACTCGTAGCCAGGATGTACCCTCCTCTAGCAGGGCTAGATCCTTCGACCGATGAAGTTCCTGACTATGCTAGGACCATCCAGTTTCTTCTACGGGATCATCCCAAGTATTTCTAGAATCTGTTCTAGGCGCTCGGGCTTCTCCGACCAGCTGGTTCTCTTCTCTGGAATGAACCCCACATCGTACAGTGTGATCATGTTCGGCTCTTCGCGGATGTAGAACCACTTCTTGTACCAGTCGTCAAGCGATGTGTTCTAAGGGCAGTGCAGGTATTGGGCCTTCATCCCATCACAGAGGTTGAGGTACACACCTCCGGCTATCTTCAAGTCGCCGCTTCCTTTCTTCCGCAGACAGAAAAGATGGCAAAAGAAGTCGAAATGGGGCTAGAAGCCGCCATATGCTTCGCAAAGATGAATGAAGGTGGAGACAAGGAGAATCAAGTTGGGATGCAGATTGCAAATCCCAATCTCGTAGTACAGACAGAGCCCTGAAGGAAAGGGTGCACTGGAACCCCAAAACCCCGCTTGAAGAAGTCTTCAAAAATCACAATCTCACCTGGTTGTGGATCGGGGTACCCCTTGCCCGCCGGCGCATACCATCCTGCGAGTTCCTTGTTGTGGAGTACTCCCATGATGACGAGGTCTTCGATGGTCTGCTCGTTGCTTCTCGACTTCCACCACTCCTTCGCCATGACTCCTGCTTTCTTCTGGGCGTCACTTTTCACCATGAATTCGGCCTTGCTGATGAAAGAGGATATGGTGGAGGATTGATTGGTGATGATTTCGGAGGTATTAGGGTTGGCAAGAGGAAGACGAAGGCTGCGGCAGCGAATGGTAATGGGGTTCGGTAAAAAGTAACTTACCAATTCTATACTATATTTAACTAAGAGTTCCACTATTTTGTCTGCTCGAGATTCTTGGGAGATATGCGCACGCGCCGTAGACAGTTGTTTTCATAACCTCAAGATATATACCAATATATGCGCCTCTTCGTTACCAGTGTATGCGCCTTTTCGTTACCAGTGTGAGAGGGCCCACGCTGACGTACCTCCTTACAGGTGCCAAGTGACTGTTTGCTTGAAAGGACAAGAAGGCAGTATGGCGTGCTATACCCGTCTACTTTTTTGACCAGACGTGTCAGATTGGACTTGACAGAGTAAGAAGATAAATAAATACACCAAATAATAGTACAAGTGGCATTTAATTCTTCGCCGCACCTCTCGTGTTCTGGGACTGTCCAGACCACTATCGTGCTCGGGGACTGCCTAGACCACTACCGTGCTCGAGGACTGCCCAGACAACTACCGTGCTATGGGACTGTCCAGACCACTACCGTGCTCGGGGACTGCTCCGACCACTACCGTGCTAGAGAACTTATCAGACAACTACCGTGCTCGAGGACTGTTCCGACCACTGCTTGGAGACCACTCTCCTCGGCTACATGTGATTTGTACTCATATATAGTCGAGAGGCATTTATTTAGACCTTGCTACAAGGCTTATACTTCGCCTTTCAGCAAGCTCGGGGACTACATCGGTACGATGCACCTGCCGGTGCATCTCGTATTGCTTATACAACGATTGGATTCTTAACTTCAGTAGAAATTCTTTTTAGACCCTGGCACTACGTGCCTATATCACCTACTACCAGGCTCGGGGACTAAGTGGGCACACTTCACCTTACGATGAATGTGTTTATTTTATCGACCCCTACGCTTTGACTGATTGTCAGAATTACTATTGTCCAAGGGTCACTTACATTTTTTTCAGAAATATAAGTGGGCACACTTGATAATGAAAGAAATCTTTTTCTTTTTTCTTTAGAGCACCATGCATTCTTCGGACAACCGAAATCTTCGGCTATAATCGTGGTCTACTGCTCTCTGTTCTGACCAGAATGCTGGCACATTCGATTGGTCAATGTTTCAATCAGTTGGAGATGACATGAAGACGGATCGCATTAGACAAAGGAGATCGAACGGCGTGTCGCAGCATAATACATGGTGCTCGGGGACTAGCTGTGGGGGTATTAACCCCTATACCCTTACGGCTAGGCTTGGGCCGGCCCGGATCAGGGGGTCTGGCCCACTAGAAGACGACGCGTGGCTCGACCAACCTGTTTGGAATTCTGCGCAAGAAGTCAAGGCAGATTTAGAGATCAAGCAATATCCTGGTCGGTTAGAATAGGAATCCTTATCCGACCACCTATGGCAATTGTAACTGGCTAGGATTAGTTTCCAGATCTGTAACCCTACCCCCGGACTATATAAGGCGGGCAGAGAACCCCTCTAAAAACATCTCTCATTGACATATAACAATACAATCAGACGCATGACGTAGGTATTACGTCCTTATGGTGGCCGAACCTGGATAAAATCTTGTGTTTGTCTTGCGTCACCATCTTGTTTGTAGCTTGCGCATCTGTCTACCGATAATCTACTACCTTGGGCATACCCCTAGGTAGACTGTCGACCATATTTCGTCGACACACAGTACAAGACACCAGCGTTGGCCGAAGCCCTGTATGGGAGATGGCAAATCTGAACTCTCTTTACTGAATTGCCATGGTAGTCTATTTATACAACTCTATCCATCTTGTTCCAGTACAGCTGACCTGCTGCAACAGTGACTAGATAACATACAGGACTGACTCTACGTTGGCCTCTGTGTATGGCTACAGTGCTGCAGGTGAGCCGTACGACGTCTGCACCTACAGTTGATCTTTACCGCGTTGCCTTCTCTTACTATGTTCACACCAAGAAAATAGTAGTTTATTCTAACAAAATCAACCTGAAATTGTGGCCTCAAGCGTCTTAGCACACTGCTGGTAGTGTTCCGACTTCAGATACCTAAGGATATAGGATACCCATTGGCTGCCGGAAATTCTCTGTGGCAATGGCATCCCGATCCTGGACGTGCTAGGTGCTCCGATCCACACCTCCTTGTTAGCACCCTCAACTAATTGAGCATTGGGGCTACTAAGTGATCAGTCCCATCACCGTGCCTATTAGCTTCTCTTGGATTAGCTAGATTAGAGCAGTAGAAGCATCGGTACATGTTGGCCATTGCACACACTGACGCCCGAGGCGTCGCCATAGCTGTGTAGGCGTATATGATTCTCAGCGACACGAGAGGGTGTGAGCAATGTCGACATGACATAGAGAAGTTGACATGCGATGGTGGAGGCTTGGCCCAATTCGTTTGGTTGAAATTGGCTGAAAAACACTGTTCAGCTGAATTGTTATGAGAGAAAAATACTGTTCTAGCTGAAAAAATAAGCTAAATAGTGTCGTTTTTAAGTTCAGCCGAACGGGGCTTTGATTGCGATTTGCGAAAACCTTGCTGGTTTTTTACCTAAACGCTGGCCTATCTGTCAGGCGGTGAATGCATCGCACCGAACTACGGATGGAAAGGAAGAGTCTTGAGTCTTCACTCTTCAGGACAGGACCGGACTGAAAAGGGCGACACCAGCCTGATCCTGACGCCGTTCTCGCGCCAGTGGAGGGCTGGCGGCTGGCCGCACTGATCGCTTCATCATTCGTGCCAATGATTTCTCTGGAGCTAGCTCGGGTTGGCTGCTCTCGCTAGCTTCCAGCCTAGTGGCTAGTGAGTGCAGAAGACATTGTCACGATGTGCGTGCTTTTTTTGATAGGAACGCACAGGAGGCTTACCTGATTTCTGAACCCTTTTCACTTTGTCTGCAGCTTGCTCTTGTGCCTGCATTATTCTGCATGTATGCCAGATCAGTTCTTCTTCCTGAAGCACCTGTGGTTAGTTACAAACCGTTTGCGTGATACAGCTATTGTCTATCTGAATTCTGAAACTCCAAAGTGTCTGAATTGTGAAGATTCACCAAAAGAGGTCATTATTTACAAGAAGAATCTTTTTTTTTTGTGCTGAAAATAAAGTTGCTACAAAATAAAAAAGTTCAGAAGGAAATATCCTCTGTGTGCTTCCCTGCAACTCCTGGTGCATAGCATTCTCTGACGTAGCATCACGCTTGCGTGTAGCCATTATCCAATCAAGAGGAGCCAGAGGGCAACCTAGGTCGCCCGTGAACATGACAGGAAGCCATCTTAAAAAGAGCCTGTCAGTTGACTAAACTGGCTTACGACTTCCATTCCAAAAGTACACGACAAGGAAACCTTCACAATTTGCAAATCCCGTGAGTTAGTGGAGATGGAATCCGCAATTAATCTGGCGACAGCGTTGTTTTTACCTCTGTCAGGACGAGTGCCAGCCCCCAAGTGGATCAAGTGGTCGCCTGGACTCAACCGTCCATCGCCATTTCTCTATTCCCCTGCTTTCGGCTAAGTACGGACAGCTGCACGGTGGTTTAAGAAATGACACAATCGCGTGATTAGGAAAGGAGAGCGGGCGCGAGGGTGGTTAACGAAAGGTCTGTAAACAATTAGCGGCGGACAGCTCGATGAGCTTGGATCATACGGAATGGCGTCACCGATGAATGTTGAAAAGAATGGCGTCGCTGTAAGCGTCAATTTGATTTGATCCGGTAGTGAGCCCACACTGAACTACTATTGAGAGTTGCGACACCTGGGCTTTAATGTCAGCCTTATGGGGCCACAATTGGCTCGGTGCAGAATTCCATCCTCACACAAGCGGGGCCAAACTCTTGGCCTGCCACGGACGACTGCGCTATTTCCTGATGTGGGCTCGTATCACAGCCCAGGTCAGCGGGGCTGTGTGTCTGGTTGGGCTGCCTCGGGCCTTGCGGTGTTGGCGTGGCAGCTCGTGGCTGCGCCGGTGCTCCGCGGTGGTGCAAGACCGAGACCTGAGAGGCGAGAGAGTCAGAAGCGAAGCGAAGCGAAGAGAAACCAAGCAATCCGCCTCATCCCCGGCTCGGCGGCTCGACACGATGCTCGCGACCGCCTCGCCGCACCTCCAGGCGGCCGCGCGCCGCCTCTCTTTAGCGGTGCCCGTGAATCAGGGCTGCAGCAGCGTCCGCCTCCCGCACCGACGCCCCGGCCGGTACGCGTCGGTGCGCGCGGCGTCGACGGCCGCCCCGCCCGCGAAGGAAGGGGCGGAGGACCTGGGGTTCCAGGAGATGTCGTCCGGGACGCGGCGACGGTACTACATGCTCGGGGGCAAGGGTGGGGTCGGGAAGACGAGCTGCGCGGCGTCGCTGGCCGTGCGGTTCGCCAACGACGGCCACCCGACCCTCGTCGTCTCCACCGACCCCGCGCACTCGCTCAGCGATTCCTTCGCACAGGTCGCTCATCCCGCTGAATGCTTCCTGAGACATGCTTGATTCTAAAGCATCTTGTTCTTACTTAACTGCTTCATTTTGCTTCCTTGGCGTTTCAGGATTTGAGTGGTGGGACGCTCGTGCAGGTCGACGGCCCTGATTCACCTCTGTTTGCGCTTGAGGTGAGAAACATCACATTCTGAACAGTGACAAGGACCTATGGAACATGCAGATCAATTGAGCATAAGTGTTGCAAAAAGCACCGTAGGTGTGGTGGTGGAGTCATAGGTGCACTGAGTCTACACACCTCCATCTAAAAATTCTGAGCAGTAGTGTAATAGACTAGTAGTTAGTGTTCCATAATATAAGCATGTATGAGAATTGATTTCCATTGGCCACGAGCAGCTTTGATCCTTGCAAGATGAAGCTCCTGGCCGGTTGGCAGTTGCTGCCATTATTGATTTCTCTTAACAGGGCAGTTTGCATTCCTGTTACCTCAAACTTTTTTTTATTATGAATGGTTACAGTCTTCTAACAGGGCAATGCCAATGAAACTAAAATAAGTGTGATGAGTTGACAACTTACGAAGGGCGGGCCTGGTGCAAGCGGTAGAGTCTTACCGTCTGTGACCGGAAGGTCCCGGGTTCGAGTCGCGGTCTCCTCGCATTGCATAGGCGAGGGTAAGGCTTGCCACTAACACCCTTCCCCAGACCCCGCACGGCGCGGGAGCTCTCTGCACTGGGTACGCCCTTTAGTTGACAACTTACATTGTTATATTCATAATGCCTAGAATAGATTTTTTAGTTAGTGGAAACAATAGGAGAGTGCCCCACTATGAATGCCTAGAATAGATTGGTGCGCACCGTTCTTATGTGTGACATGTTTGGAGTTTTGATGCAGATAAATCCTGAGAAGGCCCGGGAGGAGTTTCAGACAGCAAGTCAACAAAATGGAGGGACTGGGCTAAAAGATTTCATGGATGGCATGGGCCTTGGGGTGCTTGTTGAGCAGGTGCATGATCATATTTATGTATACTTTGTGTTCAGTCAACTTTCTGTAACCTGAGCATAAAGCACTTTGTTCCAGTTCAGTTCAGTATTTGGCTAATGCCATCTTCCAGTACAGCTTGGAGAGTTGAAATTGGGGGAATTATTGGACACACCACCACCTGGCCTGGATGAAGCAATTGCAATTTCTAAGGTAAGAAGACATGTGCATAGCTTATGGTATCCCTGCTTCTCATTCTTCTGATTGTAGTTTGTGACCTCCATTTTTGTGTCACTCAGGTTATGCAATTTCTTGAAGTACAAGATTACAGCATGTTTAGCCGCATTGTATTTGACACTGCCCCTACGGTAATAACCCTACCATTGTGTATCAAATTTTGAGTCAAGATACCCAGTTACATTATCAGCTATTATTTGCTACATTTTTTGACAGGGCCATACGCTCCGGTTACTATCCTTGCCAGATTTCTTGGATGCGTCCATTGGGAAAATCTTGAAGGTATTTGTTAGCTTCCATGCTTTGTGTTATTATGCTATGATTTAAGGCCCTTAAATCCTTAATATACACTGATTGCTGAGTGAAGAAAAAAATAGTTATATTGTAATCTTCTTACAATCCCCTTGTTTTATTCTGATGGCTCGACTTGTAGTGATTGCATATCCTCTGATATGGTTTCCTGTGACTTATTTAATATAGCCTTCTGCACTGTGCTGTATTGTTAACACATTCAGTTTGTGAAATTGGATAGCCGTATGTGCTTTTCTACATCTATGTGCTCAAAACATTCCTTATAATATGTTCATGTCTGTGTTAGTGAGCTCAACATTTTATTTTCCTTGGCGTTGCCAAACATCACATGCATCTCATTGAAATGGCTTGGTATGGCCAAAGATCATTCATTCCATCTGCTGTCTCTATAATTTAATTGGAATTTGATAATGATGTTGTTCTTCAGATATCATAGCTAGGAGATAATATTTCATCAGATGTTTATCGTTGTGTTCCGGCAACTTGAAATGGTGCTGTTTGTATCGTGTTGAGGTCTGCCTTCTTTTTGCAGCTGAGGAGCAAGATTGCTTCTGCAACATCAGCTATTAAATCAGTATTTGGACAAGAGATCCAACAGCAGGATGCAGTAGGTGTTCTGCTCAGTTCCTGTGGAATACAGTATATTTGTTTCTTCACTAGGTGTTCTAACCTCTAACTCATATTCATCCTCCTAAAGGCAAACAAATTAGAGAAACTCAGAGAAAGGATGGTCAAAGTGAGAGAGCTTTTCCGTGACACGGAATCAACAGAGTTTATAATCGTGACAATCCCAACGGTAACTTTTGTATTCTTAGCTCCCCATCCCGCTAGCATATGTACTCCCTTGAAGGTAATACTTGGCATTTTTCAGGTGATGGCAATCAGTGAGTCATCAAGACTGCATTCTTCGTTGCAAAAGGAAAGTGTTCCTGTAAGGAGACTCATTGTGAACCAAGTTCTGCCACTTTCAACATCAGACTGCAAATTCTGTGCTATAAAAAGAAAGGTACAAATGATGTGGCACCGACAGTTTAGATTTTCAGTTAATATCTGGTTCTTGTAAAACAGCTATTCACATGCACGTGAGATGTGACTTCGGCACTCCTACTCGGGAGGAGGAAAATATTAGTTTGAAAGGTCAAGTAGTGCCTAGAAAGGATATCTTTCGATATTTAGGATCAATGCTATAGAAGGACGGGGATATTAATGAAGATGTTAGCCATAGAATCAAAGTAGGGTGGATGAAGTGGTGCCAAGCATCTGGTGTCCTATGTGACAAAAGGGTATCACAGAAACTAAAAAGCAAGTTCTATAGAACGGCGATTAGACCTGCTATGTTGTATGGTGCAGAATGTTGGCCTACGAAAAGACGACATATTCAACAGATAAGTGTCGTGGAAATACGTATGTTGCGTTGGATTTGTGGTCATACAAGAAGGGATCGAGTTTGGAACGATGATATACGTGATAGATTAGGGATAGCATCAATTGAAGAAAAGCTTGTCCAACACCGGTTGAGATGGTTTGGATATGTCCAACGGAGACCTCCAGAGGCATCGGTGCGTAGAGGAATCCTAAGCCAGGATAGTAACTTGAAGAGAGGCAGAGGAAGACCGAAGTTGATTTGGGTAGAGGCAATAAAATGAGACTTGAAAGGATGGAATATACCCAAAGACTTACACCGTGTTCGGCTAGCTAGAATTGGCTGGCTGGTTGGCTACCGTTTTCAGTCGGAGCAGTGTTTTTCTCTCACAAAATTTCAGCATGAACAGTATTTTTCTGGTATGAACAGTAAAAATTTAAGTCCGGCCGAACCATGCCTTAGCCTTAGATAGGAGTGCTTGGAAAACTACCGGCCTGAACCTTGATGGCTTCTGTTGGATTTTAACTCTAGCCTGCCTCAACTTGATTGGGACTTAAAGGCTTTGTTGTTGTTGTTGTATCTGGTTCTGTAAAAACTACCGGCCTGTAGGAAAATTTATGCATCTCATTTTCTTTTACACAGGATCAAACACGTGCATTGGATATGATAAGGAGTGACCCGGAGTTGATGGGTTTGAACATTATCCAAGCACCTCTTGTGGACATGGAGATTAGAGGTGTTCCAGCTCTCAAGTTTTTGGGTGATATAGTTTGGAAGTAACTTCAGCTGTGGGAAACAGGATCACTTATAAGGGTGCTTAATTGGCCAATATTACTGTTAGCCTGCTGCGCGATTGCATTGCTCTGCAACTGACAATCTGTGGGCTCTTCTGGTATAAGCTTGAGAAGTAGTTTGCAGCGACAATACAGCATAACATACCCCCCGTGCATTAAATCTGAGTAGAAAGCACCGAATTGGAGGGTTTTGCTGCACGCCTGCACTAGCGTTTGATGACCGGTTACTCTTGGCAGTGATGCCAGTCGCCAGATTCGATTTAGTCCCAAATCAGGCTAATTGAGCTGAAATGCTGTAATGTTTATCCTTTTGTGTACATTAATTATTCCCAAGATAGATAGCAACACCTGTGGCCTTTTGGTTCGACGGCTTTGTGAAACTCTTCGTTTTTCCATACGTGCCATGTCAACTTTGTACAAGAAATGAGTTTTTTTTTCTTCTCCCCTGATGCAGTTGTTCAGGATATTTTTAAGCATTGGTTTATCTGCCAAGCGATGATGCTTGGGCTTGGGACGCTACGTTGATGTGATCGAACGGGTAGGAATACTGTAGAGGACAGGACGCGCGTGCCGCTCCGGAGCGTGTGACGTGTCTTTGGATTTCGCGCAGCATGCAGACCCGCGCCGCCCATGCAGGCCGATCGGGAAGGCAGTTCTGCCTCGGGAGTCGGTTCTGCAAGAGAAAATTATTCCGAACTACTTTTCAATGGCAGTAGTATTTTTCTCTCGTAACATCTTAGCATAACTATCGACGTAAACCAAATTTTAGCATCAGGGAAGAGGCATGTCTCTGCCGGTTTCTGCAGAAATGCTACTAGCCTATTGCCGCTATCCTTGTCATTGCATCGTCCAATCTGAATCTTGCATAGGAACCTGATGACATAACCTACCAAGGATCCACCGTTGCAATTTGTGGTTTTGATTTTGTAAAACCTTGAAATGGTGTGAAGCTGTTTCGAGAATACTCCTATTTTGCAAAACCTTTGGCACGGAGTGCTAGCTAGTCCTACTCCTTGTTGGTCTTAATGTATGGTTTCATCTAAAAAAATTTTATCCGACATATATCATATCTTCTATCATCTACCTATCACATATTTAATTTTCCGACTATTTATATGTTGGTTTCTGTGTAGGCATAGTTTCATGTGTCTAAGAAATTATTTGCTCCTCTCTTTCTTCCTTAATTACAATGTCACAATATTTTTTATTTATTTGAGGTCTTAATTAATAATCTCCTACAACTAAAAAGAACAAGCGTGGATACTTTTTATTGCGACATTCCAACGTGAGTCCATAGTCCTGCCTGCTGTGTTCCCGCAGTCCTCGTTCCTACACCCATCCCTTGCAACAAAATTCTTCCTTTCAAATTAGTCGTGCACAATTATAGCAATACAATTTGCTAAATGAGGACTATATATACGAATGATTGATTATAGACCAATCTCCATTCTTTTTTTGAAGGAAGAAAGAATATCAAGGATTATGTGAAACCGAGCAACCAAACCACCTTCCATGCACGGCGTCGCAATGGTGCATGCAAACAAGAATCATGCATGTGCAATCAAGAAGGAAGCCATGTGTCGGTGCAGAAAGTGATCAACTAGTAAATATTTGTAGTTTTGTTGTACGTTGTGATCGGAGGTGGCCTAGCACTCAATGACTCAGGATTTATACTGGTTCAGGCAATGTGCCCTACGTCCAGTCGGGGTTGGTCGGTGACTTTATTCCTAAGCCCAGGTGCTCGAAGTCTGTAGTTGGATTACAAATGAGAAGGAGAAAGGAGGGGGTGTGCAAGAGGTTTGGTTGGCTCCGACCGGAAGGGTTGCGGTCGGAACTTGGTGATCCTACAGTTGTAAGGTGTTGATGTCGATCTAGTGAGTGAGCTTGGTGAAGTCAATCTCCCCTCGTTGGAGGGAGCGCATCCCCTTTTATAGATGAAGGGGATGGCTTTACAGGTGAGAGTGAGAGAGTACGGATGTTTCTAAGCCTTGCTGCCTACGTTGATGAAAACTGGATAATGGTTGACGCCCCCCAATACTGTCAATGTTGCTGTAGGATGTCAGATGTGCATGGGAGGTCGAGCTATCTTCTTCGGCAAGGATGACACCGGTACCTACAAATACTTCTTGATGCCTAGTGGCATGTGAGGAGCCGCGCTATATTCACCCGGTATGGCAAATCCTGGAGCCCATACTACGACCGATGTCTAGAGACACGTGGGGGGCTTACCAGATGGGAGTTTCTAGCGGCTCCTACAATACTGTGTCAGGGTGACTGCAGAGCACTGTTTCGTGCAGGGTATGGTCCCTGGTACAGAGGTTTTGACTTGTGAGCCATGCCTTACCTTTCTCCGCACGTCTTCTGGTTCCTTCCGAACGGGGAGCCCCCGGTCAGATGGCTCCAGTCGGCTCTCAGTGCGCTGGTCGGAGAAGAGCGGTGAGCAGGGTTCTCACGAGCCCCGGTCGCGGGGTCGGAGTAGGAAGCAGCGTTTCAGGCCTTCCGATTGGAGAAACCGCTCGGAGACGGCTGGTGCCCGAAGTGAGCGCTCCGATCGGAGAGGTGGACCAGAGAAGTTGTCGAGCGAACGCTTGTTCTTAAGGGTAGACCTTCCGATCGGTGACCGGACTACCCTTCTGGCCCGCTGTGTTTTAGATTTTTGGGCCGGCCCATGAACTATATGTTGGTTTCCTGGGCCGAGCCCGGGCGTGGAAGCTGGTCCTCGAGGGACCTCGGGTTTATGAACCCGACAGGAGCCCCCAAGCCCCTGGGTGATTTGAGCTGAATCGTCTAGGGGATTTTTTTCGTCTTGCTAGCGGGTGCGCGCGAGCACACCCATGGGTGTAGCCCCTGAGCCCCTAGGTGGTTCGGGCGGAACCGGCTAGGGGGTTCTTTATGTTGTGTCTGTGGGTGCGCGTGTTTTGAGTTTTAAGACGTAATTTTGTTTAACCATGGCGTCGTTGTGCAGCCGAGGTGTTTTTAAGCGGGGGATTGGATTGAGACAGAACTTATTGATCCCGACATCGGTGCGCACCAGGGATCGGGCGAGGAAGTTTAGTTTGAGACAAGCCCTGGCGTCGGTTCGTGCCATGAACGGAGATAGCTTAGTTTTGGATGCAATAGAGTTTGATCTTTGGTGTCGGTGCGCGCCGTGGGATCGGGTAAGGTGGAGTCGCGAGTAGACCCAAGCATCGGTGCTCGCCGTGGATCGAGAGAGTTAGTTTTAGTTAGTGAAGCCGTTACACGAGTTCAGAGTCATGGTCCTAAGAGCCATAGCCAGTTGTCGCCGATCCAGTCGACGTGAGTTCGGAGTCGTGGTCCCAAGAGCCGTAGCCGGATGTCGCCTATCCTGTCGACGCAAGTTCAGAGTCGTGGTCCCAATAGCCGTAGCCAGATGTCACCGATCCTATCGATGCAAGTTCGGAGTCACGGTCCCAAGAGCCATAGCCGGATGTCGCCGATCTTGTCGACGCGAGTTCAGAGTCGTGGTCCCATGGCATTTAAGCCCTCGAGCCTTGTCGGGCCTTCGTGGGGGTCGATGTGAGTTGTTTTGCGCTACCCCAACCGGTTCCTCACAACCGGAGGGGTTGAGTTTTGTCGCCTATCCCGATCGCTCGGGCTCGAAGACTAGCTCGGTGAGCTCGCTAATGGGTGTGATCGAGCAAAATCTGGGTCCGTCGTTCGTGACAAGGTCGGCATAGCCCTCTTGTGGCATTCCACTACTCCTTTACCTGCAACTCAGTAGATGCCTATGTTGTTCTAGAGACCAAACCGGGTGGCCTGACGGCCTCCCCTCGATGGAGATTCTGTGGGTCTAGCGAGAGGTTCAGGATCAAATAAGAAGGTTGAGATGACCCGGTTTGCCAGACCGGGCAAAGGCCACACGGTGCTCATCTACGGTTTTCTCCCCTAGCTCTGTTTGGTTGCTCATGTCGAATGAGGCAAGCCGCCGCTTTGTGGCGCAACATGGAGCATTCTAGTGCATTTCGCTGCACGTGCGATGCTTAGTTCCCGAGCCCCCGGGCGGTTCATGCCCTAACCGTCCGGGGGGTTCAGGCATATGGAATGAAATGCGCGTATGGATGTATGAATGTTTTAAATTGAAATAGAGGGGCTTTGATAGTGTTTTACCTTGAAGATTGGAGTGACAGGGTTCGAAGAGCTCCAGTCGGAAATGTCCGTCCGAAACCTGTGCTCGTCAATCATGGGTTAGCCCTCGTGTGAATAGTTTTGTATTTAATGAACACATGCTCACCTTGATGACCTAAGAGACGGGGTTCAGAGAGCTTCAGTTGGAAATGTCCGACCAGGACCCATGCTCGTCATTCGAGACAGAGTCGGCATGGCCCGCATGGGGCGCCCCTTCGCTTCCTACCTATATCTCATGTGCTTACCTGAGTGAATCGATCGACTCAGGAGGCTGGTTGATCTCTCCCGATGGAGATTTCACCGTTGGATCTCTCTAGGTCTGGCCTAGGGAGACGGGGAGCCATCCATGTGCGGTGGCGCTTCGGTTTTCATGCCCGTTGTGCGGTAATGGTTGGTTGTGCGGTAGTGGTGGGCCATGTCCCAGTCATGTCCTGTCTGATCAGGAGCCGTTTCATCGCGCTGGGCATGTCCCATCGGTCAGGGGGCGTCCCATCTGCATTAAATGGAAAAAGAGAGAGAGTTTCTCGCCCCACCGCTTCACCTTCCTGATTGGCACGTCCTTTCCTAACCGCTGCTCCCCTTCCTTTAAGTAGGAGAAGAGAGAGGGTGTTCGCCTCATTCTTTTACCTGTTCATCGTCTGCTGCCGCCACCTTTCTTTTTCCTCCTCGTCGAGAGCGTTCTTGAGAGCTGCGGAGGTTTCTAGGAAAGGAAGGGGGAGAGAGCAAGGGAGAATAGAACTCACTAATCCTTTTTGCAAGCCAGAGCAAGATGTCGGACTGGAGGTCGTCCACCGTGAGGAAGTCTATGCTGGAATCTTTCGTTGAGAAGGGTTTTCTACCGCCGCAGGAGGTGGCGCACTGGAGGATCCCTGGGGGAGAGGAGTTCCCATGACCTCATCCTAGCGAGGTGGTGTCCTTCCTTACCTTTCATGAGCGTGGGCTAGGATACCCCGCGCACTGGTTCCTGCGCGGGCTCCTTAATGAGTGGGATTTGGAGCTACAACACCTCAATCCGATGGGGGTGCTGCATATCGCTGGTTTTGTCACCATCTGTGAGGCTTTCCTCAGGATGGAGCCACACACAAATCTCTTCTGGTGGTTCTTCTCTGGGAGGACCTTAACGGTGGGGAGCTCGGTTGAGGTCACGCCGGTGGGGGGTTTCGCCCTTTAGAGGAAGCCGAGCGCAGGAGGTTCGTACCTCGTGTACACCCCTTGTAGTTCCAATCGAGGGTGGCACGGGGAGTGGTTCTACATCAGGAACCCAGAGGCAGCGTCGTTCCCAGCGTTTACCGGTAGGAGGGTGGAGGAGCGGGAAAGCTGGTCGTGGGGTTGCGGTCGTAAGGAGAGGCACAAGGTGGAGGCCATCAAAGAGGAGCTCTAGAAGCTCGTGAGGCATGGCCTTGATGGAGTGCCGATATTGTACACCCTCTACCACCGCCAGATTGCACCATTGGCGGAGAGGACGCAGCCGATGTGGGAGTACGGCGGCTAGTCGGACCCGAACCGTGCATCACCGGAGGAGTTGCTGGACGACGAGGTCTGGAGTCGCGTCGGCCGAGTGCTGCAGCTGAGGCCTAGGGAGACAATCGCAGGAAAACCCATACCGCTCAATGCCTCGATCGTGTCCACATTGGTGCGTTCCCTTGTTTTGTTCATGCTTCTTCTCTGCTCTTTCCTATTTCTTTTATCCGGTTCATTCATTTCGTAGGGGCTTGGGAGGTATATGTCCTAACAGCACCTTCCCAAGGGACCGGAGGGTGTGGCTCGGCAGACTGCTCAGAAGAAGGCGACCGAGGCTCGGAAGAAGAAAAAGAATAAGGAGATCCTGTGGAAGCAGGAGAAGGAGTAGGAGATCATCCGGCGCACGAGGGCCGGGGAACGTAGGAGCGACGTTGAGTTGGAACTCACGTTGGACGATCCTATGGATTTGGATGATATGGTCTTCTCTGACGAGGAGGAGAGCGGGGGAGTCGTTGCGACCTCGGTGGAGCATCGTGAGACCGTGACATCATCCACCGGTGATGAGCTGGTGACCGCGTGTCGTGCGGTGGATCCCTCATTGAAGAATCGTGCAGCGGGCACGGACGTCGTCGGTGAGCGGGCGTCGAAGTGGATGCGGTCACCATGCCCCTTGACAGCGTCGCCGGCCCCATCCCCACCTATTGTGGACGTGGCGGAGCAAGGCGAGCGGTCTACTGAGGAGCGGACTGAAGCACATGTGCGGCGTGAGTCGTGGTCGGAGGATACTACACCTGTTGCTCTAGTTGAGGATTCCCGAGCCGAGGGTCGGGATAACCCGCAGGCCGAGCAGGAGCCGATAGGGACATCTTTGCCCCCTGCCAAAGTAAAGGAGCGCGGGTCATGGTCCGGAAGCGGTCCTCGATGCACGGGCCCATCGACGTCGGGGTTGGCCTTCAGAGTTGTGTCGCTTGCCACCCGGTATGTCTTTCTCTGTTTCCTTTTGGTTTTTTGCTGGTTGAGCTTTTTGTTGGAGTGTGACTGACCCATACCTTTCGTCAGTGGCTTGGGGATGTCGGGGATGAGTATTGCCCTGACTATCGTGCAGGCGACCTGGAAGCCCATTCTGCAGCATGTCATGGCAGCAAGACCTTCCGTTCCAGGGATGGTGCCCCCCGATTTGGCTGTTGATGAGGTGGTAGCTATGGCGTCGGCGTTGGTGGTGATCTCGGTGCCAATGGTGACGGTGGTGTCCGAGGTGACTCTCGCGGCTTCCCCTCCACCGATTGTGGTGGAAGAGGTGAGGGATACTGGGCTCCCTGCCTTGCCGGGTGGAGGGTCATGCGGCTCACCCTTGACGTTGGAGCCGAAGGCACCGGGGGAAGACGTGGCCAGGCTAGGGTAGGGATGCCCGGCGGTGGCCTAGTCCAATGAGGTGGTGGAGATCCCATCTGATGACGAGGCAGACGTCACGGTGGAGCCATTGGTGCCATTGCGGCAACCTGCCGGTGATGTCACAGTGGAGCCATCAGCGCTGTCGTGGGGCCTGGCTATGGTCTAGTTGGTGGCTAGGACCTCTGGTGGGCCGGTGGTGTCGCCGAAGGACCTGGCGGTGGTATGGTTGGAGGCTGGGCCCTCCGACGAGGTGCCGGAGGGTGACCTAGAGTGGCCCAGCCCTAAGCACCTAGTGAACACGCATTTCATCCTCCGGGACTCCCGGGAGCGTTAGCTCTAGGACATCTTTGGGGGGCAAGGGCATGTCACGGTATCAGAACTCACCAAGCTGACCATGCTGCTCGAAAGCGCCCAGAAGCAGGCTCTATTTGCCCGGTAGTTGGTTGAGGGCGACATGCAGCTCGTGGCAGAGGTAAGTTTCTGGTACTTGTCCTTTTCCCTTTGAATCCCTTGTCAATTGTTTTTTAGCGTGCTTACCTTTCGTAGGAGATAAGGAAGACGTCGTCCCGCAAGTCCCACTTCCTCCGGTCGAAATATGCCCGGGTGGCCGAGCTCGAGCGTCGGGTGGAGTCCGCCTGCCACGAGTCCTGGGACTGGACGACTGAGGTGGCCGCGACGTGGGCGGAGGGGCAGTGCGTGGAGGAGCGGGCGACTGTGGCCGAGCAAGGGCTCGAGGCGGCTAGGGCCCATCAGGTGGAGACTGAAGCGGAGTTGCGGGCGTCCCTGGTGAACACCGAGGTGGCGCTTTGGGAGGCTTTGGCGGCCCTTGATCCAGAGCGCGCTGCCATGGATTCGGTGGAGAAGGCCCTAGAGGTGGAGCGGAGGGCCCGGTCGGTGGTGGATCGAGAGGTGCTCGCACTCCAGGGCCGGGTGATGGAGACGGAGGACGTGAGTGCCCGGCTGCGTGAGCAGGTGGCCCGACTACATGAGCTGGTGGCTCGGTAGGCGGAGGATCTCTCCACCCTTGAGGCTTCTCACGTCGGTACATACCTTTTTTGTTTTCTTGTTGTGTTGGCTTTTCCCTCAGCCTGTTTCTGAGCTCGTTGCTCTTCTCGCGGAGCTGGGCAGAAAAGTGGAGGTGCTGGAGCAGGACCTAGAGACGACCAAGGCTACACTTGGCCAGAATACGGAGGAGCTGGCCAAGTCCCGTGAGGAGCATCATGCTCTTGAGGGGGATCTTGACTAGATCCACAATGTTGCCCAGCATGTCGTCTCGGAGATCTTTGGGTCGGTGTCGAGCACCAGCACACCCGCTGTCCAGCTGGCGGAGGTCTGGGATCTTATTAGGTCTGGGCTGTTCTATGGAGCATCGGGGGTGCTGACCGCGGTGGGGATGCACCATCCACGCCTAGAGTTTGCCACCATCTGTAGCGGATACACTAAAGGCATGAGCATGGTGGACATCCAGTCAATCAGGGAGAGCTTGCTACCGCACACGCGGTCGGTGGCAGACCAAGTCTTCACCGAGTGGGTGATGGATGTCCGCCATGAAGACCTGGCCAAAAGCGCGCATGGAGAGGATGCTGTAGAGCTTTCGGATGGCAAAGAGCCTAGGGCGGAGGTGAATGTCACCCTGGTCTTGGCTGAGCCGGATGCCGTGCCGCTGGGAAGTGAGCAGCTCGTGCCTTCGTCAGTTGCACCATCGTCAGATGTCACCGGGCCGGCCTAGTAGCATGTAAAAATAATAGTAGTTTAGTGGAAGTAGATAGTTTTAAGTTTGTGGGGGAAGCCCCTGTATAAAACGTTTGTGTGCTTAATAGTTATAATGGTATTTTGTTTTCTGTGATGGAGTTACTCTACTCGGGGAAGCTTGTTCCCTTTCGTTCCTTAGTTTTCCCTTAGCATAATTTTATTTTTTAGTTCTTTCTTTCTCGTACCTGCCCATTTGTTCCATAGGTTGTGACCTTGTGAGCCTGGGGCATGGCCCACAAGGCTCAGCTATTCGCAACCGTAGGAAAGAGCGGGGTGCGATCAGTTGGAATTTTTAAAGCGAAGCTATGTAAGGTAATTTAAAGGAATGAACTACCCCTTTGTTAGGGTAGGAAGGAAATTCTCCATACAACAGTAAACAAAATAGAGAGGTAGCAGTGCCCCCTAGTGGAGCCCTCGAGCGCCCTAAGCCAAAAAACGTTCAGGTTGGGGTGCTCTTACAGGAGCATACGTTAAGTAAATAATGGTAAGACTAAAACTTAGGGGAAAATAAAACAACATAGCTGTTCCAAGGTGCTTGGTGAGAGCGTCATCGTCATTATCCTTCAGTCGGTAGGTGTCCGGTCGGATCACTTCGTCCTTCAGTCGTCTGGATCCCTGTCTGCTGCGCCCCCTTGTTTGGTCGCTGCCTCTTCGCCTTTTTCTTCCTTTGGCCTGCCGGCCTACCTCAGCAGGCGCCTGAGGAGCTGGTAGTCCTTGTAGAGATGGTTGATAGGATAGTTGTGGTTGGTGCACGGGCTCTCCATGAGCTCATGAAAGTGGCCCGGAGGGTCTTGCTGGGGCTGAGTGCCCATGTAATCTACCGCGGTGGCCAACGCATAGTTGGCCGATCGGCGGCGATCCTTTCTGTTCTTCTTTCCCCTCTACATGAAGGGGCCCTCATCTTGATCCTAGCGCTTGGCCTTACCTTTGTCGTGGCCCCCGTTGAAGCGCGACAGAAAAGGCATTTGCTGGGGGTGTTGGACAAAGGTCCGTGGTTCCAGGCTATCAGGGTTGGGACTCCGGTCGACGCTGCGCGCGTCTTGGTTTGGCCCGAGCCACACGTAAATAGGTGGTCAGCATGGGGTGGTTGTCAAGTCAAGACAAGGAGCGGTTGCGGCTTCTTGTGCCGCAATCGGTGGTTGTGGCGATGATAGGGTGTAGTGCCCCATCTGCTGCGTCCCTGTTCTCCGGACGGGGAGCGAGGTCATAGGTCAGCGTCGTGATACGGAGGACTCCGCCTGTTGAACGGTGGCTATCTCCAACAGTGCCTAGAGGTTCTGGTGGATTGCCCGTCCGCGAGGGTCGTTCGGCTCAGGCAGGTCACGCAGGAGCATTGCCACGGTGGCAACGTTCTAACTGGCCCAAGCGAACTGTGGGGGGTCGGTCCCCCGAACCGAGGCATTGCGCTGGGGTTGACGGGCGTGACCCTAAGCACCGCTCGCCGGTCTATGCGCATGGGGCGCAGTGTGGTACGTCGAGCATGTTGGTGCAGTTGGTGGCTGATGCAGCCACTGTCGTCATAGGTCCTCCCTATGCTCACGTGTGAGCTCGGGGGTCTCTGCATGAGGGCCCAGTGGGGCATGGGTCCAGAAGGACTCTGTTACCCCTAGCGGCTGTTCTAGGGCGTCTGCCACAACATACTCCTAGGACCGACAGTGGCTAGGCGCCACATCGCTAATGCTGGAGCCGTCGCTCCCGATGTCGTCATCCATGATGTCGAGGAAACATGTGGGAGCATAGCTCGCCATCCCCATGAACTTAGACATGAGAGGGTGCAGTGCTAGCACCTTTTGGAGTCCCCAGGCATATGTGTCTGCGGAAGACGTGAGGCCATAGGGGAACTGGCCGTATGGCAGAGCGAGGTTTGAGCAGAGAGTTTGCTCGGAATGAAGCATAGATGCCACGTCGTCGAAGTCGTGCGTCCTGGAGTCAATGGAGGACGTCCCTCCGACGGGTGCCGGGTCACGAGCCTCCTCGCAGAGGTAGAGTACGCCAAGCCGGTCGGCGATGAAGTCCAGGCTCCCAAAGCAGAAGACATGGGATGGCTTGAAGACGGGTGGAACCCGTATCCCAGCGGGCGAGAGTGTAGGGAACTCCAGCGAGCCGAAATGAATCGTACCGCCCTAGCCCGCCATGGTGGGGGTGGCGGAAAAATGGGTCATCCGATGACCAAAAGAGTGTTGAACGTACAACGTCTTCCCCACGGACGGCGCCAACTGTCGGTGCAGAAAGTGACCAACTAGTAAATATTTATAGTTTTGCTATACGTTATGATCGGAGGTGGCCTAGCACTCAATGACTTAGGATTTATACTAGTTCAGGCAACATGCCCTACGTCTAGTCAGGGTTGGTCGGTGACTTTATTCCTGAGCCCAGGTGCTCGAAGTCTGTAGTGGGGTTACAAACGAGAAGGAGAAAGGAGGGGGTGTACAAGAGGTTCGGTTGGCTCCGACCGGAAGGGTTGCGGTCGGAACTTGGTAGTCCTACGGTTGTAAGGTGTTGATGTCGATCTAGTGAGTCTGAGCTTGGTGAAGTCGATCTCCCCTCATTGGAGGGAGCGCATCCCCTTTTATAGATGAAGGGGATGGCTTTACAAGTGAGAGGGAGGGAGTACGGATGTTTCTAAGCCTTGCTACCTATGTTGATGAAAACTGGATAATGGTTGACGCCCCCCAATATTGTCGATGTCGCTGTATGATGTTAGATGTGCATGGGAGGTCGAGCTATCTTCTTCAGGAAGGATGACGTGAATACCTACAAATACTTCTTGATGCCTAGTGGCATGTGAGGAGCCGCGCTACATTCACCCAGTATGGCATATCCTAGAGCCCATACTACGACCAATGTCCAGAGACACGCGGGGGGCTTACCATATGGGAGTTTCTAGCGGCCCCTACAATACTTTGTGTCAGGGTGGCTGCAGAGCAGTATTTCGTGTAGGATATGGTCCCTGGTATAGTGGTTTTGACTTGTGAGTCATGCCTTGCCTTTCTTCGCACGTCTTCTGGTTCCTTCTGAATGGGGAGCCCCCGGTCGGATTGCTCCAGTTGGCTCTCAGTGTGCCGGTCGAAGAAGAGCGGTGAGCAGGGTTCTCATGAGCCCCGGTCGTGGGGTTGGAGTCACGGGGTCAGAGTAGGAAGCAGCGTTTTAGGCCTTTCGATTGGAGAAACCGCTTGGAGACGGCTGGTGCCTGAAGTGAGGGCTTCGGTCAGAGAGGTGGGCCGAAGAAGTTGTCGAGCAAACGCTTGTTCTTAAGGGTAGACCTTCTGGTCGGTGATCGGACTACCCTTCCAGCCCGCTGTGTTTTAGATTTTTGGGCCGGCCCATGTACTATATGTTGTTTTCCTAGGCTGAGCCCAGGCGTGGAAGCTTGTCCTCGAGGGACCCCGGGTTTATGAATCCGACACCATGCAACCAATCAAGAAGGAAATTGCCATCATCAAAGACCACACCAACCACAAGCAGCACATTAGCATAGCTCATCAATCTCTTCTCTCATCACGTCTAAAAATCCCCTACAACTAAAAAGAAAAAGCGTGGACACTTTTTGGTGAGACATTCCAACGTGGGCCCATAGTCCTGCCTGCTACGTTCCCGCAACCCTCGCTCCTACACCCATCCCTTGCAACAAAATTCTTCCTTTGAAATTAGTCATGCACAATTATAGCAATACAATTTGCTAAATGACGACTATATATACGAATGATTGATTATAGACCAATCTCCATTCTTTTTTTTGAAGGAAGAAAGAATATCAAGGATTATGTGAAACAGAGCCACCAGACCACCTTCCATGCACGGCGCCACAATGGTGCATGCAAACAGGAATCGTGCATGTGCAATCAAGAAGGAAGCCATGCAACCAATCAAGAAGGAAACTACCACCATCAAAGACCACACCAACCACAAGCAGCATGTTAGCATGGCTCATCAATCTCTTCTCTTATCACATCTAAAAAGAATAAAAAGTGGACACCGTTTTGGTGCGACAATCCAACGTCGGGTCATCGGTCTACCTGCGTGCGATCACATGCTCGTTATCCCACCCGGCGGCGGCGCCCCCCACAATGGCTCACACGGCGCTTCTTCCCTAAAAATGCCACTCCACGCAAGAATCACGTGATCACGTCTCATCATATGCCACTAATAGACGGAAACCTACGGCCAAATAGCGTCCACCAATCATAAGCGCTTGTGAAAAAAATCTCAAATTGCCTGGCCGAATAGGAAGGAGGGGAAACGGACGTCCATCTGGGCGTAATGAACGCTCGTGAAAAAAAATCTCACATCTCCGGCCGGCCAAATAGGAAGAGAAGAAACGGACGTCCATCTGGCGTAATTAAGACTTGCAAAAAAATACGGCACTTCTCTTTCCTAAAATCACATTACATGCAAGCCCAGATTTTTATATTTTCTCCTCCTTCTGTCTTTCCTTGTAGTGACAACCGCACAAAAGAGAGGCAGACGAGATTAGACACCATATCCTGCTTCCCCACCCCACCACGAACCATTGTCGCTCTGGCCATCATCGATCATCGTAGTGGATTGATCATCGCGCAAGCCACCGTTTAGCTCGTCCTGCCCGTGGAAGAAAGGAAAGGAACAACGTCCAGCAACCAACCGGATAGCTAGTGTGCGTCTCCGCCAGGCCCTCCCCACCAGCTCATCATCATCAAAGGATCAGTACGTCTCTGCCAGCGTCTTCCACCGCTGTTGCCCTCTTGGTAGGGCAAAGTCCATTGTCCTCGTCAGTTTGACAGTTTGGCCGCCGCACCCATCGATCTCGGTAGTACTAGGTGTAACCGCGCATAACCCCGCCTACCGCATCATCACCCAGGTATATATGTCTCCAAAACTTTCGTGGCCAATCGTCACTTGGTTAGTATTCAGATTGCTTCTCCAGCTTTCAAGTGCAATTCCTGTTTAGACGTTCCCTATAGTATTCAGGTTGCTTCTCCCGCTTTCATTTTTAGGCCTCCATTTAGGTTCTATCATCCAACTAAACAAGCCAGTTAGGAGCAAGTACCGCAATACAAAGTTATATTTTTGTTTATGATAATTAATGTTACTTTAGCTTTAAACAATAATTGTTTATATGCAGGGCCATACTTTCATAAATAGGACAACTGTAGGTGACATGTTAAGATCGAGTTTTGTCGTGGCAGTTTGCAATAAGATTGTTTTGATTTCTTCAAAAAATAAGATTGTTTCAATTTTATGCTAAAACTTAAATTATATTTTAATTGTTCACGCATCATGAAGACGGATTAAAAAAACAAACGTTCTGAACATCTCTTAAATTACACTTTAATTGTTCATGCATCATGCTTATGTCGACCCTGTGCATGCTGGAGCTTTGACCAGCAGATGGCAGGGCAGTAGCTATAGGAATTAATATGCTCTATTTAATTATTCTTTGCAATATTATTTGCTTGATCATAAGGCATAAGAACAGGAGAGCATAGCAGTTCTGTTTTAGTTCAGTAGTTGAGTCATCTTGTGAACAGAAGTACAGTGCAATTTATTCATGATTCAAATTCTATGTTTTTGGAGCTTCCTAGAATTTTTGTTCTCATCCACATATAGTTTTCGTGTTGTAGAGGTTGTACTACTAGGAGCAAGAATGCTGCAATAGCTGATATTGTTGTGGCGGTTCCCAAGGTGTGTGACTGTTTTAGCGTTATTAGTAGTATATATTTAGTTTATATGGACTTCCTACCAAAAATTAATGAACATGCTTAAGAGAGGGTATATCATCATTTTGTTTTATTTTGGGGAAATATATGCATCATTTTGGTATTCAGATCAAGCAGTTGCGATCTAGCCTCGAATGGCCGCGCTAGGCTGGCGAGCGCAAACTTCATGGCACTCGCGTCCGCCTGGTAACGCAGCACTCGTGCATCCTCCTCTCTGGCATTGTCTCCCTCCCTCCACCGCTACAACCGCGGGGACACACAAAGGTGCAATCTTAACATCGGATTCGGCTCCCCTCGCGTCATTGGTCCCCAAAGGCATCGCCTTTGCTCTGATATGTGGTTTTGTGTGGTCATGGGTTGTTTGTGAGCTCTTCTCTAGGGGCGGTTTTTCGGTCGGTTACTGACTTAATGTTGCGGGGCTGGAAGTGGGTCGCTAGGCTATAGTTCTTCCCGCCATGGAATGCCAAATCTGGAGCCTAGAGGAGAGTGGAGGCCTCCGCGCCTCGTCGATGTTCGGTCAAGGCTATCCATGCAGAATGAGTTGTACTTTGATCAGCTTCATAGCAAGTGGTGATTTTGAGTAGTTAATACATTCTTGCCAGATATATTTTAATCTACCTAGGTAGTGGGGAAATAACAAAGGACACCGGAATACCTCTATATTTTAAGTTTTCGTTTTGCATAATACTATATAAAACTTGACTGTGAACAGGGGCCATGGCAGCTTAGGAAGCCGTCTGCAGGGATCATCTCCTATTCCAGAGTCACTGAAAAATGTTAAAGTTACAAAAAATTAGAAAGAGATGCTTCTTGTTTGACTACACTGTCTATCCCTTCTTCTATATACAACACCGAGTTCTGAAATCTGAATTGCATTAAAATTTTGCTTGCCTCCTGTAACGACTTGTGTTCTAGAAAGGGTGAATAGCTTTGTTGCAATTTCATGATCCGTGACTTTTTAAGTATGATAATCCCATTATAGTATGCTAAAATTATAGTCTGTTCGTTACAAGTCTTTTATATTAAATTAAATAATTGCCTACATCTCATTGAGTTACTAATCAAACAATGTTTCAAGCGGCAAAGGCATACTAAACTGGATCATAATTCAATACTAGCGGCATATGGTTGAAGGCATGTTATGTTATTATCTAAAATATGAAGAAGGGTGACCTTGGTATACCAGTCTTGTATGAAGCAAACTGATAATTCATCGAGATGGTTAGTTTTAAAAGGTTGAGGAATCAATTAATCTTGTTATAGTGATATGAACTTTTATGTGCGTATGCACAAATGTACAATACTATAAATACATACCTTGATGATTGCAAACCATCGATGAGAGTTTTAGCCATGCACAAGATTCAATTTGTAATATTGAACATCATGCTCGCATTATCGTTTTTTTAACAATACAATACGTTCATGCTCAAATTATTAGGACATTATTTATCCTGTTGCAACGCACGAAAATATTTATACAGTAGAGTTGGTGAGTCTCCGTGAGAGCGCTAATTTCACGAACTTTACTTTATGGATTAAATATTACTTTAATGTCGGTATTTAATTTCATAATATTATTATCTTATCGTGCGATCCGTGTGTTTTTATGTTAATTTCATGAAATTTGTTTTTTGAATTAAATGTCATTTTAATATCGGTATTTAATTTCATAGTATTGTTATCTTATCGTACAATCTATGTGTTTTTAATATAAAATTTTAGTTGTTCTGTAGCAACACGCTACCCAGTAAACATAGAAGATGGAGTTTCTGGTTTAGGAGCGCCGTATGCTGCCATTCGTGCATGTAGGCAAAGAGCCAGAGATTCCATTTTAAGACTTGGGCAATCATAGTGATTCAGAAACTCTAGGAGTCTGCAATTGGCTGATTAGACCTCTCACAAGTTACAATCATGATTCGGAAGAATACTTCGATGCATTAAATGCTACGGTAATACAGCCTTTGTTTACGTCCCTTCCAAAATGCCAAATTTTTTAAGATTCTTCATCACATTGAATCTTTGGACGCATGCATAAAGCATTAAATATAAATAAAAAATAAAACTAATTACACAGTTTAGACGAAATTCACGAGACGAATCTTTTAAGCCTAATTAGACTATGATTGGACACTAATTGCCAAATAACAACGAAAAGCGCTACAGTGTCACTTTGCAAAAATGTTCGCTATCTAAACATGCCCTTAGTTGGGCCGATTCGGCGCCGGCAAAGTCACTGTAGCGCCATGTAGCACCCTGTAGCATTTTGTTTGTATTTGATAATAATTGTCCAATCGTTGACTAATTAGGCTCAAAACGTTCGTCTCACAAAGTACAACCAAACTGTGCAATTAGTTTTTGATTTCGTTAACATTTAGTACTCCATGCATAGCACACTGTAGCATTTCATTTGTATTTAGTAATAATTGTCCAATCGTTGACTAATTAGGCTCAAAATGTTCGTCTCACAAAGTACAACCAAACTGTACAATTAGTTTTTGATTTCGTCAACATTTAGTACTCCATGTATGTACCACAAGTTTAAAGTAACAGAGAATCTTCTTTTTACATAGTGTTAAAGTTTGGATTTTGGTGAAACTAAACAGACCACAGTATGCACAACGTTTCTCGGAGTATAAGCGCACGTGGCCTTCCACTCCTCTTTCTTTAGGGCCCTGCGTGCCCTTCTACTGTCAGCAATACCAATACGCCTCTCTTCTTCTTGTTAAAAATTACTACCTCCGTCTCCGTCTCCAAAAGAACGTAATTTTACTATAGTATCACGTTTTAGTACTTTAAGTTTGATTAATTATAGATAAAATATATATATATATTTATGATATTAAATAAATATCATCAAATTAATTATAAAATGTATTTTTATAATAAATTATTTTAAAGATGTAATTGTGAATATTATTCACTAAAAACTTGATCAAACGTGAACCACTTTTCGTGGCACGAAGCCTATAGTTACATTTTTTTTTTCAGGACGAATGTAGTACTTCTCTGTTCTCTGAATTCTTTTATTTAATATTTTAGGAATCGAGGGTATTTATTGCTTAAAAGAACTATAAAGAGATACTCTGCTATTTTGCGTCTTAAAAAAACATAAAGAGACATGTATGCACCTTCAAAGTGCTCCTACCTCGTGATCGTGTACTAGTATGCTCTCCTAATCACTGGTCGCCAGGTGGAGCTTCGCAGGCTAGTAAATTTAACAGAAAACTCCCTCCGTCCTAAAATACAAAATATAAACATTCAAAAATTATTTTAAATTGCAAAATATTCTAAATGAATCAACCTTTCAACTCAGTTTAAAAAGACAACATATACATATATGATACATATTAATCATTAGTGTTTATCACTCACCAAGTATGATAATGACAGAGTTATATATTTTTTATTTACCACATAATATATTTTAATTTTTTTAGGATATCATAATTTTAGGATAGAGAGAGTATTAGAAAAAAAATTATGAAGAAACATCTATTTCGACAAGGTAGTAACCCTTGTACCCTTTTCCCTGATAATCGTCACTCCTTTAAGGGAAAAAGATAAATGAGTAACTAAGCTCCTTTCAGGCAAAAAGGTCAATGAGTAACGGAGCAAGTGCTCTGTCTAGAAAATTCGCGCGGGTGCTCGTTTGCTCCCTCCCCCCCAAAGACAAGTGTCACTTTGGGCTCTGTACATGTCGACGAAATATGGTCGGCAGTCTATCTAGGGGTATGACCAAGATAGTAGATTATCGGCAGACAAATGCGCAAGCTACAAACAAGATGGTGACGCAAGACAGACACAAGATTTTATCCAGGTTCGGCCGCCGTAAAGATGTAATACCTACGTCATGCGTCTGATTGTATTGCTGTATGTCAATGAGAGATGTTTTTAGAGGGGTCCCCTGCCCACCTTATATAGTCCGGGGGGCAGGGTTATAGATCTGGAAACTAATCCTAGCCAGTTACAATTGTCATAGGTGGCCGGATAAGGATTCCTATTCTAACCGACCAGGATCTCGTTTGACCTCCAAATCTGCCTTGATTCCTTGCGCGGGATTCCGAACAGATTGGCCGGGCCGCGCGTCGTCTTCTAGTGGGCCAGACCTTCTGATCTGGGCCGACCCAAGCCTAGCCGTAAGGGTATAGGGGTTAATACCCCCACAGCTAGTCCCCGAGCACCATGTATTATGCTACGACATGTCATTCGATCTCCTTCAACTAATACGATCCGTCGTAATGTCATCTCCAACTGGTTGAAATATTGACCAATCGAATGTGCCAGAATTCTGGTCAGAACAAAGAGCAGTGGATCACGATTATAGCCGAAGATTCCGGTTGTCCGAAGAATGCATGGTGCTCTAAAGAAAAAAGAAAAAGATTTCTTTCCTTATCAAGCGTGCCCACTTGTATTTCTGAAAAGAAATATAAGTGACCCTTGGACAATAGTAGTTCTGACGAACAGTTAGAGCGTAGGGGTCGATAAAATAAGCACATTCACCGCAAGGTGAAGTGTGCCCACTGAAGGGTCGAGATGGCGGACTAGAGGGGGGGTGAATAGTCTTTTCTAAAATTAATCGTGTCGGCTAACCGATACAAATGCGGAATTAAAACTATCGGTCTAGCCAAGACTATACCCCACTATATATGTTCACTAGCACCTTGCAAAGATAACAATTATGCAACTAAGGTGCCGGGCTAGCTAGAGCTCTCCTAAATAATTCTAGGAGCAAGGTCACACAAACCTATGCCACTAGTACTTTAAACAACAAGGGAGCTCTTACACATGCTAGTAAGCAAAAGCACAAAGCTAACTAAGCCCACTAGCAATGCTCAATAACAAGGCAACCAATGCCTAATTAGAGAGCGCAAATACTTAGTTACACAAACTAAGCAATGTGACTAACAAGGTTACTAAAACCAAATTAGCCACGCAAGAGAGCTACTTCTATGCTATACAAGCAAGAAAGTAATTAGCAAGCTACACAAGCTATCTAATTACAAGAGCAACTACACAAGCTTAATATGTATAAAAGTAATTGCAAGCTTATGTAATGGGGATGCAAACCAACGGGAAGAACAAGGTTGACACGATAATTTTTCTCTCGAGGTTCACGTGTTTGCCAACACGCTAGTCCCCGTTGTGTCGACCGCTCACTTGGTGGTTCGGCGGCTAATTAGCATCACCCGCTAAGCCCGCATGTCAGGCGCCGCAAGAACCTACCCCTTGAGTGAGGGTAGCTCAATGACACGCTTTACTAGAGTTGCACTTCGCGGCTCCCGTGGGGCGAGCACAATGCCCCTCACAAGCACTTCTCCGGAGCGCCGCACAAGCTTCTTGCGCACTTCGACGGAGACCACCACCAAGCCGTCTAGGAGGTGGCAACCTCCAAGAGTAACAAGCACCACCGGCTTGCAACTCGATCACCTAGTGCCACTTGATGCAACCTCACGATACAATCGCACTAGAATCGCTCACTCACACAAACGAATGATCACTATCAAGTATATGTGTGATGGAGGGCTCCCAAGCACTCACAAGCATGGACACTAAGTCCCTTGAGGTGCTCAGCACCAGCCATGGCCGAGGGCCACTTCTATTTATAGCCCCAAGGGCTAAACTAGCCGTTACCCCTTCACTGGGCAACGGTCGGGCCGACCGGACACTCCGGTCGTGTTGACCGGACGCTGGACCTCAGCGTCCGGTCACTCACAGACGACCACGTGTCCTGGTTCCAACGGTCACTTGACCTGACCGGACGTAGCAGCTTCAACTGACCGGACGCTGGACCCTCAGCGTCCGGTCATTTCTAGTATGCTCCCGAGCATGACCGGACGCGTCCGGTCGAACGCGATCGGACGCAGCTAGTGTCCGGTCATTCTCCAGCTACTGCTACACTCCACGTCAGCACGACCGGACGCAGCCAGCCAGCGTCTGGTGCATTCAGATCCAGCGTCCGGTCAGTTGACCAACGCCAGCATCTTCTCCATTCTCTTCACCCTTGCCCAAGTGTGCTAACCACAAGAATTAGCATCCGGCGCAATAGAAAATAGGCATTCCATTTTCCCGAAAGCATCCGAGAGAGGGACCCAAACCCATCTCACCCCTACAAACACCACCTCCTTTGTAAATGTGCCAACACCACCAAGTGTACACCACCATGTGTATGTGTGTTAGCATTTTCACAATCATTTCCCAAAGGATGTTAGCCACTCAACTTGCCACGCCACTCGATCCTAGCGACAATGCAAAGTTAGATCACTCGAGTGGCACTAGATGACCGATATGCAAACAAGTTTGCCCCTCTTGATAGTACGGCCATCTATCCTAAACCCGGTCATAAACTTCTCTACACACCTATGACCGGTGAAATGAAATGCCCTAGGTTATACCTTTGCCTTGCGCATTCCATTCCATCTCCTTCAATGTCGATGCAACACATGCACCAACATGATCAACAATGATATGATCCACTTCATATCATCACATGATCATATTGGTTCATCGATCTTGACTCTACTTGCTCTTCACCATTGCCATCGTCCATCGGCGCCAAGTCTTGCTCAAGCTTCACCGCCACGCGGTCCATCACTCCAAAGCCTTCGACTTGCCCTTCACGCTTGCAACCGGTCCATCAAGCCAAGTCTTGTCTTGATCTTCTCCACCTTGATCACATGACTCAATGTCATGTCTCATGTGCATTTAAGCTCCTTCATCATCACATGTGTGAGCTTTGCAACATCTCCAAGCCATTTTTACCTCCATGGCATATGTTGCTCACACACATGTACCTGTGGACTAATCACCTGTGTATCTCACATAAACACAATTAGTCCACCTAAGTTGTCACTCAATTACCAAAACCAAACGAGGACCTTTCACCCACTTAGTCCTCGAGCCTGGTAGTAGGTGACGTAGGCACGTGGTGCCAGGGTCTAAAAAGAATTTCTACTGAAGTTAAGAATCCAATCGTCGTACAAGCAATACGAGATGCACCGGCAGGTGCATCGTACCGATGTAGTCTCTGAGCTTGCTGAAAGGTGAAGTATAAGCCTTGTAGCAAGGTCTAAATAAATGTCTCTCAACTGTATATGAGTACAGATCACATGTAGCCGAGGAGAGCGGTCTCCGAGCAGTGGTCGGAACAGTTCCCGAGCACGATAGTGGTCAGAAAAGTCCTCGAGCACGGTAGTGGTCAAAACAGTCCCCGAGCACGGCAGTGGTCTGGACAGTCTCCGAGCACGGTAGTGGTCTAGACAGTCCCCGAGCACGGTAGTGGTCTGGACAGTCCCCGAGCACGAGAGGTGCGACAAAAAACCAAATGCCACTTGTACTATTATTTTGTGTATTTATTTATTTACTTGCTCTCTCAAATCCAATCTGACACGTCTGGTAAAAAAAGTAGACGGGTATAGCACGTCATACTGCCTTCTTATCCTTTCAAGCAAATAGTTACGTGGCACCTGTAAGTAGGTGCGTCAGCGTGGGCCCTCTCACACTGGTAACGAAGAGGCGCATACGCTGATAACGAAGTGGCGCATATATTAGCATAGATCTCGAGGTTGTGAGAACAACCGTCTATGGCGTGTGCGCTCGACTCCTAAGAATCTCGGGCAGACAAAACGGCAGAACTCTTGGTTAAATATAGTATAGAATTGGTAAGTTACTTTCTACTAAACCCCATTACCATTCGCCACCGCAGCCTTCTTCTTCCTCTTGCCAACCCTAATACCTCTAAAATCACCACCAATCAATCCTCCATCGTTTCCTCGTTCATCAGTAAGGCCGGATTCATGGCGAAAAGTGACGCCCAGAAGAAAGCAGGAGTCATGGCGAAGGAGTGGTGGAAATTGAGAAGCAATGAGCAGACCATTGAAGACCTCATCATCATGGGAGTACTCCACAACAAGGAACTCACAGGATGGCGTGCGCCAGAGGGTGAGGGGTACCCCGATCCACAACCAGGTGAGATCGTGGTTTTTGAAGACTTCTTTAATCAGGGTTTTGGAGTTCCAGTGCACCCTTTCCTTCAGGGGCTCTGTCTATACTACGAGATTGGGATTTACAATCTGCATCCCAACTCGATCCTCCTTGTCTCCACCTTTATTCATCTTTGCGAAGCATATGGCGGCTTCCAGCCCCATTTTGACTTCTTTCGCCATCTTTTCTGTCTGTGGAAGAAAGGAAGTGGCAGCTCAAAGATAGCCAGAGGTGTGTACCTCAACCTCCATGATGGGATGAAGGTCCAGTACCTGCACTGCCCTTGGAACACATCGTTTGACGACTGGTACAAGAAATAGTTCTACATCCACGAAGAGCCGAACACGATCACACTGTGCGATGTGGGGTTCGTTCTAGAGAAGAGGACAAGCTGGTCAGAGAAGCCCGAGCACCTATAACAGATTTTAGAAATACTTGGGATGATCCCGTGGAAGAAACTAGATGGTCCGAGCATGGTTGGGAACTTCATTAGCCAACGGATCTAGCCCTGCTAGAGGAGGGTACATCCTGGCTATGAGTACTAAGGTAGCGTAGACCCGATGAGGACAAGGCAGGAGGCGCTTGACAAGATCAAAGTCAGGGCCAGAATTGGAGAGCTATTTAACTTAGCTAATCCAAATTATGTCAGATTGAGCGACATCGAGCATGCTTTCAAGCTCGCCCAACCTCCCCCAAAGGTAACTCATCTTGCCTTGTATCCGTAGTCTTATATTGTAATTGGAACTTACTGTGTTATCTCCTATTTGTTTCCTAGATTAATGGTCGAGATAAAGCAACAGTGTTTGCGTCACCACCCTCTGGTGTAGATTGGCCGCAAGTTGCTGACCCAACCGCCTAGACCAGCACCGGGGTCGAAGACGTCAACTGGGTTGTTCTCGGAGTTGGAGAGGAGGCAGCGGCCAAAGCTGCTGGTATGCGGCCGGCGGCCAGCAAGCATCGTCAGGCAATCTTTACTCTATCGGACGATGATGCAGAGGAGGGAGAGGATGCAAACATCTTTTGACTCATCCCTCGAAAGAGGAGGAGGCAACTGGAGTCAATAGAGCAAGGTGGCTCCTCCATGCCGGCGGGACCCACATCGCCGACCACTGCAATGCGAAGGACAAGCAGTAGAGGGGTCGAGCACCAAGCCCCAGCGTCGGTGCTGGATGTAGAGGGAGACCAGGTGTCACCCACACAGCACATGGAGCGAGCATGGCCGAAGAGACGTGCCTTTGCCACATCATTCCATGCTTCCAACATGTAAGTATTTGTAACTTTGATGTAAGCTTGCAATTTGTATTGATTGTGGTGGCCTTCTGAACTTATCTCGGATGTACTAGTTCGGCGTCCACCGAAAATCCAGACCAACTAGCCAGTAGCAGCATGGCTCCACCAGCTATTGCAGAGGAGACTACCCAGTAGCTGGCCATCGAGGAACCCATGGTAGAAGGTCCGTCAGAGCCTCAGCAAACAAGCAGTCAGACAACAGTCCCCGAGCAGGGGGTCAAGGGAAGAGCCGAGCCAAGCACAAGTGCTCTGAGCACTAACCCTACTGAGGATAACACCTCAGCACCAAGGGTAATGGAATAGACCAAGGAGCAACGGTCAGAGGTGAGAGCACAAAGCATGTTTGTCGATGCTGTAGCCCGTGGAAAAGCCATAGTGATCGCAGAAGCTGCCAACTCCAGACCAGCACCGATACCTGAAGAAGAGCCCGAAGAGGATGAAGTAGAGGAGGTCCTAGGCCGTCCGCAGGACAAGCGACAACATGTGTATGTGTCGCATTGGCAGAATGACTAGTGGGTTGTTCATGAGAAAATCCCAGAGGTCGAAGAGACCAAGAAAGTTGAACGATCGGTGAAACGACTGGTGACGGAGGTCCAGGTATGCTTTGCTTCACCACCTAATTTTGCTATCTAGTCAAACTTTCTTACTTATCTTTTTGCACACAGGACTTAATGAAGACCGCAAGGTACCATAAGAAGTGCTTCGACCAGATCGAGGGGATCGCTGCAAGTAATAAAGAGCTGACGATAGAGGTGGAATGCTTGCGCCACCAACTTGAAGCTGCCAATCATGAGAGGACAGAGCAAGAGTCCTAGAACTAGAACCTGGTTGTCCAGCTCAGTAACAAAGAGCAGGAAAGAACAAGTAAGTAGTCACTTTATCACAACGAGTGCATGACAAGTGTTGTTGCGTTGTTAGTAGTAACAGCTGTAGTGCAGGCTTAGAAACCGAAGTGGTCTGTCTCCGAGAGGAGAACAGTCGTGCAGTCATAGAGTGTGATTGCCTGAAGGAGGACAATAAAAAACTGGCGCACGACCAGTCGTAGCTCCGGGACCACACGACCAAGATGAAAGAGGAACTGAAAAGTAAGTTTTCCAAATCCCTTTGCTCACTTTTGTTGCCCGCCTTATCTTGTCGTGGTATGACGTTGTAATAGCTTGTGCGGTTTGCAGTTGTGAAAGTTAATGCCAAGAAGCATCTAGAGGCCATGATAAAAGATCATGATGGCTGGAAGGCACAGTGCCAAGAGATCACCAAGGATCGGGACACATGAAAAAACCAGTGCCAGGAAGTGGCAACGGGCATTTTGCCGGTCCTCAACCTTATCGATTAAGCGCTTATAGAGGACGTGCCAACGATGCCACAGCTCGGACTGGTCGATAGATGCCAAAAGGCATGGGGATGGTTCCAGGAGTTCGTGAAGGAGGCGGGTGAGTACATAGGCACACATGTGCTAAGCATGGTGCGTGCTCACTACCCCTTGATCGATCTCAAGTGCCTGGAGGCTGGATACCCGAAGGAGGTAGATCTAGACAAGGCTGAGGAGCTTTGGATGACCTAGCTGGACTTGTCGACAAAAATAATTAGTGACATTAACTTGTGTGGAGGCGGGACAACACCTGTACAGGGTACGCCATCAACAAGTCAGCTGGAAGCGCCATCAGTTTTGAGCCAACCGACGAAGCCCGCGGTCTCGACCAGCCAGGCATCGGTGGGGCTATCTTCTTTAGCTCGACCAGTACAAGAGTCCCTAGGACTCGAGCACGATGTCAGGCCCAGCGAGCAGCAGGTGCCGCGTGACCTGACCAGCCAATAGTATAGGTTATAGCTGTAGAAGAAGATGTAGTTGTGTTATTGTAAACTTGGACCTTTTTGGGCAAGCTTGTAATAACGTAATTGTATATCTGTATAAGCTTGTTTGTTTTATAGAAAACGTATTTAAGCTTGGATCTCATGTTGGTGTAACTAAGTGAGAACATGTTAGCATTCTATTTAGTTGTACTAGTTTAGTCGACATGTCATCCTAAAAGGTTTGTATGGACCTGGTTTGTCCTGTGGTCGGAGTGTAAGGTGCGTAGCCTGTGCACACATAGACGCACACAAGTCAAACCAGAGAGGACCTACTAATCACCCGTAGCGTAGAGAGCAGACCCCATGCACGTGTTGGGAGGAACCAGAGACAGGGCCTGCTCCGAAAACCCGAGAAGGAATGGTGGTCGGTTTTGACTGGTTGAGTTAGGATAACAATAGACTTCGAAGTGACACATTAGAGTGGTCGAAAAAATCATAATAGCTTTATTGAATTAAGTCGAAAGTACAAGAGGAGTACATATCTTAGTTGTTAAGCATAGAAACACCTAAGCTTGTCGATGTGCCATGAATTGGGTACGTCCATATCATCTAGGTGAGCTAACCTATAAGACGTTGGTCGTGTAACCTCCTTGATCATGAAGGGCCCTTCCCATGGAGTTGCGAGTTTGTGGACACTAGCCTGATTCGTCTTCCACTTTAGGACCAGGTCCCCAACCACGAAGAACCGCTCCTTAACGTTCTTGTTGTAGTATCTATGCAAAATAGCAAGGCATTTGGCTGTACGTACGCAAGAATCGAGCCGCTTCTCTTCTACACTATTCACTTCTAGCTCCCGCACTTCATTGGCCTTGTCTTCGTCAAAGTTCTCAACCCGTGCTGATCTAAAAGCTATATCTGCTGGGAGCACTACCTCAGCGCCATAAACCATAAAGTATGGTGATACACCGGTGTTGCGACTGGGCTGGGTTCTAAGGCCCTAGACCATGGCTGGTAACTCTTTGAGCCATCTTCTGGGAGCTTTGTCATTTTCTCTGTACATCCTCTTCTTAAGTGCGTCCAAGATCATACCATTTGCTCGCTCGACCTGTCCATTAGCTCTAAGGTGCGCCACCGAGACGTATTTCACTACTATGCTCCTTTCATCACAGAAGTCCCAAAAAGCGTTTCTGGTGAACTGAGTACCTAGATCAGTGATGATGCTGTTAGGTATGCCGAAGCGGTGGATGACCTGGTCAATGAACGTCACAGCCTTTTCGGAAGATGCTTGTACCAAAGGCATGTACTCTATCCACTTAGAAAATTTATCAATCAGGACAAAGACACATGTGAATTTCCCAGGAGCCAGCTTGAAGGGCCTGATCATATCTAGTCCCCAGCATACGAAGGGCCAAGAGGTTGGTATTGTCTGAATCTTGTGTGCTGGTACATGGATTCTCTTGGCGAAGAATTGACAACCCTCACAATGGTGGACTAGCTTCTCCATATCGGCTATAGCTGACAGCCAATAGAACCCTGCTTGGAAAGCCTTACCAACCAGCGTTCTCGAGACCGTGTGATTGCCGTAGGAGCCAGAGTGGATTTGGTCTAGGAGATGTTCGTCGTCCTCCTAGGTTATACACTTCATCAAGATTTCCTCCTTTGCGTTCTTGCGCCACAATTTGCCATTGACAAGCAGATACTGCTTACTGCGATGCATCAGGCATTCGTTTTCTATCTGATTAGTGTAACCGCTACCATCTGTTAGGTACTTGATGAAAGGTACTCTCTAGTCAGGCTTCTTAGTGGTTGGAGGTGGTTCGATGGTGTTTGACGCCAGAACCGTAGCCACCAAAAGCTGGTCTAGAGGCTTGTCGACCGTGGGATCTTCCTCTTCGATGGAAGGCGTGAGCAGGTCTTGAACAAATACGCCATGTGGGACTTTAGCTCGGGATGATCCTAACTTTGATAGTGCATCTGCTGCTTGATTTTTGTCCCGGACCACATATGTGTACTCAATGCCATAGAACTTGCCTTCTAGATTTCTGATCGATTTGCAGTATGCGTCCATCTTTTCGCTAGTCGTATCTCAGTCCTTGTTGAGTTGGTTGATGACCAGAGCTGAATCTCCATAGACATAGAGATGTTTGACACCGAGCTCGACCGCAATGCGCAGACCATGCAGGCATGCTTCGTACTCGGTGGCGTTATTAGATGTCGGGAAATAAATCCTAAGGACGTATCGGAGCTGCTCCTTGGATGGTGACACGAAAAGGACTCCTACTCCTGCATCATCGATGTTGAGAGAGCCATCGAAGTACATCTTCCAATACTCGTCGGGCCCCTAAGAGGCAGGTGTGCTTAAATCTATTCACTCGACGATGAAATCAACGAGTGCTTGAGACTTGATTGTAGTACTGCTTGCAAATTCCAAGGAGAAAGGGCATAGCTCCATTGCCCATTTAACGATGTGCTCGTTCGCATCCTTATTGCAAATGATGTCTCCCAGAGGGTACTCGGTCATGACCACCACACGGTATCCGTCGAAGTAATATTTCAACTTTCAGGATGTTATTAGTATGGCGTAGATCAGTTTCTGGATCTGTGGGTACCTAGTCTTGGATTCATTGAGTAACTCATTGATGAAATAAATTGGTCGTTGTAGCTTGTAGACATGGCTGGGCTCATCATGCTCGACCACCATGGCAGTGGAGACCACTTGATTAGTTGCCGTAATGTAAAGTAGGAGAGTTTCATCTTCTCTAGGAGCAGTGAGGATCGGAGGTGATGTAAGGTATTGTTTCAGCTGTGTGAAGGCAACGTCTGCTTTCTCCGACCACTCAAACTTCTTGGATGCTTTGAGCAGCTTAAAAAATGGTAATCCTTTTTCACCTAATCTTGATATGAAATGACTGAGGGCAGCCATGCATCTGGTAAGCTTCTGAACATCCTTCAC
The DNA here is from genome assembly GCF_019320115.1 of Miscanthus floridulus. Taxonomy (NCBI): domain Eukaryota; kingdom Viridiplantae; phylum Streptophyta; class Magnoliopsida; order Poales; family Poaceae; genus Miscanthus; species Miscanthus floridulus. The sequence goes on along the minus strand of NC_089586.1, from coordinate 118,604,787 downwards.
CTTTTTGGGTGGCTTCATGTCCAAGACATCTTTGACTTTCTCTAGGTTAGGGCGTATGCCATCATGACTGACGACGTTGCCAAGTAGTATACCAGAAGGAACACCAAAGATGCACTTCTTTGGGTTTAATTTCCATTGGAATGTATTAAGGGCTACAAAGGTGCATTCGAGGTTGTCAACAAGGGTACATGCTTCCTTGGTTTTGACAACTATGTCATCAACATAAGCCTCGACAAGGTCGTCTTTTATCTCATCTTTGAGGCAGGCCTGTATGGCGCGTTGGTAGGTAGCCCCGGTGTTCTTAAGCCTGAACGACATGGTTGTGTAGCAGTAAGCGCTGAAAGGCGTGATGAAGGATGTCTTGATCTGGTCGTCCTTTTTGAGAGCGATCTAGTGATAACCAGAGTAGCAATCGAGAAAGGAAAGCAGCTCGCAACTGGCGATTGAATCTATGACCTCGTCTATGCGAGGTAAGCCGAAGGGGTCTTTAGGGCAGTGTTTGTTGAGATTAGTGTAATCAACGCACATTCTCCATTCATTATTCTTTTTGCATACAAGAACCGAGTTGGCTAACCACTCCGGATGATACACTTCTTTGATAAATCCAACTGCCAAAAGCCATGTAACTTCTACCCTAATCGCCTCCTTCTTATCACGAGCGAACCATCGTAGCTTCTACTTGATAAGTTTGGCCTTGCCGTTAACATTCAAGGAGTGCTCGATCAAGTTCCGAGGTACACCGGGCATGTCGGCAGGTTTCCATGCGAACACACTCATGTTGCTCCTCAAGAACCTGACGAGCGTGTCTTCCTATTTAGGATCTAGGTTGGCCCTGATAAGGGCCATTTTGCAAGGATCACCATCAACCAGCTGGATCGCCTTGTGCTCCTTAGACTTGATGTTCTTGCATGGAGCCTCGAGCTCTGGGATCTCTAGGTGGTCGGCTGAGGTCTTCTTGGCGTCGAGCATGGTCTCTGCCATGCGAATAGAGAGGTCGTGAGCCTCTGCTATTTTGAAGCTATCGTCCTCGCAGGTATAAGCTACGTATATGTTGCCCCTGAGAGTTAGAACCCCTTTCTCGGTAGGCATCTTGAGCACCAAATACCTGTAGTGAGGTATGGCCATGAATTTGGTGAGCGATGGTCGACCAAGGATAGCATGGTAGGTGCCGTCGAAGTCAACGACCATGAAGTTGACATAGTTAGTGCGGAAGTGGTCTGGGGTACCAAACTGCATAGGTAGCGTGATCTGCCCGAGAGGTGTAGAGCTCTATCTAGGGAGGACACCCTAGAATTGTGCCTCGTATGGTTTGAGATCCGCCTGGGTTATCTTCAGGGCTAGCAGACTGTTCTTGAATAGTATATCGATAGAACTGCCGCCATCAATCAGCACTCTGTCGAATTGAACCTTGTTGATACAAGGATCGAGGACCAGGGGAAAACATCCTAGCTCAGGTATTGTAGCCCATTGGTCTTTTCTGCTGAAGGAGATCTCACAGTGAGACCAAGGAGGGAGCCGCGGATCGGCGATGAGGTTGTCGATGTTGGCCACGTTCAAGTAGGCGCGGGCGAGCAGCTTGCATTCTTGTTTGGTCTCGATGGATACTTTGCCTCCAATGATGGTGTGGACATGATCGGTTGGCTTGACGTACTTGTGACGAGGATCTACGTCTTCATCATCGTTGTCTTCGTTGCGCTGTTCCCCTGCGTTGTTAGGCTTATTGGACGTATCCGGAGCCTGTTGATGCGTGTAGATAGACTTAAGAACGTGGCAATTCTCCATGGTATGGTTTGACTTGGGGTGGAGCTGGCAGGGTCCTTTCAATGCTTTGGCATAGTCTTCTTCGTAGTTGCGACGTCCACCACCTTTCTTAACGGTATTGACCTCACCGTCTGAAAGCTCTAGTTTGGTTTTGGTTAATTGATGAAACCCTAAGTGCTAACCTAGTTTATCAAGATGATTATGAGATAGGTAGCACTACTCTAAGTGATGAAGCAATGGCAAAGATCATGACAATGGTGATGGCATGGTGATGGTCAAATGCTTAAACTTGGAAAAGAAGAAAGAGAAAAACAAAAGGCTCAAGGCAAAGGTATAAAATGTAGGAGCCATTTTGTTTTAGTGATCAAGACACTTAGTGAGTGTGATCACATTTAGGATAGATAGCCATACTATTAAGAGGAGTGAAACTCGTATCGGAATGCGGTTATCAAAGTGCCACTAGATGCTCTAACTCTTTGCATATGCATTTAGGATCTAGTGGAGTGCTAACACCCTTGAAAATGTTTGTGAAAATATGCTAACACTTGTGCACAAGGTGATACACTTGGTGGTGTTGGCACAACTTCAAAGGAGGTGGTGTTTGCAGGGTTGAGATGGATTCGGCGCTTTCGGGAAAATGAAATGCCTATTTTCTATTGCGACGGATGCAAAATTCTTGGTGGTTGGCACACTTGAGCAAGGGTGAAGAAGTTAGAGTTGAAATAGAGTTGGTCGAAATGATGCTGGCGTCGGTCTACTGACCGAACGCTGGGTCACTCAGCGACCGGACGCTGAAAGGCTACGTTCGGTTGAGCTGTCAGATGGCACAGTGGCTAGGGTTGAGCACCGGACGCTGGTCTATGTCCGGTCAAGATGGACCAGACGCGTCCGGTCGAAAAAATATGCCTCGGGGAGCTTACTGGAAATGACCGAACGCTAGGGCTTCAGCGTCCGATAAGTTTTACTAGAGCGTCCGATCAGCTTCGCAGCCGTTGAAATCTGACGAACAGCGTTTGAAGCTGGTGACACGTGGCGTCCATCGGGCGACTAGACACTGAGGGCCAGCGTCCGGTCAGTATGACCGGAGCGTCCGGTCAGAGCGCGTTTTGCTTAGTGAAAGGGTATAATGACTCTATTTGATTAGGGCTCTATTTATAGCCCCATGGCTAGCTCATGGGGGTACTCTTGCACATTTTCATTGACATAACAACCTTGTGAGCTTAACCAAAGCCCTCCCACTCATCTCCATCATTGATCCATCATCATTGTGAGATTAGGAGAGAATCCAAGTACATTGCTTGAGTGATTGCATCTAGAGGCACTTGGTATTCGTGTTGCGCTGCGGATTTCGCTTGTTTCTCTTGGTGGTTGCCACCACCTAGACGGTTGGAGCAGCGATGGAGGATTGGCACGAGTCGGTGATTGTTCGTGGCCGCCTTCGGTGATTGTGAGGGGAGTTGTACCTTCCCCGGTGGAGTGCCGAAAGGTAACTTTAGTAAATTGCTCGTGTCATTGAGTTACCTCACTTGTGGGTCGGTTCTTGCGGCGCCCGACGTGTGGACGAGGTTTGTGAAACACCTCTTAGCCGCCGAACCACCAAGTGTTGGTCGACACAACGGGGACTAGCGTGTTGGCAAACACGTGAACCTCGGGAGAAAAAAATCGATTGTCTCTTATCATTTGCATTCTCCCGGTGATTGGCTTGATCTTCATCTTGTGATTGGTTCATCCCCTACACGGCGGTATAATCACCCTACTTGCCTATTTACATTCTTGCAAACTAGTTGATACAAGCTCTTTAGTGTAATTAGAATTGAGAGCTTGCTTTGTTATTTACATTCATCTAGTTGAGCTCTTTAGACTAGCAAGTTTGTGTGCCTAAGTAATCATTGCAACTAGAATTATTGGATAGGTGGCTTGCAACCCTTGTAGAGCTAGAGCAAGTTTATATTACGCTATTTGTCATACTAATCAAATTTCTCTAGTTAATTTGTAGATTTTTAAATAGGCTATTCACCCCCCTCTAGCCATATTAGGACCTTTCACCGTCGTCTTCCCGAGCACGCTTGCCCCTATAATCGTCACGGTGATTACGCCGCTAATTACGCTAGTCGCGGTGGTCGCAGGGGTCGTTGCGCTGGTTGCGGCGATCAAAATTGTCATTCCGACCATGGTTGCCGCGGTAGTCGTCGCGGTGTGGGGGTGGTCAGAGCATGGAACCCTTACTGCTTCTTCGATGATTATCTTTTTAGCATCGTCGGCATCCACATATTTCTTAGCAGTGGCTAGGAGCGCTGTGACTGATTCAGGTCTCTTGCGAAGAAGCTTGTCCTGTAGGGCATTGTGGAAGCGGAGACCAGTGATGAAAGCCTCGATTGCCTCATTGTTGGAGATTGATAGGACCTTGATGCGCATCTCTAAGAAACGCCAGATGTACTCACGTAGTGGCTCATCTTTCCGGTCTCGAATCCGCTACAGATCATATTTGTTGCCGGGTTGCTCGCAAGTAGCAATGAAGTTGTCGATGAAAGCTTGCTTGAGCTCTTACCAAGAATCAAAGTAGTTCGCCGGCAAGCTGACCAGCCATTTGTGACCTGCATGGCCGACAGCGACTAGGAAGTAGTTAGACATGATGTGCTCGTCAGCCATGGCTGATCTGCATGTAGTTTCATAGAGCATGACCCATAATTCGGGGTTCTCCTTGCCGACGTACTTCTAAAGTTTTTTGAGCTTGAAGTTCTTGGGCCATATGACTTGGCAAAGGTGCGGAGTAAACTGCTTCAACCCCGGAGGGTCATGGGCAGTATCATATTCCATACGGCGATAGCTTTTGTGGGATGCACGATCGTTGGCTCTTTGGTTGATGCGATCGCGCAGATCGCGTTCTCCGAGGTAATGGCGGAGATCGTTATTGCCATCACGGCGATCTCGGTTGCCACCCTAATTAACCCTGTGACCATGGTTATCACGGTGATTATCGCGGTTGTCCCGGTGGTTGTCGTCCCGGAAGTCGCGGCGGTTGTCACCCCGACGGCGGTTGTTGTCCCGACCACCATTATGGCCACCGTTTCCGCCTTGATGGTTGTCTGATGGGTCGTTGTTGCGCGAGCCACGTTGGTTGGATGGCTGTGAGCGACTTAAGTACTAGCGACTGTGGCTTGATTCGACTGAGACAGATGGAGCCCGGGCTTGATTTACAATCTCTGCGGTCTAGGCCATAGCAGCCGTCAGGTAAGCTTGTATATTATCATGAACTGCCTGTGTTTCTGGGGTGTTAGGTAGTCATTGCATTGTTGCCATAGCAACAGCTACGTTGGCGCTTAGAGTCCTAAAGACCTGCTTGTCCCCCACCCTGTCAAAGGCATTGTTAAGGTCGCGTGGCTAGACCCTTATGCGTCGGGCCTGCTCTTCTGCCTCGGCTTCAATTTGTCAGCGATTAAACCGGACAATATTGTGTGCTTCGTGTGCTAGCCTTTCTTGTTCTGTTTCGTCGACTACCGGTGGTTCGTCATTACTGACAACATTGATCAAGTCTCCTCGCCTTGGTGGGAAGGATGGGAATCGCGGGAATCCCGAGGCGTGGTCTGGGATATCCAGATTGTATTCAACGCCTTCATCGTCATGATGCTGGAGCTCGGTGTGAACGGAGGCATTAGATGCGATGCCGGACGAGGAGCTTGAGCCACCCTCTTGAACTGTGTGGACCGATCCTTCTTGATAATCCTCAATTCGGACCATGTTGATGAAGTTGCGTAGGCCGTAGGGCTGGACCTGGTGGTTCTCCATTGAGGCTTCGTACTCGAAGAGCCGGAGACCCGTCGCAGGGGCTGGCCGACAACGAATAGAGCGTCCTTCAGGAGTAGATGTGACCACGAGATTCGTACCGAGTCGTGCAGGACGACTGGCCCGAGTTGGTCGGGTAGATCTGTTGTGGGTCGTAGTTACCTGCTCATTAGGTTGACTTTGAATCAAACTTACCAGAGCTAGGGTTTCGACAAGTTTGGTGCCGACCCGATCGATGGAGTCGAGCAAGTCGGTGTTGACGATCTGCCTCCTTTTGTAGCGAGGAAGCAGACGACGGGTTGTTGGCGTGGCTGAAGACAATGCTGGCGTGGTCGGAGCCAGATCCACCGTGGTCAGAGCCATAGCCGATGTAGGTGAAGCAGTGGTCGGCATAGATTGAACCCACACCTCCTCCGGGGTCATGGCGATGAAGTCGTTGGAGCCAGTAGTCCAGGTGATCTGGCCGATGGTGAACGTGAGGCCGTTCGGGGTAGCCATGGAACCGGGGATGATGACCATCTTGTTCGCCTAGAGAGCAGTACGCATACCCTCTACCTGGCGCGCCACTGTCGACGAAATATGGTCGGCAGTCTACCTAGGGTATGACCAAGGTAGTAGATTATCGGCAGACAGATGCGTAAGCTACAAACAAGATGGTGACGCAAGACAGACACAAGATTTTATCCAGGTTCGGCCGCCGTAAAGGCGTAATACCTACGTCCTGCGTCTGATTGTATTGTTGTATGTCAATGAGAGATGTTTTTTAGAGGGGTCCCCTGTCCGCTTTATATAGTCCGGGGGCAGGGTTACAGATCTGGAAACTAATTCTAGCCAGTTATAATTGTCATAGGTGGCCAGATAAGGATTCCTATTCTAACCGACCAGGATCTCGTTTGACCTCCAAATCTGCCTTAAGTCCTTGCGCAGGATTCCGAATAGATTGGCCGGGCCGCGCGTCGTCTTCTAGTGGGCCAGACCTTCTGATCCGGGCCGACCCAAGCCTAGCCGTAAGGGTATATGGGTTAATACCCCCACAGTACAGGTTAAACTTTCTTAAATTTGACTAGATTTATACAAAATACTAACAACATTTGTGTCTCTAAATAAATTTATTATTAAAATATATTTAATAATTAACCTAATAATACTTACAATATTATGCATCATAAATATTAATAATTTCTTATATATATTTAGTTAAAGTTAAAAATATTTGACTTCACAATTATTTCGGTACAGAGCCCGTATGCATGACCATTTTTTTTTAATTTTGATGTTCATAGAAGATGCACGCGTGCATCGAGCCGACGTGAGAGGTGAGAGAAAAAGAGTTAGGCTTCAAAAATGGATATGTCTTGGAAGCCGTGAAGTTTCTAATAATGACATTGCCAAACGAATGACATTGTACTTCTCACTACGCATACACAGAGTCCTCTTCCCGTAATTAGATTTAATAGATTCGTCTTATAAATTAGTCACAATCTATATAATTAGTTTTATAATTAATCTATATTTAATATTTTAAATAGTGTTAGGGGATGTGTGGTTCGAGCTATTAAACTTTAATAGCTACTAAACGGTTTAGTCACTTTTAGTAACTCCAGAGTTACTAGAGATGACTAAAGTTCTTTGAGTAGCTTTTAGTCATAACGTTTGATTAAAAAGTTATTAAAAATGGCTAAAAGCTACTAAATTTAAAAGCTACTAGACAAACCAAACAAACCCTTAAATATATTTACTATAGTTGATGTGACGTGGACTAAATTTTACGAGGCTGGAAACAAACACCCCCTTAACCTGATGGCTGTAGCTCCTTTGTTCAGTAGCCTTGAACACTTCTTTCCTTCGCCAATGGAAGATCGTTTCTACGAGGAAGACGACTGGTACTTCCAGTTTCAGGATTTCAGGTACACCTTTCTCCAGGACTGTTCCCTACGATGAACATTTGTAAGGATTTTTTTTTTCTCTCTGTTTGATCGAATGCTACTCTTTTCCTGTCATGTGCAGTACTTTTGAGTCACGCTCAAGTGCTGGTGATTCTTCTTCAGAGAGCAGCTTCTCTCAAGGTACCACGACGCTTTGTTACAAGGATGCGCGCAAGCAAGCAACCATTGCACATTTTCTTGAGTTCATGTTCTTTCTTCTTTGAACGCAGGTGAGGTCGGCGACCTATTTGATGTTGACTTTCCCAGTTTCTGGGCTCAGATAGAGGAGGACGACGCGCATCGCAAGAGCAAGGAAGGCGACTGCGAGAAGGCCCTGATCGAGTCTGCCAATGTGCAGACGGTCGCAGAGATACCAGGACGTCGGGGCGGTGGGTCGTCAGAGACGAAGAAGGAACTGACTTTCGAGCAGGTGTCGCGGCACTTCTCCGTGCCGATCAAGCAGGCGGCGCGGGAGCTCAACGTGGGGGTCACCGTCCTGAAGAAGCAATGCAGGAAGCTCGGCATCCCGCGTTGGCCGCACCGGAAGGTGAAGAGTCTGCAGAAGCTCATCGACAACGTCCAGGTCTCTGCTTCTCTCGCTCTAGCACTGTCTTCAAGTTCGTTTCGGCTAGTAGATTTTCTCTGCAATCTTCATGAACTGACAAGAATGGAGCGCGCGTCCTGCAGGGGCTCGGGAAGGAGAATGCACAAGAGAACGGGCATCTGACCAGGAGCCTGGTGGAATTCCTTCAGCAGACGGTGAAGCTGCTCGGGGAGAGGCCCGATGTGATGCTGGATCAGAGGACGATAGAGCTCAGTCAGGTGTGCTTCAAGGAGAATGCACAAGAGGACGGGCATCTGACCAGGAGCGTGGTGGAATTCCTGCAGCTGACCAAGAAGATGATCGAGGAGAGGCCCGATGTGACTCTGGATCAGAGGACGAAGCACCTCAGGCAGGTGTGCTTCAAGGAGAGCTTCAAGAGGAAGCGCCTCATAGGCTGCCATGGCACCTGGTGAAGGATGCCTCTGCTTGCCGATTTGGTCCCTGAATTTTGTGCTGGTGCAGGTCTGATCACATAGGAATTTTGTCTGATGGCAACGCGTCAGTCTTTCAGTGTATGTAATTAGCAGTAATGTTAGCCATAGTGTGTTGACCTTCAGATTAGGCATGCCATTGAGCAGTAAGTTAACTAGGGCAGCAGTCAGCCGTCTCGTAGTGTAATTAGCAGTAGGGTATGGTGTAGTATGATGACCTTAAGATCAGGTGTAGTATGATGACCTCAAGATCAGGCTTGCCATTGGGCAGTAAGTTAACTGGACAGCAGTTGATGAATCATTTTGTTGTGTTTATCTCTTCTTGCCATCCTCCCACTTCGGATTTTAGAATAGTTCTGCCATGAATTCTCTGTCTTTTGCCTGTTACTTTGTGGAGAGGTGTCTTTGCTTAATGCTAAGACTGGGGCTGAGCCCTAAAACTCTAAAAAAAAAAATCTGTGTGAGAACTGCTAGACGAGCAGTCCAACAGTCTCGATATATTTGCTTCCTCGTCAGAGTTCAGAAACTAAAGATACAGGGACACAGTAATCAGAACCAGAACGGGGAAATTTTAGTTTCATTATTATGTTTTGATCTATTATACATTCATTCACGTCGAGGTTTGCCGTCGTCAGCAATCCAATCGATGAACTGCTCCGAGTTCTCAACATCATCAGATGCTATATGTTGCAGGATCGATCGATACAAACAGGCAGCACCTTGATCTACTTGCTGCACTTGCACAACCTCTCTTTCTCTCCTCTCCGTGCCCATTGTCCACGCACGTTGGCCTCAATTAACCCGGTTGATCAGCCGCAAATCTCTGCTAGTTCACCGATCAGCTGCGACTCCAACAACTAAAGTGAATGCCATTTCGACGACGACGACGACGATGGCGACGTCGCAAGCGGCAGCTCACAAGGTGACCTTCTCCATCTCCCGTCGCAGCGCGATGGCCCTGACGAGGCTGCCGATGGTGTTGACGGCGAGCTTGATGTCGTCGAGCGGGTTGCCCGGCACGACGCGCTTGTAGAGGTAGCTGTCGAAGGTCATCTTCTGCACGTAGTCGTCGGCGCACATCTCCACGAACGCCTCCCGCGCCGCGTTGGAGCGGTAGAACACCTTCTGCAGGATGTCCAGCACCTTGTACGTGGGCCAGTAGAGGCGGTCGAACTCGGCCAGGTACTTACGCAGGTCGCTCTCCTCCACCATCCGCGTCCCGTTGGCGGAGCCCGCCACGATGGCCTCGGCGCACATCCGCCCGCTCTTCGCCGCGAAGTAGATGCCCTCGCCGGAGCACTTGGTCACGTACCCCGCGGCGTCGCCCACCAGCGTCACCCGCCCGGACACCCTGCATTTTGTTGGTCAATTTGCCAGTCATGTCCGGCAACCGCATGCCATTCTTGCCCCGAGAAACTCATGGTAGTATGGTACCTCTTGGGCCTGGGGTGCTCGGGGATGGGGTGCGCCTCGACGCGGATGATCTTGCCGCCCTCGATCTTGTCCTTGGCGCGGAGGCGCGTGGCGGCCTGGAACTTCTTGATGTCGGCCTTGTGCGTGACGGTGCCGGTGCCGACGGCGACGTGGTCGCACTTGGGGAACACCCAGCCGTAGAAGTCGGGCGAGACGTCGTCGCCGACGTACATCTCCGCGCGCTCCTCGTAGTACACCATCTTGTCGTCGGGGATCTTGACGCGCTCCTGGAACGCGATGGCGTACTCGTAGTCGCCCGCGCCCATGTCCTTGGCCACGCGGGAGTTGGCGCCGTCCGCGCCCACGATCGCGTCCACCTCGAACGACCGCTTCTCACCGCCGATCTTGCCGTTGCTGCTGCTGCTGTCGTAGTGGTTGTAGTGCACCACGTACGAGCCGTTCGGCTCCTTGGGCGCCTCGTACCTGAGCAAAACAATCAGATAGATCAAGTCTCACCGCGCGTTCACTTGTTGCACACCAAGTCACCAACTGACATTCAAGATTTCAGAGTTGGCTTTTAAAGCATGCAGATCCAATTTTGGATATGTGCTTTGATTCATTCGATTTGAATCGAATTCCATGAAGGTTGTGGCAGGACTAGAATTGAGGGTCAGGGCACTCTCAATGCAGAAATCATCATAGTACGTTAATTGTGTTGACACCTAAACGTTTCGCCGGCGTGACAAAATAGTTATTGAAGAGACTAAACCATGTCTACACGAGAACTAAGACATGAAGGGATATGATTTGTAGAGAATGGAGAGAATGCATGTGATTGAATAAAAAATTGTTCGGTAAAAACTATGCATTAAGACCATGGTTACACGTAGCATCTATAGAAATTAATAGGTATTTCTAGCATTGGGAGACAAATTAAGATCAAATATTTCCCCCCCTAGGAAAGTAAAATCAATTTGTACTAGTAGGCACAAGCAGCATGCAATTCAAAATGCTGCCAACATCAGTGCAAGAGTATGAATGACAGCATTCACTTCAGTTCCTGTAAAATCTTGCTGTTGGGTTTTCCGTGCATACCTTAGGAAGAGGCCGTTGACGACCTCCGCGCCGGCGGACTGTGCCCGTGAGCGGAGGTAGGCGTCGAGCACCTCGCGCCTGACCATCCCGATGTACTCGTGGGGCGCGAGCGTGCGGCCGATGTCGACGGCGACGTTGGACGGCGAAATCATCTTCATCTTCCTCACCTTGCGGTCCACGAGGTCGAGCGGCAGGTCGAACTCCGACACCATGCACAGCGGGATGGCGCCGCCGCAGGGCTTGCAGTTGTCCATCTTCCGCTCGATCAGCACCGTCTCCACGCCGCCCTTCGCCAGCGCCTCCGCCGCGGCGCCGCCCGCGGGGCCGCCTCCCACCACCGCCACCCGCAGCCGCCGCCCGTTCGGCAGCTTCGGGCTCGACGCCGCCGCGCGCGTCACCACCATCCGCGCCCTCCGGCTGCCCCCCGCCGGGCGGGCCCGGCACGAGGACGGCAGTGCCACGGCGGAGGAGAGGGAGGTCATTGTTGCCAGGATTCTTGGCTAACGGACTCGCCTTTGGGAGGGAGGAGGATCTTTCGTTTGAACTCGACGTTCTCGAGTGCGAGCTCCGACCTCCGACCTCCGAGGGGAGCGTAGTAGTGAAGTGAGAGTGGAGGGATAGGATGAGGGGAGATTGCGGGATATGCTGGCCGTTTGATCGAGAAATTGGACGGTCTGGATCGTGTAAGGATCAGGTTTTGTTTGTTTCCGCTTTTTTGTTGTTGGATCGGGCGTGTGGTTGAGCTGTGTGCCAAATCACATGAGCGGTGAACTCTTGGACCCTTCTGCGAGTACGTGGGTGGTGCGCTGCCACGTCGTATTGTTTGAAGATCTTTCACCGAGGCCGTGACATTCTTGTTAAAAAGATCTACAGCAGTATTAGACTAGCCCGGGCAACTATCCAAGGTTTGTCATGCACTTACGCTTTTCAATATAAAATGCCCATTTTTTTTACTTGGATTAACTGTGTAAATGAGAGCACACTAACTTAGTGTAGTGACTTAGCCTTTGTGTGCTTAGAGATCATAGTCATTAGAGTTGTGGTAGGTGGCTTGCATTTTTAATATGCTAGTTCAACACTCGCTTCGCCGTTTAATTGTCTAACATCTTTGCTAAGTGTTGTTGTAGAAATTTTCAATAGGCTATTCATCCCCTCTGGTTATTAGGATTTTTCACCTTACAAAAAGGGAAGCCCCAACACCAGGGCAGCAAATGATATTTAGGTGATTGGTTTGAGCTTGATCTCTAGAGGTATTCTAAAACTTCGTGTTATTCTGTGATCATCAGAGAATAAATTTCACCTATTACCTTATAGGAGGTAATGTGTGATCATCACCGTCCGGTCAAAATAAATGAATAGCACACAATTGTTTGGGAGTACCGCAACAAAGCTAAATTTTGTTAGTCTTGTTAGTTTTGTAATTGATGTGAGCCTGAATGAGATTGTTATTGTTGGAGATCTCATTTTATTATTATGATTTGTGTTCCTAAATGATTGATACTGAACTCAACGTAATTATAAGTAATTATATAAGATGATGTTCGTTCCTTTATTTTACCGAAGCAAAAAGAAAACATAACCATTCAAAATAAAAACATTAAAAAAAGATAGTAATATGTACCAGGGAATGTCATAACGGGTAAAAAGAACTATAGGGATAAAACAGTCTTTTCCTCTAGGACTTAATAGCGTTATAACACTAAACTAATGGAAGTTTCAAATAAAATAGAAAAACTTGAGATGGTGACGGGTAGCAAAAAATTTGAGTTTCGGTGTCAAATAAGAAACCAGTATTATTTCTGGTGTCAAATAGAAAATTTTCTCTTAGGTGATTGGTTTGAGCTTGGTCTTAATAGGTATTCTAAAACTTCCTTATTTGTAGTTAACTTTCAGAAGCTATTCATACTCTCTCTGGACGACATAAAATCCTTTCATAATCCACCTAAACTTAGTCTGAAACAACAGAAATAACAGGTCACATCTTGATCCGAATCAGCAACTAGCAGCATTTTATACACCCACACGGATAACATGCCGGACACACGCGCCTTTGCTCACATGCCCACCTGTCAGTCAGAAACGACCGAGTAACGATTCTCTCAAGCCTCAGGCTCTCAGCCCCTCATGTACGTCTCAGAAGTCAGAAGCACCGGGACCCGTTTCTGGATGGAGAGTATACCCCATATTCACCTCCCAAACCTGTGACACCTGCGACGAAGCAAAGTCAGAGCGCTGCAAATCAAAACGGAACGGTTGGGAGCAGCAGTGCGAGCAAATCCGCAGAGCTGGTGTCCGAACCCAAAGCTGAACCATCAGCTCCTGTCACCAAGACAGAAACCGCTGCCAGTGCGAAGGTTGAAGAGCTGAAGCCCGCAGTGGATGATGCTAAACCGGTGGAAGGCATAGGCATCGCTGAACCGGTGGATGCTAAGGCGGACGCCGCTCCAGCTACTGATGCGGCGGCGAGCGCTGCTGATGACAGTGAGGACAAGGAACCTGGCCCTTTCGCTGGTCCTAATGTGATGAATATCGTCGTGGTGGCTTCTGAATGTGCACCTTTCTGCAAGACAGGTAAATTGCATTTCTGCTGAGCGTCTCCACATCCAAACTAAGCAACTGCCCTGACAACCGCTATGGCATAGGTGGCCTTGGAGATGTTGTGGGTGCTTTGCCTAAGGCTTTGGCGAGGAGAGGACACCGTGTTATGGTATTCATCTCTTCCATTTCATTATATTTATGCACTCTACGAGAGACAACAGATGCTGTTTCAGCTGCCATGCACCTGAATGCAGATTCTGAACTCTTGTCCTTTGTGAAACATGTGGAAAAAAAGGTCAATAGTCATACTACTGTAACCTGAAGTTTTGTGTCAGTGCTCTAGTATACTTTTACAAAAAAAGGGAGGAAATTATAATTCATATGTGATCAGAAAAGTAATGCGATTTTGTGTTCCAATATCAGGTCGTGATACCAAGATATGGAGAGTATGCAGAAGCCCGGGATTTAGGTGTACGGCGACGTTACAGGGTAGCTGGACACGTATGGAAAAAAAATAGAAACAAAGAGTCTGTAGTACTGGTCCTGTATGAAAGAAAAAGATGAGAGGCCTGATTTTTTTCCTCCTGTGGGTTTTCAGGATTCAGAAGTTACTTATTTTCACTCTTACATTGATGGAGTTGATTTTGTATTCATAGAAGCCCCTCCCTTCCTGCACCGGCACAATGATATTTATGGAGGAGAAAGATCGGTAAACACCAATTTTCAAGTGCCTTTTCTAACAGTAGAAAATTCAATTGGAAACCTGTCATATTTATCTAAACTGTCTCTGTATTTAATCAATTGATGGCAGGATATTTTGAAGCGCATGATTTTGTTCTGCAAGGCCGCTGTTGAGGTACTACTAGACATTGGTTTCTAAGCAATTCACAAAGAGAACTAATTTGGACTTTAAAATATCTGATTGCTTACTGACCAATACAAAGATAAATTCATTACTGGCAAACTTTGATAAGTCAACAGTGTCCAGGCCCCGTAAAATTGTACTTGTACAATATGCACACTGCCCCATAGATAAATTCTTGTTTTTATTCTATTTTCCAAGCTGTCTACGCACCTCATTGAATAGTTTGTGTCATAACAAACTCGATTATAGCTCATGTCTGTTATAGTTTGTTGTGGGCGGATAAATCTGCATTATCTTCCTTTTCAAATTTATTCTGAACGCAGGTTCCATGGTATGCTCCATGTGGCGGTACCGTCTATGGTGATGGCAACTTAGTTTTCATTGCTAATGATTGGCATACCGCACTTCTGCCTGTCTATCTAAAGGCTTATTACCGGGACAATGGTTTGATGAAGTATGCTCGCTCTGTGCTTGTGATACACAACATTGCTCATCAGGTTTTGCACCTTAAACTTATGCTGCCTCTTGTTTTCTCTCATAATACTTAACCTAGAAGCCTATCATCATGTTCTTAGTTGACTACTGATCTGAAACTCGGATGAAACGAAACTATGAAATTTTTTGAAAGGATAAAATGTGGTCGTAGATAAGGAAAGTTACCCATGTGAGGAAATGTTTTTGTGATATATATTCTTAGGAATAATTTTGCTGGATATGTTTTAGGCTTTGCTATTTTGAGGGATCGATTAGGTTCTTTCCTATTTTCAGCATCAGTTCTTTGCTACTTTCAGGCAACAATTTGGTTCATTGTAACTTTCAGGTTTCATTTAGTTAGTTCTTATGGCAATGAATATGCTAGTAGTCTTAGTTCATGAAACTTAATGAACAATTATGTGCTCAAGACATAAATTATTGTGTAGGTTAATGTATTTCAGTTAGCTTTTGCTCATTTGTACTTTCAAAAAAAAGCTTTGTTCATTTGACCTGACACGGCCAAAATGACTGATGCAGTTATGCTCAATTTAACATTTGCTGCAGGGTCGTGGCCCTGTAGACGACTTCGTCATTTTTTACTTGCCTGAACACTACATCGATCACTTCAAACTGTACGACAATATCGGTGGCGATCACAGCAACGTTTTCGCTGCGGGGCTGAAGACAGCAGATCGGGTGGTGACCGTCAGCAATGGCTACCTGTGGGAGTTGAAGACTTCGGAAGGTGGGTGGGGCCTCCACGACATCATAAATCAGAACGACTGGAAGCTGCAGGGCATCGTGAACGGCATCGACATGAGCGAGTGGAACCCCGCTGTGGACGTGCACCTCCACTCTGACGGCTACACCAACTACACGTTCGAGACGCTGGACACGGGCAAGCGGCAGTGCAAGGTCGCCCTGCAGGTCCGCGACGACGTGCCACTGATCGGGTTCATCGGGCGTCTGTATGGACAGAAGGGCGTGGACCTCATCGCCGACGCGATCCACTGGATCGCGGGGCAGGACGTGCAGCTGGTGATGCTGGGCACCGGGCGCCCCGACCTGGAGGACATGCTGCGGTGGTGCGAGGCGGAGCACAACGACAAGGTGCGCGCGTGGGTCGGGTTCTCGGTTCCCCTGGCGCACCGCATCACGGCGGGCGCGGACATCCTGCTAATGCCGTCGCGGTTCGAGCCGTGCGGGCTGAACCAGCTCTACGCGATGGCGTACGGGACCGTGCCCGTGGTGCACGCCGTGGGCGGGCTCCGGGACACGGTGGCGCCGTTCGACCCGTTCAACGACACCGGGCTCGGGTGGACCTTCGACCGCGCGGAGGCGAATCGGATGATCGACGCGCTCTCGCACTGCCTCAACACGTACCGGAACTACAAGGAGAGCTGGCGCGGCCTGCAGGCGCGCGGCATGGCGCAGGACCTCAGCTGGGACCACGCCGCCGTTCTGTATGAGGACGTCCTCGTCAAGGCCAAGTATCAGTGGTGAGTGAGTTTAATTGGCGACGCCGACGCCCTCCTGTCGCGGGACCTGGACGCGCTGGGCATGTTATTTAGGCGGCTCTTCTCTCCCGGCTTTGATGCGCGCGGCGCACTTGCGCGATTGGCGCTGGGCGATGGTGCTTGGCCTACGTCGGCTACGTGCCTTGGGAATTTGGGCGGGTGCGATGATGCCACTGGGCACCGGGCGCGGGGTAGTATGAATGCGACGGTGATGTATGTGAGCATACGTTGATGCCCTGCATTTGGTTCGTAGTCTATTAAATCACGTTGGGTCTGGTTCGAGGTAATTTAAACTACTCCGTATTGAGTTGGAGATCAGGCGCATGGCATTCCCGCCGATAAATGGAGTTCTATGTTAGGCAGTCCCGATGAAAGAAACGGATAGTTTCTATAACATAGGATACCGCACCAAAAAAATACTGCATTTGGTTCGTAGTCTATTAAATCACGTTGGGTCTGGTTCGAGGTAATGTAAACTACTCCGTATTGAGTTGGAGATCAGGCGCATGGCATTCCCGCCGATAAATGGGGAGTTCTATGTTACTTATCGCCACTTCTGTTGTATATATTTATTGATACTGACAAGTTTTTCACTCCAAGCACGTATTTACAATCCTATTTGTAGAGCTAAAAATCCACACAGATTCTAGTGCGAAAGAATCACTTCTTCGTTTACACTAGGAATTGGGAGTTAAGAAATTCACTTCTCAGTGCTCCCTCTCCAATCTCCGTCGAGGTCACTTCAGAATTAATTCTTATCTACTCACCGCACTGCTCCCTCATAAGATTTAACTTTAACTTAATCACTCCATCAAAGAATCAAGAAGTGGAGCTCTACCAAACAAGCCCTCGTATGGGCACACTGGATGTGTTTAGTTTAGTGGTTTTGTTAAGGAATTTCAACTTGATGTATGTCCTGCAATCATCAAATTTCCAATTCTCTCTCATCTTTTAAACACTAGGGCTTCGTTTAGGACGAGAGGGAAATTCGCCCAGGAACAGCAGCCCTCTAACTAAGGGGATTTATGTGGACGATCAGATCCCCTTCCATGGTAGGGGAGATCAACAATGCCCCCCACTGCTGTTTGGGTACATCTAACTCCAGAGAGATGGAGGCGGTCGTTGTTGATGACACCGCTTGCTTGCATCGTGAACTTGATGACACCACTTGCTTTCATCATGAACGAGATGCCAGGACGACTCTGGATCATAAAGGCACATCGACTGAGGTGTAGATGGGGCACGAGGCGACTGAGGCAAGGCTACGAGGACAACGGTTGTTGGCGCGTGCTAGCATAACCTCTCGTCTCGCTCTAGTGCACGGGGAAGCCATCCCCGGACACAAGAGGTGGGGGAGAGTCACCCTAGGGAAAAGGCTTGGGTCAGCCCACCCTCACGTGAGCTTCCAAATGGCGGAGTTAGGTGGCCTGGGGCTAATTCTGCATGTGTGCGAAGGGTGGGGGTTTCCTAGGGAAAATGTCGGGATGGCCCCTTGGATTGGGCCTCCCAAATGAGGCCTAGGTGTATTCCCTCCCTCTTAATCCTTGATATTCTCCTTTGCCTTGCTTCCTTTGTGTTGAAGCCTTCTATTTCTCCACCAAAACTTATGGAATCTCGCTTCAATTTTCATCTATCCAAAGGAAAGCTTGCTTTAGTTTCATCCTCTCCCCCTTCCTCATCCATCCCGAAAAGGTCCTCAAGTGTACATTTTCCTCTACATGAAATTTACACAAAGAGAGGTATTAGTAGCAAAGTTGTACATGTGGGCAATATTTTACCATCGTTCCAATTAGGAAGCACAATCCATTTGGGGGAGTATAGTATTCTTCTTCACCTTCCCTCCTTTTTGCCTCAATCTATGGGACATACAATAGACTTGAACACATGTTACTCCTAAAACTACACAAGCTATAGATCAAGCTCCCCATGATGTGTGCATTGCGTGATTGAATCACTTATATGATACCAACAAAAACATTGTGATACCAAATGAGAACCATGAATGTTGATTATGACATCAATTAGGAAACGGGTCCTATAAATTGGGCACAAGAGTATAGGAAACAAAGTTCAATATGCCTTACCGTGGGGAACGGGAACCTGTGTAGAGTTGCCCTGCCCACCATTGTCTCATTGACATGCAAACTCAGTAGGGTCGCCCGTAAGCTGTTACAAATGTAACTTGCTTCTCTTGCTTACATATGAGTTATTAGTTTGATGCACACTCTACAACAAAGAAAAAGAGATAACTAAGACAAGCAATAGAGAGAAGAGAATCAAATAATTAACAACATTATCTGCTTGCACTATGCTTAGGCCTTTAGCATGAGGTTGTAATGTGGACCAGGCAACTAAGCAAGGTGTAATTTGTATAGTTGATGGTAAAACTTTTACATCTCACGAGAAAAAAGGACCATCGGTAATGTCATTAGTCTACAAAGCGGGATATGAGTGAATTGTACAAGCAATGGCCCTGTTCGCTTGTCTTATAATCCGTACTTTTCAGTTTATTTTTTCAGCCGAAACGAACGGGACCAATATGTGGTACTAAATTAAACGAAGTTTAGGTCCCATGTATTGATATATAGCTCAAGAGTCAAGATTGTGATATGAACCAAAGCAATAAAGCAAGATGTAGCATGTAGTTCGTTTATGGCGGAACAACTATTTCCAACTACAATAGACATAAACAGTAATTACTAATGAAGTGATTTGAAAGCACACAAGATGCAAGACATAGGGCATGCATAGATCCATAGAGCTAATAATTAGCTTCTTTGGATCCAACGGGTTCGACTAATAGTTAAGCCAATTGTTAATTGAATGCCAACTAACTAATATCCTACTGGTTGGACAAAACTAGCTAATAGCATCTAATAGTTAGCTAGCTTTTTTTTACGAATCTAGAGGGGCCGGGGCCCCTGCAGTATTTATTAAAGAAAAAGTAGTAGTTCAATACAAAAGGAGCCAAACAAAAGAGGAGGGGAGCAAAGACTAGTTAGCTAGCTAATATTAGTGATGAACTATTAGCTAGCTAATTATTAGCCGCTAATTATTCAAACAGAGCCATGGCACAAGAATTTAACAGGACACTAGCTATGTAAATGCGTGGACCATCTTGTTAATTTGATACATTAATCGTGTGATCTCAGCCGCCACTGGGCACCGGCTCTCCCGGCGTGCCCGAAGCAAGCATATGCACCCTAGTAGCCATCAACGGCAAAGATTTTCTACGATGGCACATAATAATAAGAAGGACGTGGTCCAATAATTGGCACACACTCAAAGACGCGCATAAATAGAAGTACAAAAGTGCGTAGCTGCTACGATTACGAGTAGTTAAGCATCTATCCATCGCTGCAATTAATCTGATGCACCAAACACGTTGCTGCGAACGTCACTGAAACTGCGCGTAGCTATCCCACAGGCTGTCACATCACATGCAATTCAACTGCATGCAAGCGGACCCTGTCCCTAGCTCGTAGCAAATGCATGGGCCTACTAGCTCGGTCGACGCTCGACACAGTCAGCCGAGCCAACCAACCGCACTGTCCATTGGATGCGGTCATTTTGGCTCTGCTCCGCTGCCCAAACTGGCCAGAGCGTCCAAAACCTGCACTAGTCTACCCCCGCAGGGCTCACATGGCAACGTGTGACGAGAAAACCTTGTTACCATTTCTCGTGCGCATGGAACCAGAGTAGGAATCCATCAAATTAATATAGTACTGCATACGATCGCGCAGATGCTGACAAACTGACATCTACTGTAAAGGTGCTCACTCAGGCTAACAACCACTGCAGTGAGCCAGCCGCATGCGCGAGAGACCAGAGTCGCGTGTACCCTAGATCTGACTCAGACGGCGCCTATTTAGTCAATCCGATCTTGCGGCAATTCTCCCACTCTGTGGTCTCTCTCTATCTCCATGGTTGTTGCCTCCTCAAACCAGCAGTGCCTGAACTCAAGTGCGACGCCGCTGAACGCACGCAGCAAGCCATGGAAGGTACGTGCACTCAGCTTCTTTCTTGCTGCCGCCAGGACGAGTAGCAATTCCTTCTGCTAAATGGGCTATTCGTAGTACGCGTTTTTAACCTCTTCCCGCTGGCGCGCCGGTGGCAATGCAGCAGGTGGCCACGCGCTGCGCGCCGTCGGTGACGTCGTCTTCTTGGGCGCGTACGGCCGGCTCTCGTTCCCCGCGACGATCGCCGCCTTCGTGGAGGCGCTGCTCCAGGCGTGGGCGGAGGTCAGGGCCGGGCTGCTCGTGCCGCTGCTCCGTGCCGCGGTGGTGCTGTGCACGGCCATGTCGGTGATCGTGCTGGCCGAGAAGCTGTTCCTGGGCGCGGTCAGCTCCGTGATGAAGCTGCGGCGCCGGCGGCCGTGGCGGGTGTACAGGTGCGACCCCATCGCGCGGCCGGACGAGGAGGCAGCTGCCTATCCCATGGTGCTCGTCCAGATCCCCATGTACAACGAGGAGGAGGTATGTACTGTACTCCGTATGTCTCTGGCGTCTCTGTGTCCTTCCGGACTGTGCTGCTCTCGGTGAACTCAGACGGTTGTTCAGTCAGACTGTCAGATCAGTAAGCTAATTGCTGAACTGCTGATCCTCAAGCGCTTAAACAGCAGCATCTGAATCTCTTTAATTAATCTTTAAGAGTTTGCATTGGACCAATTAATTTTTCATTACTACTACGCTCCATTGGTCATAGTTCTGTTAAGGGTAAAAGTGGATCAGAACGCAGAACAAGGGATGTTTTGTCTTCAAATTTTCAGAGCAATCTATCATGGATGGGCACATCTCTGACAGGAAGCCTGAAACGCGTACGCAGGTGTACCAGCTATCAATAGGGGCAGCTTGCAGGCTCACATGGCCGGTAGATCGATTGATAGTGCAGGTGCTGGACGACTCCACCGACGCCGTCATCAAGGTGAGTGAGATCGGGCTTCGTTTTCACCTGTCACTGTCACTTTGAATGCCTGCCAATTGCCACGGGAACATGCATGCACCACAAGAACCGGGAGCCAGCAAGAATGCACGGCCCTACAGCTACTGTACAGACCAGACAAAAAAAAGTTGCCATTTTTTCCCATTCTTTTGAAGCGTAAACCCGCAATTTGGTCGAATTCGCACGGCCGACCGAGTAGTCGGCAGAGCTCGGTTTTGTGATTGATGCCACTCGCTGGGCTGGGCAGGAGCTGGTGAAGGGCGAGTGCGAGCGGTGGGCCGCGGAGGGGATCAACGTCAAGTACGAGACGCGCAAGGACAGGGCCGGGTACAAGGCCGGCAACCTCAAGGAAGGGATGCGCCACGCCTACGTGCGCGGCTGCGAGTTCATCGCCATGTTCGACGCCGACTTCCAGCCGGCGCCGGACTTCCTCGTCAAGACCGTCCCGTTCCTCGTCCACAACCCCAGCCTCGCGCTCGTGCAGACGCGCTGGAAGTTCGGTGAGTCATCATCAGTCTCTCGCGCACAGGCAGCCGACAACGATTGCCATTATTTTCTTTTTAATTTATTGGCAAGTGAACAGAAGCAAGTTGCCTGCGTTGCAACTGCAGCGTACAGAGCCAGACAGATGCTGCTGTCTCTGTTTGGGCTTACTTCGATCTGTCTGGGCTTCAAGCAGGCCACAGAAATGTTGCACTAGGCTTGGATTTTGTGACCCATTTGCAATGTTGAGCTTTCGGCCTCATCTAGTTAGTGAAAGGAAAGTAGTTCCACGAGACCCAATTATCTACGTTCATCAGTCAGTTCAGTTCCAGCTTGCGTCCTGCTTTGTCTGACATCAAGATGTAGTTCCATCTGCTGACAAAGCTTTTGTTTAAGCTGCCCTGTAGTGAATGCGAACGACTGCTTGCTGACGAGAATGCAAGAGATGTCCATGGACTACCATTTCAAGGTGGAGCAGGAAGCCGGCTCTTCCCTCTGCAACTTCTTTGGCTACAATGGTATCCACTGCCCTCCCTCCCTCAACTGCGCCGTCGCAAACTCGCAATTGTTCATGTCACGCTGTCAACTTCAGCTGTGTTCGAGAAATGTGAATGATATTATTTATTCATGCACGCAGGAACAGCTGGAGTATGGAGAACGCAAGCGATTGTCGAGTCCGGGGGTTGGGAGGACCGAACTACTGCTGAGGACATGGACTTGGCACTGAGAGCAGGGCTCTTGGGCTGGGAGTTCGTTTACGTTGGAAGCATAAAGGTTCGCACCTCTGACAAATAGATCCAAGGTACTATCATGTCAGACAAAACTGTATCGAACTGATCCGAGATTGCAATTTCCATTCAGGTTAAGAGTGAGCTGCCAAGTACTCTGAAGGCGTACCGGTCCCAGCAGCACCGCTGGTCATGTGGACCTGCGCTCCTGTTCAAGAAAATGTTCTGGGAAATTCTTGCTGCCAAGGTTAGTCTTGTACACCAACCTGCTCCCTGACATGCAGTGAGTGCCATGAAAATTCTGTCATATGATTATTTGTCCGTATGTTCTGTTGTTTTCCTGTGCAGAAAGTGTCGGTTTGGAAGAAGTTGTATATGATCTATGACTTCTTCATTGCCCGGAGGATCATAGGCACCTTCTTCACATTCTTCTTTTTCAGCGTCCTGATTCCTTTAAACATTCTATTACCAGAAGCGCAGATTCCTGTGTGGGAGCTGATCTATATCCCCACAGCTATCATTCTTCTCAACTCTGTTGGGACTCCAAGGTTCGCTTGGTGTTAGCTTTATTGAGTTTTATTTGAGAACATTTCATATCCTGAATTCCTAAGGTGTTGCAGGTCTATCCATCTTATTATACTGTGGGTCTTATTTGAGAATGTAATGGCACTGCATCGGTTTAAAGCCATCTTGATAGGGTTTTTCGAAGCTGACAGGGCCAATGAATGGATTGTTACACAAAAGCTGGGGAATTTGCAGAAGCTCAAATCCATTGCCAGTCTTACAGGAAACTATCGTTTCAAAGACAGGTAATTTCTAGAGGATGACATATTCAGCAGACATGTACACCTAATATATCATAGCTTTGAGCCTTGGTGCTAATTTGCTATCCTGCTTCGTGTCAGGTTCCATTTCCTGGAGGTATTTATCGGGCTATTCCTTTTGGCCTCTGCGTGCTTCGACTACTTATACAGAGATGACTATTTTTACCTCTTTGTTCTTCCTCAATCGATCATGTATTTCGCAATTGGATTTCAGTTCATTGGTCTCAGAGTCTCCGAAGACTGACCAATCGCAAGACACAATCGAAAGTTTTGGTTGCAATATTATGATTGCTCAGATGAAGGTCTTGTATTAATGATCTACAAAAGGGCTGGTGTTGTGTTGTGTGTAATGAAGAAGAGATGTTATACTTCAAGATAGGATAAGCACATGGGAGGTTGAGACGAATCTATTAATTCACTAGGTGCAGAAAATTGCATCTGAAACACAACCAATGTATTTAGATGTAAGAGTTGTGTACAGACGATCAGATCTTGCTGGTATGTCTGAAGGGAAAATATTCAGTTCAAATCACATCTATAATCGAATCACGTAAACCTTCTATAAAAACATACTTATCAGTTTTCAAAATAATTGAAATTATGCACATCTATAGATGTATACATGTCATAAAATTTGAGATTCAATCGCAATCCAAGAAAAATCATATGAAAATAATAAAATTCATGTGCACATGCGCTAGCGGACAAAATTCATTGGTGGTTACTGCTCAAAAGGGCCAGGTCCTGAACATGACGCGGAAATTTTTGGGGGTGAGACGGGCTTGACAAGGGAAGGCCGTGAAGTATATGCTGTGAATTTAGGTGTGAGATGGGCTTGACAGGGAAAGGGCCAGGTCCAAAGCTCAAAAGGCCTCGCACGTTTGCAATGGGCCTTTTGGGTGCGGGCCTTAGCTGCTTGCACCTCGGACCATCGGTTCGGCGACTGCTCTAGTGCTCTGCCATGTGATTTGACTATTTGAGAGCCCTGCGGTCGTCGGCGAGCCCGAGGAAACGCACCGTTTTGCGGCGGAAATCGCGCGTCCGGTGACGTTTTTTTGCTTTGGCCGAACCGAATCGAGAGGGCAAGGCCGCGACAGCACGCACCCGTCAGGTCGGATGGTGCGGGACGATGCGTCGCCGCACCACCGTTCGAGACCGACGACTGTGACGAGTCCTCCCTCTGGCCTTTTGCCTCTGGGTTCGCGTGCCACGGCGTCTGCGCCCCTGAAGTACGCGAGGGAACGTACGCTTCCCTCCGTCAAGGCTTCTGGTTTGAGCGTGATTTCCGGTATGGCCGTATGGGTGACAGGTAGACCGATTTTGACTGCGAACTCCCGCTTGGAGGGGGTTTAGTTGGGTGAATTTTGGATTTTGGGCTACTATAGCATTTTCATTTTTATTTGATAATTAGTGTTCAATCATGGTCTAATTAGGCTTAAAACGTTCGTCTCGAGATTTCCAATCAAACTGTGCAATTAGTTTTTTTTTTTCGCTTACATTTAATACTCCATGCACATATCGCAAGATTCGATGTGATGGATATTGTAGCACTTTTTTGGAATTTGGCATAGCAACTAAACACGGGCTTGATTTCAACTTTCGCGCGTTTTTATACTATGAAATAGTACTGGTATTTGCCGAATACTTCGTTCCTTCCCAAAAGAATGCAATTACGTGTTACTTGTCAGCAAAAGTAGTTTACATTTGACTAAATTTTTAATAAATATTATTCTTATTTATAATTTTAAAATAATTTATTATAAAAATATATTTCGTAATTAATCTAATAATATTTATTTCATATCATAAATATTTATATTTTTTTATCAATAATTAATCGAATTTAAGATGCAAAACCATTACATTGTGCTAGAATTGATTTTTTTCTGGACCGATAGAGTAATACCCTTGCCGTTGTCTGTAGACAGTAATAGTTTGAACTTTCCTCTTATGTTGCCTTGAGGCTGAATTGTAAAGCGGACGCGCCAAATTGTGGAACATAAAACTCTTTTATGCTTTTTGAACCCCGTTTGCCTGGCCGAATTTTAGCTGAAACTGGCTAAAAAATATTATTCTTGCTGAATTGTTGTTAGAGAAAAATACTGTTTCAGCTAAAAAAAAAGCCGAACAAACCAGATATGGGGTAAGCCGAGCGGTGCCATAAAAGCAGGGAAAACATCTATTCCTAAAAAAAAGGGTTAAGTTCAATTTACACCCTCC
Source organism: Miscanthus floridulus (assembly GCF_019320115.1). Taxonomy (NCBI): domain Eukaryota; kingdom Viridiplantae; phylum Streptophyta; class Magnoliopsida; order Poales; family Poaceae; genus Miscanthus; species Miscanthus floridulus. The sequence goes on along the minus strand of NC_089586.1, from coordinate 118,579,185 downwards.
AACTTGCAGCAAAGTTCGGATTTCAACCTCGAACTTCAAAAGCCGAACAACTTTGGCCCTCCAACTCTCGAAAAAGTTCAACTTTCAACCTTCCGGGCGGTTTTGTGGGTGAACAGTAACTTTTGATATTTTTGGGAGCGCCGAAATTTTATATTATTTTTTCGAGCATCTTAACGTCTTCAAATGAAAAAACTCAAAACTACAAAGTTGTAGATCTCATCGAGGTCTATAATTTACATATAAAAATTATCTTCATCCGACATCGTATTGAAGGGTTTTCTATTTTTTGAAATTTGAGTCTCATCACGCGATAAAATATGGTCCTGAAATTTTATATTATTTTTTCGAGCATCTTACTGTCCTCAAATGAAAAAACTCAAAACTACAAAGTTGTAGATCTTATCGAGGTCTACAATTTACATATAAAAATTATCTTCATCCGACATGGTGCTAAAATACAACTTTGTAAATTATAGACCTCAATGAGATCTACAACTTTGTAGTTTTGAGTTTTTTCATTGAAGGACAGTAAGATGCTCGAAAAAATAATATAAAATTTCAGCACCATATTTTATCGCGTGATGAGACTCAAATTTCAAAAAATAGAAAACCCTTCAATACGATGTCGGATGAAGATAATTTTTATATGTAAATTGTAGACCTCGATGAGATCTATAACTTTGTAGTTTTGAGTTTTTCATTTGAGGACGTTAAGATACTTAAAAAAATAATATAAAATTTCGGCGCTCCCAAAAATATCAAAAGCTACTGTTCACCCACAAAACCGCCGAGAAGGTTGAAAGTTGAACTTTTTCGAGAGTTGGAGGGTCAAAGTTGTCCGATTTTGAAGTTCGAGTTTGAAATTCGAACTTTGCTGCAAGTTGGAGGGTGTAAATTGGACTTAACCCTAAAAAAAATAACCTTGGCACTTTTGCAGTACATCCTACACACTTTTGTGTTTCGGCTACGCCCCAGTTTACCGGAGCTTATTTAAAATTACTTTTCAGTCATGAAATAGTATTTTTTTTTTCGCGACATGTCAATATAACCTTCAACATAAGCCAAATTAACACTTTCGAGTTTCGGCTAGTCTGGAACAGCACCCTTCGCTTGGCGTACTTTGTTTTCAAAACTCAAGGCTACCGTGCATTTTTAAACATGTTCCCCCCGTGACCGCGGAGGCATGGACCCCAGTAGATCTGCATGCTTTACCCAGATACCGCTGGTAATACTGTATTTTTCCTTCCAAAAAAGCAGTCAGATTAAATACGGACGATAAAGTTGTTTAGGCCATGTTCAGATGCAGCTCGCTAATTTTAGCGATGGTGCATCCAATAAAATTTGAGAAAATTTCTTCATTGCCATTGAAAACTATAACAATCCCTTCGTTGTCATTCAAAATTACATGATCCCTTCGTTGCCATCGGTTTTAGATTTTTCATTCCCTCGTTGCCACTGCTGTTAGAGAGGAGTCACGGCGTGACTTCGCTCCCGTGGGAGTGGGAGTAGCAGACGATGGCGGCGGGTTCCCTGCGATTCTGCCTCTAGGAGTCGACGACACCGGCGTGGGCGGCTGGCTGCCGCTCCCGCGGCCGCGGTCGCCGCGTGCGTGGCCACCGCCCGGTGTCGGGGTGTAGCCTGAGGCTTCCTGGCATTGTGCCTTGCTATAGTCAAATGGGTGTGCTGCGGCGGCCGCGCACTACGACGGCGGGCGCTGGGCCGGCGCGTCGGGGATGCAGTTCCAAGCGCCGTCGGCGCAGGGCGGGCCTTGGCGCAGGGCGGGCACGAAGTGAAGAAGTTGTCGGTGTAGGTGAAGTTCCTGAGGCTGGCGAGCGCGTAGACTCCCGTCGGCACGGCGCCCTCGAGACGGTTGCGGGCGACGTCGAGCTCCTCGACAGCAGCCATGTTAGCGATGCTGGCGGGGAGTTGTCCCTGCAGGTGGTTGACGCTGACGTCAAAGACGGTGAGCTTCCGGAGCAGGCCGACCTACGGCGGGGCGCATCCCGTGAGCTCGTCGACGATGAGCACAATCTCGTTGAACATGTCAGCCATCCGTTCGATGCTGGGCGGGATGCACCCACCGAGGCGGTTGTGCGCGAGCACGACGACGAAGGCCGGGGAGTTCCCGAGGTTGGCTGGGATCGGGTTGCGGAGGCGGTTGGAGTTCAGGAAGATGGCGTCGAGCGGGCGGTCGAAGAGCGCCGGCGGGATGCTGCCCTTAAAGTCGTTGAAGCGGAGGTCCAGGTACCGCAGCGCCGACAGCGACAGCACCACCTCCGGGAACCCGCCCACGAAGCGGTTGTTGCTGAGGTCGAGCTCGTGGAGGTGCGCGAACGTGTGCGGGACGACGCCGTAGAAGCGGTTGGAGTTGATGTGGAACAGCGCCAGGTCCGGGACGCCCAGCAGCAGCGACGCGGGAAGGTACCCCGCGATGTCGGCGTGGTTGAGGTCGATCCCGGCGACCATGATGTCGTGCGAGGTGCTGCCAGGAAGGGGCGCGCAGAAGACGCCGTTGTAGGCGCAGACGTTGGGCCCCACCCAGTTGGTGGTGAAGTTGGAAGGGTCGGAGAAGATGGCGGTGTGCTTCCACGCTTGCAGCGCGGCATAGGACGCCCGGAGGCGAGGGTTCGGGAACGCCCACGACGGTGGCGCGTCGAAGCGGGACACGAGCGAGGACGCGTACGACTCAGAGACAGCCCCCTCCTGCTGCGCCACCGAGGGGCAGGCGAGCAGCAGCAGCAGCAGCGCGAAGGCGCGTTGCGATCCGGTCGGAGGAGAGGCAGGGAATGCGAGCCGGACGGCGAGTCGATCTTGTGATCTAGAGAGAGAGGGGAGAGGGAAGCGTGGAGCGGGTAGTGGCATTCAGAGCGGGCACATGGGGCTGGGAGGGGCGCGCGTGTGTGTGTGATTGATGAAGGCAAGCGCAGCGCAGGCTCGTCACACAGAGTCGCATGGGGGCCAGCTGCACAGCAAGCTCAGTTCAGCTCATCTCGCTGATTAGTCCTCACTCATCAGTGTGTGTGTGCGCTGGGTGTGTGACGGTGGTGCCTCTTTGCGCCTGCGCCTGCGCCTGCGAGCGTGCTTCGTCACGGTCACGGAGGAGGCGGCCTGGGCGTGGGAGACTGCGAGCGAAGTCACGCCGTGATTCCTCTGTAACAGGGGTGGCAACGAGGGAACGAAAAATCTGAAACTGATGGTAACGAAGGGAACATGTAATTTTGAATGGCAATCAAGGGATTGTTATAGTTTTCAATGGCAATGAAGGAATTTTCTCATAAATTTTAGCTGGAGGTTAAAATATACATAATCTCATTAGGTGTTTGCACCCAGCTAAAACCAGCTAATGGAGTAGCATGGTAGAAACTCTTCAATTAGCTGGTGCACTCAAACAACCCCAACTAAAGTTTAGGTAGCTAAAGTTTAGATTGTTAAAATTTAGCTCTAACAATTAGCTAGCTAAACTTTAGTTCAGGTGCATCCAAACATGCCCTTATATACGAAAAGATTAGGAGATGCCGGCTTAAAAATAGCAGTTCATTCTTTAGTGTTTGATAAATTAGTCAAACATTTGTCTCCCTATATGTACAAATAGGTGATTGTCGTTGCATTATTACTTTTAATGAAGATCTAGAAAACTAACAAAACATTACAATAGTAAATCAATTTCGCATATGTGTTATACAATAACAATTATAAAATATAGGGTCTGACTGGTTGGACTCCAAAATCTGCCTAGCTAAAACTAGGGTAGTCCCAAAACTTAGGCAGTTATTTGGTTAGGCTCCAAATCTGCCCGGCCAAAATTTGGACAAACCATATACTAAATTTCTTACATTGGTTTTGGCAACTAGAATTTAGCATGCCCTTGTTTTGGCTTGCCAAAATTTTGGTAGGGCAATTTTTGGAGCCTAACCAAACAGGCCCATAATATTTTTGAATTTGATCCTCACAACATACCGCTTGTTGCCATCACCACTTTTACATGAGTGCTAACAAAGCATGAATAATTGGCACCAAAGCACGTAGTTTTTTATACTTTGTCTTCGAAATCAAACCAAACAAGTTTAGACTACAATTTTCTTGTACGTACAACTCTCTACTCCTGTAAACCTAATCGGCGCCGCCGGATTCGTGGCGCTACTGTAGCTACTGTAGCGTTTTGTTTTTATTTGGTAATGATTGTCCAATTGTTGACTAATTAGGCTCAAAACGTTCGTCTCGTAAAGTACAACTAAACTGTGTAATTAGTTTTTGATTTCATCAACATTTAGTAGTCCATGCATGTACCGCAAGTTTGATGTGACGGAGAATCTTCTTTTTGCATAGTGCCAAATTCAGGAATTGGGAAAACTAAACATGGCCTAAGAGAACACGATATAACGGAGCTCAAACGCCGAGATAAATTCACACACAAAGAAATTTCAGAAAAGGAAAATATCATATCTCTATTTTAATAACACTTATTCGGTATATATTTTTGTTGTTTATAGATTTAGTGAAATTTAAATTATTTATCTTCTCAAAACTATTCGGAGCCGAGAGAATAAAGGTAACGTAACCAAAAAAGAACGAAAAACAGGGAGCTCTCCCAGCCGTCCAATTCCATCCGTAGACCGTCAGTCCACGAGGACAGGACACTGCATGGAGATACCACAGAGATTTAAAGCACAGTACTACGAAGTTTCATGTGCGTATCTGCTGCAACTGTAGCACTGCGTCCACTGACACTCGCATGTTGCTTGCCACAACCACCACCTACACGTCCGCGAGAGGCAGTGTAGTAGCCTTTTGCGCCATGTCTGCCCTAGCAGGGGAAACGCATCGATTGCCATTGCCGACCCCTGCCCCTTGCATGCTCCCGTCCCTTGGCAAGGGCCAGTTTAGTTTTAAAATTTTTGGCAAAATAGACACGGTAGTATTTTCGTTATTATTTAACAAATAGTGTCTAATTATAGTCTAATTAGGCTTAAAAAATTTGTCTCGTAGATTTCGTCTAAACTATGTAATTAGTTTTATTTTTTATTTATATTTAATATTTCATGCATGCGTCTAAGGATTCGATGTGATGGAAAATATGAAAAATTTTATAAAATTTTTGGGAACTGGGCCCAAGTTGGCATGCGAACCGCCAAGGATTGCGATAGCTTTTCCCATGCGAGGGCGGATGCTGTCGGTTATGCGAGTGAAGCTGCCTGCGCGGCTGCCGCGCATGCCGAAAGCTGATTGCAAACTCCCTTCGCAGTCGCGGCGCAGGACATGATGACATGTCTTGCAAAATTTCGTCATTTGTTGATTGGGATGCTCTGGGGTCCGAGATGTCAGATGTCATGTCCAGTCAAAGCTGAGCTCTTGCTTCTGTTTCCATTTGTCAATTGTCTGAGATGTGTCCAACTCCAACCGACCTTGTTTAGATCACCTTCAAATTTCAAGTTTTTTCACTATCTCTTCATCACATCAATTTTTTAATGTATGCATGGAGCATTAAATGTAGGTAAAAAAATAATTAATTGCACAGTTTGGTTGTAAATCACGAGACGAATCTTTTGAGCCTAGTTAGTCCATGATCGGATAAAGTTTGTCAAATACAAACAAAACGTGCTACAGTGTTCAGATTGCAAAAATTTACGATCTCAACAAGGCCTTGATTCTTGCACAAAATCAAAGCGCAAAATAAATCGTGTTCGTCGGGCAGAAACAGAGGTTAAGAAACAGTGTAGCACTGCTGGCACCCAATCATCTCCATAATACTCTATTCTCTTTTTTTTTTTTGAAATGCATATTCTTAGGCTATATTCTTTCTTTCTTTCTTTTTACGAAAGAAAGGCTATATTCTTGGTATGCGGTATTACTCCATATTTTGTTTGTTCCCACCTTTTTCTTGAATGAAAAAAAGAAAACTTTCTTGTTTTTTTCACTCCTGTCGAACACCGATGCTTGTCGGAGACCATCAGAAGAATCCAATGGTACAATACGGGCCAGCAAGGGTTGATAATCCCTGCTCAAACAGATGGTCAGAGATGGGAATGACTGTTCTAGAGAACCGAAACACAACACCAACAGAACCTGACGATGGCTCCTTCGCTTTAATTTAGGGCTAGGCCCCTGCTTTTGGCGCCGTACTTCTCGAGCACTGCAGCTATGCGAGGCGACGCTGAGGCCGACGCAGCAGGCACCGCATGATTTTACCCGGGCCTTGAATTCCAAGTTTTTTCATTCTCTCTCCGTCACATCAATTTTTAGCTGTTTGTATAGAGTATTAAATATAGGTAAAAAAAATAACTAATTACATAGTTTAGTTTGAAATCACGAGATGAATCTTTTAAACCTAGTTGATCCACGATTGAACAATATTTGTCAGACGAAAATGCTACTATTTATCGAGTTGAAATTTTTTCACAATCTAAACGAGGCCCCCGTCCAAGTCTGGAATGCACGCTAGCTTCAGGGGAGCGTCCAGTACCACTAGCAAGAATCTCTATGCTGCTGGTACACAAGGATTCTCTATGCCCGAAACACAGCGTACTCATACTACATGAAATCAAACAGCACTAGCATAATACAGGGCGTCCTTGTGCATCAGGTACAAAATATCTGAGTTATGGGAGTTTGAACTACTTATTGCCCGCGTAATGGACAACTTTTTTTTTTTGTTTGCCGAGAGTTCACAAACGGAATGAGATTCGATTGTGTAGTTGGGCCATGTTTAGTTCCATCAAAATTTAAATTTTGGCATTATGTAAAAAGAATATTTTCCATCACATCAAATTTACGGTACATGCATAGAGTACTAAATGTTGACGAAATCAAAAACTAATTGCACAGTTTGGTTGTACTTTGCGAGACGAACGTTTTGAGCCTAATTAGTCAACGATTGGACAATTATTACCAAATACAAATGGTGCTACAGTAGTGCACAGTACTTCGGGCGGCGCCGGAAAAAATTTGGAAACTAGCCGAACAACAATTTACTGTAGACGCACTGCATTGGCCTTGTTTAGTTCCATGAATTTGGATTTTGAGTCTACTGTAGCACGTTCGTTTTTATTTGACAAATAGTGTTTAAACATGGACTAATTAGGCTTAAAACGTTCGTCTCGTAATTTTCCACCAAACTGTGCAATTAGTTTTTCTTTTCGTCTACATTTAATGCTCCATGCAAAGACCGCAAACATTCGATGTGACAGGTACTCTAGTAACTTTTTGGAAGTTGGGGTGGAACTAAACAAGGCCTAAACTTGCAGCTGTAGTTGGAACGGCTGCAATGAATCAGACGGTCAGAACGGCTGCAATGTCTCTGCCTGGCTTATCACTAATGGTGGAGCAGGCAATACTTTTCAAAGCGAACAGGGCCGACAGACAGAAACAGGATCAACAGGACAAACGGCCAAGTTGAGAGTCCAAATTACTCGCCGAGTGAACTATGGAGTAGTAAATCTTAAGGCAGACCGAGAACAAATTCATGTTCCAGCTTAAAAGAAGACGCCCATTAATCAAGTTCCAGCTTAAAAGGACACATTAAATCTTAACCCAGTTCAAAAGGATAATAGTAACCTGATAAGGTTCATAACAACCACACTTGGATAACCCAGACTACAAAACAGATCTCATCTCAAGAGGCCATCAACATGAGGCCCAAAACGCATAATTGGCGGGTGATACCAGGCGGCCTGCCTCCGTTAATCTCCAAGCCTGCCTTTACCACCACTTCCAATTCCCAGGCCGAAACAACCAAGGAACACTAACACATCAGGCTAACAACACCCAGCACGATAATACTAGGCCTAAAACTACTGGTAATTCCCAAGAACTAATGTGAGACGCACCATTCATAAAACCATGGCGCCTCTCAGCAAGCTGCAATTGGGGAGGACGACTCAACCACGACCAACGAACTACTAGTACTAGGGCCAGTGCGTCGCCGACGCTGCGGGGTGTTCAGTTAAACTGGGCCCCGCTGAAGGTCTGGCCGAAGGCCCAGCCGCGGGGGGCGGCGTTGTTGGAGACCACGGAGCGGCCGTCGCTGGTGGTGACGCGGAAGGAGAGGGCCTGCCCGTCCAGGAGCGTGTTGCTCTGCCAGTTCTGGCCCCAGTTGCGCGACAGCACCTGCCACCCCGCGGAGCGCTCCGCCTTCACGGCGACCGCGTGCACGTCGCCGGCGCCGCCAACGTTGGTTACCAGCACCAGGTTGAAGTAGGAGTGGCCGTTGATGGTGAACCGGATGCCGCCCTTCTTGTTGCACGCAACCCTGCAGCATGTCAGGTGGGATAGGAAACAAACAAGCGCGACTGTCAGATCTACTCGAATTCCTTTCTTGTTTTGTTCAAAGAAAACGAAAAAAATCGAAATTGAAAACACGAAACAACGGTTTGGTTTCACCACGGACCTGCGGTAGGAGACGGGGACAATGCCGGCCCTGTAGAGCGCGATGCGCTGGAACACGGGCTGCGACATGTCGAAGTGGGCGCGCGGCGGGTTGCACCAGCCGCCGTCGTCGGAGGGCAGCGCGTTGTTGGGCGGGCAGAAGTTGGTGGCCGTCACCACGACGGAGCCCGGCAGGCACGAGTGGCTCCCGCCGCCCGCCGCGTCGCAGCGCACCTCGAAGCAGGCGCCGCAGCTGAGGCCGTTGTTGAAGAGCGCCGTGCTCAGCGCCGCCGTGTTGGTGCCGTACCCCTGGCTGTAGAGGTTGCCGTACCCACACGCCCCGCCTGCATGGACGCACGCACGTTCAGATGCAAAATTCAGTCGCAGGTGTCTCAGCACGGGACTGCAATCTACAAGTACTGCGAAATGTTCGAGAATGGGGTTCGCTCACGTACCCATGGTGCCGGACGCGTCGCCGCCGCCGTAGAAGGTGGCGTGAGCCGAGGACCACGCGCCACCGCCGAGCGGTGCGTGCCCGTGCGGCTGCGGCTGTGGGTGCGGCTGGACGTGGTGGTGGCCAAGCCCCAGCCCGTGCGCGTGCGGCCGCACATGCCCGTGCCCCAGGCCCAGCCCGTGAGAGATGGCGAGCGGGAACAGCGCGGCGAGGACCACGGCCGCGAGGACGGCTTGGCGAGGCGACATTGGGTTGGGGCGGGCTGGGGGACGGCGGTGCGGAGCGGCGCACGGTGCGGCGCCGGCGCGGCTAGGGAGTGAAGTGAGGTGAGGTGATGTGGGGATGGGGTTGTGCGGGGGATAAATAGAGGGGGAGGCGGCGGAAGGGTTTCAAACCGCCGCGCGCGGTGCGCAGGGCGTGGGCGGGACGGGAATGGACGGGTGGTTGCGGGGTTGTGGGGCTGGGCGCGCGGCGGCCTGGGACGGAGTGGCGTGGGCCTCGGCATGCCCTGGAAAAGTAGCTGAGCTACCGCGTAGGGACACGGGTTTTCTGGCGGGCACCACTGGGAGGCGTGGCGGGCGGGAGGGAACGGGGGTAAAAAAGGTGGGCGCCGAGCGTGCGGAGGAGAGGTCGATGAAGACCGTCGCGGTGATGGTGCGGCGTGCCAGCTTTGGAAGTTGAACATGAGGCGCGGGGGGTGGTGACGGTGGTCCACCGTTCTCTTGCTCCAGTGAATCCTCGTGCACGTTTTCACAATCACATTTCCTAACATCCAGGTGGCTGGAAGTGAAGATGAGGCGAGTATCATAGCAGGCTGTAAGCCGACTAAGGCTATGTTTGTTAGTACAGGAAAATTTTAGTCCCTGTCCTATCGGATGTTTGGGCATATGTATGAAGTATTAAATATAGATAAAAAAAATAACTAATTGCACAAATTGTGGCTAATTTGCGAGACGAATTTTTTAAGCCTAATTAGTCCATGATTTGACAATGTGGTGCTACAGTAAATATGTGTTGATGGCGGATTAATTAGGCTTAATAAATTCGTCTCGTAAATTAGTCTCCATCTATGTAATTAGTTTTATAATTAACTCATATTTAGTTCTCCTAAATAACATCCGAACGTCCGATGTGACATGGACTAAAATTTAGTCCATGGAACCAAACACCCCCTAAATGCTGATGTGGAGGAGGGGAGGAGAGAGAGGAGAAGCGGGCTGTAAGCTTATAGTCGGCTTGGGCAAAAGAATCAAGAAAGTCTGTGAGAGAGACAAGTGGGCCATGTATTAACTGTAAAGAGCTAACTACTATATGAGTGAGCTGAGAGAAAGCTATAAGGAACCTTACAACCAGCAAATCGGCTGTATTATTAACCTTGCTCTGACAACAAGAGAGAAGATGTTTGGTCTTAGGAATGAGGATGAGTGCTGATCATTCGATGTAGATTAGATGATATTCGTTGCCTGAAATAAAAGGAAAAAATAGGTGCATGTGATTTAGCAACTCGCTTTCACAATCGCTAGTGTCAATGAGACCAATTTCAATGCGGGTTTTATGGAGTTTTATGAACATTAAATACGCTAACATTATACTATATTAATGAAGAGATATAATGAAAGTTCTAAGAGAATAAAGAAAATTTAATTGAGATAAAACTCTTTCGCACTCTTTTCAAAATATGGGTGCATCGGAAATTGGGCATGAAAATCCCCGTGAGACTGGACTAAGAGTACGTTTCTATAAGAATGGGTTTCATCAGAGTTTCATGCTCATTAAATATGTTAATGTGACACCGTATATTGATAAAGATAGAGATTATAAAAGTTTTATGAGACTAGAGAGGATAAAACTCTTCTGCATTGTTTGCATTTCCCAAAATATGGATGTGTGGTAAACCGGGACATGAAACCCCCACTAAGACTGGACCAAGGTAGTTTCGCTGAAACTTGGAAAGTTTCGTAATGATTAATAAAGTTGATGTGGCATGGCATTGATGAAAAGAGAGATGAGATAAGTCTCGTGAAGATGAAACTTGTCTATATTTCAACATATGGAAGTCTCAAAAACAATGACATGAAACCGCTATTGAGACGGGCCTTAGACCTTTTTGAATCATGGGAAAAACAAAACCCCTAGTTGACACAAGATTATTTGAATTCATTGTTAGCCGGTTAGAGTGTCGGTGCTTCGGAACCAGGGGTCCCTCAACCAACGAGTGAATTTGTGCTGCGTGCTCCTAATCCCGGATGGTGATGCAAAGAGACACAAGGTTTATACTGGTTCAGGCAATCGAGGCCCTACGTCCAGTCCGAGAGATCGATCTTGTATTCCTTGCACCGGAGTGCTCGTAGTAGGGGGTTACAAGCTAGGTGAGAGAGGGGGCTAGCCCCAGGTCTCGGCGAGGGTGGAGCGGGCTGCTTGAGGCGTTGTTCTCCACCAGCGTAGCGGAAGTGTCTAGTTCTATCGGTGTGTTCGTCCTCCTCTTTCTTTTTTTTCCCTAGAAATGGCCCCGGTCCTTCCCTTTTATACTCCAAGGGAGAACCAGGAACCTACATATGTTGCTACATAGCGTTCTAAAAACGGGGGTGGCGTGTCCGAGCCCTGTAGCCGGCCACTGTTGTGGTGTGGTCGACGGAGTGGCCCCGTCCTTGTCGTGCAGAAGTGACGCGCCAGTCATACTCGATCTTGTGCGTCGTGGGACTCCAGTACAGCTTGATGCAGAACATGGCGGGCGACGTGCTGGTCACCGTGTAATGACGTCGTAGTGGGCAGCGGCTCTGCAGATGCCGAGGCCGAGCCATCGTGGGGGGCTCGGCAGTCATGGACCCTCAGGCTGCCGAGCCCGTGAAGCAAACCGTCGAGGCCCTGGAGGGAATTATTGGTCCTGGGTACTGATTCCGAGGCCACAGTAGCCCAGACGTGGCTTCCCACGCCGCGTTGTCCTCGGAGCAGGAGTTGGCAGCACAGTGAGGCATGGGTGCCAACCATGTGCATGGTGGTTAGCACAGTGACGGGTAACCCCTGCCCAGTCCGAGGGACGTGCAGGTCATCGCGTGATGACGTCGTAGGGGGCCGTGGTTCTGTAGGTGCCGAGGCCAAGCCATCGCGGGGGGCGTTGGCGGACATGGGTCCCCAGGCTGTCGAGCCCCTGAAGCAAACCGCCGAGGCCCTGGAGGGAATTATTGGTCCTGGGTACTGATTCCGAGGCCACAGTAGCCCAGACGTGGCTTCCCACGCCGCGTTATCCTCGGAGCAGGAGTTGGCAGCACAGTGAGGCATGGGCGTCAACCATGTGCATGGTGGTTAGTACAGTGGCGGGTAACCCCTGCCCAGTCCTGCCTCCTGTCCCATCGGCTATTCTGCTGTACTGTGCCGAGCATGCCGTTGTCGTCAGGGGCAGCAGTTGGCTGAGGTGATGTGACACGACGTTTTGTCAGAGGGACGGGAGAAGGAAGAGGCAGCGGAGTGCTGCCGAGCCTGCCTTGCGCGAGACGGAGGGTCGGTGGCCCGGCCGAGGCCTTTGGCGGGGAATCGCTCGGGGTCAGTAGTGAGGGGGCCTCGGGCGAATCGGAGACTCGGCCAAGGCCCGTGGCGATGGGCCTCGGGCGAGTCGGAGAATTGGCCGAGGCCCTTGGAGCCTCGGGCGAGTCGGAGAATCGGCCGAGGCCGGCAGCGTTTAGGTGGTTTCGATCTTTACGAAGTCCAAGCAGTTGTTTTTTGGGTCTTGCTTAGGGTACCCCTTCTCGCGGTACCCGACAGTAGCCCCCGAGCCTTGGGGGGAGTGGAGGCACTCCCCCTGAGGTTCCGACGAGAATTGGCTCTTGGTAGTTCCTGTCGGGATGGTGTTTTGTATTCGAGGTTTCGGTGGGTGCGCGCGAGCGCACCCGCCGGGTGTAGCCCCCGAGGCCCTAGAGGAGTGATTTCACTTCTTCAGGGGCTTTTTTCTCTTTCGAGTGAGGTGTTTTCGTCGTGTTTGTCGGGCCCGTGGGCGCGGGTTCGGATCGCGGGGCCTCGACGATGTCGCGGAAAGAGCCCCTTAGCCTCCGCCTGGAGCGAGAGGGCCGTCAGGGGTTCTCCCGACTTTCTGTACGACCCTCGTGCTTCCTTTTCGCTCGGAAGGAGGGGTGGAAGATGCCATGCTACCCTCGGTGGGTGCGAGCGATGGTATTTCCGGTGAGCTGTTATCGGGTAAGTCCGAGTGGAGGCCCGTACCCCGTTCGCTGGGGGTCGGCTAGCGGTCCGGAGACGCGCTCCAAGGATACCGGCGGGCTTCTCTAGTGGGTGCCGAGGCCGTTCGCTGGGCCTCGGTGGCTCGGTGCCTCCCTACGGTGGGATCCCATTCAGAGACCTCCCTGCCGGTCTCGGACACGACCCGGGGCGCGCCTGTACAGGCTCGCCCGTGGTCATCCCTGACTCCTTTATACTGGGGCGGCTGTCGAAACCCCTGGGGGCCCAGCCTTCGAACCCCTGGACCGTAACGGGCTTGGGTCGCTTTGTCTTTATCTTGGGTGCAGGAAGAGCCCTCGAGCCTCTGCACGGAGCGAGTTTTTTGTTCGTCCCCCGCACGTCCTTTTCGTTCGGACGGGGGGGGGGCTGTTTGCCGAGCCCACTCGTGTGCGAGCTTGAGCCGCTGGGTCTCGGCAAAGTTGCAGGAGGAACCCCCGAGTCTCTCGCATGGAGCGAGAGAGCGGTCAGAGGTCCCCCTGGCTTTTGGTTCGCCCCTCGCGCGTGAGGGTTTATCTGCCGAGCCCCCCTCGGGTGCGAGGCTAGGTCGCGGGGTCTCGGCGTCTTTTGCAGAAGGAGCTCCCTAGCCTCTGCACAGGGCGAGAGGACCGTCAGGAGTTCTTCTGGCTTTTTGAACGACCCTCGCGCTTCCTTTTCGCTCGGAAGGAGGGTTTGTTTTGCCGAGCCCCCTCGTGTGCGAGTCTAAGCCGCTGGGCCTCGGTAATGTTTTGCAGGAAGGGTCCCCTAGCCTCTGCGCGGGGCAAGAGGGCCGTCAGGGATTCTCCTGACTTTTCATTCGACCCTCGCGCTTCCTTTTCGCTCGGAAGGAGGGGTGGAAGATGCCGTGCTACCCTCGGTGGGCGCGAGCGACGACATTTCCGGTGAGCTGTTATCGGGTAAGTCCGAGTGGAGGCCCGTACCCCATTCGCTGGGGGTCGGCTAGCGGTCCGGAGACGCACTCCAAGAGTACCGGAGGGTTTCTCTAGTGGATGCCGAGGCCGTTCGCTGGGCCTCGGTGGCTCGGTGCCTCCCTACGGTGGGATCCCATTCGGAGACCTCCCTACCGGTCTCGGACACGACACAGGGCGTCCCAAGCGTTTCGCTTGCTTGGGCCTCGGCCTCGCATAGGCTCGCCCGTAGTCGCCCCTGACTCTATTGCCCTGGGGCGGCTGTTGAAACCCCTAAGGGCCCAGCCTTCGAACCCCTGGACCGTAGCGGGCTCGGCGCCCAGTTCCTTTGCCTGAAAGGAATCGGGGGGGTATTTCTCTCCCTACGGCTAACAACGGCAGGCGCGTCTTTTGAGGCAACTTTTTTGGGGAGGCGGAACGGCGCCTGCTGCTGCTGCGGTTGGACGCGACGTGGGGTCAGCCGACGAGACATGTCCGCACGCACGATTTAATGAGGAGGGAGTGGGCGCGTGGGCGGTGAAACCGGATCTGGATAACCGCGCCGGATCTTCTGGGGGAAACTTCCCCGATTTTGTCGCCCGGCGGTTTCGTCTTGTCCCTGCATAAATACGCAAAGAACCTCGCCCTTCCCCTTCTTACCTCTTTCGCATTCGCTTTTGCTGCCTTCGTGCCGCTGCTGAGAGCATAGAGCGCCGGGGAGGAGAAGGGCGAGGGCGAGAGACTGAAAGAGAGAGGGAGAGAGATAACCGTCGTAGCAGCGTCCTTCACCGTGCAAATGGCTGGTGGTCCCGTCCTCCTTGCGGCGGATCCCTGGGAGCGGTCTGACGTCACCGAGGAGAAGCTGCGGTCGCTCGTGGAGGCCGGTCTTCTTCGCCCGATCACCGACCCCGATGAGCCGGAGTGGATTGCTCCGGGGGACGAGTCGGAGCCGAGGCCGCGCGACGGCTACGTGGTGAGCTTCGTGGTCTTCCACGAGCGAGGCTTTGGGTCGCCGGCGGATAACTTTATGCGGGCGCTCCCGCACTATTATGGCGTGGAGCTGCACAATTTCAGCCCCAACTCCATCGCGCAGGCGGCCATCTTCGTCGCCGTCTGTGAGGGGTACTTGGGGATCGCTCCCCACTGGGAGTTGTGGCTCCACCTGTTCCGAGCGACGTTCACCACCAAGCCGGGGGGAACGAGGGGGGCTCGGAAGGTGCAGAGGGCCGGCGGCTGCACCCTTCACGTGCGGCAAGACCGGCAGTCCCTCTACATCCCGGCCCAGCTGTCATCGTCCAACCGTCGTTGGTATGACGGCTGGTTCTACCTCCGTAACGACGACAGAGGACTTCCCCCTTATACCGGGCGGGTCGTGGAGAGTCAACCGGAGAAGTGGGGGTACGGCGTCATCCAGGCCGATCAGCCCAGGCTGGAACCGCTTTTGAGGGCCTTGCGGAAGCTGCGTGACCATGGCCTTTCGGCGGCTGTGGTCGTGGCGGCTTTTCATCGCCGGAGGGTGTTGCCGCTGATGGCCCGGCGGCGGCGGCTATTCGAGATGACCCCGGGCGATTCGATCGTCGGTGTCAAGATGTCCGCCTTCGCCCTTTCCGACGATGAGACCCTGCGTCGGGTGAGAGAAGCGGTGGACGGGAAGCCGAAGATCGACGATTTGATGCCGTTCCCAATGCGCCCGTCGCGGGGGTATGTTTCGCTGGTAAGTTGGATGTTGTCGAGGCTTTCGCGGCCTTCTTGTTTTTTGCCTTTTTTGTCTGTTGTCTTACTTCGTCGTTCCCACAGGGGATAAGAGACGTGCGAGGCTCCCCGCCGCCCGTTCCTGAGGACGCCCGGCGGCGATCCGTGAACAGGGCGCGTGCCGAGGAGGAGAAGAAGAAAAAAGATGCCAAGGAGGCGAAACGTACGAAGAAGATCCTCGCGCGCGAAAAGCTAGACGCCCGTCGCCGGCGTCAGAGGCTCGACGGTCTCCCGTTGGAACCGTCTCCCTCGTCGTCGGTGTCGGATTCTTCGAGTGACGGCGGCGGGCGCGAGGTGGGGACGGCCTGCCTGGAACACCTCCCCGACATCAGGGAGATGGTTCCCGGGGCGCCGGCAAGGAGCCTGACGCCCCTAGGAGGAGGAGGAGGTGCCCCGGGGCCAGTGGCGGCCCGTCCCGGGGCCGAGGCCGACACACCTAAGGCGCGGGTGTCGGAAGAGCGTGCCGTCAGCCCGATGGGTTCGACGGTGGAGGTGGAGCGGGTGACGGTGGGGGCGACCCCATCGTCTCCGCGAAGGGTCGAGGAGGTGCCGGGGTCCGACGGAGGCCGGCTGGCACGGGTGGACACCGAGGCCGCGCTGCTGCCACCACCGCCACCGTTGCAGAGGAGGCAGGCGGTGTCGAAGCGGCTGCATCCCCGTTCGCGGTAAGCGTCTTCTCTGGTGGAGTCCGTAGTACTTCTTGTTTGCCCCTTGATCGCATGCTGACCTCGGGAGTGTCTTTGCTTCCAGCCAGACGCATCTGGTGGAAGATCCTCCTTTGGCGCCCCGTAAGGCGCTCAAGGTGAACGTTAGCTCCTCCGCCCATCAGGCAGCGGAGGCGCAGGCTGGCGTGCAGCGTGGCGCGGAGTCGGGCGAGGCGCAGGCCGTTTCGGAGGAGGCGGCTGCCTAGGAAAAGGGGTCCGAGGCGGCCGCGGAGCGGGTCGAAGAGGAGGAGTCCGCGCCTCGCGATGCTGTGGGCCTTGGGGCAAAGGAGACTGGGGCGTCTGGCACTGCCGAGGCCATTGAGGGTGAGGCCGGAGCCCCCAAGACCTCCGAAGTCAGGGCGGTGGACGCCGGGGCCATCGAGGTAGAGATGGCGGAGGCCAGAGCCCCCGGGTCCGTCGAGACCGGGGCGATGGAGGCGGAGACGGAGCAAATTTTGGCACCGCCCCTGGTTCAGACAATCTCGTCTGATGATTCTTCCCGAGGGAAGGAGGCGGCGGACGTCGGGGCGGCCAAGTACCGCGGAGCAGCCAGTCCCAGATCCCGCCGAGGGGAGTTCGGCCCTTGCCCCGCTACGGCCCGAGCCCCGTGGGTGGAACTTCCCACGTGTTTTCTGGCGGGACCAGGCTGATCCTGAGGGGGAGCCTGTGTTCGCCCTTGAAGATATCGCAGAGGGGGGGCGTTGGGATACCCTCGAGGAGTACCGCCAACTGGCAGTGCGGGCGCTGCAGACGGCGATGACTGTTATGGAAAGGGACTTGCCTGGTGTCACTCAGGTAAGTACTTTCGTGTCTCGTGCCGAGTTGTCCTCGCAGTGTCTGACGTGCGTTTTTTACCTCTTTTAGGAGCTCGAGACCCGGTCCCTTGGGAAATCGGTGTTCCTACGAAGGGAGAGGGATATCTGGGACCAGCTCCGGCGGCAGAGGGGCCTGCTTGCCGATGCTCAGGGGCTTTTGTCGGCGCGGAGTGCGGAAGTGGAGGACCTCCGCCTTCGTTGTGCTGACCTTCAGGCCGAGCTGGTCACGGCTAAGGGGCAGGCTGCCCCTTTGGTGGCGAAGATCAAGGAACTGGAGGAGGAGCGAGACTCCTTCAGGTCTCGGGCCCAAGAAGCAACGGCCTCTGCGAAGGCCACAGCCGGGCAGCTGGGTGCGGAGCAGAGCGAGCATCAGGCGACAAAAGTCGCCCTGGCAGAGGCTACCAAGGCGGCCGAGGCCTCTCGGGTCGAGGTCTTAGCCTGGAAGAATAAGGCCGAGGGTAAGTTCCGCTGAACCGTGTTCCTTGTCCATTTGTTCTGGTTCGCGTTTGACTCCTGACCCCTCGTTGCGACGTAGATCTGGGGAAAGAGGCTTCCCAGGCGGCTGAAGCTTCCGTCGCAGCGCAAGCGGCACTGGATGTTGAGGTCCGGGAGCACGAGGCGCTGTGCAGCGCTGTCCGTACCGCCTGCGAGGCCTTGGACGTCGAGGAGGTCCAATCAGCCAGCTCCCTTGGGAGCCGTCTGATTGCGTTGAGCGGCCGCGTCCATGAGAGGCTCCGGGGGGCGTTGCACACGGGTGTCAAGCGCGCCCTGGCCGTCGTCTCCTCGCACTACGCCATCAACCTCGAGGCCATCAGCGACGGCTACGTGTTGCCAGAAGATGACGAGGAGGCGGATGCGGAGGTCGTGAAGCTGTTGGAGGCGGCCGAGGCACCTGGCACAGCGCTGGCCCATCTATTTGAAGAAGAGGTGGTCCCTCCCGCGCCGGCCGTCGGTCCTTGAGCTTTGATCTGGGCCAAAAGGGGTCATGTAACCGGATTGGGTTAGTTGTCATACCGTGACGTCTTTGTGGCCGTCGAGGCCTGTAAAGTACTTGCGTACGTGCGTCTTTTAATCGTTTTCTGTTCTATTTCCGAGCCTGTGCCCTCCGTCTCGATCTTGTGAACCCGCAAAGAAAACCCTCGGGACCTAAGCCGTCCTTCGGCGGAGGGTGGTGAGGGAGCTGCCGTAGCCCAGAGGCGTAGGCCGTTCTCACGTCTCGACCGGCCCTTTGGCCTCCAAACAAACTTTTGGTCCTTGGGTTTCTTGTGAGGGTCCCGTCGGAGCGCGAGAGAGTTTGGCGCAGAAAATTTTTTAAAGACCGTTAACAACGGTGTTCGAGACTTAGGTGGTTCCCCCTTTCTAGCCCCCGAGGGAGGCCCGGCTTTGCTGAGGCAGAGCCGAGTCTCCCTTATAGCGCTATCGTGACGTTGAGCCCCTGATAATAGATAGGCTCTCTGCATAGAACTTCCTCGGAGCCTACGCTGTCCTTTGGGTGAAGAGGTGGTGAGGGAGCTGCCGTAGCCTGGAGGCGTGGGTCGTTCTCACGGCTCGGCCGGCCTTTTCACCTTTGGGATGATCGTACGGTCCTTGGGTTTTATACAATCGGCTTGTCTATAAGGGGGGGTTCCTCGAAAAATTATAACAACTAAGAACGCTTCTTTATTGCATTTCGAGGAACAATGTAAACAACGTTTGGAATTTTAAGGGTAGAAACGACGTAGCTGTTCTATGTTCCAAGCGTTGGTGAAGACTTCGCCCTTCTCGTTGGCTAACTTGTAGGTCCCGGGCTTCAGCACTTGAGCGACGATGTACGGCCCTTCCTAGGGTGGGGTCAGCTTGTGGCGGCCCTTGTTGCTCTGCCTCAGTCTCAGCACCAGGTCGCCCACCTTCAGGTCTCGGCTTCGGACGCGCCGGGCTTGGTAGCGTCGTAGGGCTTGCTGGTACCTGGCTGAGTGTAGTAGCACGACGTCTCGGGCTTCCTCTAGTTGGTCGAGGGCGTCTTCGCGGGCAGTGTGGTTGCTTTGCTCGTTGTACGCCTGTAGTCTCGGGGAACCGTATTCCAAGTCAGTGGGGAGGATGGCCTCGGCTCCGTAGACCAAGAAGAACGGTGTGAATCCCGTGGCTCGGCTCGGGGTATTCCTTAGGCTCCAGATGACTGACGGGAGTTCGGCAAGCCATTTCTTGCCAAACTTCTGCAACCGATTGAATATTCTTGGCTTAAGGCCTTGTAGGATCATGCCGTTGGCACGCTCTACTTGGCCATTCGTCCTTGGGTGCCCTACGGCCGACCAAGCCACCCGGATGTGGTGGTCGTCGTAGAAAGTTAGGAATTTGCGACCGGTGAATTGTGTCCCATTGTCAGTGATGATGGTGTTAGGAATCCCGAACCTGTGGATGATATCCGTAAAGAACAGCACCGCTTGCTCGGATTTGATCTGAGCGATCGGACGAGCCTCGACCCATTTGGAGAATTTGTCGATAGTTACCAGCAGATGGGTATAGCCCCCGGGTGCCTTCTGCAGAGGCCCAACCATGTCCAGCCCCCATACGGCGAATGGCCATGTGATGGGGATGGTTTGGAGGGCTTGGGCCGGGAGGTGCGTCTGTCGAGCGTAGTACTGGCATCCCTCGCAGGAGCGTACTAGCCTCGTGGCGTCTGCCACCGCCGTCGGCCAATAGAAACCTTGGCGGAAGGCGTTACCCACGAGCGCGCGAGGCGCCGCGTGGTGCCCGCAGACCCCCGCATGCAAGTCGCAAAGCAAGGATTGGCCAGCCTCGGTGGTGATGCATCGTTGGAGAATACCAGATGGGCTACGCCTATACAACTCGCCGTCGCAGAGGACGTAAGTCTTGGCGCGTCGCGCAAGCCGCCGGGCTTTGGCTCTGTCAGCAGGAAGCTCTCCTCGAACGAGGCGATCGAGGAAAGGGACTCGCCAGTCCATCCCTTGGTCGGCCTCGGGAGGCTCTGCGTCAATCGCCATGGCCTCGGGCCCGGCGGGCGAGGTCTCGGTGGCAGAGGGGGCCTCGGGCCCTGTGGTGGGCTCGGCTGACGGGCCCTCTTCCGTCGCCGGGGCGTAGTCGACGGATGGTTTGTGGAGGTCTCTGGCGAAGACGTTCGGGGGAACCGGGGTCCGCGCCGACGCCATCTTTGCTAGTTCGTCCGCGGCCTCGTTGAACTTTCGTGCAACGTGGTTGAGCTCGAGACCGTCGAACTTGCTCTCCAGGCGTCGTACTATCGCGCAGTACGCCTTCATCTTGGGGTCATGGCAGCTCGACTCTTTCATCACCTGATCGACGACGAGCTGCGAATCACCCCGTACGTCGAGGCGTCGCACTCCAAGTTCGATGGCGATTTGCAGGCCGTTGACGAGGGCCTCGTATTCGGCGACATTGTTGGAGGCGGCGAAGTGAAGACGGATCATGTAGCGCATGTGTACTCCGAGGGGTGAGACCAGGAGCAGGCTCGCGCCAGCCCCAGTTTTCATCAGAGACCCGTCGAAGTACATGGTCCAGCATTCTGATCGGATCTGAACGGGTGGCAGCTGTGTGTCGGTCCATTCGGCTACAAAGTCGGACAGGACTTGTGATTTGATCGCTTTCCGAGGCGCGAAAGACAAGGTTTCCCCCATGAGTTCGACAGCCCACTTGGCTATTCTACCCGAGGCCTCCCGGTTTTGGATTATCTCTCCCAGAGGAAAAGATGACACCACAGTCACCGGGTGGGACTCGAAGTAGTGACGCAGCTTGCGTCGAGCCAAGACTACGGCGTAAACCAGCTTCTGGATGTGGGGGTAACGCGTCTTAGTCTCGGAGAGCACTTCGCTGATGAAGTAAACAGGTCGTTGGACGGGTAGAGCGTGTCCCTTCTCCTGCCTCTCGACTACTACGGCTGCGCTGACCACTTGGGTCGTCGCAGTGACGTAGAGAAAGAGGCGCTCGCCCTCGGTGGGTGGAACCAGGACGGGGGGGGGGGGGGGGTGAGCAGTGCTTTGAGCCTGGCGAGGGCTTCCTCGGCCTCGGTGGTCCAAGAAAAGCGCTCGGACTTTCTCAAGAGGCGGTACAGGGGCAGGCCTTTTTCGCCGAGGCACGAGATGAAGCGGCTTAGGGCCGCAAGGCATCCCATGACCCTCTGCACCCCTTTGAGGTCTCGGATTGGGCCCATGTTGGTCACGGCCGAGACCTTCTCCGGGTTGGCCTTGATCCCACGCTCCGAGACTATGAATCCCAAGAGCATGCCTCGGGGAACCCCGAAGACACACTTCTCGGGGTTGAGCTTGATGCCCTTTTCTCTGAGACATGCGAAGGCAACCTTCAAGTCGCCGACGAGATCACCGGCCTTCCTGGACTTAACTACGATGTCATCCACGTAGGCCTCAACGGTTCGTCCGATGTGTTCGCCAAAGACTTGGATCATGCACCGTTGGTAAGTAGCCCCTGCGTTTCTGAGGCCAAACGGCATGGTTATGTAGCAGTACATGCCGAATGGAGTGATGAAAGAAGTCGCGAGCTGGTCGGACTCTTTCATCTTGATTTGGTGGTAACCGGAATACGCATCGAGGAAGGAGAGGGTTTCGCATCCTGTAGTGGAGTCGACGATTTGGTCAATTCGTGGTAGTGGGAATGGGACTTTCGGGCACGCTTTATTTAGACCAGTGTAGTCCACGCACATCCTCCATTTGCCACTTTTCTTCCTGACTAATACAGGGTTAGCCAACCACTCTGGATGGAATACCTCCTTGATGAACCCGGCTGCCATGAGCTTCTGCACTTCTTCGCCGATGGCCCTGCGCTTCTCCTCGTCAAATCGGCGCAGGCGCTGCTTTGCCGGCCTGGAGCCCGCCCGGATATCTAAGGCGTGCTCGGTGACCTCCCTTGGTATGCCCGGCATATCCGAGGGACTCCATGCGAACATATCGACGTTCGCACGGAGAAAGCCGACGAGCAAAGCCTCCTATTTGCTGTTGAGGGTGGCGCCGATCTTCAGTCCTCGGCCGTCGGGGACGGTGGGGTCGACGGGGACGAGCTTGGCGGCCTCCGCGGGCTCGAAGGTCCCGGCGCGCCGCTTGGCGTCGGGAACCTCGCTACCAAGCTGGTCGAGATCGGCGATGAGGGTCTCGGCCTCCACGATGGCCTCGGCGTACTCGATGCACTCGACGTCGCAGTCGTATGCATGTTCGTACGTGGACTCAACGGTGATGATGCCGTTGGGGCCTGGCATCTTGAGCTTGAGGTAGGTGTAGTTGGGGATCGCCATGAACTTGGCGTAGCACGGGCGCCCCAAGATGGCGTGGTAGGCCCCCTTGAATTCCACCACCTCGAAGGTGAGGATCTCCTTGCGGTAGTTGGAGGGAGTGCCGAAACAGACGGGTAAGTCGATGCGCCCGAGGGGTCGCGTGCGCTTTCCTGGCACGACGCCGTGGAAGGGCGCAGAACCGCCTCGGAGCAGTGATCGGTCGAGCTCCAGGAGCTCCAGAGTGTTGACGTAGAGGATGTTGAGGCCGCTGCCTCCGTCCATGAGCACTTTGGTAAGTCGGGTGTTGCCGACGATCGGGTCGACGACAAGCGGGTACTGTCCGGGGTTTGGAATATAATCGGGGTGGTCATGCCGATCAAAGGTGATTGCCTCCCGAGACCAGTCGAGGTACCGGGGGGTGGCCACCTTGACCGAGAAAACCTCCCGGCGTTCCCTCTTTCGCTGGCGCGCCGTGAGGCATGCCGAGGGTCCGCCAAAGATCATGAAAGCGTTGCGTACCTCGAGGAACCCGTCGTCCTTGTCCTCGTTCCGACCGCCGGGGCCCTTCTGCTTGGCGTCGTCGTCGGGGAGCTCGAGCCTGGCGTAGTAGCGCCGGAGCATGGTGCACTCCTCGAGGGCATGCTTCACCGGACCTTGATGGTAAGGGCAGGGCTTCTTCGGCATGTCGTCAAATAGCCCGGGGCCGCGGAGGCCGCGGGAATTCCTGCGATCCGTCGTGGCGACATGGACGGCCTCGAGGACTTCCTGCTTCCCTGGGCGACCCTTCTTCTTTTTCTTAGGGAGGTGGGGGGCTGAGGCCTCGGGGGCCTCTTCCCTCCGCTTCCCTTTGGGATCGTCGTCGGGGAAGATGGCTCCGACAGCCTCTTCCCCTGAGGCGAAGCTGGTGGCGATGTCGAGGAGCGCGGCAGCAAAGCGTGGGACGTTGCGTCCTAACTCTCGGACCAAGTCCCGACAAGTGGTGCCGGAGAGGAAAGCCTGGACGATCTCCGAGTCGCCGACGCTGGGTAGCTCGGTGCACTGCTTGGAGAAGCGCCGGATGAAATCTCGGAGAGACTCGTCTGGCTTCTGGCGGCAGCTTTTAAGATCCCAGGAATTCCCAGGGCGCACGTATGTGCCCTGGAAGTTCCCGACGAAGATCCTAACCAAGTCGCGCCAGTCGTGGATTTGCGAGGGAGGGAGATGCTCGAGCTAGGCTCGTGCCAAGTCCGACAACAGCAGAGGGAGATTGCGGATGATGAGCAGGTCATCGTCCACGCCACCTAGCTGGCAGGCCAGGCGGTAATCGGCGAGCCAGAGTTCCGGGTTGGTCTCGCCGCTGTATTTCGCGAGGTTGGCCGACTGTCGGAACCGGGCGGGGAAGGCAGCAACACGGATGGCACTGCTGAAGACCCGAGGTCCCGGCGGCTCAGGGGAAGGACTGCGGTCCTCACCACTGTCGTAGCGACCGCCTCGGTGTGGGTGGTAGCCCCGTGCTGCTCCGTCGTCGTGGCGCCATCGCCTGCCAACTACTTCGTGGTCGCCCTGTGCCTCGCGTCGGTCCCTAAGTCGGTCGCGCACCGAGGGGGCCCTGTTGACCGTCGGCGCGCGAGCGTCCTCGGGACGGACTGAGGCATCCTGGCCCCGGCGAGGTTGCGCTGTGGGTTGCTCCGAGGTGCCTCCGCGCCGACGGGAGGCGGAACTTTCGGCCTGCTGCACCGCTGCGGTCTCGAGGAGATCGCGGAGTTCCCCACGGACCCGTCGCCCCTCGGTGGTGGAGGGCTCGGGCATCGATCGGACCAGCATCGCAGCGGCTGCGACATTCTGGCTGGCGCGATTAAAGATTGGGGGTGGCGCTCCCTCCTCGTCGTTGTTGATGCGGTGATGGACGTCGCGGGCCCTCCCTCGGGCTCCTCCGCCCTCACCACGCCCCTGTTGTTCCTGCTCGAGAGTGTTCCGAAGCTATTGCAGAAGGAGCCGGTCTTGTTCGACCTTGTCTCGAAGCTCGCGGAGCTGCTCCAGATCTGGGCGTCGATGCCCCCCGCGAACGGGATTCTCGTCCCGTGCTGCCGGGGCCTCGAGACGCGGAGGTGTGGCGTCGCCCGCCCCTGCCCGGGGCGGGGAATGGTTGCCTGTCCTTTCGTCCTCTTCACCCGCCCTTGGCATCCCGAGCCCGACGTGGAAGCACTCACGAGATGGATCGTAAGTCCCCTCGTCGTCAGAGTCAGAGTAGCCGAGGCAGTAGTCGCTTACGGCCAAGAATTGGCGCAAAGCCCCAGGGTTGTGGAGTTCGGAGAAATCCACCCTGGGCCATGCCTCGTCCTCGTCCGAGGGGTCGGAGCGGGTGCTCAGGTCGAGAGCGAAGCGCTGGCGGCGTTCCGCAGGGTGCTCGTGGGTGGCAGCGTATGCGTAGGCGTAAGAGGCGGCGGCATCTCTCAACCCAAAGGGGTATGGGGACGGTGCCGTCTCCATATTCTGCCCCGCCGGGGTCGGCTCTTGAGGGAGTGGTAGAGCGGAGCTAGACGACTAGGCGTCGCCGCGAGCCACCGGCGATTTTCCTTCGTCCATGCTCAGGCCAGACAGGTCCCCAGCCAGGGACCCCATACCAACAGCTGGTCGTAGGGCATCGGCGAGGAGGGGCGTGACGCCCTGGGCTCGCGTGACGTCGGGGTGGCCCCGCTCGCGTCGCGCCTGGCGAGCGTGGCGAGAACGGCCGCCCGGGCGCCGCCTGCGCCTGGGCTGCCGGGGCGCGACTTCACCGTCGGACGGTGGGGCTCGAGGAGTGAGGAGCACCATGTCGTACTCATGCCCTAGGGACATGAACTCTAGGCTCCCGAACCAAACCACGGTGCCGAGACGCAATGGTCGTACGGGGTCTGCCATCCGGAACTTGCTAGGATGACGAAGCTGACACGCAGCGGCCCCTACCTGGCGCGCCAACTGTCGGTGCTTCGGAACCAGGGGTCCCTCAACCAACGAGTGAATTTGTGCTGCGTGCTCCTAATCCCGGATGGTGATGCAAAGAGACACAAGGTTTATACTGGTTCAGGCAATCGAGGCCCTACGTCCAGTCCGAGAGATCGATCTTGTATTCCTTGCACCGGAGTGCTCGTAGTAGGGGGTTACAAGCTAGGTGAGAGAGGGGGCTAGCCCCAGGTCTCGGCGAGGGTGGAGCGGGCTGCTTGAGGCGTTGTTCTCCACCAGCGTAGCGGAAGTGTCTAGTTCTATCGGTGTGTTCGTCCTCCTCTTTCTTTTTTTTCCCTAGAAATGGCCCCGGTCCTTCCCTTTTATACTCCAAGGGAGAACCAGAAACCTACATATGTTGCTACATAGCGTTCTAAAAACGGGGGTGGCGTGTCCGAGCCCTGTAGCCGGCCACTGTTGTGGTGTGGTCGACGGAGTGGCCCCGTCCTTGTCGTGCAGAAGTGACGCGCCGGTCATACTCGATCTTGTGCGTCGTGGGACTCCAGTACAGCTTGATGCAGGACATGGCGGGCGACGTGCTGGTCACCGTGTAATGACGTCGTAGTGGGCAGCGGCTCTGCAGATGCCGAGGCCGAGCCATCGTGGGGGGCTCGGCGGTCATGGACCCTCGGGCTGCCGAGCCCGTGAAGCAAACCGCCGAGGCCCTGGAGGGAATTATTGGTCCTGGGTACTGATTCCGAGGCCACAGTAGCCCAGACGTGGCTTCCCACGCCGCGTTGTCCTCGGAGCAGGAGTTGGCAGCACAGTGAGGCATGGGTGCCAACCATGTGCATGGTGGTTAGCACAGTGACGGGTAACCCCTGCCCAGTCCGAGGGACGTGCAGGTCATCGCGTGATGACGTCGTAGGGGGCCGTGGTTCTGTAGGTGCCGAGGCCAAGCCATCGCGGGGGGCATTGGCGGACATGGGTCCCCAGGCTGTCGAGCCCCTGAAGCAAACCGCCGAGGCCCTGGAGGGAATTATTGGTCCTGGGTACTGATTCCGAGGCCACAGTAGCCCAGACGTGGCTTCCCACGCCGCGTTGTCCTCGGAGCAGGAGTTGGCAGCACAGTGAGGCATGGGCGTCAACCATGTGCATGGTGGTTAGTACAGTGGCGGGTAACCCCTGCCCAGTCCTGCCTCCTGTCCCATCGGCCATTCTGCTGTACTGTGCCGAGCATGCCGTTGTCGTCAGGGGCAGCAGTTGGCTGAGGTGATGTGACACGACGTTTTGTCAGAGGGACGGGAGAAGGAAGAGGCAGCGGAGTGCTGCCGAGCCTGCCTTGCGCGAGACGGAGGGTCGGTGGCCCGGCCGAGGCCTTTGGCGGGGAATCGCTCGGGGTCAGTAGTGAGGGGGCCTCGGGCGAATCGGAGACTCGGCCGAGGCCCGTGGCGATGGGCCTCGGGCGAGTCGGAGAATTGGCCGAGGCCCTTGGAGCCTCGGGCGAGTCGGAGAATCGGCCGAGGCCGGCAGCGTTTAGCTGGTTTCGATCTTTACGAAGTCCAAGCAGTTGTTTTTTGGGTCTTGCTTAGGGTACCCCTTCTCGCGGTACCCGACATAGAGAAAGTACAAGAGAGGCTATATAAGCTTGTTAAATATTGAGATGGAGGAGAGAGAAGAACAGAGAGAGAGGAGAAGCGGTATGTAAGCTTATTACAGCCAGTTTAGACACAAGAACCGAGAAACTTTGTGTGAGAGGTAGGTCATTGATTAATAGTGAAGATCTAACTATTATATGAGTGGGCTGAGAGAAAACTACAGAGAACCCTTTCAGCCAGCGGCCGGTTGTATTAGCCTTGCTCTTATTAGTTAGAGCGAATTGTTAGCGGAGCTAATTCTTAGATGATTAATAATTAGCTAGCTAAAGTGTTGTTTATATTAATGACTAAGTACCGTCCTCGTGTTAGAAATTACGGATAGTTTTTATGTCTATTTAATTTATTTGATATTATGGCCTCGTTGAGCTTACCCTATATTCGATTTGTTTTTTTTTCTTCTCACAGCAATTCGACCAGAAAAGTATTTTCAACCAGTTTCAACAAAAATTCTGCCAGAACGGGGCTATATGTAGATAATTTGTACAGTATGTAGTAATATTTTGTCCAATCACACGTGACCGTGCTAACGAACTCTGCCACCTCCATTCTCGAGGGAATTCCTATGTTAGTGTCATCTGATGAGACATAGCTCTGGCTAGGGATGAAAACGGTCGGTTGGAAACGGTATTATAATATAGAACGAAAATAGTCGGTTTGGGATATTTCTATATTTTAGCAATTAAAGAGTACAAAAAATGATTGAAAATGACAAATTTTTATATTTGGTAAAATTCGAAAACGATATCATAATATAGAAAACGGTTTCATAATATAGAAAACGAAAGCGGTCGGTTTAGAATATTTTCGTACCGTTTTCATCCGTAGGTCTGGCATTTGGAACTCCGGCATGCTTAACCACAATATTACTAATCAAATTTCACCGCTAGAGTGCTAGTTCACTAGTTGTATGTATATATATATACTAGTTGGCCCCCCGCGCTTCGCTGCGGTGTATGGGTATTAGGGTATATATGCAAGGAAAAAGTGCATTGAAAGGTTAGAAAATTGAGAGAAAACATGACTCGTTTTCCGGAGACTATTGCATGCTACCTTTTCCCTATTGGAATTATCATATGCATCGATGAGTTTGTCAGGATAACAGATTACGACAACACAATTTCCTACACTAAAATAAACTGTCAAGAGAATGTGAAACAAAAATCTAATAACGAAACTATACAGACTCACAACCGGAGGATAGTGTATGGAATGAAAGTAAACTGCATAGAACATGATAGTTTGTAGAGGCCAAAATAATGAGGTTGATCGCAATTGCGGAGGCCTGTAGCACAACTGTTCATCATAGAAGCCAAATAGAAAATACACACAGGAACAACTGCAATAACTGGGATGTAGCATTGTACATAGATACATCTGTCCTGTTCTGGGCACTGCATTTTCTTGTAGGAAGCAAAGCCCTGGAGCTAACTGGAGCAGGTTTTTCGTGAAGGACCATCAATAACAAATTCGTGGTTCGGTATCTACAATATAGGAAAAAGAATATAAGAAAAGAACACAGTTCGGCTATTTGATTTGAGGCACATAGTAAAAGCGCTGTTAACACAATTCGATGAATAGACTGTTCAGTCAATACCACCATGCACTTCTGACTCAGTGAGTGGTATAATTTGTATTGAGTTAAAAGTGAAGACAAAATAAGAATTCTGAATGCAAATGGTTTTCTGCCACTAAGAATTTTTTACCTTCGTTGTGCATGGAAGTGGCGATAGCTAAAAGAAGGAGAGTGGCATGAAAATGTGCTCATCTAAAGAACAGTAGAAGGACGAAATCCTGGCTGTTAACAGAACTGTTATAAGACACTTAGGACGTTGTTTCGTGCTCTGCCACCAGTTTAGAATTAACAAAGCTGCAGCTGCAACCACGAAGAATGTGTTCTGAAAGGAAATTGACTTCATGAAGATATTAAAGACATAAAAAAGAAGATCACAAATGGCATAACAGAATCTGTGCACCTATCATAAGGTTAAAAACACTATGAAATGTTGATCATCTGCTGGATGAGGTAAAGTCCTTGGATAATCCTTCAATATGCAGAATAAAAGGCTACTGATTTACTTGCCTTCAACCTGGATCTTACCAAAAACATATGTGAAGCATATTAAACTATTAAAGGCGAGAAACGATGAACATACCTAGGTAAACATCATTATTTCAACGATCCACATCGTAGGCCGACGTAAAAGGCAATTACCAAATATAATCACAGCATGTATAGAAAGAATTGTAACCCTGAAATTAACAAAAAAATTCAGGAAAAGGTAATAGATGAACACATATGTTACATGGAGACATAATATCACATTGACAATCAGCCTGTTCGCTGGTTGGTTTCTGGGCTGATAAGCCCGGCTGGTGTTGGTTTGTTGTGAGAGAAAAACACTGAAACCAACAAGCGAACAGTGCTGAGGTGGAGGAGAGAGAAGAGAAGTGGGCTGTAAACTTACAGCTAGCTTAGACATAAGAATCGAGAAACTTTATGAAAGAGACAAGTGAAATATGTATTAATTGCGAAGAGCTAACTACTATATGAGTGGGCTGAGAGAAAGCTGCAAAATCCTTGTAGCCGGACCGCCGGCTATATTATTAGCCTTGTTCAAAACAGTTGTCGTAGCGAAGTAAACTACCCCCTCAACTCATAAAAATGTTTAAGATGCATATTTTTTTTATAAAGCCATAAAGCCTAGGACATGATAAAATAAAACAAATATAAAGAGCTTCTGAAAAATATCTTTAAGTTTCAAGAAATTAGATTTAGCTCTATAAAAATGACAAAAATATCCAGAAAAAATAAATTTTGTTAAAACTAAATATTCTAATTAATCTTTAAATGCATTTTTTAAAACACACAAAAAAAACGAGATGTAACCGGCATGAGTGCAACATACATTAACTGAATGCATTTATGTTGTTGCATCTCGTGTTTTTCTTGTGAAACGTTTTCTAAAAATTTATTCCACAGCTATACGAATGTTTTTGTTTGTTTTCAAGATTTTTTTAAATGTTTTCCTAGAACTAAATTTAAGTTTTTGAAGCTTCTAGATACATTTTCACAAGCTCTAAGCATTCTATTTGGGTTTATGTCCTTCCAATCTAAGATTTTTTCCAAAACTTTTATAATGCTATAGTTATTTTCATGGATTGAAGCCTTATCATGTATTGATGGAATCGTTTTATTTAGAAAAAAATGACATATAACCATCTTAAAAATCACTTCTAACAATGGTAGGGAGTATTTTTAAAGGGTTTCGAGAGTTAAGGAGACTTTTCGTCTAGTTTTAGAGTTTGATAAAATCTGGACTGGAACGGTAGCTTAGAGGCAAAAGGACTCCTTTTTTTCTGCAATTCAAATATATGAAAGCCGGTGAGTGAACGTCAAAATCACACATGCTACTACCCCTACTTTTGCTACTACAATCAGTACATTGAGTAGATGTGTCTGCGATTTTTCCTCGGGTGATTGTTGGCTTTTAAAAAAAGAGTAAAGTCCGACCGATTCATTTCTAAAGTAGTCGTTAAATTTGAAAGATCTCCTCAAACTATAACATCGAATAGCATACTTTCCTTAACTCTTGAGACCAGACGAAGTACCCCCTTATCTGTAGTTTTAAAATTTAAGGGGAGAATGTTTTCTGGTTTGAAAGTTATGAGAATATGTTGTCCGATACTCCCTCCGTTCGAGGAGGTTTTTAAAATCCAGCGACAAGTTAGGTCATGTTCGCTTCTCTTATAATCTGTCTTTTTAGCTTATTTTTTCAGTCGGAACAGTATTTTTCTCTCCCAACAGATTAGTCGGAACATTGTTTCGGTTTATTTTTTCAACGAAGCAAACAGAGCCTAAAGGTGAATCCGTTTCGGTTTGTTTTTTTCAGCGAAGTGAACGGGCATAAAGGTGAATCAAACTTTAACTCTTCTAGAGTATCCCTGGGTGCTTCGTACTGTTTTTTTTTTCGTATGTTGTGTTACGGTAATACTTCTAGGTGTACTGCCTTCGTTCCCGTAGCCTTAAATTAGGCATTCACGAGAGCAACTACGTGAGCAGCCGAACAGAGGTCACCAAAGTGCAAGAGCAATATAGCATGGTTGAAGCGTGTGAACAGCGAGGGCTGCACCCGCAGTAGATGCCAACGAACATGGCATGTGCCTGCTCAGGCCCTAGTCGGTAGGAGAAACCAAGGCCCAGATGGCAAGAATTTTGGCAA
The DNA here is from genome assembly GCF_019320115.1 of Miscanthus floridulus. Lineage (NCBI taxonomy): Eukaryota > Viridiplantae > Streptophyta > Magnoliopsida > Poales > Poaceae > Miscanthus > Miscanthus floridulus. Next base: position 118,547,976 of record NC_089586.1, on the reverse strand, counting down.
AATGACACGGTAGTATTTTCGTTGTTATTTAGTAATTAGTGTCCAATCATAGTCTAATTAGGTTTAAAAGATTCGTCTCGTGAATTTTGTCTAAACTGTATAATTAGTTTTATTTTTTATTTACATTTAATGCTTTATATATGCGTCCAAAGATTCGATGTGACGAAAAATCTTAAAAAATTTAACGTTTTGGATGAAAACTAAACAGGCTAAAGAGCCGCACCGAGGCAAGGGACCGTGGTCTGCTGCTCTTGGCCTGTAGCCCGGAATTGTGTTAGCACTGTACAGGTCGGTTGGTGCGGCCTTCAATTTCCCTGTCAGGACGTGCTGCTACTCGACAGCCAAGATTTGAGGTCCCATGACCCGATGGCCGCCATTCTCTCTGTATGTGTGTAAGGATGGCCGCCATTGTCATCTCCATGTATAAAAATTAGCTTTTAGAGTTATTCTAAGTTATTTTTTATAAATTTGACTAACTTTATATAAAACAGTATCAATATTTATGATATTAAATAACTATATTATAAACATATATTTAATATTTAATCTAATGATACTAAGTTTATGTCATAGGTTATTATTTTTGCTTCAAACTTAGGATAACTAGAGAAAATATTTATTTTTGGAACAGATGTAGTAGCACCACACCATTCATGTGCCCTTCATTTTGCTTACTTCAACGACCTTTGGGAAAATGGAGCGGTATAAGTTATAAAAAAAACCATATAGGCCCTTTATGCTAAACATTTTCATCTAATTTGGGACATGGTAATAAATCATATAGTAGTACTGATAAGAGTAAATTTGCAATAACTACTGAATGTTAAAAGGCAATATCTATATTGTGACATAACAAAATAAACTAAGAGCAAAATGAAACTAGTATGATTACCTAGAAGCGAACTCCAAGGACAGATGCTTTGCGATCCAACAAATTGATGTTCTCATTTTTTTCGTTTCCCAACACCCAACAAATGCTTCTCAACAATATTTTAACATCTAAAACTCTAAAGCAAAATAAAAACCTAAAATATATTCAACGGTCTATCTAATGATACTAATTACTCCTTAGCGAGTAAGAGTGACATTTAAAATGGAAAGGAGGGAGTATATTGTAGGGCTTCTCCAGCCCCGCCTGATACACGGGGTTGAGGTGAGTTCATTTTTCACATTTTGAGGGTGATTCTGGGGTATTTTTAGAGTTTTGTGATTTTAGGGTATTCTCGGGTGTTTGTCTGATCAATCTGGGGAATCTATTTATCCAACTTCGACACAGTTGGAAAGGGATCGGTTGATGCTGGAATTTCAGTCTGCGAGGAATGGAAAACCACGGGATGATATTGAAAATGCTGGTAACGACCAAGTGAGTGAAAGTACATCTATATGACCTAAAAGGATCTATATGCACCCTTTTATACCATCTGACCACCACTTCTTTTCTTATGATCAGGACATGGACCTCTCTTTTTTTTTCTTTGGATAAGGACAAGGACCTCTTGAAGGGCTATATACGGAAAATCCAGCAGTGGAGTGAAATGATGCGGCGGAACTTCTCCAATGCTTGCAGACACGGCTTACATTAGCCATAGCTCTTTTCCATTTAACTATTCCGGTGGTCCCTGAACTTTTGCCTCAAATCAGTACGCTGTCACTGGGTTAACATATTCCCTTTTTTTTTATTATTCTTACCGTTAATGTAGCCCCACAGGAGCAGCAGGCTTGCAGCCTGAGTGGGGCTGCTTTCGCTTCAATCCGTCGTCAGATTCTGCAAGAAGCAGCAAGCCAGCAACACGCACAGGCACATGCTCCCTCTGCCAAGTACGAGTGGCCCCCCGCTGTGCATGCCAATTTCATGCACAAAGGGCGTGATTAGTTGCACAGCAAGTCTTGAGCCAGAATAGTTAGGCTGCGCAGGATCGAAGAAGTCGGGTTGAGCTCATGTAGGTGGTCGTGTTTGGTTGTCTTTGTTGTTGGTTCAGTATAAGACGGGATTGTGTTTGGTTGCATACATGTATCAGTTTTTTTTTATGTCTGACGTATGGGTCCCTACATCGTGAGTGAATCTAAGTCATCCTGCACCACGAGGGAAGGAGAAATCCAGAAAACAAAGTCGTGCGGAATGGAGAAAAACAAATATATAAAAAAATACAGACGAAAGGTATGAGCAGAGCAACCAAACACACCGTATAAATAAGATCAAACAGCTAGGCCGGTTCTGCCGACCAATCACGCCCCAAAAAAAATTGTTTGTCCGAAGCACGCGGCCGAACAGCACCTCACGTCGTCACCCGCAAAATTGGAACAGATTCCTAGGGTTTGGAACGTTTAACAAGCGGGTAAAGAAATGGTCGGATGAGTCACCCACCCGCGCATGCAAATCGTCTTGGTCCTTGTTTAGTTCTCCAAAAGTGTACTACGTAAAAAGAAGATTTTTTATCACATCAAATTTACGGTACATATATGGAGTACTAAATATAGACAAAATAAAAAACTAATTGTACAGTTTACTTTAACTTTACAAGACGAATCTTTTAAACCTAATTAATCAATGTTTGGACAATAATTTACAAATACAAACGAAATATTACAGTAGAGAATCATGCACTATGCAAAATTTACAGGTGCAAACTTTACCGAACTAAACACGCCCTCTAACGAATTCATTTGGCTTCAGCGTTGGCAAATACTACTACGGGAGTCGGCGCGAGTCATTTGTGGACAGAAAACAGTGGGACGAGATCCTCTAACTTCGGCCTCGGCGACTGCAGAGTACAGTCGGAGACGGATAACCGTCCGCTGAGGATCCAACGGCGACGTCCGTCTCTTTCCCTTTGGCCGCCGTCTCCGTCGTCGCAGATGCGCTCCGCCTCTCTCCTCGCCGTCACGGCGCTCCGGCCGACCAGCCCCCACCGTCCGCCACCCTCCCCTCGTCCCGCGGCACAAAGGCGTGGTCCTCCCGGACGCTACCGCTCGTAGCCAGAGCATCCGGTGTGTTCCTCGCCTGGGTCGTCACACGCGCAGCTGCTGCTCGTCGATCCGCATGAAGTGCTGTGCTCGGGCCGCACTCGCTGGTGAGATGCCTATTCTCCCCTCCACCGCAGGCAAGGTGGAGCCCCCTTGGCACACGAGCTCCAGATGTGGAGAGCGACCTGAGAGCCACCGGGCTTCCTGAGCTAGTTGTTCAGCGGCACCCATCTTCAGAGTGTTAGCACTTTGTGTTTGTAAGCGTTGTGTTTTGTAAGCACTACATCCACAGCTTGTAAGCATTGTGTTCTAGCAATTGTGGAATAAGCTGTAAGCACTACATCCACACCCATGCTTCCTGAGCTTGTAAGCGTTGTGTTTTGTAAGCACTACATTCATATGTTAGGAATTTGTGCAGGAAATTGGACAGGAAGCAAGGGTTCTAGCAATTGTGGAATAAGTTGTGCTCCTTGTTTAGAATGCATCAGCATGTATGTGTGCTTCGTTGGTGATATATGTTCAGCTTCAGCACTATAATTTGCATGTTCAGGTCTACTTTCTTAGAAATATTGCCATATGTTCAGAACTCAGAATATATTACTGATTTTTGCAACCTGATGATCTTTCTGGTTGACTAATTTCTAGTAAAAGAGTTCACATGTCACATGGACTTGATATTGGCTCTGCAGCATCTGAACTTTCAAAAAATGCAATGCCTTCTCTTTATTCTAGTAATACCATTACAATCCAGAACAATTTTCATCACAATTCGAATACGTACAATTGGCTCTGATTTGGCTACCACTTGTCCTTTCCTATCTAATTTCCTGCACAGTTGCTAGCAGCTGCACAATTCACAGAACACATTGTAAGCACAAATTACAGCACTGAATTCTTCAATCCAAGGTCCAACCACCTCATGCTTCCAGCCCGCATGACCACCTTCTGGACCCGGCTGCAGCAGTTGCGACGGCGACGAGCCAGACCAGCGCTGGAGGCGAACATTGCGGTCCTGATGCTCCTCCCCTGCCCCTGCCCGCCGCCGCCCCGTCGTGCTGGACCTGTGCGAACTCGAGGAGGCAGTGGAATAGCAGCTGCTCGAGCGCGGCGTCCGCTCCGAGCAAGGCGGCGGAGCTCGCGTCGCTCGAGCGGACGCCGTGACGGCGAGGAGAGAGGCGGAGCACATCTGCGACGACGAAGACGGCGGCCGGAGGGAAAGAGACGGACGTCGCTGTTATTGGCGTGGTGGGCTGCGATGGGCCACTCGAATTGGCCTGCTATAGACTTTGGTGGGTCAGCCTCCGTTGGATCCTCAGCGGACGGTGATCCGTCTCCGACTGTACTCTGCAGTCGCTGAGGTCGAAGTTAGAGGGTCTCGTTCCGACTGCGGCGGGGGCTTTCGCAGAAACGGGAGAGGGACCCCGTGACCAGGCCCAGCCCTCCTGCGGAAGCAAAGCGCATTGATTGGAACCTGTGGCGCCAGCAAACGGAGACAATACAGCCCACCAATGAATACAGACTCCGTTGGGCCCATAGCTTCCGCAGCACCATTCCTTTTCAAGTCTCAAGATCAACAAAACAAGAGCAAGACCGCACTTGCTGCTGGGCCGCTGCCAATGCCATTCGTCATTTTTTTTACAACTGTGCCTTTCGTCATTGAACCTCTTTACGTCCTTCCGTGTTGACAGAGATAAAGATTTGGCGAAAAAGAATCCGTTCAACAGCTTCTTCAACTAAATCCATAAATATTACCACCCTCTATCTTTGATTTCTCGCTCGCCAAAGATATAGAACAGAGATGTCTCACCAAAGTGCCAAACAACAAAGAGAGAACTTGGAGGGTGAAGAGATAGCAAGAACGATTTTTAATACTCTAAATGAGGATTTAAAGAGTGGTTCAAGAAGGACCGTGGGAGTCTGGGAGATGCTCTCATGAAACAAACTTTTACTTACCACAAACCGCTTTACTGATGGAAGATACAGGAGGACATCATTTACAAAGGTTTCAAAAGATGGTGGAAAACTTCACTTGCAGGCTACGCCATAAACATGAGGGCTAATGATGTAGGCATTTGACAGTCGGACACTGTCCAGGCTCAGGCTCGAGAACCCAACATCTCTGATGCTTTGTCCGGTTTTCCTGGTGAGATGGCATCCGTCAGCTACAAATTGCTGCACAGGATCAAGCGCGCCTTGAACAAAGTGGAGCAGCGTACCATCTGTGTCACGGACAAAAGCAGCAATCAGTAACGTGCAGTAATACAAATGTAGTAGAAAAAAACGAAATATCAACCACCAGTTATGTTAACACTTTGACGGTGCTTCTATGCTCTTGGAAAAGCTAATTAAATACCACAAATATTGAAAAAGCGCTATTAGTAGCAGAGTGCTAAGAGTAGCTGTTTTGCTGGTTAATCTGGAGTACCTGGTGCGGCAACATGTTCAATGAACACATAGAGACCATCGGGCTTTAAGACTCGCTTTATTTCTGCACAGAACCATGGCTTTTAGTTGTTAAAGGTACAAAATGGTAGGCATGATAGCATTCTGTTGCAAACAAATGGTGCAATGAAACAGAAGCATGCAGATAGAAATGGAAGAATTGACTGAAGTTAATACTACTACAAAGAATCATGTATCAAGTGTATGTTAAGTTTGTAGAAAATAGCTACAACGAGGAATAATGTATTGCATTTTATCTGTATTTCCATATTGCCAAAACCAAAGTGAGACCTCTACATGTTGTGATTCGAATAGAGTGTCACAAAAAAGGAAATAGCCATCATTGTCCTAGCTAATGAAGTATAATTATTACCTCTCAGTGCCATGTCGATGTTATTTACAGAGCACAATACCAGTGTGCCGATCACCGCATCCATGGAATTGTCTTCTGCTGGCAAGGCTTCAGCAACCTAAATAGAATTGCACATCAAATGCAGTTGTTATATTTAACGGGAAAGCAGAGTTTAAGAATGTGAAAATGGACAACATCACCAAAAATGGACAACAATAATACCCCTCTTCTGAATGTGAAGCTTGATGACGGGAGTCCAGCAGACACAGCAGCTGTCCTTGCATAATTCTCCATGTGCTTGTTAGGATCTACTCCAATTACATTAACCCCATCTTCACTTGCATAGTATTTGAAGTTAGGCCCTGTCCCAACACCAAGCTCCAGAATGTTCTTTCCTGCAGGCGACAGTTGAGAAAAGAGCTTTGCTTTGTATCCTGCAATCTGCAATCTTCACCAAGCGAGACGTTTAGCCTGATTATGACTATGACATGGTTATTTAGTACCGATGCACAATGCACTTTTGTTCTTTGAAATAGCAAACACTAGAGACACTTTTGGCGGGCTTTAAGAAGTTTAAACAACAGCAGCACGAGTGCACGAGTGCACAAGTGTCAATTTCACTTCTTCTTTTTAACAGATAGTAAATATGAGATCATTATTCCCGTAGTCATAATCAAACATTGGCAATTTGGCATTAACATGCATTGGAAGAAATGTTCCATGGTAAGTTGTTATATTATCAGACTGAAACCCAGATACAGAAATAAGTAGCTAACATGTAAACAGAGATGTGGCAGATAAGCAGTGGTATTATGTGCAGTCTGCACTAAACCCAGTGATGCTTCCAACTGCTAATCCTAATCTCCTAAGAGCTGGTAGGGATGCTCTTTGCAAACCTATTCTCATTGTCACAAGACTAACTGGTTAGCTTTGAGTACATGATTCATTTATTTTGATTCAGTAGGTAACTGGAAAAGTAGAATCATAACTAGAGACAAAACTGCATACCTCTGCTTCGTATGACTTCATCCCCTGATCCATGGCCGAGGCATAGAACTCCTCATACCAGTCCGGCCTCGACGGGTGCACTCGCTGAAGCATCACCTGCCCATCCAAGTAAACCAAAAGTGGTTATGACGCGCAGGCACTAGGCCGACTAGACGTAGAGAACTTAAACGAGGGGCCATAAGGAGCTCACATCGGGGTCGATGGGCGGAGCGGCCGGAGAAGGAGGGGCGAGGAAGGGAAGGAGAGCCGCAGCCGAGGAGGCACCGATGATGTGCCGCCGTCCACAGCGGCACGAGAGGGCGGCGAGGGTTCGGCCGCGGCGGGGCACAGAAGTCGAATGCCGCCGCCCGCCGGCGGGGGGCATCGGTGGTGGCGCGACCTGGCAGAGCATGACGGCGTCTCGCTTCCGCTTCCGTGCCTAATCCGGAGTGCACGTTGGATCCGTAACCCAACTCTGAAAGCGTATTTCACTTTACTTCCACAGCATAGTGTTTCCTGGGTAGAGCCCAACAACCGACGACACACATGTTTGAGTAGGCTGAGCCCATTATCCTGAATATAGGCTTTAGTTCGTAGACAGCCCATCTGAAAATCAGTCGCCCAAGCTGTAAATTGGACAGCCCCACTGCTATCTCTTGCCACAATACCGATCCCAGCGGCCCAAGTTCAAATTCAAAATTAAAGAAGCCGTCTACATTCACCTTAATTCTTATGCCCAAGTTCGAAACAACTTATATACTCCGTATATGGTAGGAACCCAAAGGAGTATATTTCTGTTATCTATACTTAATAATAAAGAAGCAAAATTTCATCCTATTTTTTGGTCCATCTTTTGTTTTTGTCCGTCTCCCTCTAACTATCGGATAATGAAGAGTTTGTTCCGTTCGGATTATATATATATAATATAACCCGTGTTCAAACGAGGTAGAATAACTCTTATCTAGCATGATACGGAGTCCAATTCCAAAACATAAAAGACAATTTCTCTTTATTTTTTTGGTCCGGCCCTTCCTAACTACCTGTACTCACGATGGAAGTCTCGTAAATTCTATGGTCCCGTTCGGCTTACCCTATATCCGGTTTGTTCGACTTCTTTTTTTATGTGGAACAGTATTTTTCAATCACAACATTTTCAGCCAGAACAGTGTTTTTCAACCAATTTCAACCAAGATTCAGCAAGCCGAACAGAGCCTGTATGTATGTGTTTTCCACGTTTGTGGGAGTCCAGTTTTCGTTTGAGTACGCACGTGACGTGGTTTGCCTCTAGGCATGAGTCTAGTTTGGGTTCTGCTTTGGTCTGCGCGTGTATACGAGTTTCTACTGGCGGACCCAGGATTTTTGCATAGGGTATGCGCCGCAAAAAAAAATTCTTATACAATTCGGTAAACCATTTATAATTCGGTAAAACCATATTATAATTCGGTAAAACGACGTCAAATCTTAATATAAATTGTTCAAATGAAATACAAATACTTCGAAATATAACAATAGGAGACTTACAATATTACTTGTTTATCCGCCGCTTTCTCAATGACATGAATGTCTCCATTATATCATCTTCATTAACTTGGAAGAAAATATCCCGCTCAATAAATATGACTAGACAATCATCCAAAACAGTATCACCTATCTTATTCCTTGACTTTGTTTTCACTATAACCAATGCAGAAAATGCTCTTTCAACACTCGCAGTTGCCACTGGTAAAAGCAATATCAATTTAAAAAGCAAGTACACCATATCATACACTTTGTGCCTCTTTGTTTCAATAAGCTTAACTGAGAGATCAACAATGTTGTCTAGACCTTGGAAGCTAGCATCTTGTCGCATGTCATCAATATAATTATCAAGTTGCAATTCAAGTTTTAACAAATCATTGTTGGAGAAGTCCTTAGGATAAAATTCAGCCAATCTACGTACCTTCTGTGCATCAAAAGAAGCAAAGGAGTTGGAAGGACTGAAGGCTGACATACAAGAGAGTAGCTCCATATTGATCTCATCAAACCGATTATCAAGCTCTTAACTAATTTGATCAATGACACCAATGTATACTTCTCTTCGAAAATGATCATCATTTGTTTGGTTTCGGGCACGAGCATACCGTGCTGATTTTCCATAAGGCACATAAGCACCATCCATAGCAGAAACTTCAACACCATGTTTAATACAAAAAGAAGTGACCTTCTGAAGAAAATTATCCCAACCATTAGAACTCAACTCCTGCATTTTGCTCTTTGCCACATTAACAAGTGAGATTGCATTAAGAATATCTTGATCCCTTCTCTGCAAGCACTCAGATAACTCATTTGTATATCCAAGAATAACATACATTAAGTGCACAAAGAAAATAAACTCAAAGGTTTCAAATGCTCCAAGCACAAAATGTATCTTTGTCCAATCTTCCTTATATGCATTATCAGCACCAAGTTCAATGAGCACATCATGAATTGAGGAATATATAGTGATGATGCTACATATAGTTTTATAATGAGAGCCCCACCGAGTGTTACCAGGCCTAGGCAAACTCATCTCTTGATTTAATCCACTCCCTGATTCAAGCTCACCACACTCTAGTGCTTTCTTGACATTCTCAAGCCTAGCATTTCGAAGCATATCATGACGCTTGCAAGAAACCCCAACAATGTTCAACAAGATAGATACTTGATCAAAAAAAGTCTTGCAGTCAGTATTTCTTTAGGCAACAGCAACAAGAACTAGTTGGAGTTGATATGCAAAGCAATGAATATAATAAGCGGAAGGTGATTCTTGCATGATTAAAGTTTTGAGCCCTTTAATATCTCCTTTCATATTGCTAGAATGCTAGCCCCATCATAACCTTGACCTCTAATCTGTTGCATACTCAATCCATTACTAACAAGTAAAACTTCAATTGCTTTCTTAAGTGACAAAGAGATAGTATCATCTAAATGAACAACTCCAATAAAGTGCTCACATGGCCTTCCAAGTTTATCAACGTAACGCAAGCAAAGAGCTAGTTGTTCTTTATGTGATATATCACTAGACTCATCAGCTAAAATTGCATAAGGCTCATCACCAAATTCCTCAATTATTTTCTTTCTAGTTTCTATGGCACAACAGTGAATAATTTGCTTTTGTATCTTTGGGCTAGTCAAAGTGCAATTACCTGGTGCATTGTTCAAGACATATTTGTTCACTTCTTCACTATTTCCTGCAAGAAACTTTAAAAGTTCAATGAAGTTGCCTCTGTTGCTAGACTCTTCACTTTCATCATGTCCACGGAATGCCAATCCTTGATGCAAAAGAAACTTGATACATCTAAGTGAATATGTCAATCTTTTCTTGTAAAGACGAAGCTCCTCCTCACTCCACTTGTCAATGTTATAATCAATTGCTACCTTGGGATTCATAAAACCAATGTACCTCTCTTGAGCTGCTTTATGTGCCCTAGAACCAGAATGTTTGAGAAGTGTTGTGTTTCCTATATTCCAATTATTCCATCCATCAACAATAAAAGTTTTTGACCCACTGCCCTTCTTGAACAAGTAGCATATGAAGCAAAATGCAGAATCCTTCTTGACACTATATTCAAGCCACTCATAATTATACAACCATTGTATACTGAATCGACGAGGTACGCCTCCAATGTTTCGGTATGGAAAATCATGTATATAAGGTTTGCAAGCACCTTTAGTAATATATGCTCTACGGATTGCATCTTGATCATTAACAGGATAATCTTCAATGGACAGCCTTTCACCTGGATCATATGGTAGGCGATTGATGTCATACGCCGACGACTTTGATGCGGGCGGTGGCGGTGATGCTAGCGGGAGCGAGGGCAAATGATCTGCAATTTCTTCAACTTGTACTCTATCTTCTTCTTGATTCTGCTCTTCCACAATATTTTTATTCGGAGGTGGGTCAATAGCAGCCGCCTTCTTTGCTGCTTTCTGAAAAAGGGATCGAATGTCTCCGTTTCTTTTCATAATTCAAGACTCAAGAGTTCTGGAAAAAACACTCGCCAATTAGCAAAACTAACGATCGGAAGAAACCTGAAACTGAGGAAGGACGGAGATGGACGGAGAGTATGACCTGAGGAACTGAGGAAGGACTGGCGATCAGTCTTGCAGGCGATGGCGGCAGTCCAGGGCTCCAGGCCAGGCGACGGGCGATGATTACCTAGTGCGAATCATAAAAAATGGGGCCTTATAGAGCAATACAAATAACTAAAGTACATTATATAAAGCCTGTTTTCTCACAATATCAAGAACCACAGACAGGCATTGATGGTAAAATATTAAATGCTGAATCTAAACATTACCGATATCTGAATCTGAACCTTACCGGTATTCTTTAAAATCATCATATTTTCTAATTCTACAAGACATCAGATAAAAATAGAGTACCTTGTTTCGTGAATAAAAACCCAACAAAACAAATAAAAAAGACAAAAACATATGACAGATGTTACTAATTAGCTAAGAAAGTAAAAGGCATGTACCTGGGAGGCTGGGATCAGAGATCGCCGAGTTGCTGGCTTGCTGCTCCTGCGGTCTGCGAGAAGAACAGGCGGCGGCGGTGGCGGCGTCAGTTCGGCTTCCACCCTTTGTCCCTTCGACTCCTACACTCTCGGTCAAAATGCGACGCAGAAACTCGCGTAACACGTAAAGCTACCAGGCCAGCAGGCTGCAGCAGGAAAAAACGAAAACCAAAAGGCCCATACAACCATACTAGCCTGTTGAAGCCCAATCGGAGGGCCCCTAAAATTTGGCTGGCTTTGATGGCGTGAGAAGACGTTTTCCGGTGGTGGCCGATCGGATTGCAAGGCCAACATGATGTACGGTTGACGGATGGCCCACAGGGTGGTCGGTGGACCACCCACTAGGTCCGCCAACAGGTGACCCATAAATACAAAATGGGTATCGATAGTACTGTATCGGACTATCTATACATGATACCTATTTTGAGTGTTAGAAGAGACACAACCTAAATTTGAGTATCCTTTCTCCTCGAGACCTATTTATAAAAAGAGTTCTCTTTTAGGTCTTGCTGTTGGAGAAGATAAAAATATGTATTGAAATATTTGCCCGTAGTACTACCCAATCATGATATGTGCCTTGTATTTTGGGTTTTCATTGTTGAGGAGGTAACATGCGTGGAGTCCTAGATGAGGTGGAACACGTGTTTCATTGGGAAAACAAAATGGATGCTTGTTTGGTTGGGAAAATTATAAATAAAACATGTAATATAGTTGAAGCTTGGCGTTCGGATTGAAGAAGGCATGAACACATGCATCCATATCGTCACGAAAAAAAAAAGATGGAAGTGGTATGCGTACGCGCGCCCATGGGTACACGTTCCTGATTGATACTGCATGGAACGTCTTGATATCTGATCCCGCCTGCTCCAAGCAAATTGGCTCCCGGAAACACGCGACGCTCGTAGCTCAACAATTTCCGACGAAAAGGACGCCAATCACACGCCATACCTCCAGGCGGGCCCGTTTAGTTCTCAAAAATTTTCACCCCAAAATGTTACATCGAATCTTGCGGCATATGCATGGAGTACTAAATATAGACAAAAAAAAAACTAATTGCACAGTTGAGTGAGAAATCGCGAGACGAAACTTTCGAACCTAATTAGTCCATAATTAGACACTAATTGTCAAATACAAACGAACGTGCTACAGTAGCCAAAACCAAAAAATTCCGTCATCTAAACGCGGCCAGTGAAGGAACTCCATGCGAAGCACCTGCGCGCCCACACATACTCCTCGCACACCCACGTCGGCGTATAGTAGTAGAGAGGAAGATAGACGGGTATAAGGCCAGTCTCAATGGGATTTCATGGGGGGTTTATGCACAATTAATAAGGTGCCACGTCAGTTTTTTTTTGCATGAAACTGGGAGGAGAGAGAAGGGATTCGTTTCATGGCCACGAAACTTATCCGCACGGTTTCCAAAACTTTGGAAACGCCGTGAAACCTACACTGAGGCCCTTCCTTCGTTTCATTGCGACTTTTCTTCTCCGGGACCGTGCGTTCTTCGTCGCGACTCCGCAGGGCGCGGTCGTTGGACCGTCGCGGGCGAGGCCGCCCGACGCGCTCGCTCGTCCGCCGGTCGCGGGAGATCCGCCGGCGCGGGCGGGAGCTCCGCAGGGCGCGGCCGCCGGACCGCCACGGGCGAGGTCGCCGGCCGCGGGCGCTCGTCTGCCAGTCGTGGGAGATCCGCCGGCGCCGTTCGTCGTGAGCCGTCCGTCGCGAGCTGCCCCGTCGCGACTCCGCCCGCCACACGTCCTCTACCAGTCGCAGTCGCTGCCGGTTGTGGGCGCCACGAGCGTGAGGGCTCCGCCCGCCCGCCGCCATGCTCGGCCTCCACTCCATGCTCGGCCTCCAGGCGGTGACGAGAAGGATGCGGGGAAGAGAGGGATGATAGGGATAGGTGAGACCCATGAATAGTAAAATAAGAGACGAAACCGTGCCATGAAACTTTGCACTGTGGGAGAGACCCGTTTCATATCAAAGTTTCACGTGTTGAAAACTGGAGGTGAAACTCTCTATAGAGACTGGCCTAACATGCCAGTGGACGTTAATAGGTACAACTTCTTCCTGGCCATCTCCGAGAGGATGGGACCGGTTGATGGAGTTGGACCTAACAGCGAGGTTAATAATACGACTGGCTCTATAAATTTTTATAGCCTACTTCTCAATTCATTCATATAATAGTTACATCTCCACTATTAATATATGGCCCACTTGTCTCTTTTACAAAGTTTTTTTTTATTCTTGTGTCAAGCTGAGTGTAAGCTTATAGTCTGTTTCTCTTCTCTTTTCTTCTATCTCTTCTCTATCTCAGCATTAAGCCTGTTTGCAGCCCTTTAACTCTGGTGGACAAGTATTTTTTCACGCGGCAACATAGCGAACACGACGAATATCAACTAGGAGTGGACGATCACATTTATCGAGGGATGGACGATCTGAGCAACTTTTTCTTGGGGATGATGCAAATCGCACTGATGGCACTCGGACCTCTCGGCTATCGCAACCACCGTGGGAGCTAGCCAAGCGGTGGCAAGCTATGGGCATCGGATTTGCAAATGAAACACGTGGCACCAGTGCGTTGGCTGCCAACGTATTCCTCCGTTTCTTCATGCTAAGTTGGCTCAAGTCTTCGAGACCCGTTGCAACGCACCAACAATTTTACTAGTTATTATAAAAAAAAATATTTCTTTGTGGTCCAGCACAGCCTTGGATCCTCTCTCTCCAACAATCACTTGTGACCAGTTGTCACTATGCTCTCTCTCAAAAAAAAAGTTACCACTATGCTACAAAATATCTTATCCGTGTTTATTTGCTTCTACTCGTGCCGGTAGTATTTGAACTCATGGATATCTACGAGTATATTTGCTGGCTGCTCCAACACGAGTCAACATAGAGTCGGACAGTTTCCTAAAAAAAACATAGAGTCGGACAGAAATTCATATTCTTGACCCCAAAAGAATTAGTATTTTTTTAATCAATATCTCTTGAAGCCAAACAACAATGTTAAATATTGAGAAATCCGTGTTTTGGGCGGTCGCAGCATGCGAATTTTACCTCTCCGCGCCTTCCCCCTCCTCAGCTTGCTCCGGCTGCCCCCCCCTCCCCCCCTTCCCCCTAAGCCCGCCCGCTCTGTGGTAGAACCGTCTAATCTAATGCCTCCTATGAGTACTTGTCTTTCATTGGACATTAAGTATCCAAAAGATGATACTAAACTATGCAGTTCCGTCGAGCACACCTCATAGAAGAAAAAAAATCCATATTTTTCAACAAGATCATAAATAGGAGAATAAAACTTACAACATTTTAGCTATTTCTTACATCACTTTCCATACAACATCAGAGTATAATATTAATTGTTTATAACAACAGAATATAATCATGTTATCAGAGTTTCAGCGGAAATAAAATCATTTAATGACAAGTTAAACATTAACATGATGATCCGTTATATACATCATAACTGATTATAAGTTTTTTCATTGTAAAATATTTTGGGTGGAAGTTTCAAATAAACTCTATGTCCGCAACGTTAAGGAAATCCTCGCTGAGCCCACCAGGAGGTTTCCACACACAAAGTGTCAGCTCCACATGTTTCTGTCACCTGCAACAGGGTAGAACAAACCCTGAGTACTCAATTGTACTCCACAAGGTTTACCCGTCAGGAGGAAAAAAAATACTCCAAGGATATACAAGGCTATCTAGCTTGTGGGTTATTGCATCTACAGGAAGCATTACTAAACATGCATCCTTATATTCAATTTTATTAGCAGTCACTATTAGTTCATTAACTAACCAGTCTATGTAAGCACATGTGCTACTTTCAAGCAGGTGGTAAGCAATCAGAACTATTTTACCATCTTTCATATTCCAGTTCTTACTACGATAATAGATCGTAGCCAAGTCGTACCGTATCATATGATGATTCGTGAACCAATGTATCCCAGTTGAGTACCTCGAAACACACGCCCCGCTTGTACCCCAGTGAAAGATCGAGATGGAGGACTAGAGGGGGGGTGAATAGTCATTTCTAAAAATAATCGTGTCGGTTAACCGAAACAAGTGCGTAATTAAAACTATTGGTCTAGCCAAGACTACACCCCTCTATTTATGTTCTCTAGCACCTTCCAAAGATACTAATTAAGTAACAAAGGTGTCGGGCTAGCTAGAGCTCACCTAACCAATTTTAGAAGCAAGGTCACACAAACCTATGCCACTAGTACTTCAAGCAACAAGGGAGCTCCTACACAAGCTAGTAAGCAAA
Organism: Miscanthus floridulus; assembly: GCF_019320115.1. NCBI lineage: Eukaryota > Viridiplantae > Streptophyta > Magnoliopsida > Poales > Poaceae > Miscanthus > Miscanthus floridulus. Next base: position 118,532,429 of record NC_089586.1, on the reverse strand, counting down.
AGCACAAAGCCACCTAAGCTCACTAGCAATGCTCAATAACAAGACAACCAATGCCAAATTAGATAGCACAATTACTTAGCTATACAAACTAAGTAATGTGACTAACAAGGTTATATAAACCAAATTAGCCACGCAAGGGAGCTACTTCTATGCTACACAAGCAAAAAGGTAACTAGTAAGCTACAAGCTAACTAATTACAAGAGCAACTACACAAGTACAATGTATATGAAATATAAATACAAGCTTATAAAAAGAGATTGCAAACCAACGGGAAGAACAAGGTTGACATGGTGATTTTTCTTCCGAGGTTCACGTGCTTGCCAACACGCTAGTCCCTGTTGTATCGATCGCTCACTTGGTGGTTTGGCGGCTAATTGGCATCACCAACCAAGCCCGCACATCGGGCACCGCAAGAACCTACCCCAAAAGTGAGGGTAGCTCAATGACACGCTCAACTAGAGTTGCTCTTCGCGGCTCCCGCGGGACGAGCACAATGCCCCTCACAAAGCTCTTCTTTGGAGCACCGCACAAGCTTCTTGCGGGCTTCGACGGAGACCACCACCAAGCCATCTAGGAGGTGGCAACCTCCAAGAGTAACAAGCACCACTGGCTTGCAACTCAATCACCTAGTGCAACTCGATGCAACCTCATGATGTAATCGCACTAGAATTGCTTTCTCACATAATCGGATGATCACTATCAAGCATATGTGAGATGAAGGACTCCCAAGCACTCACAAGCATGGACACAAAGTCCCCCGAGGTGCTCAGCACCAGCCATGGCTGAGGCCACCTTCTATTTATAGCCCCACGGGCTAAACTAGCCGTTACTCCTTCACTGGGCAAAACTCAGGACGACCGAACGCTCCGGTCGTATCGACCGGACATAGGACCTCAGCGTCCGGTCAATGGATGCTCGTCGCGTGTCGCCTCCATTCAACCTCACTCACTTCATCTCAACAGTCAAGTAATTATTGGATGCAGCTGCACAAACTGACCGGGCGCAGCAACCCCAGCGTCCGATCGTTTCCAGTAAGGTACCAGTCGTGACCGGACACGTCCGGTCGGTCACGATCGAATGCAGCGTCAGTGTCCGGTCCTTCTCCAACTTTTCTGTGTCACCTACGTCACCGTACGTCAGCCTGACCGAATGCACCCTACCAGCATTCGGTCACTTTTAGCGCCAACGTCTAGTCGAAGACCGATGCCTATGCGCGCTCTGCTGCCACTGATCGGACGCAGGACCCCAGCGTCTGGTCACTGTGTGACCAACGTCCGGTGCACTCTGTGAGACCCTATCTTTTTTATATAGGGCGTCGGTGGAGTTTTGAACCCTTCTCACCTCCGTTCCATCGCCGAGTTGATCCATATCAACTCCAACTTCATCTCCTTTATAAATGTACCGGACGCTAGTCCATCGCTCCAAAGCCTCTGACTTGTCCTTCATGCTTGTAATCGGTCCATCAAGCCAAGTCTTGTCTTGATCTTCTTCACCTTGATCACATGACTTAATATCATGTCTCATGTACAATGAGCTCCTTCATCATCACATGTGTGAGCTTTGCAACATCTCCAAGCCATTTTCACCTTCATGGCATATGTTGCTCACATATATATACCTATAGACTAATCATCTGTGTATCTCACATAAACACAATTAGTACACCTAGGTTGTCACTCAATTACTAAAACCACACAAGGACCTTTTAATCTCCCCCTTTTTGGTAATTGATGACAACTCTACAAAGATATGGAAATTAAGCTCTTTTGGATTCATGTTGCTTGCCCAAGCAATTTTACCATATGAAAATGATTTTGGACAAGTACCATAAATCCGAGATGGTAGTATTAGCTCCCCCTACATATGTGCTGGAGTGTTTGATTTGAAGCTCGCACATATGCATAGATTAAAATTGTGGGAGAGTAATTACTACTAAATGATTCTAAGGTATATAGAATAAACCTTTGAAGCGTGTACCAATTGGAGTTGCACCTTTAAGTTCATCCTTAGCATCGTGGTTAGCTAGATATCACATGGAAATAAAATCACTAGATCCCTCGTGAGATCAACATTAAAACCATGGTACTAGCATTACTTGAAAATCATACCAAGTGTCTAGCTATCATCCTATGCATTAGTTTTTATTTCATCAATCAAATTTTACAACTAGCATACATCATACAAGCATGCATATTGAATTTTAGAACTTATGCAATGCAAGCAAGCACATGAATATGCACATATCAAATGCAATTAATCAAAGTTTATGAGCTTGCTCCCTCTACTTGTGTGCTTCTCTTGTCCAAGAATTTTGATCCATCTCTTTTTTTTAATGTTGCTCCCTCTTTGTCCATGTCTATATCTAACCTCTACTTCTTTGAGCTTTTATATCTTATCTCTCCCCCTTGTACAATCTCAATCTCAAAGCTTTCATATCTTGGTTAGCTCATAATCATCCAACTAGCAAGCTTCAACTCAATTATTTGCATGTCATCAAATATATCCAATGAATCACCAACAACTTGAATTATAGCACTTGTATGTTGATAGCACTTGGACTTCTCTCAATTTTCTCTTGGCATTGGGTTTGGATATGCACTAAGCTTCAAAACTTGATTCAACATATGATGAACAATGTGAGATCAATTGAATCAAGTCTCCAATACCGATGGTACCTATAAACAATCATCCACTTTTTGATGGTACCCAAACAATTTTGGGTCCTCTCAAGTTAGGTGTAACATACTTAGGCAACACCTTATTATGAGTAGCGGGATATTTTGCAATAACAACCATAGAGGTACCATTACCATCCTTTCTAAGCATATTATTATCAACAATTGAAATAGGCTTAGAAACATCACCTAGGGGACATGAATGTGCCATGTGTCCCCTTTCCTGGCATGAGTAGCACTTTCTCTTTGCTTGAGCCTTCTCTTCCTTGCTCATGTGGTGCTTCTCATTACCTTGCCTCTCATGGATTGCTTGAGCCTTCTTCTCAAGCCTGGTAGGACACTTAGAGGCAAAGTGTCCCGTACTTCCATACTTGAAGCACTTGATATGAGCATAATCTTTCTTCTCATCTTCATTCTTGCTCATCATCTTGGCATCTTGAGTTTGCATTGGATGCCTTGCTTTTCCACCCCTTCTTGTTTTCTTCTTCTTTATCATCAAATCACCACCATCTTCATGGTTGATCTTGATTTGCTCTTGGGGTGTCTTCTCTTGCTCAACTTGAGGCTTTGGTTGAGGCTCTTTTAGTTGCTTCACTAATTGCTTGGTTGGGCACATTGAGATAAGGTGACCCCAAGTACGGTACTTGAACCACTTCACATGCCTAGCCTCTCTTCTTCTTTTTTCAACTTGAGCTTTTCTTCATTAGGGCAACCATTTGCAAGATGTCCCACTTTATGACACTTGAAGCACATGAAATGAGAGAGCTTCTTTTATTCTCGCTTCTTCATCTCTCTTTCATATCTTCTCTTGCCCCATCTTTTGCCCTTGTTCTCGCTCTTATTGAAGCCAATGCCACTTATGTCATTGCGGCTTTCTTGATGATTGACTTTGCTAGTCTTAAAGCCGACTCCACTTTTGTCACCAAAGTTTCTTTGAGTATTTAACATATGCTCAAAGGTGACTTAAGAGTTGTAGCATCTCTCTAACTTGTTGCTCAATTTCTTCACTTGTTCATTGAGCTCGTTGTTCTGCTTCAAAAGGTTAGTCTCATAAGACATAGAAGTAGAACAAGTATCTATATGCGAAGAATATGGCATAGCTAATAAATCATCACAAGAGATGGATACATGCTTCCTGCCTACATCACAAGGGTTAGCAACAATATGTGATTGATCAATTGACCCATGTGATGAGCTCTCACTATTTTTAAGTTTTTTTGTTAACACTTTAATTAGAGAAGCATGTTGTTCTAATAATTCATTATGAGATGCAAGTAGTGTCTCATGATTCAATTTTAGTTCATCATGTGAAGATTTGAAAGCATCAAGTAATTTCTTATGTTCTTCATAAGAGTTCTTTAGAAATGAGTTTTCATTTTTCCAATTTCAATGTTTTAGCTTTCTCATTTTCTAAAGACATGGTCATACTAGCAAGTCTACTAACAAGCTCATCATATGAATCAACATGATCAACCACATTATCATTTGATACCTTGGTGTCACCTTGTGACATGAGATAATGTTGTGTAGTTTGAGAGCTTATAGTAGCATCATCACCATAGCTTGAGCATGAACCAACATCACCATCAAGTGTGCATAGGATAGCATCATCATTTGCAATACTTGTGGCATTGTCATCACCCTTGTCAAGTGATCTTGCGGTGTGATCATCATCATCTTCACTTGACCATGAAGTGGAGCAATCTTCTACAATTACTGAATTATGGCTATGCTCAACACACTCATGCACCTCCTTCTTTGGCTCTGAAGGGGACTGTGATGCCTAAGAGGGGGGGGGGTGAATTAGGTAACTTAAAATTCTAACTCTAAACTATGGCCTCTTTTTCTAACCTTAGCAAAACCTATGCAAAAGATAAACTATCTAAATGTACAACTACGATTTTGCTAGTGTGTTGCTATCTCTACCACAAAAGGAGTAAAACAATCAATGTAAATATGGAAGCTAAAGAGCAAGATAGAGATATGCAAACTCCCATCGATGACTCTGGTATTTTTACCAAGGTATCGAGAAGCACGTAAGCTTCCCCCTAGTCCTCGTTGGAGCCCCTCACAAGGAATCCCTCACAAGGGCCAAGCTCCCAGCCGGGTAACTCCGTGGATAGCCTCGGACCTTCCCCACACGTAAGTGGGTCTCCGACATGCCTTCCGGCAAGCCTCTCACGGATGCCCCCCGCCGTCTTCACTATCAAGCTTCTGGTCGAACCGCCGCGGGCCTTGTTCCCTCCAGTATATGGTGGCGGCCACACCATAAACACGGTTGGTGTGATCTCGCAAGACTACAAGCCCCTCCGATATACAACAATGGTGCGTGCAAGCACCGAGTGGTAAGAGGTACGCAAACCTCACTAAACACTAGGCCTAAACCTAGAGCAAGCGCATAAGCGGTGGTCTAATCAACCTAAGCACTCCGCAAAGCACCTACGCTAATCACCTAATAAAACACTAAGCACTATGCAAGTGGAGATCACTAAAATAGTGTATCAACACCCTTGGTATGTTTCCTCAACTCCACTCTACTCATTTGGCCGGTTGGGGGTTATATTTATAAGCCCCACTGAGAAAGTAGCCATTAGGGACAAAATTCTGCTTTTCTGCTACTCACCAGACACTAATCAAGTCCTGACCAGACGTGTCTGGTCATCCCGACTGTTGGAGCCACAATCTACTGATCGAACGCTGCCAGCGTCCGGTCACATGCCACCGGACGCGTCCGGTCGCAATTTCGTTGCTCTGGAACCTCTGTACTCGATCGGACGCTATTGTCCTGTGTTTAGTCGGTTTGCCGCCAGCGTCCGGTCTAGTGTCCGGTCGCTACTGCTATTGCCGAGCCTCCTGATCAGAGCATCCGGTCACCTTTGTGAGCTCGTTTCTTCATGATCTCGCGTGCGGCTTGGTTTCTATCTTTATGCTTGGACTTTGCTTGATATCTTAGGTCTTCTCTTGTGCTCCTAAGGTCTTCTTTGAGGTGTTAATCATCGGATCATCATGTCGCCTTTGTCCAAGTCACATCTTATATCCTATTGAACTACAAAACAATCACTTGCAAATTCATTAGTCCAATTTGGTTGTGTTGGTCATCAAACACCAAAATCCAAAGTAAATGGGCCTAGGGTCTATTTTTCTTACAATCTCTCCCTTTTTGGTGATTGATGACAATACGACTAAAGCAAGCAAATAATAATAAAAAAATGAATTAAAAACCTATCTACTTGCTAGGATGCAATGCAAGGGGCAAGGTTATATGATGCTAAAAGATACTACTTGCAAGACTACATAAAACTTATCTTACCCTTGTAAATATCCCCATGTGGTATTATGGATTTAAGCCTTGCTTCCTTTCTCAGACCATTACTATAAATTAATACTTGCTTTTGGTCCTCTAAATTCTCCCCCTTTGGAATCAAACACTAAAAAGGAAGACAACTTTGTGATCCTTTGTGTGTAGACTGAAATAGATCACAAAATTTGACTCTCACATTATATAGACTAAGCTCCCCCTAAATATATGCATACATATGAAAGAAGGCAAAGCATATGCATAATTGGTAAAGTATTGCACAAGGGAATTTAATCTACATAATGCACGGAGAAAGCATATAAATATCAAAATGAAATCAACATGATGATATTGGTTTAGAAATACCACATGTTGATTTCTACCACTTGCAATAGGTGGTGGATATTTGAAGTATGATGCTTAACTCCGGAGACTCCATTTTCCTTGCAATGAGACTACTACACACATGATAAGCTTGAAAAGGTGTTAGTCTCAAAGTATCCAACTTGTAGAGTAACCTCCCCCTAAATTTGTGCACACAAGTGTTGAATACTTGTAGGAAACGTGCACATTGATTTTAGAAAAATAAATACCACTTGAAAGATGACATCATATGATGTGAGAGTCATTTTTGAAGGTGATATCGGGGAGATTATCTGCAATTTGGACTTTGGCACATATTAGATGAACAATTGTAAGACAAGCTATGCGCCATGCTCCTAAACAATTTTAAAACATGTAGGATTGCTCCAAGGAATAAGAATGAAACCGAGCAAGCCTACCATATGAAATACCTAGTGTATGCATGACAAAATATATAAGAATGGAAATACAAACCTAGGCATGAAGAGTAACTAGATGCTAAAAGATACCAATTGTAAGAAAAATCAAATCTAATACCAATTGAAATAATTTGAATCTAGTTACCTAACATGGGAAGGGGAATTTGGGTCCATAGTATTCACTAACCCACTTACCAATGTCTTTGTCCATCATGATGCACCCCATGAAATGCATCCACACTTTGCCAAGCCTTTAAATTCTCGAAGTCCATTGGACTTCTCACTTCCCTTTTAGGATCCAAACTTTCTTGGTGCTCTTCATGTTGGAAATGATTTGCTTTGGCACCAAAAAGCGTTTGACCCCATTGTTGGCTTGCTTGTTCACCTTGATGGCCACGACCTTGTTATTTTTCTTCTTCTTCAAAATATAAGGTGTGGAGGCCTTCTTGTCTACCTTATTGGTGTAGGTATTGGAAAGCTTGCTTGTTTGCTTCTTCTCTTTCTTCTTTGCTCCTTCCCCATTCTTCACCTTGCACTCATAGGACTTGTGACCTTCCTTGTGGCACATGTAGCAAACCACGGTTTGTCCTTCATCAAGCTTCTTTACTCCCTTGACGGTGTTATCTTGATGAAGTTGGGCTTGCTCCGTCTTGCCTTTCACTTGAGTCAAGTCCTTGGTGAGACGAGCTACTTCTTCCTTGAGTTGCTCATTCTCCTTTGCAACCTCTTGTGTGCATGTATCTACAACAATTTTCTCAACATAAACTTGGTTGCACAAAGGTGAGTCTAAACATAAATCATTACAAGAAGTGGAGGCATCCTTTTTAGACATGTTAGAACTTTTCCTTTTAGATGCCTTAGTGGGAGTTGTACTAATGGCTTCAAGATTAATAACTTTATTAGTTAGCTCATCACAATTTTTGCACATGGTTTTCATTTTAGCAAGCAAACTTTTATATGCATCTTGTGAGCTAGCTAACTTTTCTTTTATTTTTTTATTTTTCTTTACAAGTTGCTCATCATTGATTGTGCATGCATTTGTTGTTGCACTAGCCTCAAGTTGCTCAATTTTAGTAGATGAACATTAAGATTAGCAAAATTCTCATATTGCTCAAGCAAAGTTTTGTATGCTTCTTGTGAAATATCTAGCTTTTCTTTTATTTTCCCGAGCTTCTTTTCTTGACTAGTGCAAACTTTAGCATAATTAAGGTTTTGTTGCACAATTTCTTCATAAGAAGGCATATCATCATCACTATCACTCTCACTAGAGGATGAGCTTTCGTTACCTCGTGCCATAAGACACACACGAGAAGAGCTTGATGATGAGTGCTTGCGCCCTCACCTCTTATGATGGTGTTCTTCTTCACTTGAAGAATCATCCCATGTCCTTATTGATGTGAGGGCTTGTTTCTTGCATGTCTTCTTCTTTTTCTTAGGTGTGGGCTTATTTGGACAAACTTCCACAAAGTTTCCCAACTCACCGCATCCATAGCATCCTCTCTTTCTTTGCTCATTTCTTTGATTTGTGAAAATGAGATCTTGAATTTGGATGGGCACACCCTTGATATTGAGCTTTTGGATCATCTTCTCCACCTTGTTGATTAGTTTGATTGATTCTTCATCAAGGTCAGAGGTGAAGGAGGAAGATTGATCATCATCACTTGAGTCTTCTTCATCATCAGCATCCTTATCTTCTTCTTCATCTTCACTTGAGGAGCTTGAGCTTGAGCTTGTCTCAATTTGCTTACCCTTCATCTTTTTTTTATCGCCACATGCGAGAGCTTTGCCTTTGCTTGACAAAGAGGTTTCTTCTTGACCCATCTTGCATGACATTTCATATGCCACTATCTTGCCAATGACTATGGCTGGGGTCATGGTGCTCAAGTCCTCCATGTTGTGAAGGATGGTGATGATACTTGCATATTTCTTTTGTGGTAGCACGGAGATGATCTTCCTTACGATGTCCGCATCATCTAGCTTTGTTAGTCCTATTGAATGGAGCTCATTGATAATTAGATTCAAACGAGAGTACATATCACGAACAAGCTCATCATCATTCATTGTAAAGGAATCATAATTTTGTTTAGCTAGACAATGTTTTTACTCACGAACATTAGATGTGCCGTCATGGAGCTCTTGAAGTTTTAACCAAATTTTATGTGACATATTTAAAGTGAACACTTGGTTAAATACATCCATACTAAAAGATTTAAACAAGCAATTTTTAGCTTTAACATTGAAGTGCATTTCTTTTTCATCACTCTTTGTGGGTTTTTCAGGATTCTTAATGGGTTTCATCCCGTCACGAGTGACTCTCCAAACACCTAAATCAACCGCCTCAAGATAGCAAGCCATTCTAGCTTTATAATAGGGGATGTTAGTGCCATCAAAGTGCGGAGGTCTAGAGGTATCTATCCCAACCACTCTAAATAGCATCGGTTCAACGGCGGTTAAGTCAAAGGTCCAAATTGAGCCAACCGGCTCTGATACTAATTGAAGGGGACCATGACGCCTAAGAGGGGGGTGAATTAGGCAACTTAGAATTTTAACTCTAAACTATGGTCTCTTTTTTCTAACCTTAGCAAAACCTATGCAAAAGATAACCCCCGTGAAAGGTTGAGATGGTGGACTAGAGGGGGGTGAATAGTCCTTTCTAAAAATAATCGTGTCGGTTAATCGAAACAAGTGCGGAATTAAAACTATTAGTCTAGCCAAGACTACACCCCTCTATTTATGTTCTCTAGCACCTTCCAAAGATACTAATTAAGCAACAAAGGTGTCGGGCTAGCTAGAGCTCACCTAACCAATTTTAGAAGCAAGGTCACACAAACCTATGGCACTAGTACTTCAAGCAATAAGGGAGCTCCTACACAGCTAGTAAGCAAGAGCACAAAGCCACCTAAGCTCACTAGCAATGCTCAATAACAAGGCAACCAATGCCAAATTAGAGAGCGCAATTACTTAGCTACACAAACTAAGTAATGTGACTAACAAGGTTACATAAACCAAATTAACCACGCAAGGGAGCTACTTCTATGCTACACAAGCAAGACGGTAACTAGTAAGCTACACAAGCTAACTAATTACAAGAGCAACTACACAAGCACAATGTATATGAAATATAAATGCAAGCTTATGAAAGGGGATTGCAAACCAATGGGAAGAACAAGGTTGACACGGTGACTTTTCTCCCAAGGTTCACGTGCTTGCCAACACGCTAGTCCCCGTTGTGTCGACCGCTCACACTACACCACAACACCATATCGCCGTCAGACATCTCACACTAAAACTTTTTTTTATCAATGGATGATCTGACGCTAAAGATAACTCAGAGACAATCTAACGCTAATTCTCCATTTAGAGATTAACTATCTGTCACTATAGGTAATCATCTTTAATGTCGAACTATCTGTCGTTGAAAATAGTTATAAGTATCAATTCGTCTGTCGCTAAAAAAAGGCCCCACCTTGCTCACGCGCCCACTTACATTGAGCTCGCGTGCCACTTACCAAAACCCTAGACCCTCCTCTTCCAAATCCCAAATCTAGAGAAAGAGGTGCCGCCCCAGTCATGCCCCAGCTCCCACCCTCTCCTCCCTAAGCTCGCTCCCTCCCTGGATCCCACCACGCTCCTCCCTGCGCCCCACCGGTGGCCAGCCCCTCCTTCTCCTTCCCAGGCGTCGCCCTCTCTTCCTCGGTGGCTAGCCCCTCCCTCTCCTTCCCCGCTGCCCCCTCTCTCTCCCTGGATCTAGCCAACCCCTCCCTCTCCTTCCTCACCGCCCCCTCTCTCTCCCCAGACCGGATCCGGCATCGCCGCCTCCCTCCCTCCCTCTCCTTCCCCGGCGTCGCCCTCTCTTCCCCGGTAGCCAGCCCCTCCCTCTCCTTCCCCGCTACCCCCTCTCTCTCCCCGGATCCGGTCAGCCCCTCCCTCTCCTTCCCTGCCGCCTCCCTCCCGAATTTCCCCAGATCCAGCCACCGCACCGCCCCTCCCCTCTAGATCTGGCCCTGCCGCCTCCCACCATGCCCCTTCACGCTCCTCCCCATGCCCCACCGCGCTCCTCCCTATGTCCCACTGTGCCCACTATGCCATGGACGGTGGCGGGAGGCACTCGGCGTGGTGGCCCGGCATAGCGACCCTAGGCACGACAGCGGTGGCACAGACGGGCCCTGGTGCGGCAACCCTAGCGTGGCGGCGGCGCGCGGATCTAGTGGCGCGGTGACCCCGACGAGGTAGGTCCTGCTCCTCCTAGATCTAGGGTTCCGGTGAGCTTTTCTCCTCTCTCTCCCAACTTCAATCTGTGGCGTGAGACATTCTAACTACATTGTAACAACCTTGCTTGTAAGCTCTACCTGAAGGTCAAATGAATGTGACAAGAGTAGATCAGTAGATAGTTTACCATAGAAGAGAATGAAGTGCTTTGTTCAAATGTTGTCTTACTTGCTTATTGATATTTGTACTGTTTCTAAGCTGAAAACGAGCCAGATTTGTCTAGTCTTACAGTAGCTAATGAAAATAAATAGCGTGTAGCATATGTTATAGTTGATCTAAGGTTTCAATTTAATCCTATTTTTCTCTCTCCGGGAAAGCATAGTAATATTTGTCTTCAGTTCTTTTATTTTTGTGAAATAATATGAATATATGATACATCATGTGATTTTAATGTTGCACTGTTTACATGGTAGAACCACTCAACCACTTGTCTAGTCTCTTTATGGAAATTCGTAAACCTGCTTATACCAGAATTCTTTGCAAGGAGCATGATATGGCTGACTATAGTTGATGTCTGTAGATTTATTTGCTCCTAGTTATGAGCTATTTGTATTTCATTCATAACATTTTTCTCAAGCTAATCTTCGTGATATAATCCCTTGAGTGTTTATAGCTTTTTTTTGGCTTAAGCACTTTTGTCAGATATACTGCTATGAATTGTTTATACTGTTATTTGCATGACACAACATGGTTGCCCATGTGGCATTCATCTTGCTATTCACTAGCTCTGATATGTTGTTCACCAAATCTAAACTTGTTGTTTGGCTTGAGTTACCTCAGCTACTAGGCATGCCATGTACTGTCAGTGATCACAGAGCCATCAATTTTACATAGATGAAATTTGAAAGTTCATGTCGATCGGTCACTTCGTGTTAGTGTTACTCATGCAGCTACTTTGCTATGTAGTTTAGTATCCAATTTTTATGCCCTGTACTAGAGGTCACAGCTTTTCATCTTCTGTTAGCCGTACCCAAGTCACGCTTCTATCCTGGAGTCAAGGTTGTCCGTACCCAAGTCACGCTTCTACCTCAAGTTCTATGACTCAAAGGTAAGCAACCACTATTCCTTATTGATTGCTCATTCATGGGTCTTCATTACCATCATCATGTTCTCATTAGAATTTTACTGTTTGTTAGGCCCATCCGGCACAAGAACATGCTCAATGTTTGCATGCTTTGCATCAAGAATAGATCATGTAAATAACCATATCTGACTGGTTCATCGTGTTTATATTATTAAACATACACTGACTGCTAGATAACATTTGGTTGGGTTCCTGGTTGACACTTGGGTTGGATTGGATTGCAGCTCATGTTGTCAGGAATAATAGAATGATGGACATCTGTTTTTGGCCACACCGGCAATCTCAAACCATTTGTAGAATTGCAAAGAGTGCTAATTGATAGTTTGTAGGGAAACAAGCAAGTCGACATCAACATTCAGTAAAGGTGCAGCTCTCAACTTGTAATTAAATTCTGAGCCAATGCATATACATGTCCCACATTACTGAATTCTGAGCAAATGCATATACATGTCCCACATTACTGAATTCATATGAATACTCCCTGCTACTATGATTTGTACTAGTTAGATTTCATGAGCTCTGTTTCTTCTGCTCTTGTGTAAACTATAGACCTATAGACTAACTGCACATGGGATCTTTACATTTTCTTAATACATGAGCAATGGACTGCAGATTAGTATAACTTTATTACCAAATACCAATACTGCCCCTTCCTTTTTTGTGCTTATTCACTACTAATTGCATTTGACTCTTTCTTATGTAGTGCCATTTAATTTGCTTGCAAGCAAATATCAAGTATAGATTTATCATTTTCTTCCCTTAGTTTCAGTAGCAGCATATTATCTTAAATTTCTATACTTGAAATCCGCTGGTGGCTAGAATTTGGAAAGACAATGACGCTTTCAAGATAAAGTTTCGAGTTTACACACCACCGGCTGCACTCTCAACTCTGAACTGTATTCTTTGAAAACAAAGCCACATGAACTGTTAGAATGATTAAATTAGAATGCTACCTACACATTAGGGATTGGTTCTTTGTTCTCACATCTTGTATAAATTTTATCAGGTTGCTTGTTTACAATGATCTCTGGAGTTTGAGCATCACCTGGATGATGTGAAAGATCAGTTCTGGATGGTTGACACTTGACAGCGAAGTGGGGTCCATGTCTTGCAACCTACAAGGTCGATGCAAAGGTAATCTACAATTTTCTTAAGAGACCTAGAACCTACTATATCCGTAGATGTGTCTTTTCTTGTTCGCGACCTACTATATCTAGTCAACTACAAATGATCCCATAAGAGGAATGCCATCTTGTTAGCTTTGTTGCTCGTCAAGGTTGGTTGTTGGTCACCTTATGTAGTTTGGCTGTGGCATGACATAACAAGAAGTCTGATACTCTGTGGGTTACTTCTAAGATCTATTACATCCCAACAACCTGTATCATATGCATTTTGTACCATCTTCAGAGACCCACTTGTACTTGGTGCCATCGAGCTAGTAGTTTCTTTCTTATGTTCTTTGTTAGTATATGTCCATGATAAGTTGTAATTTGATACATTTGGATTCCACGAACCCAAAATTCTAATCCATGTTGCTTCTCTCTTCAACAGATCGTTCTTATGTATAGAAGCAGTGGAAGATGATGCCCTACCGATCAGAAGGCGAAACATCTTATCTAACTCAAAGCAACCTGGCATTAGTTGAGCAAATATACTATGCTTTTCATCTAGTCAGCTACTTAGACGAATTCAATAATATTTATATCCTGTAGTGAAAGAGTATAGACTTGTTGATTGTGCATGTTTACAATTTTTACAGGCATGTAACATTGCTTCTTTTGAAAGCAGTGTTTATATGCATCTAAAATGGAGTGAATCCTACTTTTGTAATAATACATCATACTGAAGCATAGTAACTTTATCTAATCATGGATCTATGTTTCAGGTTCATGAATGAATCTATTTATATGAGAAATGTGCACAATGATGTTACTTTTGTATTAATTTGCAACCAAATGGCCTTTTATTATTTTTTAAATACATTTAAATGATCTCGTCAAACCATCAGTCGCTAAAAACATCTGTAACTTCAAATTGTCTGTCGCTATAGAGTACTGGCAGGCTATCTGACGCTAAAGAGTAGCAGCAGACTATCTGTCGCTAAAAAAATTTAGGGCAACGGACTGTTTGACGCTAAAAGTACTATCTGACGCTAAAGTTTTTTAGCGACAGGACTTACAGCGTCTGCAGAAGTATGTCGCTATAACTTTTTAGCATTAGATTGTCTGTCGCTGTAGCCGCTTTTAGCGTCAGACCGTCCATCGCTAATCTTGGTGTTGTGGTGTAGTGTCACTTGGTGGTTTGGCGGCTAATTGGCATCACTCGCCAAGCCCGCACGTCGGGCACCACAAGAACCTACCCCAAAAATGAGGGTAGCTCAATGACACGCTCAACTAGAGTTGCTCTTTGCGGCTCCTGCGGGGCGAGCACAATACCCCTCACAAAGCTCTTCTCCGAAGCACCGCACAAGCTTCTTGTGGGCTTCGACAGAGACCACCACTAAGCCATCTCGGAAGTGGCAACCTCCAAGAGTAACAAGCACCACTGGCTTACAACTCGATCACCTAGTGCCACTCGATGCAACTTCACGATGCAATCGCACTATAATCACTCTCTCACACAATCGGATAATCACTATCAAGCATATGTGAGATGGAGGGCTCCCAAGCACTCATAAGCATGGACACAAAGTCCCTCGAGGTGCTCAGCACCAGCCATAGCTGAGGCCACCTTCTATTTATAGCCCCACGGGCTAAACTAGCCGTTACCCCTTCACTGGGCAAAACTCGGGACGATCGGACGCTCCGATCGTATCAACCGGACGTAGGACCTCAGCGTCCAGTCAACGGATGCTCGCCACATGTCACCTCCATTCAACCTCAGTCACTTGATCTCAATGGTCAAGTAATGACCGGACGCAGCTACAAAAACTGACCGAACGCAGCAACCCCAGCGTCCGGTCATTTCTAGTAAGGTATTAGTCATGACCGGACATGTCCGGTCGGTCACGATTGGACGTAGCGTCAGTGTCTGGTCCTTCTCCAACTTTTCTGTGTCACCTACGTCACCATATGTTAGCCTGACTGGACTATGGTAGAACCTCCTAAATTATAGGAGCCACATGCACTTGTCACTGTCCAACGACTTCTAACGACTATGCATATGTTCCTGGTAACTTAGGAACACTGTCGGGTATCCTCAGGGAACCCCGAATCAACCATGATTTCTGAGCAGGATCACATTAAAGAGTCATTACAGTAATACAACATTTATTCAAATATCTACATTAGAGTAAAATAGCAGAAGTCTTACGATAACTTAGTTAACAAACTAGTTGTTTCAAACCTTACAAACTAAGTTTGATAATTATTACAAACCATAGTAGTAGTGGAGTGGCATTAGTATCATAATACAAACAAACAAAATAAGCATCCTACCCAAGCATTACACATTCACTTATCGTCATCGACATGAACAACAGTCATGTAGCAAGGTCCAAAACAGACCTACTCATGAGCCTCACTTGCAACAAGGGTCAACGAACCCTGAGTACAAAAGTACTCAACAAGACTTAACCAAAATAGAAACTGATAGAACTCAGGAATGCAGGCTCAGGGATTCAAGGTATGGCTTTAGCAATAATCAAAGTTCTTTTACGTAAAAGCTCTTTAATAAAATTCTTTACTTCAACATATAAAACTTTATAAGAACCACATATGAATCTGCCATGATCCATAATGAGATCATGAACTTCATATCAAACTCTTTCTCAAACCTAACTCAAGTTCTTGTTATTAACTACGATGATGAACAATGAGTTGAGTCTCCATAACCGAGGAGCAACGACGATTCGAACCGATTAAAACCCAATTGGGGATTCCAGACCACACGACATATGCAGGTCCCCGACCTACATATACCAACCTACCCTTGGATCCTCTAAAACAAGAATGGGTCCACGCCACCCGAGAATACAGTACTCCACCATTCCAGCCCATGGCCACGTGAGTACATGCTACTCTTGCCATCTCTCCACTCCTAGTGCACAAGTAACCATTCTCGTAATAGAATAGCTGAGTTAAGGCTTACCAAAGTATGTGGTTAGTACTACAAAGTCTCACCTCATGCAATTCAACAACGAACGGACCTTAATCGACATAGGCAGAAAAAAGCCGCTCACAAGACCTCCATGTCTTATGGCTCTCACACACCGAGTCTGCCCAGTCTAGATTTATTACTCCACATGCTCATATCTCATGTTAACATAAGTAAACAAATGTAACATAGATCCATGTAAAACTCGCAGGTGACAGGTAATCACCCGATCTTTATTTGTCTAAGCATGGCTAAGCATAACTAGGCATTTACGAAGTAAAACTGGTAACAAGGTAGATATTGAAAAAAAACAAGGTTGGTAATGCACCAATTAGGTTTTCACTCAAATCCTAATCACTTAATGCAGTATAGAAAAGCAAAAGTGATAAAAACTTGTAAAACACAAGGTAGGTTTAAATGCATCCGGGGCTTGCCTTGGTTCACGGAAAAGTTAGGTTCCTGAGACGTTCCACAATTATCAGATCCGACCACAACAGACGGATTAACCTCCTCCGCAACTTGATTAACTACCATGTGTCAACCTTCGTTCACTACACGTAGTAACAATGCCATGTTTAGCATGATGCGGGATATGAAACATGATGCTTGATGATGGATGCAAAATTAACAACATGAATACAACTTTCCTTCGCAGTACAGTTGTAAGTCAAACTAACTAAGCCTTTTTTGTAACACATACTTCAATTGCCAAGGATCATTACCAACTAATGACCCAAGGTCATCACTCAATAAAAAATTCAAGGAAAACCTAAATCATTAAAGGTTACTATTTGCTTTTATGAATTAATTATTTAATTCAAAATTATGAAATAAATCAACTTGTTCCAATTGAGCTTAAAATTTTTATAAGGGTTCATCACATGATAACTAAGTGGCATAACAATTTTCATAATTTTTGGATAATTAATTAAGCCTAGAAAAATCATGGAAACCCATTTATTAATTAATTGAGCAATTTTCATCACATTCAAAAAGTACTGAAAAACAATATTTCATATTTTTTTAAATAATATACATCACAGAGAGGTCACACAAAAATTTTCATAATTTTTGGAGCATTAATAAATCTACACAAAAATAACAAATCACATCACTATTCATTCAAATCTACAATATAGAAAAATCCATTTTGAAACACTGAGTCACTGACAATCTGACCCCACTTGTCATCCCCTACCTCCTGCGCTGACCACGGCGATAGCAGCTTTGACCGGCGAAATCTCATCGACAGCGAGGTCACCGGCGACGGCCAAGGTACTAACATGATCACAACACCACGGCGCATCGATTTGTGATACTAACTAGACCAACTACGGACTGGACCGAGCACTACGCTGGCCATGGCGGCAACGACTGCACGATAGCGCTACGCCGACGACAGAAGACCGGTGATGGTGAAACAAACCACTCAGGAAGAACTAGGAGCTCACCCCGATCATGTTGAAGGCGATGGATGAGTCGGAGGAACAAAGGAGAGGCGGGTCGACGGTCACAGCGATCATGGCGGCACGAACCACGTCGGTGACGACGTTCAGGCGACTGTGATGGTCAAAAGGATCAAATAACCGGTCATAGAGCAACATGGGATCAAGGCAAAGCTGGAGCCATGCAAAGCAAGAACAAAGACACACCGTGGAGCACCAGCCACGGTGACGCGCACACCACGGTGAGGTTGCCGGCCACGGGGAAGAAAGACGCGCACCGTGGGTTCCCGGCGGAGTCAAGCTTCAAGGGTTGGTCTACTGGGTGTGCAAGGAGCAAGCGGAGCTTAGACGCTACTTTGTCGAGACTGGTTTGCACTGAGGAGGCGAGGCGAGCTCTATGGAGCTATGGCGGCGGCATCGGGAAAACAGAGGAGGAGAAAGGAGAACGGCGATGACGTTCAAGACTTAACCAATGGGTGAAAAGCGGCGGTGAACGGTGCGCTTGACACGCCACGATGATGCGGACACATCAAGGCCAGAGGTGGCATCTGTGGGCGCGCGTAGAAGCCGGTGGAAACATGGCCGGCGGTGGGATGTTCACCAAAATAACAGAATTGCCACCCGCCTATTTTTCCAAATTACTCCCAAATTTATATAACAACTCAAAAATCACCAAAAATAAAAATTGTTCAAAATCCAAAGTTCTACAACTTTGCTTTTATAACCACCCCCTAATTTGGTCCACATTTTGAAATGCAAATTTGAATTCAAATAGGGGACATTTAAAGAATTTCGCCTTTTCAAATTACTTCAAATTTTTTATAACAACTTTGAAAACTCCAAAAACAAACTTTGTATAACTTGACAAGCTCTACACTTTTGCTTTTAGGCTCAACCCCAAAATATGCTTAGATTTTGAAATGAGTTATCAGGGTAGGATTTAAATACTGAAAATCAGGGTTTTCTAGAAAATTCAAATCCAAACAAAATTTTAAACTTGATTGAAACAATACAATTCAACACATACCACATAAAGGTAAACTTGTTTTAGTGTATGCATATCAAAATTTTCACTAACACATGAATGATGTGCTATGCATATGATGACATGGCATATTTTAGTATTTAAACACCCGAGGTGTTACACGGACACACCCTGCCAGCGTCCGGTCACTTTCAGCGCCAGCGTCCGGTCGAAGACCGATGCCCGTGCGCGCTCTACTACCACTAACCGTATGTAGGACCCCAGTATCCAGTGCACTCTGTGAGACCCTGTCTTTTCTATATAGGGCACCGGTGGCACCTTCGAACTATCCACACTCTACGGGCAGACACTCCACCGATGGAGTTTCGAATCCTTCTGACCTTCGTTCCATCGCCGAGTTGATCCATATCAACTCCAACTTCATCTCCTTTATAAATGTGCCAACACCACTATGTGTATGTGTGTTAGCATTTTCACAATCATTTTCCAAAGGATTAGCCACTCAACTTGCTACGCCACTCGATCCTAGCGATAATGCAAAGTTAGATCACTCGAGTGGCACTAGATGACCGATATGCAGACAAGTTTGCCCCTCTTGATAGTATGGTCATCTATCCTAAACCCGGTCACAAACTTCTCTACACACCTATGATTGGTGAAATGAAATGCCCTAGGTTATACCTTTGCCTTGCGCATTCCATTCCATCTCTAGTATCGATGCAACACATGCACCAACATGATCAACAATGATATGATCCACTTCATATCATCACATGATCATATTGGTTCATCGATCTTGACTTCACTTGCTTTTCACCGTTGCCTTTGTCCATCGGCGCCTAGTCTTGCTCAAGCTTCACCGTCACGCGGTCTATCGCTCCAAAGCCTCCGACTTGCCCTTCATGCTTGCAACCGGTCCATCAAGCCAAGTCATGTCTTGATCTTCTCCACCTTTGATCACATGACTCAATGTCATGTCTCATGTGCAATGAGCTCCTTCATCATCACATGTGTGAGCTTTGCAACATCTCCAAGCTATTTTCACCTTCATGGCATATGTTGCTCACACACATGTACCTGTGGACTAATTACCTGTGTATCTCACATAAACACAATTAGTCCACCTAAGTTGTCACTCAATTACCAAAACCACACAAGGACCTTTCACCCAGGCACAAGCAAGACCAACCCACCACTCTCCTGTCAAGGGGTCCAAGTCCCCATGCAAACTTGGATTCCAAACCCCTATTCCTCAGTCTCGGACTCAGTGTAGTGCTTAGACCTCTACCATCCCTGCCTCCAATCAGTCGGTCTAGAAAGAGCCAAAACCCACGATAAGAGAGCAATGAGCCTTTTCACTCCCATAAGCAAGTATGTGCTCAGGATAGTAAATTTGTGACATGACTAGAATCCACAGCAACAGACGGTCCTCAATCGACACAAGAGAGACAAATACAACCAGAGCCTCGCTCGGTTACCGAACCAAGTCTGAATCCAAATCCAAAGTATGGACCCGCCCAGTCTCCAATTATTATCCACATATATTCCATATGATAGTAACATGATAATATTAGCAATAATATATTTCATATCTCACGCGAGTGACAGGCAATCACTCGACTTCTACCAGAGTCCTATAGTGTAGCAATCTACATGATCCTGTCATCATAGGATAAGGATATATATGCAAGTGGTTTTCATTTAACTCCTTAAAACTTAATGCATACGCATAAAATAAAGTGCAGAATAATAGGAGTTATGCACGGAGGCTTGTCTGGGTAAGATATAACCAAATATTAGCATTCCATCATGGTGACACGATCAATAAGGCACCATCTTTTCTGCTACTCTGGTCAACTCCAGATCCATCGTTGGTCCTATTATGACATTCGTAGATACACGCGAAAAATATAATTAATCAAGGGCAACCGCAACGCTTAAAATACGATTACATCGCTAGGCTAACAGGCTAGCTCTAACAACTAATGTACTAGGCCACGTATCTACGTTGTCGAACAAGACGCTAATTTCCCACAATGTTTTATTTATAAAATTCCTAGGTGTTTCTTTATTTTCTTTTTATTTACTATATGTATACACTAAGGCTCATTAGTTACCTCAGCAAACTAATTATTCAGAAGCTACAAAAATTACAGCGAGCACCTAATAATACGAGGAACTTACGGTTAAATTTCTAGGGTCAACACTATCACCAATTCATTACAACAATTCCTACAAGTTTATATTTAACAATACTAAGTATCTCAAATTAATTAGCTAACTCCTGGAAATATAATGAAACTATGTGAACAAGATATACTAGCAGATAGATCATGATTTTAGGATTATAACAAAATTAATTTCATAATTTTTGAATCTCTACACAAATTTATATTGAATTTACAAATTTACTCTATAGACTAAATTAGAAAAAGCCTTAGAAAACGAAAAGGGTTGGCGGCGACAATTCCAGCCCAGTAACCCAGCGTGACCTGCGTGGGGCGGCTGCGCGCGTAACAGGTAGGCCCAGCCAATGGCCCATGGAGGAAGCCCATGCGCGCCCGACACATTTGCAAAAGAAGGCTCATACTCTCACGATTTCAACTACACCATGCTACACTGTTCCATTAGTCTCAACTTTTACACAAAACACCCTAGGAAACAACGTTTTCACAACGACTGGGTCCTCGCTGCGCCCACGCACGCTGGCGTGACTCCGACCGGCACCGCACGACCACGCCGGTAGAAATCAGTAGCACGTCCAACTGTGCACAAATTTCATCTACCCACGTCGATAGAGAATCCACGCGGCGGCACGACTGGTCCGGTGGCCCTACACACTAATGGAGGAGTAGCGGTGGTGGAGAAGCATCGGGAGCTTACCGCGGTCCGCGCTGTGGTGGCGGTTGAAGCCGGGGAGGGTTGAGGTGACCTGGCCATGTGAGCCCGAGCATGACGGCAACGCTCCATGATGGTCCCATCGCATCACCGCATTACCGATGAGGGTCCTGGCCATGACAACACAAGCACTGGCTAAAGGTGGTCAACGCGAGCCTAGAAACGCCCCCAATCGAACCCTTACCTCCAGGTTGGGGACTTACCCCTGAGCGGTGCACTGTTCTAGAGATAAGATGGTCGGCGACGAGCAATTCATCAAATTGACGGTAGGTAGGTACCCGATCGGGAATGGGGAAGGTAGGGTGTCTAGCTGGCTCCCTAAGCCACGCACCAGTGTAGGCAATCGGACCAAGGAGCCGCGAGCTAGCAAAGCCTACCGGCGGCGGCACAGAGCTCTGGCCGTAGTGGTTGCGTGAAAGAGCAGGCGAACAAATGCAAAAGGGTTAAGACGACGGCCCCGGCCACTAGCTGCCACCAACATGTGCACCCAGGCGATGCAACGGATAGGCTTGGCATGGCATGCATGACTTGAAGCAGCTAGACCCGAGCGGCGTGCCAATGTTGGCTAGCTGATCAAGGCGGGTAGGGAGGTGTCACATCGCCACTGGAGCCGGAACCGATGACCTAGACACGACGAACGTAGGACGGCTCGAATGCTCGATGCGGTAGGTGGATTGAAGGGTGAGGCGGGCGCCACATTGGCCAAGTTCAAACTGTCGCGGCCACAACATGCGCCGCGCGCGGCACTGCGGCCAGTCGCCTAAGCATGACGTGCACGAAGCAGCGACCCAAATTGTAGCCGATGCGCGATGCCCCCCCTGTGCACGAGCTAGGCAACGACAGCAGTTCGACCACGACCTACGCGGTGACAACGGCACACGTGGTGCGTGGTGATCGCGCCAACAGGGCTGAGCAAGCACAAAAATGATGAGCACGGATTTTAAAGCTAAGCGAAAACAGCTAATTACTTTGCCTAAAGTGCGACCGCTTAAACTCGTCGATAGTCCTTGCTACCCGGTTCCTAACGAGACCTTGGTTATGATCAACGAACAGCTGCGGAGGGAGGTCAATGAGCGCCAAGTTAAGCTTATCACCGAAATGTCGGTTCGCGCACAGAGAGCCAAAGACATGTCCTCAACGCGTTCTAGCGAAGTTCGGTCAATTTTTAGAGGGCAACGTGACACCTAGCTCAACCCCAACCTATGCTACACCCAAGTGTTTACTTAGGAGCAATCAGTGGTGCAAAAACATAAAGCTATTGTTTAGATGCTTTTGCTAGAATTTGAATGCCAAAATCGCATTGTCTACTCTTTTAGACTTAGAAAAAACTAGGGTTCAGTTCGGGCTAACAGTCATTAGCACTTTTGTCTTAGCTTTTAAATGATCTAAACCCTAATAACTTTAGCCAACAATTATTTCATGCAAAAGCACATACTCCATGCTAACCCATAGGAGCAAAATATTAAATCACTATCTAAGTATGTTTCACAAAATAATTTAACGAAGATAGCATTCTAAACATAAGTCAATAGGTTGCCGACTTAACCGTGAAGAGTGGATTACATTTCAATTTGATTTCCCTCCCCATCAAATGAGACACTCAAGTTGGTTATCATCCCCTACGAGTTTAAGATTTTAAAACCTGAGAACTTGTTTTTGTTAACTTCTTTTAGACCTTGATTCTAGGTTCTAAACGAGCTCGTAACACCAAAGGTGTTACACACTCGTTCCGGCCGACACCCACCCTAGCGGTGCTACGCCGCTATTCGTCTCCTTCACCGTACCTCTCTCTTGTTACCTCCGCTCGCCTACTCCCCTGGCGTCGCATCACGCTCGCACTGGCCCTCCCGCGACTGCCACCCACCTCGGCGGTGCTCGACTGCCACCCATAGGCCAGGGCGCATCTGGCGGTGGCACCCCCTCCCGTCTGTGACTCCACCGGCGGCGCTGCCCCATCCCGACCTCGACTACCTGCGGTGGCGCCCATGCCTACCAGAGGTAGACGAGAAGAGAATGGGTTCGATCTTCATTTTGATAGGTTGTCTTTGACATTTGTAAACAATTTGACATATATTTCTCTGGTATCTGCGATTCATAAAAAATTGTAAATTTTTCTAAAAAAATTGGCATATATTGAAAGTAGAAATTGTCTTATCCCAAATTACATTACTATCTCCAATAAGTAACAACGAAGGAATCATTGTAAATACAATAATAAGATAGTGTAAATATAGTTAAAAGACATTGTAAATGTATGGACAAAAATTAGGTGACAGGAGCTTCGAAAACACTCCGTTGTTGGCTAGACATATTCTAAATATTTGATGAATGGTAAAAACCCTATTGAAACACATACCAAACACTTCCGATTAATATAGCGTTTTTTTCCCAAGCAAAATATATCGTTTTTCTTTTGTATATTAAGTTTAACAGCTCATAACTTTTTTTATTAGGGTGGACACGTATGCAAGCAAGACCTTTTTGTTCTTAACACCAATCGCTCTCCAGCATGTATGGCCGCATTCCTGCAAATGCAAGCAAACTTTGTGCGTGTTTAGTTTGCGAAATTTGGGAATTTGACTACTGTAGCACTTTTTGTTTTTATTTGGCAATTAGTGTTCAATCATGGACTAATTAGGCTCAAAACGTTCGTCTCGCGATTTCCAACCAAACTGTGCAATTAATTTTTTTCGTCTACATTTAATGCTCCATGCACGTATCGCAAGATTCGATGTGATGACTACTATAGCACTTTTTGTGAAACTTTTTGGGAACTAAACACAGCCTTTACTGATGACCTGCATGGTACTTCTCCGATATCAAATGTCACAGCAAAGAGCCAACAAACGCTCCTGTGGAGAGCTTGGCCACTCAGGCTCGAAGCCGGTGCTAAGCAAGTACTCCCTCCGTCCCACATTATTTGCACGTCTAGGACTTGACACGCTAACCAAGGTATGTGCGAAATTACAAAAATGCCCCTGTAAATATTAGCCCCTTCCTCCCGTGACCCGTCCCGCCACACGGTCACACCACTCCCTCACGCTCTCGCACAGCTTTCTTTTTCTCTGGCCACCGGCGGTGTGTCGGCTCCGGCCCCCTGGCCACCATGGGGCGTCGAGGCCGCCTGCCACCATCGACGCCGGGCCTCACCTCCGTCTTCCATGCTGACGAGGACGAGCTCTTTCCGCCCGCGCGCACCCGCGTTGACGTGGCTCCCGTCGGCCGGAGCCGAGCCCCTGCGTCGAGCGGCAGTCGCGTCTTGCCTGTGCCAGTCGCGTTGCCGTGGCAGCCAGGACGGGGCTCCATCGGCCGGAGCTGAGCCCGTGTGGCGGCGTTGCGAGGTCCAGCCACTGCGCGACGACTGCGCGGAACCCATGCACAGTGGCGGCCTGGCGAGGTCCAGCTGCTGCTCCTGCGCGATGGCGGCGCGGGGGACGAGATCGTCTTGCCTGTGGCGGCCGGGGCCGGGGCTCCACCGGCAAGAGCTGAGCCCGCGTGCCAGCTACTGGCCGAGCCGGCTTCACGAGAGCGCCGACGCTTTGGTTCCAGTTATGCATGCACTGGGATGGAATGGGTTTGGCCGCTGTGCGTGGAGTGCCAGGCGACGGGAAGAGGAACAGTTGCAGCGGTGACGGGAACCATCGAGAGACGGAGCGAACAAATAAGGCTGAGCGTCCGTTTTTTTTAAAGTAATAAATCGATGAATGGGAAAAGAGAACGAGTGGCCAGGAAGTGCCGGCCGTCAGACTGTGTGCTCTGCATTCAGCTATCTCGACCCGTCATTTTGGGAAAATTTTTGAATCGCATACGTACAAATATTAGCGGACGGAGGGAGTATTTCCGTTGGTTACAAAGGGAATCGAGAAATCCTCCTTGTTTAAAAAAAACAGCACCTTTTGGCAGATTTTCGTTGTTGTATTAACTTCGGAGTGTGTGGA
The DNA here is from genome assembly GCF_019320115.1 of Miscanthus floridulus. Lineage (NCBI taxonomy): Eukaryota > Viridiplantae > Streptophyta > Magnoliopsida > Poales > Poaceae > Miscanthus > Miscanthus floridulus. Next base: position 118,506,959 of record NC_089586.1, on the reverse strand, counting down.
TCCACTGGCTAAAGTTTAGTTCAGGTCCCATCGAATATTTGATGTCCATCAGGAGAATTAAACATTAGCTAGATATATAAAATTAATTGCATAAACTATGACTAATTTGCGAGATAAATTTATTAAATCTAATTAATCTATGTTACATCAAATATTTGGATGTTCATCTTGCTAATTAATCCGGGTCACATCGGATCTTCGTCTTGCGAGAGCAGTGGGGAGTAATAATTAATATAGCGCGGTGAGAATGAAACCTTTAGCTTTGTCGTCTTCCCATGAAGATCATGAAATAAAGCTTGTTGGTTTCAGCCAGTCCAAATCAGCCAATTAACAGTATTTTTCTCTTACAATAAATCAACACCGACCAGCCCAAACCAACCAGAAACCAACCAGACCGTTGAATTAATCCTCCAACAAGGTACATTTGTCTCCGCATAAATCGTGGAAGCTAGCTTAGCTCAGAGATATCATCGAACTACTAACCGCATGCATTAATCCTCTCTCTGCTGGAGCTAGGGAGCTTGGCCTTACACACACTGCTGCTGCACTGTTACGTTTTGATATTTCTCCTTGTACTGTTTCAACAAAACTGGCACTTCGGCCTTGTTTAGATTAGGTTAAGAATCAGTATTGGGTACTGTAGCATTTTCGTTTGTATTTGACAATTATTGTCCAATCATGATCTAACTAGGCTCAAAAGATTCGTCTCGTAATTTACAATCAAACTGTGTAATTAGTTATTTTTTATCTACATTTAATACTCTATGTATGTGTGTAAATATTTGATGTGATAAAAAGAGAGTGAAAAAACTTAATGTAAACAAGACCTCAAAAAAGCAAAAGGCGTCCGCGGAGAGACAGGGCCGTCAGATTCGTCGTAGGCTGTCTGTTGCCCAACATGACGTGACACGTGTCGGTTCGGCAGAAGGTCTGATGACTGATGCTTGGGGCCTGTTTAGATGCCGATTTTTTTTGGCAAAATGATACTGTAGGAGTTTCGTTGTTATTTGGCAATTAATGTCCAATCATAGTTTAATTAGGCTTAAAAGATTCGTCTCGTGGATTTCGTCTAAACTGTGTAATTAGTTTTATTTTTTATTTATATTTAATACTTCATGTATGCGTCTAAAGATTCGATGTGACAGAGAATCTTGAAAAATTTAGTATTTTAGGAGGGAACTGGACCTTGCATGTACCGTGGCCGCTAATCTTTCGAGCTTTCGATTGGATGGCTTCTAACTTTTTCTCCGTGTCCGTGGCCTTGGATTTTACAGGGTTACTGCCTTGCAAGTCCTTTTATGCCGCTGCCGATGTGAAACGTGACCTGTAGTCCTGTGCTCGCGTACTAGGCAGTAAAAAGTTGTTTGGATCGAGCCGATTCTTGGTCGATCCAAGTACTCTTACACCGCTCTGCATTCATTCATTTTAGATTGAGATTAGAAATCAGTATTCGGTACTATAGCATTTTTATTTATATTTGATAATTATTGTTCAATCATGGCTTAATTAGGCTCAAAATATTTGTCTCGTAATTTACAATCAAACTGTGTAATTAGTTATTTTTTTATCTACATTTAATACTTTATGTATGTGTCTAAAGATTTGATGTGATGAAGAAAGAGTGAAAAATCTTGCAATCTAAACAAGGCCTTCATGTCTGCCGCCGGTGCTGCTACATTATACATTCACCGTACTCGTACGTACTCCGAACGTACTTAAGATGAGACGAGCTCCGTTTCAGCCGACCCTAGATTGTTCAGCCGGTAAACACTCTCAAAATGGCAGAATGGATGGCAACTAGCTTATGGGCACAATGCAACACTTGCGTGCAGAATGAATGCAGTGCGTTTCATTTCGCTGTTTTTTTTTCGCGTTTTCGATCGACTGATGAATGATGATGATTGTGACGAGGCAGCAGCGTACGTAAGGCGACAGTTTCACATGCATGTACCGGAAAAAAAGTGGCATATAGACAACAGACGTTCCCTTACTCCTATGTGTATAGGCGCAAATGCAACGGTACCTCTCGATGGATTCCTCAGCGCTGTAGCACTTTCATTTTTATTTAGTAATTAGTGTTCAGGACTAATTAGACTCAAAACGTTCGTCTTGTAATTTCCCATCAAACTATGTAATTAGTTTTTTTTATCTATATTTAATGCTCCATGCATAAATCACAAACATTTAATATGATAAGCACTGTAGCATTTTTTTTTTTTTTTGAAAATTTGAGGTGGAAGGCTCACGAGAAAATGCAATGAGCGGCCTAGGGCGGGCTTGTGGTAGACCTGTCAGTACCGCAGCGTCAAATCCATGCAGGCCGGGGGCCGTGCTGCGCGCTGCATGCATGCATGCACCCAACACTCTTAAAGACACATCTCGTCAGCCCTCAGCACCACCTCGCTTTATAGACGCTCACCAACCTTCAATTCATTCGCTCTCGCTCGCTCCTCCGTACTAAGGGGTTATTCGGTTGTTTCTCCTAAATTTTAGTTGCTGTTCTATCAGATATTTAATATATATATAGAGTATTAAATATAGATTAATTACGAAATTAATTACATAGTTTGTGACTAATTTGTAAGACGAATCTTTTAAGCCTAATTAGTTCATGATTTAATAATGTTTTGCTACAGTAAACATGTGCTAATGACGAATTACTTAGGCTTAAAAAATTTGTCTCGTGGAGTACTGACGGATTATGTTATTTATTTTTTTATTAGTATCCGAACACCCCATAAAATATCCACCCGACACACCTTCTAAATTTTAGTAGCCGGATCCGAACACCCCGTGGTACGATCGAACTCAACAAAACGCAGACATTGATCGGCTTGTCGTCCATTCTAACGCCACGCCCACATACTCCTATGTATAGAAGCAGCTTGTGCTTGTCTCGTCTTGCAAGATGAAGCTTCACAGTCACAGTTAGCATTACGCAGCAGGACCTTTCGTTCTCATCCTCCTCTGGTAGCTCTCCTCTTTCTACAGCCATGCATGCATCTCATCAGTGTGTTGTATGCATCATCTTGTTGCTTGCCAGCAGCTCGATCGTGTGCTCATCAGCTTATAGTTAGCAAGCAAGTGATGCAATATGGCAATAATGTATCTTCTGTACATTCAGATTCAGCAGCTGCATTCATCAGTTCGTCATAAGTATTTCATCTGAGGGCTTGCATGTGGGGATGAGGTTGTATTTTGTTATGTAGCCAAGGATGACTTGCCGGCCGACGATGCCTCGATCGATCCCTCATCCCTAGCTAGTCAGGAACAACCTCGCATGCATGATGCATGTGTGCATATGCTGCAAACTGTGAGGCCGCATCATCGATCGACCGGCAGGTTCTTCTCTTTGGCTACACGATGGCCTCGTTCTCTCATGCAGGACCTCAGATGGTGTGATCCTCCGGTCAGTTCTTTTTGTGCTTTTTTTGGTCTTCAGTTAGTCTAAGAAGTGATCAAGGTACTAAGCATACAAAGCAGCTTGCACATTTCTGAATTAAATCTCCAATAATCACTTTTTGTTCGCGCTTTGTTTCTTTGAGTTTCTTATTATATGTGGCAGGTACCACAGTCCTGGTGGGAGGGGATGATGAGTACTACATGCGGCTTGGAGGGAGCTGCAGATTTTCGTACGTACGAGATCGGATTCAGATGGCTGATAGATGTGGAGTTTCCATTCTCTGAAACGTGTACGGAGTCTCCTTTGCTGTCTTTCTTGTTCTTTGGGCGCCGTGCAGAGACTGCAAGGCGCCGGAGATGACAGTAGCGGAATGAAGCTCCGATCCTCAGCAGTTTAGGACGAACTGATCCTAAGTAATTAGTATCCCTGACCAATGTGCGTTCTCAAGTCTTTTTTTTTTTAAATGCTGGATGTTTTATGATTTTTTTTCCTATAAGTGGCACCTCACCTCGCTCTACCAGCAAGCGAACCATCTTGGTTCTCCTACGGGAGCAAGCCAAATCTTTGCCCATACAAGTCTTGAACAGTTTATGACGAGCTAATCTTAAGTAATTAGGATCTCTGATCAATGTCCGTTCTTAAATGTAACGCTTTCTTTGTTTCAAAATATTGAGTGTTTTAGGACGCTTTTTTCCGCTAGGAACACCTCAGCTCGCTCGGCTGGGCGGTTGGCACGAGCAACGAGAAGCTTGCCTAGCGGGTGCGCCATTTTGGTTCTCCTACGAGAGCAAGCCGAATCTCGCCCGCACAAGCTTCCGAGCAGTTTAGGGCCCGTTTGGCCGGGTTCCCGCGGGCTCCGGCTCCTGCACTGTAGCATCCTGTCGGCCGCCCATGAGCCGATAGGTGCCAACGGGAGCCGGAGCCAGAAAAATGAGTTTCTCTGGCTCCGGTGGTGTCAGAGTGAGAGAGGAAAGGAGGAGAGAGAAAAACAACTCTGATGAACAGTATAGCGTCCTATTGGCCGTCCACGAGCTGATAGGTGAACAGTGCAGGAGCCGGAGCCGTCGGAGCCCAGCCAAACGGGGCCTTAGAATGGACTAATCTTAACTAGTTGGGTTCTCAAGTAGGCTAATGGTTTCTTTCATTTGGAAATATTGGGTGTTTTAGGCCACTTTCCTCCAAATGACACCTCATCTCACCTTGTTGGTGTGAGCAACGAGAAGCCATAGATATCCAAACGAATGACACGGATTGGCCAGCTCGATGAGGCATGGCCCACTTAAGGTTAGGTCAGGCACGACCTAGTTATTAATCGTGTCGTGTCGTGCCATCCCATGGGCCCAGGCCTCACACTAAACTAGTTAAACGTGTCGTGCCGGTCCGACTATAGTTCAACAAAGCAAAGAAACATAAATTTCATATCAGGAAGTTCTTAGTATCTTCAAATCCATCATCCATCATTGCTCACATACACATAGAATCAAACTAGCAGCCAATACAAATAGAATGAAACTAGCAGCCAAATCGAATCAAATCTCATAACCGAGGTGCACCACCACTGCAGCCTCCACGGGATGGCCATGGTTGAGACGCCACCACATACATTCGCGTGTGGGCTGGGGGCGCGACGCTGCAACCTCGCTGGGGGAGAGTCGCAGATGAGAGCCCGTTTGGCCGGGCTCCGAGCGGCTCCGGCTCCTCTGACTCCTCCCTATGTCATCTCCTGTAGCGACACTGTTCACCGGAGTCGCTTTTCTCTCTCATCCTTTCCTCTCTCACTGGCAGCACTGGAGCCGGAGAAGCTCGTTTTTTTGCTCCTCCGGCTCCAGCTCCTGCGCGCTACAGTTGCGCTACAGTGTGGGAGCCAGAGCCGGCGGGAGCCCGGCCAAACGCGCCCTGAGTGTTGGCCAAGATGCTCTCACAGAAGGGTAACAACAAAGGGAAATGAGTGGAATAGAAGGCGACAATTATGGAATTGAAGGGTGGAGCTAGGGTTTAGAAGTTGGGATGGGAGGTTATATATGAGGTATCGGGCCACCAATAATAGGGTCATGCTGGGGTAGTAGCCCAGGCACGGCCCAGCCATCGGACTGGGTCGGTACGAGCACGATGGCCGTTGAGTCGTGCCGTGCCTAGGTTGTGGCATGCCCATGGGACTGCCTTGTGGGCTTCTGTACAAAAAGCTTTCCCAGGTAGGTGAGCTATTTTGTTTCTCTTGCGGACTTGCTCGAAGTTCTCGCTCAACAAGGCGACAAAGTGTTGGGAGAACAAACCAAACACGTTCTTAGTTTTGTCCTAAGAAAAATTATCTAACTTTAACCATGTTTATTGAAAACATGCGAACATATATAATGATATCAAATAAATGTGTAATCATACATATTTAACGGTCATGCAATAAAACTAATTTTATGTTGTAGATATTAGTGTATTTTTTAATAAAGTTGGTCTAAATTGAAGAAGTTTGAATTGGGAAGAGTTAAATTAAAATACGTTATCACATTTTGGAAGGAAGGAATATAAGTTAAAGACTTTCGCACACCAAATTTTGTTTTCATTTCAGCATGTTCATTTTTTTCACCAATCATAGTAAAAAATAACATCATTAGATTCTAAAATAAATTCAGAAAAATACGAGCACCCACGTCTTACTTGAGAACTTGAAAGGCAAGTTACACAGTAGAGAACCCACTACTCAGCTCGCGAAACTAACGGAACTTTAGCATCCACTCAAACCTTTTGGTAAAAATCTTACGTTTTTCCTACAGTCCATCCAAATGATTATTTCTTTTAAATTCCTATGTTTTTTAATCCTTTGTTTTGTAGTTGCATCCCGGTACAATTTACATATCTTTTCTCATTCCTACCATATTTTTGCTTCTATGGCTCCGTTTGGCTAGCAGAATTTTGGCTGAAACTGACTAAAAAATACTGTTATAGTTTAATTATTGTGAGAGAAAACACTGTTACGGCTGAAAAAAGAAGCTAAATATGGGTTAAGCGGAACAGGGCCCATGTGTTTAAAAGGGAAGGTGGTGTTGGGGTGGGTGGGGGTGGGGTGGGGGGGGGGGGATCGTTCTTACAAAAAGATGGCGTGCAACCATCGCTCATCGGCAGCTCAAAAAATCATGGCTCTGATTGCGAAGCCGTGCATCGGAGACGCTGCCGCTGGCCTGGGTCGTAGTACCTCGTAGGCCGTACGTGACCGGTAGGGGTCCGGCCCGTCGTCTGACTGCTGGCCACTCGTCAGCGTTGCAGCCTCGGTCTCCCCCGGCGCGGCCCTGTCCTCGCCGCTGCGTGTTTCGGCGCACCGCTCTCCGTTGCTTGCGTGCGCCGTGCGCCGTGCGTGTAGCTGCCGGCGAGGCCTGCAGGCTGCAGACGCCAGACGGTGCATGTGTAATGTACCTGTACGCCTCTGAACTGTCTGTGCCGAGCGGCGATCGATGCTGTACAACTACAGTTCTAGTTTGCCATGTACTATACACAGAGTTCTGTAGTTGCACAGTTGTACTCCGAACTTGGCCAGATGCTATCGTACCCAATCCTTCATTATCTGGACTAAAATGTGTGGACACGTCATTAAGCACTGACGCAAACACTGTCAATGCATGTGGTGCTACTGGCCAACTACATGTATCCTTGGGTAGGGCCTGTCTTGTTTCTGTAAATACTGTAACTTTCTTTTATTAAAAACATGCAGTAGGGGTGCACCCCCTCCTGTTTCCCTTAAGAAAACAAACTGTATGTATCCTGCTATTGCACTGCAGTAGCGCAGTTCATCCAGGCGTTTGGGCCATATACAGACTTGAGCAGGACAGCAAAGAAGTCTGAACTTATTTGCTAACGAAGTTCAGATAGAGAACTGATTAGTAACACCCGTATTATAATCACTTTGTGACTACTTCCTCCAGCTCCCTGAGGCCCCCAACCCTCTGCTCAATCTCCTCGAGCAGCTCCTCCCTGAGCAGCTCCTCCCTCGCAGACGCCTCCAGGTCCTCTTGCTGCCAATGAACATTGCACAAGATGTTAGTAAGGGTGCGTTTAGATCCAATTTTTTTTTTGGATTTTGGCTCACTGTAGCATCTCGTTTGTATTTTGTAATTAATGTCTAATTATGGACTAATTAGGTTCAAAAGTTTCGTCTCGCGATTTCTCGACCAACTGTGTAATTAGTTTTTTTTTCGTCTACATTTAGTACTCTATGCATGTGTCGCAAGATTCGATGTGACAATTACTATGCAAAATTTTTTGGCAGCTAAACGGGGCCTAAAGTTATCTGTGGCTAGGATAGGCTAACTGCTTTGATTCTTCGATCATGCAGCCTAAGAAAAAGAGGCACATACAGACACTGTGCAAAGGTGCCTGCGTGCGTGCTTACCCTATCGTAGTACCAGTGCACGGTTCCATCTCCACCCTGGCTCCTGTACGTGTCGCTGTCGTAGAAGGGATCCTGTTTTGATTTAACCCACAAGCAAGCTGTGTGTCATGAACACTCGAGGAAATAGTGCAATTACATGGTGTATGTTAGTACTGTGCATGCTTGCCTTCATGGACGCAAAGAAGCAGACTCCCCAGACCGTGAACATGGCGTAGAAGGTATCTGCGCGCGATCGATCGAGAGGGAAACGGTCAGCGGTTTCAGATCAAAGGGCGCGCGGAGCTCATGTGCTGAGACGACGGTGGCGGTGGCAGGAGCAGGACTCACAAACGCTCTTGAGGGCGGCGTCGCTGAGATGCCAGATGGACTTGGTCACGACGTAGTCCCGCGACATGTCCACGTGCTCCACCATCGTCACCATCAGGGGCACCACGTCCAGCGACGGGAAGGCGCTCACCTTCGCTGAACCGGATCTCTGCAACGCAGCACAAGATCCATAGATCTGAACATTAGTGAACCGTCAATGCAACTGGACTCTGTTCATTCATGTCATGGTCTCATGGGTAGCAGTACTATTTATTTATAGAAGCAACCTAACGTAACACAACGTGGCCCGTTCGCTTCGCTGAAAAAAAAACAAGCTGAAACACTGTTCTGACTGATTTATTGCGAGAGGAAAATACTGTTCCGACTAAAAAAACAAGCTAAAAAGTACGGTTTATAAGACAAGCGAACATGGCTCGGTTAGTCTGTTTCTTCAGATTTCATAAAGGGCCTGCATAGAAACATAGGCATATGACACTGTACTCTGTTTATCCATATGGTTTTACATCCTTATCACCTGGCTGTCAGCACGAAGCACGTCATTTCTATGCAACGCTGTAGGCTTGCCTCGAATTTACTACGTGAACATGAACATTTCTCCATATTTTTCGTTTCAGGATAAGATGTCATGTACCTTAGAACGGCCGGACCTGAGCCCGTGGTCCTGGAACCTGCCGATCTGCACAGAAACATCATGCATAAATGTGAAACTTGAAGCAACTGAAAAGTGGAAACAGTCGGAACATGGGATTTGAAAGAGAACGATACGTGTACTGTCGCAGGGCAGCGGCCATGGCGGTCAGCTCTCCTCGCGGAGTGCAGGGCAGCGGCGGCGGCGAGCTGAGAGTGTGACTTGAGCAGCGGCGAGGCCATGGTCGTTCAGCTGCTCCTTCGATGGCTTTGGTTGGAGTGAGACTGGGGCGGATGTGCTCATGTTTGGCTCGCTGATCTTCAGGGGATAAGATGGAAAATGGGTGGCCAAGTATGTTCTCCGATCTCCATCGTGGGCTGACGTAAGAACAGAAACTTTTGGGTCTGAACATAAAGCATTGTTGGGCTCAAAAGTAGCCTGGCTGTGTATTGCCTTGTTTATTTGATTCGGCCTGGTGTCGTGCAGCCCAAATGAGAACTCAAACTGATGGGCCTCTTCTAGCCGAACAGGCCGTTAAACAAGCTGGCTAATTAGAAGCCCACTGCACTGCTTAAGGCTGAGCCCGGACGCCGCTTTTCGGGTCTGCTCGCTGCCATGGCCCGAGAGGCCTACTTCCTCTCCGCGTCTCCCTACCTTTCTCGAAAATATCTCCCACTCCCGTGCTCGTCCATCGCGTGCTGCTACGCCATGCGCTCGCTCCTGCTGTCTTCCCCGCCGCGCACACCATCCCACGCCGCGCGGCTCCCCCATCAGCGCCGCACTCCATCCCGCGCCACGCTCTCCATTGCCGTGCTACACTCCATCCCCCCGCCACGCCAACTCTAGCTCGCTACGCGCCGTGCCTTGTCTCCCGCGCGCGTCGAGATGATGCTAGGGTGACGCCGAGGTGCTGTTGGGGTGATGCCAAGGTGCTGCTGACATCACCGTTCCCCACCAGAAGGTCGTGGCCGCTTTCGATGATGTAGTGGCCTGGAAATGTTGCGACGAAAATGCATGTTGCAAGCGTATGTTTTAAGTGTTTCATACATTACAGAGGTATGTTGCAATTGTTTCATATGGATGTTGCAAAAATAGATTAGGGGATGTTGCACATGTTGCATATGTTGCAAGTGTTTCAGGCATGTTGCAAGTGTTTTAGAGGTTCTTCTAAATGTTTATCTGTTCTAGACGTATGTTGCAAGCGTTTTGATATAGATGTTGCATATGTTTCACATATGTTGCAACAATATATTCCAAATGTTTCAACTGATGTTATGTTATGTCGCAATAAGTGTTTTTATGTTGCAAGTGTTTTATCTGGATGTTGCATATGTTCCACACATATGTTCGAAGCGTATGTTCTAGATGTTTCATCCGTTTCCATACGCATGTTGCATTCAAGTGTTCATGTTATTTAGGAATTCAGGGGGGCACGGGGAGTGGAGCGTTGTGCACAGCACGGGCGCCGGGGGATGAGGAGCGGCGAGCTGGGGGCCAGTGGATGGGTAGTGCGGCGTGCCGGTGTCCTGCAGATGGAGGGCGCTGTGGGGGCCGACGATCAGGGCACCTCGAATCGAAGGGGACAAGGCGTGCTGAGCGTACGAGGCGAGTCGTATAGACACGCGGGTGGGCGGTGCGATGGGACGAGGTGCACGTGCGGGCTGGGGAAAAAAATCAGCGGACGGGGCAGGCTGCGCGCGAGTGCGGGCGCTAGCGCTGCCGAAACCGAAACTGGAAACTCCGCATGCATCTATCTGCTAAGTAAAATGGTTAGCCTTGCATTGCATCCATCTGCTAAGTTAGCTTTTAGAGCATAAAAGCATCCCGTGCTATGGAGCTGGGAGGAGTTGAAGCAGAGGCATGGAGCGTGTCGTCGCAGACGCTGCCGTCCACTGACATAAAGCAAGCTGATGTCGTTAGCCCTGATCTGATGGAGCAAGTGAGAGTTGTTGCCAACCAAACTGCATTCCCCGGCACGTACGCGCGCATCACGTGCTCACATCAGAATCACCTAATCCACATCCACATGCACACTCCACGGAGCTCTTCCTGCACGTATATATATATATATATATATATAAACACGTGCGAGCAACGTCCAACAACATCCAGACCAGTAAGCCTTGACGCAGGTAGCCGCCTTCACTAGCCGAAGGCGAGGGCGAAAGGCGGTGTCTCGGCGCGTCAACGATGGAGGACAGCAAAGCCCCGGTGTCGGAGCACGGCGGGGAGACCTCCAAGGCCGCCGTGCTCGGGGTGGCCGCCAGCAGCGGGAGCCGCAGGGCGGCTACCCGCGGGCTAGCCGTGCTCGACCTCATCCTCCGCTTCGTCGCGGTGATCGCCACCGTGGGCAGCGCCATCGCCATGGGCACCACCAACCAGACGCTGCCCTTCTTCACGCAGTTCCTCCGGTTCAAGGCGCAGTACAGCGATCTCCCGACCCTAACGTACGTGCATCGATCCTTTAAACCGGTCCACCAACTTAATTGATGATTGTGTTTTCTTGGTCAACACAGGCCGGTGCTCTGAGCTGCGTTGTTAAATTACGTGCATACACTGTTTCATTTGCATTGTCAGGTTCTTCGTGGTGGTGAACTCGATCGTCGCCGCGTACCTGGTCCTGTCCATACCTCTGTCCATCGTGCACGTCATGGCGAGCAGGGCGAAGTACAGTAGGCTGGTCTTGGTTTTCTTTGATGCGGTAAGAGACATGCCATATAGCTCGTCTTAATTTCTGCATAATACACGGCAACGTACCCAACGGGCATCGCGATCGCCGATCAGCCCAATGTGCAGTAGGTGCACGATAGACCAGAACAGCGGTCCAAGTGATTACCAACTGAATTTTGGCACTCTTTGACAAAGGCAATGCTGGCGCTGGTGACGGCGGCGGCATCGGCGGCCGCGGCGGTCGTGTACCTGGCGCACAAGGGCAACGCCAGGGCCAACTGGTTCGCCATCTGCCAGCAGTTCGACTCCTTCTGCGAGCGCATCTCCGGCTCCCTCATCGGCTCATTCGCGGCCATGGCCCTGCTCCTTTTGCTCATACTCCTCTCCGCCGCCGCGCTGGCCCGGAGCTAGATGGCCACACACCTAAGTATCCGTCAGGGTCAACCCCCGGGCGTACTTCCCTGCTGGTCGAGTGCAAGGCGTTGCATGTCTGTGCGTACTGGTCGCTGTAACATCGTGCAAAGGTGGCTTACAAATAAGGCACTAGTGTCGTGTCTTTGTGCCTAATTTTTCATTTTGAGCCTTCTTGTTAAGTTCATTACTTGTATCATATCCACTACTCCACTAGCATCATACTAAAAGGTCATCTGTTGATGTACGGCTTTAGAGCACCTCCAATGCACCGGTGAAATCGAACCGAGGAGAAGAAAAGTGAACCGTGAACACTGGAGCGTGTGAACCGTCGTTGTCAAAACGAACCACGCAGATGAGTCGAACCCTCCAGCGTAAAGTAATCAGCATTGTACATGCACGAGAAGAGAGAGACCAAACGAGGGATGCAGAATCTTCCGTGTGGCACTTGCATGGTGAGTGGTGGGTCCCAGCAGTCGATGCTCACACTACACACTTCGAAATGTTTGACATGCTCGGTTCGCTTTGCACACTGGAGCTGCCCTTATGACGCGCGGCGCCATGGCCTTCCTCGAGGGTAAAAATGGCAACAGCGACATCTCCGGCGGCGAGTTGTACCGGAAATCTTCGCTGCCGACCAGTCGAACAGCAGCCCCGCGCCGACGCCCCCTCCGCACTCCCCCGCTCTTCCGTTTTTTTTATAATTTTTTGCGCAGCCCATCCGCTGGAGCAAGCTCGGCTCAAGTTCGAGCGATGAGCGAGTCGTGCGATTCTGATTTCGACGGTAGCGTTATGGTACATGTGTTTTTTCCTTTTTCTTTTTTCTATTTCTTTTTTGCTTTTCTTTTTCATTTCTTTCTACTATTTCTTTTTTTCTTTTTCTTTCTTTCCATCTTTTATTCATTTTTTATTTTTCTTTATTTTCTTTTATTTATTTTTCCTTTCTTTTTTTCCCTTTTTCTTTTTTTGATCTTTTTTATTATTCTTTTTGTTTGCTTTTTTTATTTTTATTTTTTATTGTATGTTTTCCTTTTATTTTTTTCTTTCCTTTCATTCATTTATTTTTTTCTTTTTTTGGACTTTTGCCATTTTTTATTTTCTTTATTCTTTTACTATATTCATTTTACTCTATTGATTTTTATTTCCTTTTATTTTTCTTTTCCTTTTTTGTTTCCTTTCCTGGCTTCTATTTAGTTTTTTTGTTTTTATTTTTTTTTGTTTTCTTATCTTTTTATTTGTTAACATTTATATTTTAAATTTCTTTTTTATATGGTTCACTTTTTTATTTACAGATACACGTGATGTTCATGTAGTATGCATGTAATATTCTATTATATATTTTTTATGTCCGCGAGTAGAAATGTGTTGTTCTACGTTGTATTTTGTGATGTTCAGTAAGCATACATTGATGTTCTAGGATATTTTTTTATGTTCGGTAGCATTTTTTCTTCTTTTTATTTGACTCTAATTAATTACTTCACTAATTTTATTATTTTATTTTATATTTTCAAGATATTTGCGATGTTCGCGTAGTATACATATGATGTTCTATGCTATATTCAGCGATGTTCGTGTAGTCTTAATGTGATGTTCTACGATGTATTTTGTGATGTTCGCGTAATATACATATGATATTTTATGCTATATTTAGCGATGTTCGTATAGTCTTAATGTGATGTTCTACGATGTATCTTTGATGTTCGGTAGCATTTTTTCTTTTTTTATTTGACTATAATTAATTACTTCGCTAATTTTATTTTTATTATTATTTTTTACATCTTCATGATATATATGATGTTCGCGTAGTATACATATGATGTTCATATGATGTTCGACGATTATCTTTAAATAAGGTTCATCATGAGATAAATATTCGTTAAATTTTTTTATCGAAATATATCTATGTCAGGTCTGGTTTTGAAGAGTTTATTGCAAGGAATATGATGGGGCAATCGGATTTTAATTTAGATACTTGGTTTAGGAGATATGACTTTTTCACTTCAAAAAGCATGGGATGCGTTGATGTCAGCAATTTTCAATTTAGTGCATGGCTGTTGTCTACTGCCTGGTTGGCTGCGTGGGGTGCGAGCCTGAACGCCAAGGCCGGCCTAGATACCAGAGAAACTAAAAGATCCTAATAGCTAGAGGGAGAGTGAATAGCCTATTAAAAATTTCTATAACAACACTTAACAAACCGGTTAGACAATTATGAGGCGAAGCGAGTGTTGCGCTAGCCTACTAAAAATGCAAGCCACCTACCACAATTCTAATTTATGTAGTTTCTATCCACACAATAACTATGTCACTACACTAAGTGTGATCTCAAAGGCTAACTAAAGAGACATACCAACCAAACTAACAAGCTCTCACAACTAGCTACACTAAAGAGCTTGACAACTAGTTTGCGGTAATGTAGAGAGTGAGCAAGATAGTTATACCGTCGTGTCGAGGAATGAGCCAATCAATCACAAGAATGAATACCAATGAAGATCAATCACCTCAATGATTTTTTATCGAGGTTCACTTGCTTGCCGGCAAGCTAGTCCACGTTGTAGTGATTCACTCACTTGGAGGTTCACGCGCTAATTGGCATCACACGCCAAACTCACAATAGGGTGTCGCACAATCAACACAAGATGAGGATCACATAAGCCACGAGCAATTCACTAGAGTACCTTTTGGCTCTCCATCGGGGAAAGGTCAAGAACATCTCATAGTCACCACAATCAAAGCCGGAGATAATCACCAGCCTTTGCTCGACGATCCTCGTTGCACCAAGCCGTCTATGTGGCAGCAACCACCAAAATTAACAAGCGAATCCCGCAGCGAAACACGAATACCGAGTGCCTCTAGATGCAAACACTCAAGCAATGCACTTGGATTCTCTTCCAATCTCACAAAGATGATAAATTAATGATGGAGATGAGTGGGAGGGCTTTGGCTAAGCTCACAAGGTTGCTATATCAATGCAAATGGCCAAGAGAGTGAGCTTGAGCCGACCATAGGGCTTAAATAGAAGTTCCCACGAAATAGACCCGTTGTACCCCTTCACTGGGTACAACACGGGATGACCGGACGCTCCGATCATATCGACCAGACACTCCGGTCATATCGACCGGACATAAGACCCCAGCGTCCGATCGCCCGATGCTTGCCATGTGTCATCAGCTTTGAACACTGATCACCCGATCTCAACGGTCAAGTGATGACCAGACGCGTCAGTTAGATTTCAACCGGACGCAGGATCTCAGCGTCCGGTCATTTCCAGTAAGCATCCACTCATGACCAGACACGTCCGATCATGCTCGACCAGACACACCCAGCGTCCGGTCACTCACTGTCTCCTCTGTACTGCCATGTAGCGGGACCAGACTCAGGCCCTAAGCGTCCGGTCATTTCTCGCGCCAACGTTCGGTCATGAGACTGAAACCACACGCTCACTACTACCACCGACCGGACGCGCCGGTCCAACTGAGACCAGCGTCCGGTCACTTACAGTGATCTCCGTCTTTTCTATAGAGAGCGTCGGTGGCATTGTCGGACTGTCCGCACTCTACGGGCAGACACTTTGCCGGTAAAGTTTCTAACCCTTGCTCAAATGTGCCAACCACTAAGTGTATCACCTTGTGCACACGTATTAGCATATTTTTACAAATGTTCTCAAGGGTGTTAGCACTCTACTAGATCCTAAATACATATGCAATGAGTTAGAGCATCTAGTGGCACTTTGATAACCGCATTTCGATACGAGTTTCACCCCTCTTAATAGCACGGCTATCAAAGCTAAATGTGATCATACTCTCTAAATGTCTTAATTACCGAAATAAAATAGCTCCTATCATTTATACCTTTGCCTTAAGTCTTTTATTTTTCTCTTTCTTCTTTTTAAGTCCAAGCACTTGATCATCACCATGGCATCACCATCATCATGTCATGATCTTCATTTGCTTCACCACTTGGAATGTGCTACCTATCTTATGATCACTTGATAAACTAGGTTAGCACTTAGGGTTTCATTAATTCACCAAAAACCAAACTAGAGCTTTTAATCTCCCCCTTTTTGGTAATTGATGACAACCCTTTCACAAAGATATGAATTAAAATTCAATTGAATCCATGTTGCTTGTCCAAGCATATTTACTATGTGTAAAAGGATATGGACAAATTTCTTGAACTCTATATAGTAGCAATTGCTCCCCCTACATATGTGCTAAGACTTTAGATTGAAGCTTGCACATATGT
The DNA here is from genome assembly GCF_019320115.1 of Miscanthus floridulus. Lineage (NCBI taxonomy): Eukaryota > Viridiplantae > Streptophyta > Magnoliopsida > Poales > Poaceae > Miscanthus > Miscanthus floridulus. Next base: position 118,490,900 of record NC_089586.1, on the reverse strand, counting down.
TTAGATAGGAAATATAGGAGATAATGTCTACCAAATAATGCTAAGGTATAAAAAATGGACCTTTGAAGCATGATACCAATCAGAGTGCACCTATATACCATCCTTAACACTATGGTTAGCTTGATACCACATGGAAATGAAATCACTAGATAACCTATGCCTGCTAGTTTTTTATTTCATCATTCAAACCTACAACTAGCATACACCACACAAGCATGGATATTAAAATTTAAAACTTGTGCCATGCAAGCAAACATATGAGATGCACATTCAAATGCACCATACAAGTTCATGAGCTTGCTCTCCCTACTTGTGTGCTCAAATTTTTAATTTATCCCTTTCCTTTGTCATATCTCTCCTCCTATGTCAAATTCTCCCCCTTGTTGTCGTTTCACTATCTTAGTACACTATTTCTTTGTTTTTCTCCCCATAGTACTAATATCTTTGTTTTTCTCCTCTTTTGTCATCAATGACCACAAAGGTTTAAAATTTAGATAGGTTGAGATTATCAATGTCAATCAAGGGGGCGAGGATCATTTCCCAAATTTGGTCCAATCTAGAATACTTGCCAAAGACATTTAACTCGGTTTGATCCAAGGACAAGTTTTTTCACACCTCCAAATAAGGGTTATCTTGTACCATATTGAGTTAAACACTTAGAGCTCATTTTCTAGATCAAACACTAGGTTTACAAGCCCACAAACATGTCATATGCTACCACTAGATCAAAATAAGCATAGAAGCAATAGTAGTACCATATAATCATCAAATTCATTTGATTTTTATAAATAAGCCTATTAAATGTGAAAGATGTGTAGATGCACTAAACATGTCCTTAGCAAGGATGTATGACATGCTAATCAACTTTTACCTTGGATTGCTCGAAGGAGAGGCATGTCATATAAGTGGGGGGGTGCATCAACACATATTTGAGAAATCCAATATATTCAACTCATTCCTTAGCTTGCAAAATTTTTTCTCATCCAATAGCTTGGTGAATATATCGGTAAATTGATCTTCGGTGCCTACACTCTCAATTCAAATATCCTCTTTTTGTTGGTGATCTCTTATGAAATGGTGGCGGATATCAATATGCTTTGTTCTTGCATGTTGAACCGGATTGTTGGTCAACTTGATTGCAGTCTCATTGTCACATAGCAATGGCACTTTCTTGAACATGATTCCAAAGTCACTCAAAGTGGCCTTCATTCAAAGTATTTGTGCACAACAACTACCGGTGGATATGTATTCGACTTTGGCGGTTAATAATGCAACACTATTTTGCTTCTTTGATGACCATAAAACAAGTGATCTTCCTAATAATTGACATGTGTCCGAGGTGCTCTTCCTTTCAACCTTGCATCCCGCATAATCCAAGTCAGAGTAACCAACTAGCTCAAACTTTGCTCCTTTGGGATACCACAAACCAATATTTTGTGTATGCTTTAAGTACCTTAATGTTCTCTTTGTAGCCTTCAAATGACCTTCTCTTGGTGAAGCTTGAAATCTTGCACACATACATACACTAAACATGACATCTGGTCTTGATGCGGTTACATAGAGTAGACTTCTAATCATAGACCGATACCACTTTTGATCCACCATGTTTCCACTTGCATCACTATCCAAGTTACCATTGGTTCTCATTGGTATGCTAATGGCTTTACTATCAACCATTCTAAACTTCTTGATCATGTCCTTTATGTACTTGCCTTGACTTACAAAAGTATCATTCTTCAATTACTTGATTTCTAGACCAAGGAAGTAACTAAATTCTCCAATCATAGACATCTCAAACTCATTAGCCATCATCTTTCCAAATCCATCACAAAAATCTTGATTGGTTGATCCAAATATGATATCATCAACATAGATTTGTAATACAAATAGATATTTTCCAATCTTCCTGATGAAAAGAGTGGTGTCAACCTTGCCCATTGTGAACCCTTTAGAGAGTAGAAAGTTCCTCAATCTCTCATACCATGCTCTAGGTACTTATTTCAACCCATATAAAGCCTTCTTCAACTTGTATATATGGTTGGGCTTCTTATCATTTTCAAAACCGAGAGGTTGCTCAACATATACTTCTTCATTGATGTAACCATTGAGAAATGTACTCTTAACATCCATTTAATAGAGCTTGATGTTGTGGGCACAAGCATAGGCTAGCAAGATTCTAATTGCTTCCAATCTAGCAATCAGGACATATATTTCTCCAAAGTCAAGACCTTCAACTTATGTATAGCCTTGTGCTACTAATCTTGCTTTGTTCCTTACTACTATCCCATCCTGATCTTGCTTATTTCTAAAGACCCATTTAGTTTCAATCATATTGTGTTCCTTTGGTCTCTCTACTAATTCTCATACTTAATTTCTTGTGAAATTATTTAATTCTTTATGCATAGCATTCACCCAATCAACATCCTTTAATGCTTCATCTAGCTTATTTGGTTCAATGGATAACACAAATGAGAAATGCTCACAAAATAAAGCCAATCTTGATCTAGTTTGCACACCTCTTGAAATGTCACCAATGATAGTGTCCAATGAATGATCCCTTGTAATATTAGTTGGTTGGAGAATTGAAACTTGATTGCTTGCACTTGCTTGATCATTGGGTTGAGATGATGTACTAGCCACTTGATCTTGTTCATTATCATGAGAGCCACTTATACTAGCTTGATTTGTATCATCTTGCACATTTGAGTTAGAGAGCACATGCACTTGATCATCTTCATCATCATTCACTTGCCTAGGCCTTAATTTACCAACATCCATGTTCTTTATGGCATTTGAAAGTTAAATGCCTCTAACATCTTCCAAGTTCTCATTCTCTACTTATGAACCCTTGGTTTCATCAAATCCAACATCATGAATTTCCTCAAGAGTACCACTTTTCAAATTTCAAACTCTATATCTTTGCTTGTAGTGGAGTAACCAAGTAGGAATCCTTCATCATATTTCTTATCAAACTTTTCCAATCTAGTGCATTTCTTCAATATATAGCATTTGCAACCAAAGACCCAAAAGTATGCAATGTTGAGCTTTCTACCATTCAAGAGCTCATATGGTGTCTGGTCTTTTAATGGATGACAATAAAGACGGTTGCTACAATAACAAGCCGTGTTGATAGCTTCAGCCCAAAAAGATTGACTCATATTGTACTCACTAAGCATAGACCTTGCCATATCAATGAGTGTTCTATTTTTTCTCTCAACAAGGCCATTTGATTGTGGAGTGTACTTGGCCGAGAATTGATGTCTAATTCCAAATTCATCACACAACTCATCAATTCTAGTGTTCTTAAACTCACTACCATTGTCACTTTTAACTGTCTTGATGGTTGTTTCAAACTCATTGTGAATGCCCTTGACAAATGATTTAAATGTTGCAAACACATCACTTTTGTCCACTAGAAAGAATACCCATGTGTATCTAGTATAATCATCCACTATCACAAAGCTATATTTGTTACCACCAATGCTAGTGTATTGTGTTGGCCTAAACAAATCCATATACAACAACTCAAATGCTTTACTAGGGCTCATCGTGCTTTTTCTTAGGATGGATGTTTCCAACTTGTTTGCCGGCTTGACAAGAGCTACAAAGCTTATCCTTCTCAAACACAATATCTTTCAAGCCTCTAACTAAGTCATGCTTAACCAATCTATTCAATTGTTTCATTCCAATATGACCATGCCTTCTATGCCATAATTAACCCATGCTAAACTTAGTGAACAAATATGTAGATAATTTAGCTTCACTAGCATTTAAATTAACCAAGTATAGATTCTCATATCTAAAGCCTTTGAAGATCAATTAGAGCCATCTACACTTATGATCTCTACATCATCTATCCCAAATATGCATTTGAATTCAAGATCACACAATTGAGCCATGGATAGCAAATTAAAGTTTAAGCTCTCTACTAGCAACACATTGGATATGCTCATGTCATTAGATATCGCAATCTTACCAAGCCCTTTGACCTTGCCTTTACCATTGTCATCAAATGTGATACTATCATAACCATCATTGCCATTGGTGTGGATTGAGTTGAACATTACTGCATCACCGGTCATGTGTTGAGTGCACCTGCTATTAAAAACCCAATGCCTTTTTCTGGCTTTATAATTGACCTACAAAAGAAGATCAATTCTTTTTAGGTACCCAAACTTGCTTGGGTCCTTGAAGGTTAGTGACCAAGCTTTTTAGCACCCAAATGCCTTTCTTCTTTGAGCCCATCTATGGTTTACCAATGAACTTAGCCTTTATGCCATTTGTACCCTTGGTAAGCATATAGAAAGAATCAAGCTTAATGTAGGATACATTAGTTTGTGACTTCTTATTCATGCACTTTTGCTCTACATGACCAACTTACTTGCAACTTGTGCAAAACCGACCATTATTCATCACAAAACTAGTCTTGTGAGGAGCAAAGACCGCCTTGCCTTTCTTAGGGTATAGCCTAATCCCTCTTTGTAGAGAGAAGCTCTTTGACTACCCAAGTACATAAGCAAGCGGTCCTCACCACCATAGGCCTTAGCCAAGGTGTGAGTGAGCTTATTGACCTCATTCTTGAGGTTCTTATTCTCAACCATTAGTGAGGCATCACAAGTAAAACCATCACTACTAGATGAGATGAAAGTAGAAGTACTATAAGAAGGGTTAGTGGGATCCCAGCATCTGGTCGCCCGATGCTTGCCACGTGTTATCAGCTTCAAACACTGATCATTCGATGTCAATGATCAAGTGATGACCAGACGTGTCAGTTAGATTTCGATTAGACACTGGATCCCAGCGTCCGGTCATTTCTAGTAAGCATCCACTCACGACCGGACATGTCCGATCATGCCCGACTGGATACACCCAGCGTCCGGTCACTCACTGTCTCCTCTATACTACCATGTCAGTGGGACCGGACTCAGGCCCTAAGCGTCTGGTCATTTCTCGTGCCAGCATTCGGTCATAAGACTGAAACCACACGCTCACTGCTACCACCGACCGGACACGCTGGTCCAACCGAGACCAGTGTCAGATCACTTACAGTGACCTCCATCTTTTCTATAGAGAGCGCCGGTGGCACCGTCGGACTATCTGCACTCTACGGGCGGACACTTTGCCGATGAAGTTTCTAACCCTTGCTCAAATGTGCCAACCACCAAGTGTATCACCTTGTGCATATATGTTAGCATATTTTTACAAAATGTCCTCAAGGGTGTTAGCACTCCACTAGATCCTAAATGCATATGCAATGAGTTAGAGAATGTAGTGGCACTTTGATAACCGTATTTCGATACGAGTTTCACCTCTCTTAATAGTACAACTATCAAACCTAAATGTGATCATACTCTCTAAGTGTCTTGATCACCGAAACAAAATGACTCCTATCATTTATACCTTTGCCTTAAGCCTTTTGTTTTTTGCTTTCTTCTTTTCAAGTCCAAGCACTTGATCATCACTATGGCATCACCATCACATGTCATGATCTTCATTTGCTTCACCACTTGGAATGTGCTACCTATCTTATGATCACTTGATAAACTAGGTTAGCACTTAAGGTTTCATCAATTCACCAAAACCAAACTAGAGCTTTCAAAAACAACCCAATTTGGAAAGTAATAATTGTGGGCGCAGGGGGATCGATGTGAGGATTGGTGCTGACCCCAACGATGCATAGGGGCCCTGAGTTGTACCCCATCCCCATCCAAGATCCCTCTAATTTTCCCGCTCCCCATCCCCGCTACCTGTCTTGAGGCTGCTTTTCTCCCGTCCCCGCTCCCATCCCCGATTAGACTCGTGGGGCCCCATCGAGCGTCGCACACCCGACAAGAGGATGATGAAAACCCCATCTTGCATGGCCATGGCACTACGCCAATCCCACCAAAGCATATTGGTGATGAAGCAGCAAGAAGCCAATAACAGTGGGAGCACCTAGCACGTCGGTCGGCTGAATCTTCAACTTTGGTGTCCCTTGAGGTCAACAATGGAAGATACTGATGCCGTTGCTCTGACCTTTTGGCTCTATGTCTCCCTATTGCTCTCATCCTTTGTTGTGTGTGGGGAGAGTGAAAGGGTGGGGCAGGACTGAGAGAGCAGGGGCAAGGCAGCCGGAGTGGGAGGTGGGATGGTGAGTTTGGTGGATCGCGTGTGCGTCTCCATGTTCGACTCCGTTAGCCTTAGTGAGTGAGGAAGGAGGGTGGTCATCGGCTGTGAGCCCATGCCCCATGTGTGGGTCGTGTGGATAAGTGTGGGAGTGGGAGCGGTTAGGGTTAACAGTTGGCTTGGGCTCAACATTTAGCGTTGGGCTTCTTTTGGCCTGCATAGTCGGGTCACCCAACGGGTGTCAGAGAGGGTACTGTTGGACCGTTCTAGCCCCTGCTTCACTCGATGGGGATAAGTTTTAGCCTATTAAGCTCCCTATGGGGATCAGTTTTAGCCCGTTAAGTTCCCTTAATGGATGAAATCCCCATCGGAGATCGGGTATCGAGGCCCCGTTGCCATCTTAACTCGAGGGACTAAACTAGTGTAGTGCTGCCCCAAAGTCTACATCCCAATCAGTCCTCCATGTCGCCATAAACTACAACCCCACATGGTGTTAGAGTCTCTTGCAGAAGAAGCAAGAGCTTCATTGGACAAAAACTATAGGTAACACTGGAGAGCACCTTATCTATAGTGTACAGAGCATCTTCGCATGCATGTGACAAAAAAGTAAGAGGGAAGGGAGAAAAAACTATGTGGACCATGTTTTGGTATTCGGAAGGAGGTGGAGTGGGATTTGAAAGTCCGTGTTGAGAGCCTTAGAGCCCTAGTCTAGTCCTTTCATGCCTATATGTACTACTACATTAGGATCAAGCTAATGGGCTTGTTAGCATGCATTGGACATGCTCTAGACCCCAACACACATGCACCTTCTATCATAATCATCAAGTGATTGACCAGTTCTTAACACAACAACAATTAACTAATCCTAGCTGACTTAAAAGAGAGACATATATACAATCAAATCTTGCAATTGTACAATAAGAGATTTTTTTCTTCGTCCTATGGATAACAATGACAAATTATTGCTTGAAGACATTCTTATGAGCATCAATTGAAACTTTCTATTGTCTGAAGATGTAGTCGTTTTGACTTTCTGAGTAGTTCAGATGCTCTAGCTCATTATAACTAGAATTTCCATGTAAAAAGGGAACTCTAGATGTGCCGTAAAATCTTTCCACATTACCAAAAGGGATAAAATAAGAAATCCAGATTTGCAGTAATCTTTAGCAAAGTGACACCGAGAGAAATAGGTGTTCTACAGTCTCCTCACTTCCAACATTACGGAGAACACAATTATAACTTGACAGGTGTATATATATTTTCTCCTCGAAATTTCTCTAGTGCTTAATTTGTCTTTAAGCAATAACTAGAAAAAGGTTTTGTGCTTAAGCTAACATAATGATTTACAGATCCATTTGAAAACTAGATGAACAGAAGAGTCACCATTTAAATGTTGATATGCCTTGTGCGAACGAAAATTAGCAGTGGCCCAAATGTACATCCAAACACCATTCTAGTCATAGAGTAACATACTTTCTATGTGTGTTATCAACAACTTAAACACAACTTAAATTGGTCAAAAGCTTGACTAAGCCATGATAACTATTTGACACGCCATGTTCGTCGTGTGTTTTGATAGCAGCTGCTGAAAGAAAAGATTAATCCACAAAACCCTCCCCTCAAAATCTAACTGCATCCGCAGAAGCAGAAAGTGGTGACATATTAAACAGTCACAAACTAACAAAGGTGAAACAAAGTATGAACCTTACCTTAGAAGAAACAACTCTGTATTTTCTCCTAAAGCTTTATTTGCAAACCTTGAATCTCAATGTCCCGTTTGTTGATTTCATCTTGTTTATCTGAAAGAAGCCTATCTTTTATCTTTCAATTCCTTTTCCTTAACCTTGTTCTCTACTTCCTTTTCAATATTAGCCTTCAACTCTCCATACAAAAAGACAATAACCACACCCCCAAGAGCAATGATCTTGTACCAGTAATCATTGAACCTAAAATGATAAAAGTAAATCTCAACATGTTTTCCTACACATAAGATAAGTAAGGAACTAATAATCGAGAAGGAAGGGGTGATTTTCAAGGTTTTGACTTGAATTTAACAATTGCCATGCTTGATAGAGGAAAAAAGCAATTTGTCTCTAACAGATACAAGAATTAGCACTAAAACCATGGGATTAAATCAGGGCATTATTATGGTTTGCACAATGTCAAAAAGCAATTTGTCTGATCTCATGTGATATGTGCATATCAGAAACTCACAAAGGAAGGCATCCTTATGGTTTGCACAATGTCAAAAAACAATTTGTCTGATCTTATGTGATATGTGCATATCGAAAACTCACAAAAGAGGGCATCCTTATGGGTTGCACAATGTCTATAACTGAAGCTCACAACATTATGGTTTAAGAAACTATCTTCACTACTTAGGTCATGTTTGATGTAGTTTATTGTTTAGCCGGCTACAGATTAAGCAGAAGTTGTGCAAAAAGTAGGGTTTTGTAGCAACCTATCAATGAGTCAAATCTGAGAAGTGTTGGTATGAAACACCAAACATGAGAGCAGGATAGAGAATAAGATGAAAGAAAGTCAAATGAGTAAAGGGCTAACCTCCTCCTCCACCTTCCCCCTCTTTCCCTTTTATAGGAAAGGTGGGAGGGAGGTTTTCATTATTTTCCCCAGTAAGGGTATTTTACAAAAGAGCCTCTAAGGGCTACGAGCCCTAAACATTGTTTTACAAGCCCCAAAGCTATGTAATTGGGCCTTGGAAACACTAATAGGGGCCCCTAACATATAATATACCCCCAACAGTAGCCCCTCAGCTATTTGGTTTTGATAAAAATATAAGACCCAATTACAACTCAATTCTGATGCGCAACTCTAGTCTATACAGTGACAATCTATTGAAGATTATATCTTTAGTTAGTCTTCAGCTAGTCTTCAGTGTGTCAACCTTCGCTCGAGCCTCCATGACCTTGTGTTTGGTAGCTTGCTCCTTCGTATGGTCTTGAGCCCTTGATACCTTCTTTTCATAATTGAGCCTTCGCTGAAGCAATTGATGTAGTCGAAGTAAGCGAAGTAGTCGACATAGGTGAGGTAGTTGTAGATGATCACGACATGTCTTCAAGCTTTCACTCTTAGGTGCTAGGCAAAGCTTTTGTCTTCGAGCGGATTGCTTGTCCAATGCGCTCCTCGCTAGCCCCTCTTGGCTAGCACTTGTGAGAAGTTTTTTTGCGTGTTTAAAGTATATGACGTAGGCATGGTTGATGTCACAAATGTTGTGGATGGAGATCCCCCACTCCAATTGATGGTGAAGGCTAATTCAGAGATGCTAATGGTGGTCCCTTCGCTCTAAATTGTTGGAGAAGGCGACGTCGATTACGCCAAAGCTAATGTCGAAGGCCCTTGTAGAAATGTTGACAAAGACGTAGCCAAATGATGTCGAAGTTGGAGTCAAGGCCGCTCGCTGAGACTTTGGCAAACACATTGTCGATGAAGCAAAAGTCGATGGCGAAGCCTGTCCTGATAGGTTAGCGTGGGTGAAATCAAGTTAGCTAAAGTCAGTGGTGAAGCTGTGCATTGATATGATTGCAAAGGCATTACCAGTGATGTCGAAATTGGTGGTAAGGTTTTTTGCAAAAACAATTGTTGGGTTGGATATTGTCAAGTTCGCCGAAATCAGTGGCGAAGTCCCTCATTGAAATGTTAGCGAAGGCGTAGTTGATGACGCCAAAGTCGGCGATGGGCCTGTCGTTGTAACTTGATGAAAGTCTTGAACAATGGGTCACTGAACTTTCAATACCGAAGTAGGGAGAGAAAATGAGAGCGAAGGATGCTTTGGTGTCTTATCATGTTCTTTTTATGGGGGCGAAATGGACGAGAGGTAGCAAAAAGAGCCCCTCATATTTTTTGGATTACTTTTGCGCTAACCCAGTACATTTTCAGCCAATGGCGCTAGAAGCAGTGAAATGAGCCCCTCAGTGCTTTTGGATTGCTTGGCGGGCGATGACAGACTCTAGAATTTGATATTTCCTGGTTCCGTTCAAGTGGATTTGGTGCTCGTGGCCTCTGAATTTCCTTCCATCCTGGGTTTAACGATGTGCATGATCAGAATGATTTTGGCCATAGGATCTTCAATGAGTAAGAGAAGAATGCTTGAGGAGAGATCAATGCCATTTATTTGTGTGAAGTTGGATTACTGTTATACAAATTTGGGTGGACTTAGATTAGATATGACTGTGGAAGTGGTTGAGAGGGTGGATTTGGTAAATTTTTATGCATTATAGAGGGGTAGAGATAAACCAAATTGTATAAGATAACAAGAGCATTGTAAACTCGCTTGATGCAGGCAAGTGTAACGGTAGTATTACCGGATGTCCGGACGGACGCATGCGCACCCGCCCCCATTCGCCTTTGTCCTGACCCCGTCCGTCTTTGTCCCGTCCTACGCACGCACTTCGCTTAGTCTCTACGCCTGCCGGTCGCCCCTGACCCCTTTCTCTCTCTCTGCGCGGGTAACACTCAGGAGCCGAGATGAGCAGCTGAGGACGAGCACGCCCCTAGCGCGCCTCGACCGTAGCACCAATGTCTGCTAGCCCCTAGTGGCTTCGTTCGCTAGTCCCCCGACGCGCCAAGCGCCTAGTTTGCTCATCCACGGCCGTACAACATAAAACACTTGCAACGTGAAAACATTTGAATGCAACATATGTCTGAAAGTAGATGAAATATTTGGAACGCACACTTGCAACATGTGTGTGAAACACACGAAACATCTAGATTTGCAACTTGCAATATGAAACCACTTAATGCAACATAAGACTGAAACAGCTGAAACATCTGGAACATATTGTTGCAACATATGTGCGAAACATATACAACATCCAGATAAATAAAAGATTGCAACAGACGTCTGGAAACAGATGAAACAATTTAAACAAACGCTTGCAACATGCCTCTGAAGCACTTGCAACATATGCAACACCCCCGTTCTACTTTTGCAACATCAAGATAAAATGGTTGCAACATACATATGAAACGTCTCAAACACTTAAAACATACGTATGCAACATAGGAGAGGAAAGGTTGGGCCAGTCGATTCTGGCCGTCAGGGTGCGAGCCGCTGCGCGAGCACCACTAGCACCGGCCACGCTCGTGGGTGCCCTTGGCTCGGCCGAAGAAGACCTAAGGTGCCACGACACATGTACCCCAGCGGCCATGGCGGGGCGCGCCCAACGGTGATGGGCGACGAATGAACGGTAAGGGAGCGAGTGACGCAGGTGACTGCCACACAGGTGAACAGCGCAGGGAGCGAGGGCGTGCGCCACGGCCGACGATGGGAAAGGGCACATCGTGGTAGCCCGACGAGTGCGCACTGGGAAAGGGGACGATGGATGGGCAGCCACGCTGAGCGACACAGGTGGCTACCACGCAGGTGAGCGGCGTAGGGAGCGAGGCCGCGCGGCGCGGTCGACAACGAGAAAAGAAAACGGCGCGGCAGCCGGACGAGCGTGTGTTGGAAAAGAGGGTGGACGGATGAGGAGCCATATTGTTTTGGGGCCGGGCAGATAAGCACGAAGGAGTAAGGTGTGGGCTCAAAAGGGACGAACAGATAAGCACGAGGAAATAAGAATTTGTTTTTTATTGGCTCGCTCGTAGAGAGCCACCTCCTCCGGCAGAACGTCCTGGAGTAAGGCCTTGTTTAGTTCAAAAAAGTTTTCCCAAAAAGTGCTACAGTAATCATCACATCGAATCTTATGATACATGTATGGAGCATTAAATGTAGACGAAAAAAAAACTAATTGCACAGTTTAGTTAGAAATCGCGAGACGAACGTTTTGAGCCTAATTAGTCCATGATTGAATACTAATAACCAAATAAAAATAAAAATGCTACAGTACCAAATTGCCAAATTTCACCCGACTAGAAAAGACCTAAGTATTTCCGCAAACCTTTCAAAGGAAAAGTATTTGCTTCACACGAGAGGTAACATGGCCCAGGCCCACCGTCACCCAGCCCCACTCGTATTAGACGCATTGGCCGCAACTGACAAAAACTCGTCACTGTTCTAAAATCCCTTTAAACCCTCGTGTCGTCTTCGCATAATCCGTTCGCAAACAAGGCCTCCCCTCCATTCCTCCAGCTCTCCAAGCTTCGTTACGAAACCCACTTGGAAACCTCGCACGAGCAGCAACTGCCCGAAAGGCCGAAACCCTATAAGCAGTAGCGGCCAATGGCGATCATCACCAATTCCCAGGAGGACGGCGACGGTGAGGTGGCTGCGCCGTCTGCGGCGAAGGCCATCAGCAGGAGCGACGAGGACGTCCTCGCGGCGGTGCTCGAGCGCACGGGCGGCCCACTCCCATTCCTCCAGGCGGCGATCGACGTCGCACGGGAGCGCTCCGGCTTGTTCCACCGCGACCCCACCGCGGCGAGGAAGGTGGCAGCGATGGCGAAGGCGGCCAGGGCCCAGGTGGAGGCGGAGGAGAAGCTTGTGGCAGCGAAGGAGGAGACAAGGAAGTTGACGGAGAGACGGAGGAACGAGGAGTCGAGGAGGGCGGCGGATTCGGAGAGGAAGTTGGAGGGGGGCGCAGAGAATGCGGCGAAGGACGGGAGGCGCGCAAGAGGTGATTCATCTCGTACCGCCACCTTATTTTGGTCTGTTTGTGATGTTCATGGTTCGAATGCGGGATTTGCTTTGTGCCTTGGTGATTTCTGATGCTGCATTTACTCATCAAATAGAAGGCGCTATGTTCCTTTCTACTCCTATGTCTTTGCGCAAGCAGAGTAAAGTCGCATTGCAGTTCTAGGCTCGGCAACTAGTTAGCTTCAGATTGAGCACATGGGTTTGCGATTCTGCTCTAAAGTTATGATGCATAGGTGTTCAGATTGACATACCGACAACATTCAGGCAAATACATCATGGAATTTCAAAGTATGCCGTAGACCGTAGTTGCTTCCTGTGTGAAGTGTTGGTGTTGAGATTTACATGATAACAAACAGGAAAATATCATGGAATTTCATATTCTCGCTTGGCTGCCTTTACAGTTTTATGCTAATTCATGAGTGTCAGAGCTTGACTTTCAAAGCAGTGATTCAACTCTGAGTTTTTTTACTGGGATTGAGTATTTGAGTTCTGAACTGATGCTTATCTTTGTCGTCACAAAAGATTAAGGGATTTCAAGTTGTTTAGTGTTCTGTACTCGGTTGCACTTATCAATATTAGCTTTGAGATCTGTACGTTTAACAGCATGTATATCAAGCAGCAATCAGTTAACGATGCAATATCATGTTTACTGATTCTTCTGCTGATATGTTCTGTCAGACTGTCAGTAGAATTATGCTGCGTTGAACCTATAAGTTCTGTCTTTAAATTATCATTATTGTGCTAATTTAGTAAGATTTCTACTGTAATGAATAGTTGATAAGTTCGTTCCTTGTTATTTGAGACCCATTTCTCGTGGCAACTGTGATTTCCACATGTTACTTACTGTGCCTCATTCTGATCTCAAATTCTGGGATATCAATTACTAACCACTTGGGCTGTGCATACCCTTCTTCTGAAATAAATTGTTTGTACTCTCATGCTGATCTGGACATCAGATGAACTTAATTGTAATCTGCACTTCCATTTCTGTTATTGTGCTCACATCCTTTACATTAAAGAACTAAGGTGTTTTCCTTTTCAATTGTGGATTAGAACCAAATGCTGAAAATGGTCTGGACTTGGAGAAATATTCCTGGACTCAAGAGTTGTCAGAGGTTAACATAACTGTTCCAGTCCCCCAAGGAACAAAGTCAATGTTTGTTGTCTGTGAGATTGAGAAGAACCACCTAAAGGTTGCACTAAAGGGCCAGACTCCAATAATTGACGTAAGTGGCAATATTGAAATGGCGTAACCTCGTCTATATGTTGATGAAGTGACATGCTCAGTATTTACATGACAAGAATCTTCCTCATAGGGCATACATCTTCTAATATAATATTTGATTGTTTTTCATTCCAGGGGGTGCTTTACCAACCGGTCAACGTTTGCGACTGCTTCTGGACAATTGGTATTCCTGTTGCAACACTAATATCTGTTCCTGCATGAAGTCTGCGTTACCTGTATGTCATTCACTATTTTGTAATGACTCCTTCAGAGGACGGGAAATCACTGTCTATACTACTGTCAAAGCAAAACAAGAAGGAATGGTGGGCATCTGTGATCAGAGGTGGCCCTGAGCTGGATATCAAGAAGGTGAAGATAATGCCCAGCAGATTATGTGACTTGGATATTGATCCTGAGACAAGACAGGCTCTTCAGAAGTCAAAGGTAAGTCAGTGGAATGCCTAATGCATTGGATTTTTCCCCCTACATGAAAACTTTATTCGGTGATCTAGTGAACTTTGTCTTTGTATTTCAGTTTGAGCATCATCGGAGGAATATGGGTCTCCCAACAAGATGAAATCCAAATTCAGGACCCTCTCAAGAAGTTTCCCCAGGTGATTCCCAGCAACTGAAACGTGCAACTGTTTTAAAACCCAAGGGTTATATTTGGGGGCTTTGTTAGTTTGTATAGGTTGATATATGAATGTCTGATTTCACTGTTCGTTTTTAAACCTGCAGACGGGTTCCTCATGGAGGAAAATGGTTTGAGGATCTTGGATCCAAGAAGTTTCACATCGTCGTTTTGCACAGATAGACAATTTCAAATACTGAATAGAAGTCGTCGGCATACTTTTTCTTCTTTATTGAAAGTACGGAGACACATACACTAAAGATATTCTTTCGGCTACCATATACTATGCTGTAACTCAGGAGCTTATATTCTGGTAGTCACTAAGTGACTGGGTTGAAAAGCGAGGCTCTGAAATCTTTTTCTCAATGTATTTTGTTCCAGTATTCAGTAGAAGCAGGGGTTGAAATGACGAGGTGGCATTCTGTGATTGTTGGGCATATTATGTAGCGCCTCTTGCAGAGTGGCGACTCTGTTAGACCGTTACACTTCTCTGAAAGAACACTTGTTCCTGAATTCTGTTCTGCCAATAGAAAATCTGGTGTTCATAATGTGCTTGGCTTCGTTCATAACTTTTACGTTCACTTGTAATTTTTCAGTGCGACATGTTCAGGACCAGGAAAGATTTGTTGTTCTATCTCCAATTGCTCAATAGCCTGCAAATTTTATGATAAACACGAAGCTATACAATCTATTGTGGAAAGCTACGATCACAGACTCTGACAATGTAGAGGATGTCGTAGCGGCAGGTCGATTCGAGGTGGGAGCCAGGGAGTTTCAGCTCTGTTCTTGCCTTCTTGGTCGAAGGTGGCGTGATCCTGACAGAGGTCAGGGCTGCCGCCGGACGGCAGGTCGCACGCATTACTATGCTTTGGTATGGGGATCCATCGACCCTGACTATGTAGACTGCAAGATTTCAAGCAACAATTGATTCAGCACAGCAGTGGTTCAGGGCCACTGCTCTCTACTCCACCAAAGATGAATGGATGCTGAATTTCTGATGTCCTATCAACAGTGCTCTATCTGGATTGGGCGCTACCGCCATCAGTTTCAGATGGGCACTGGAATACACGGCCATGAGGACTGAAACATGGTCATCAACACTTGATGCCAAACACAGGGGCTGCATCTGCAAGAACGAGGACAGCAAGAATATTGCCGACACGGCTGGAACTGCGCATGGAATCTGTTCAGAAATTATGCGGTTGTTCCGCAGAGTGCCAAGCAGACAAATAAATTCTACAGAAACAGGAACTGCTTCGACAGCAATCTTATTTCATTACACGTTGGAACCGGGTGTAAGAGACAAAGTCAGATTGTCAGATGTGCACGGCCGTACCTAAGGATGAAAACGGAACGGAAATATCCCGAACCGAACCGCATCGTTTTCTATATTTAATCCGACCGAATCCGCATTTTCTTGTTCGACTTTACCGTTTTCGCTTTCGCATTTGAGATGTTTCGTATTTCGAATGTAAAAGTAGAAAACGGTTTACACATTTTTTCGACCGTTTTCTACTTTTCTACTTTTAATTTGAAATATTCCGAATTCAAAATTCGGTTTAAACCGAATTTGGCCAACTGCACAGGTCATACAGCCCAATTACAGGCTGCTCACCACGCAGCTGTGTTCTTTCTACCGGTGGCTAGCTGCCATCTCTTATAGACGGCGCCCAGCCTCATCTCTCTTATTATGTATTTGGTCGTGCACTTGTTTAATGCTATGCACTTGAACTAGATCATGCACTTGTTAGTTGTGAACTTGTTATGTATTTGGTCGTGCACTTGTTTAATGCTATGCACTGTGGGTCAGTATTTCGTATTGAATTTTCGCATACCGACCGTGTTCGACATAATTCCGCTCGAATTGGTTCGTTTTCGAAATTCTAGATATTCCGTAAGTTCGTGTTCGTTTTCGTGTCCGGCTTGTCCGCTTTCGCTTTCGCTTTCGTATTTCAAATGTAAAAGTAGAAAACGGTTGAGGAGTTTTTCGACCGAGTTCGACCGTTTTCATCCTTAGCCGTACCCGCAGGTAGTAAACACAGGCAGATTCTGCTAATTTACACCACGGTATGTACCTCTATATGAAGTGTAGGAGCAAACATTTCACTTCACCCAACTATTTCTTCATCTACGCAGGTTACCTATCTTACACATCTTGCCTGCAAACGGGGCATGAGCCATGATCGACGAGCCATTTGTCCACGCAAGGCTGGTGGAAAGTGTGAGAGCAATTGGGTAACGTCCTCGCTGTCTCGCCGGCTACAATGTCCTGCAAGATGAAGGACGCTATTAGGTCGGTGTTGGTGAAAAGAAAAAAAAATGCACAAAGCAGGTGCCAGCCACACATTGCATTTAGTAGCAAACAAATTTTGGTATGAAATCGCTAATTGCAGTTGCCTCATTGAGGTTGTTGCATCCCACTAAACTTCATATCAGTGTGTCACTCCTACCATGCATTCATTGTGTCATTGTCCAACCATTGTGCCTCAACTTGCATTCATGATCTCATTATCGCTCCCAGAATGAGCCCATTTTTCTGGTTGAACAACCATATATCTCTCTCAGAAATCATTTCGAAGAAAATAGCTTGGAAAATCGCTGATTACTTGTCAATTGTCTGTACCCCGGACGAATTGGTAGTCCATGTGCTAACTTGTGTTTAATGGTTGCGGGCAAGTCTATTACTTAATGATTTTTTTTTGCCTTAATCATCAGGACAAAGAACTTTACAGAATGCATCAAACGAGTTTAACAACCACTACACAGACAAATCAAGTACTACTAATAATAGCCTGGGAGCGCGTAGCAACCACCTAACAATCAGTACTCCAGTATCAAGTTAGAAAACAAAACATTAATGGTCACAATGGTTGGCTTTGTTTTTCTTAAAAAACATTTCAAATTTATGTTAAGGTGCAAGACCACTGTGACAGGAGCTTACTTTTAACATAGGCGATTTTTTTTCTTTTTTGAACATAAACAGGCAGGGCCTGGTGTTTATATTAATTAAGGTGGGATATTTATATTTAATTATAAAGGTGGGTGCTTATCTCCTGCAACTAAAAGAACTGAAAAGAACGAAAACGTGGACACTTTTTTGGTCGAACGTTCCTCCTGCCTCCACGTGCGATCCCGCGAGTCTCTTCTTTGGTGCGACATATGCCGCCGACGGAGGTGGACCTCGCTATTCGCGCTCGCCCACGCCGCCGCCTCCCATTCACCACCACTGCCCGCTTCTTCCCCAACGGCGACTGGGTCACCTCCGCCAACGCCTCCGGCTGTGTTCGCGTCAGCAGCCACCACCGCCAGCTTCTCCACCCACGGCGACTGGGCGCCTCCGGCTGCGTCCGCGTCAGCAGCCACCGCGGCCGCCTCCTCGCCGCCCGTGGCTGGTCCCAGCCGGATCGCCTGCCCGCACCACCCTCGAGCACTGCCGCCACCAGATCCCTGCCGCGCTGCCCCCTAACGGCTTTGGTTCCCCGCGTGCCGCCGTCGGCGGGACCTAGCTCTGTTTGCACCCGCTCCAGAATTCTTAGGTGTGTTCCTGTCTTCTGCTCTAGATCGATTGACTCAATAGTCAATTCTTCCCGTCAAATTAGGAACCCGCACGAGTGCCTACACTAGGTTGCAGGTTCATACATCTTTTTCAGTATGAGCAGCAGGCGCCCTGTTCCACTAGAATTCCGGAGACTGATTTAAGTATCGATTCTGCAAAAGCATATATAATAGAGATATATTGAATTTGATCGGTTGCTACAAAATTGACTGGCCTTAGAGCAAGTTTAGTAAGTACGCCCGCTGCCGGCTGCAAGGAGCGCCAGGTCACTCGAGCTGGGGACCGGTGGTGGCGGGTCCCATCCATCCTTTAATGCTCGGCGTGTTTACAAACGACGTGGGAACCAATGGGAGCCGGAGGAGCTGGGGAACAGGCCATTTCGCCCGCTTTTTGCCGGCGTTAAGCTAGTCGCCCGCTCGCCTCTCTCTCTTGCTTTCTTTCTCTCCCACGTCAGATTGTGCTGATGTGTTAGGTCATTTCGCCGACTGAGCTGGCCTCATTATACTTGCTCTTACACAGTGGTTGCCCAGCTTATGGAAAAAAGAGAAAAAGGACAACCAGAATCAACTACTAAAACTCACATATGGATCATTGCATGGTTTTTTTATTTACTGATTTCCCAATTTTTGATATTGCAAACTGTGTTCAAAGCTTTTAATCTTTGGAAGGTTTTGTGTTTGTGAGTAAATCTGCTAATGTACCTAACCATACACCCAAAATGGAAAAAAGACATGATTTTTAAAATATTTGTTTTAGTGAACTACAGAACCAGCTATCAAATTCAATTAGCACATGGACTTGTGCTATAATTTGTATATGCTTCTTTAGACACATGACAAGAATTGTGATAAATGTATATGACTGATGTGATACTGGTACTTTGACAAGCTCAAAGTGATGAACAAGGTCATGTTTTCTGCAATTTTGGAACATGTTGCCTAAATCAGGTATGCACGTATCTATAACATGAAAGAGACAATTTTCTGGACAGTTGTTTAAATTCAGAATTAAGCATCCTGTCAATTATATCAGAGCCAATCTCAACATATATTCATGTTTGCAAAAAAAAAACACGAGGTTTCATCAATTGATTTGTGGATTCTTGCATGCACATGGGGCAAATAACACATTTACAGCTCGCCATAGTTCAACTATGCTGCTCCAAATTCCTACCTGTATGTGTTCATATTAAGAATTCTTTAGAGAATTGCCAGTGCGTACTTGTAAGTTAATGGAAAAATGGTATGCCTTTCTGGCTTTCTCTAGATTGCGTCTTGCTGTTGCAGGAAATGAGAGAAGGTAGTGAAGTGAGGCAAGCTGAACTTTTCTACTGATAAAATGCGACTCGGTGAACTATTTATAGCTTGATGAGGTTGAGCCATCCACAATAAAATTAGGGCTTCTGAAATTCATCTATGAACTGCAAAAGAATTAAGTTAGATCAACATAGTTACAGTTTGGTTAGGCATTACCTGTTCTGTCCACACTTTGGTACTTCTACCGAAGTTTAAAGCAAGCATAGCTGATAAAGGACTGTGAAAAAGTTGACCTTGCAATCTGAGAACTGTGTAGCATTCAGTCTCCAAGCTACATATTTTTTTCGCATATCTGAATATGTCTATCTTTTCAAATTCATTTCTGTTGTGATAGTAGAATAGAGGATTCATTTAATAGCCAGATAATTGGAATACCTCCACCATCTAATGGATGATTTTTTGTTGTGTTTTCTTCAGATAGTGAACCATGCTAATAGGCTGCTGATTTGTCAAGGTCTGGCACTGATTCTCGTCCTCCGCTAAAGTCGCCTTGCACTGGCCCATTCTTGAATGTCGCCCCTGCTCAGCGTCTCTCATCCCCAGGCATCACGCCAACTTGCAGGCCAGAGGTACATCCCCAGGGAAGCAGGCTAGAGGTACTATTGTTGATACGTATGGAGGTATCTTAACACAATCTATCTATTTAATCAATGGATTGCCCCTTCTATTTAATTAATGGATTTTATACATATGTTTTACAGATGTGACTATATATTTTGGAAGTTTACGTATGTCAGTACATTTGGTTTGACTAATTGAACTTGCAAAATTTAAGGACCATAGCTCCTAACAATTTACTATCTTTTATCCGAACACATCAGTTCTACCCCACCTTGTTCATAGTTATAACTGAACATTACCTATGCAATTTTTCAGAGTGGGAAGAAGGGGCAGATCCCTTACCACGGTTCTTTTCCAGTTGCATCAAATTAGTATCATAGTTAATGTAGTTTGAGATTTCAGAGTGGGTAGAAGGGGCGGATCCCTTTCAGAGTAATTTCAGTTTTCATATATATAATCTACATAGAAATTTGTATGGTTTGTTCAGATTTAGTGGGAATATGTTTTTTTCTGAAACTAATAAGCTTTTTTTTTTGGAAATTCATGTTGTGACTTTTTTTTTCAGTTGGTGACATTTTTTTCCTTTGCCATCACCATTCACATCAAACTCATCAACGGCCATTCTGTGGACCTACAAAACTACACGTGATTGGCGTGGTCACCCATCAACACATGCGCACTCAGGTTCATCCCTTCTTTAAGTAACTAATGACTGAATTATAATGCTTTTGACATTGTCCATCTTTTTGTGCAATTCGTGTCAAGATCCTGCTTATTTATCTTTTGATGTGGTTCAGGTGCTTAGGAACACCAGTAATTGGACTTTAGCCAGGCACTGCTTGTGCACTTAAAATCATATTTTTTTTATAGTTAGGTACATTAGCTGTTTCTGTTCGTGCCACTGCATTAGTTAGCCGTTACTCTTCAGATATGCAACTGAATGAAGTTCGGTTCTGCTATGGATTTATTGAATTTTTTTTTTCTGTTGCCCGCCGATATAAAACATTATCTTAGCCGCATCACGGAAAATAGAGTTTGTGAGCCTGCGACGTTGTGCTCTCCGTGACTGTATTCATTTCACGAACTTTGCTTTTTGAATTAAATATCACTTTAACGTTGGTATTTAATTTCACAGTATTGTTATCTTATCGTGCGATCCGTGTGTTTTTAGTACAAAAGTTTTGTTGTCCCGTAGCAACGCACGAGCATGCAAATTGCAAAAGCTGTAGGTATTTTCTCTCTCTTATTCCTGCTATACTTTTAAACAAATCAAAGTGCATATTGTGGTAGAAGGTTTCTTTAACAGTAAGTAGTATTGTGCTTTCATAATTTGTACCTGTAGACAGATAGGGCAAGACAGGATTTCGCCGAATGAGTCCCCCATTTGGTTAGTGACCACATAATGTGGTAGTTTCTTCAGTGACTCTTGTGAGAGCCCTTTAGATGAAATATCTCCAAAGATGTCATATAGGTCATCGTGACCAAAATCTGATATGCTGACCTGTCAATGAAAAAGTATATAAAATTTAGTAGAAGTAGAACACACAAACAACCCATTAACTGTGGCTATTTTTTTCCTCTGCAGCATTACCATTCAGTTTCTTTATAACAACAAAAAGACAACAATTCAAAGGAAGCATTGACAAAAAAGAAAAAGAAAAGCCACTACTAGAACACTGTGATATCTCCATTCTGTGGCAAATACAATGATGGGAATCCATGTCATATTTTTCTGTAGCTTTGTGCTGTCAAAATTATACTCCAGTGCTACTGATTACTGACCTGCCAAAGATATGATGCATATCCTGAAGTTGTAAATTGCTCTTGCACAAACCGGGCACGAAGAAGCTGCTCAATGAAATCAGCCTGCACACCAAACCATGGATGTTGTTATAGAGAACGCTTCTATAAAATTACTAACAATTACCGTGGTAAACTCATATTTATGATAGACCTCAAACGACCAAGTAGTAGTGCAAGTCGAATATTTTGCTAGATTGCAGTAGTGCAAGTCAAATTAGGTTTATGAGGTTGTTTTCTCTGTTATATTTTTTATGAAACCATAGGGAACCTTATGAAGTAGTACTAGTAACAGTCACTATCTCACACAGGCTGACATACACGATAACGTCGAAGAGATTTTAGAGAAACAGATGGCATATCTGCGTTCACACCTAACGTCCAACAGTCCAAGCAAGAATCGTAATTTAATCGACAATCAAGTTCTCAATTAACAAGAATACGCATACGTATCATGTGAAAGTGAAACTGAAAGCAAACAACTGAACAAGCAAAGACAGGGCATGGAAGAAGCTTACTACCATGGACGATGCGCCGTGCGAGCCCAGGCGGTCGGAGCACCAATAAGCGCGAGAAGCCTCAAGAACCTCAATGGAGAGGACAGCTCCGGCGACCGCCCCCAATCCAGCTCCCCGCAGAACGCCGCCGCTGTCGGAAGCTCTGCCCGCCACCGCGCCGGTGACTGCCCCAGTCAGAGCCCCAGCTTTACACGCGCGCGGCACATGCACCACAAAGCCAACGTCGAGCTCTCAGGACAGCTAACAGCAGGGGCAAGATCGAGGCGAGAGGAGCATGTATGTGCAAGAGCAAGTACCAAGAGCGAAGAGGCCAGTGAGGGCGCCGGAGACGACGCCGGCGAGCAGCCTCGGGGGGTGCAGCGCCACGCTGCGTTCGTCCAGCGCGTCCTCGTCGGGCGCAGGCGCGGGCGCCTCGGCGACCTCCATCGTCGTCGCGACGAGGCCTCCCCGAAGACGAGGTGGCGAGCAATGTGACAAGCTCCCTCGCCACGTAGTGGCGCGGCGTTTATTTTTGGCGCCTTGGTTGGTGTGGCGGGGAAGGGGAGGGGCGAGAGGCTCTCCGGGAGAGTAGGGTGAAAGGCTAAAAGGCTTTGGTTTCAGCGGGCGGCTTGTGAAATCATATTTGTTCGGTCGCTTTCTCTTTGTGGTTGGCGTGGCTTTTCATCGGACCCTTTTGTACCTCGAAGGTTGGTGTTTGGTGACAGGTTTTTGCACGGAAGCCGGAAGGATAACATGAACATACGTGCTGTTTGGTTGGCAAATGTAAACGCAAACGTTAACGAAATCGAATTACCCTGGGACCGTAAACAATGAATCAGATCGTGGACTTTGTTTGGATTTGGACGGTAATGGAATCAGCTGAGTGCACGAGCCGCAGGTGCACACCAAACACACGACGACGCTGAGCGAATCTTCAGGGAGCGACGAACGCACGACGACGGAGTCCGCTCACACCTAGCGACGAACCTCGCTCCCCCGACGAGCAGCACGTGCAGGTCCACCACCTCGCTCCCACCGCATCAGCCCTTGGCCTTGCCATTCCCGGTGGCCGCCGCGATTCGTCCGATCACGGCCCCTAATAGCGCCGCCGCTGCCAGGCACGGCATCAGGCGCCGCGAGGACCACCATCTCCTCCTCACGACTACAGGGACGGTGGCTGTAGCGGCGACGACGTTGAACCCGGGCCTAAGCTTGTCCCCGGGGGTGGGGAGGACGAACATCTTGGGGTCGCCGACTTCGTGGGGAGCAACGTGAGTTCGCTGTTGGACTTGGAGCGCCTCGTCGACCACGGCTGCATCTACGGAATCGCGAGGCGAGGAAGAGGAAGAGGAAGTGCTCGAGTCCTATAGCAGCGGCGGCGGTATCGGATAAGGCTTCGGAATGTCCGGGATCAAAATTGAATAGGTTGTAATTAGATTACAGGGTACCTAATATCGGGGCAAATCCAACCAAACAACAGTAACGTTATCCATTACCCTCTGTAATCCAATTACGTTACATTTAGTTGAACCAAACACCATCATAGTTTTTTAGATCCTTTTGTTGATGTTGATATCTTCTCCACCTCGTGCAATGAATCATTGATTGGGTGAAAGATCTCACCTTCTTCTTTTTTATTTCTTTCTTCCTGAAAGACCAGCAAACATTAACTTTGTATTGTTTCTCGGAAATACTCCTAAGTTAGATAGTGCATCAGCATTGCCAACATCTATTATCTGTTGCAATTTTTTGCGTCCATCAAGTGTGTAACGGGTGTGATTATTTAACGAAGAGCATCTCCAGTAGACTATCTAAACAGATTACATATCCTATTTTAATAGTGGAGATAAAAAAAACACTTCCACTATTCACTTTTGTTGGCCCAGCAAATAAACACCTAAAAATTTGTTCGACTGCTTCCAGCCCCATGTTCGTTCGCCCTAGCCTGTGCGCGGCTCTTCCCCCACCACTGCACCAAGCAAGGTCGTCGTCGCACCCTTCGAGCATCTCGGCGGCAGCGTGGCGAAGACTGCTGTGGACAGATTTGGCCGCCCCTAGCCGTTCCCCACCTCCAGGCTACCGCACGCCTCCTTGTCGACGATCGCCAGAGCTCGCGCTCCTCGTCTTCCCCAGTTGGAGGGTGGCTCCCCATACTCTTGATGGCTACAGGGTGGCCGGAGCCACCCCCTCTCCCGATGGCGCATCAAGCACTGATGGCCAAGTTTTTCAATGATGATGTGGAAAGGAAGAGATGGCCCCACATGTCATTCTCTATTAAGATGGATTTGGGAGGCATGTTTTAGGTAGTCATGCCGGAGAAAATAACAAACAATGAGTAGTATCAAAATATGTGGCTATTCAAATAGAAAAGTAGGGTCTCTGTTTTAGGTAGTAGCTGGAGATGCTCTTTGTATCTTTTCTAATTTATAGGAATAGAGATTTTGGTGAAAAATTAACCTTCAATAGCATCTTTAATTGGATATTCAAATATAAATATCCTTTCTTTCGGATTTCTCGCTAGCCTAAGATGGAGAGTGAGAATGACTCTATAGACTGAGCACAAGATATAGAAAAGCTAGGAGAATACAGATATATAGAATAAGTTTTTTACTCAAATGACTCTCTAAACGATAATCTAGAGAGTAGATTTTAAAAAGGCTCTTGGAGATGCTCTTAGAGACCTACTCCCTCTGTCGTGAAATATAGTGCATTCTGACCATTCTCAGACAAAATAAGAGAGACTGCAATAGACGCATATACCCCTCACTTAACTTCCTGATCTATTAAAATCTAATTCTACTCCACATGATTAAAGGCTGAACTCTCAGTCTCCTTATATAAAATATGGCAAGTACTTGAATTACTTTACTTATACAAGATAACCATGTATATTTATTTAAGTAAACATTATTTTCTTATTCTCTGAATGCACTATATTTTAGAATAAATTTTAAATGCTAGAATGCACTATGTTTTAGGATGAATGGAGGATGTGATAATGAGTTCTTTCGTTGCCTTGTAACACAAGACGATGGAAACTCTACCTGCGTCCCCTCTTAAATGATTGAGCCGTGTTTCTCTTAGTTTCTTCCTAAAAATTGGTTTTCAGCCTCATGACTCCTATACTTAGAATGTTAGTTGCCATTAAAGGTGCAACATTGTGAGAAAAGCACGTGTCTATTTACTATTTGCGTCAAAGCGTGCGCATGAGTGTATATATGTCTTATGTTTGAAAACAACAACATGACGATGAAACGACATAAACCAAACAAGATTTTTCATATTGGTTACAAGTAATAAGCAAGACTACAAGCAATGGGCAAACACATTGATAGCGCAGTGGTTGGGCACATCCACAAGGGTTCAATCCCCTAGTGCCGCATGGTTGTGTGCCCGCCTCCTTGGTTGAAACAACGCATATGGTTCCGCGGCCGCCCAAGAATTAAGCATGCACACGTGTGAGGTTCCAGTCTGTTCTCGGGTTTGGTGGGGGCCTTCTTTAAGATTAAAGTCAATGGGACGTCTCGCCTCTTGCAAGCAATGGTAGTAAGGATAAAAAT
This sequence comes from Miscanthus floridulus, assembly GCF_019320115.1. Taxonomy (NCBI): domain Eukaryota; kingdom Viridiplantae; phylum Streptophyta; class Magnoliopsida; order Poales; family Poaceae; genus Miscanthus; species Miscanthus floridulus. Next base: position 118,465,054 of record NC_089586.1, on the reverse strand, counting down.
AATGACCAAGTCTTTTTAGACTATAAGCAATGGTAATAAGGATAAAAATAATGACCAAGTCTTTTTAGACTATAAGCAATGGTAATAAGGATAAAAATAATGGCGAGGACCACTACCAATGTTGGGTAGGAAAAGGCAATAAAATAGCAAGGTTATGTAACCGACAAGAATTGGTGTGTAGCACTAGCATAAAGACAATCATCGTGCCAACGTTTATACAAACTTGAAGAGGTTTGAGAATTGAGATGGCACCCAAACATTCGGGAAGGAAGGATATACGAACCTAGAAAACCAACATGTTGACATGGTAGTGATGGAGACCGTCTCCCATGCTCCCATCTCCTCCCAAGATCCCATGCTCCCACTCTAAAAAAAACCATCAAAACGTGCATGAAAAAATCAACAGAAATATAATTGGGTAGTTAATGGAAGGATGAATGCTCATACAAAATTTGAGGACATACAAAATTATGTGCAAGTAGAAACACAGCGAGAGAGAGAGAGAGAGAGAAACAATGAACCTGTTCGCTGGTTGGTTTCTGGTTGATAAGAGGCTGTTCGGCTGGCTGGTAGCCGGCTGGCTAGCTGGCCAGCCAACTCACGAAATCACTGTTCATGTCCTACCAGAACAGTATTTTTCTTTCACAATAATTAGCCAGAACAATATTTTTCAGTCCTGCCGAACAAGCCTTAAGCCCGGCTAGGGCTAGTTTGTTGTGAGAGGAAAACACCGTTGGCTGGTTGATAAGCCCTGGCTGAAATCAAAAGGCGAACAGGCTGAACATGTTTATTGGGTCAGGTACTCTGTTTGTATAGATCCACAGCCCACGATATTCACATGATGATTTGTCTTTTTGTTTCTCCTTGCATAGAACTTCTTCCATCCCCAGATTTCGCATGAGCGTATCTTTATATTGTCTACTCATTCATATTTTGTTGATTTTTTTTTCGTGCACATTTTTATGGTTGTTTTGGATGAGTGGGAGCACAAGAGGCATTCTCGGTAGTGATGGTCAAAGTTAAAAAAAAAAACTCGAATTGGACTTGTATTGGCGAGAGGAGAATGTGCTACGTAGCAGGCTCATTATTTCCATATATGAAGCCTCATATATATATATATATATATATATATATATATAGACCATGGATGGAGTAGCACGAAAATTTAAATAAATAACATGAATAACTACGAGCAATTAAACACTATAAGAACATAAAACAATAAGATAAAAGAATAGTTTTAAAAAGAGTTCCAACATTTAGATAATATTTTTAGAAAAAAATGATACTAGTTTTATATCTTACCGATTTCAAATAATTTAACCATGAAGTTTAAGAGATTAAACTAGTTTTTTATTTAAAAATAGAAAATCACCTTAGAAACCACTTTAATTGGTTTATTATGGTGGTGTTTTGTTTGGTTGCAGGCTGTTTAATAACCTATAAAATAGTTTTAGGATTGTAAATCAAACTGACGTACTCCTATATAAGTTTTGGAGTTTGAAAATAGCTTTATTCTTTCTCATAAAAATGGGGAAACAGCAGTGCTCGCCCATCCTGGAGAAGAAGATAGAGCTGTCCATGCGGTGCATTGAATTCGGGCCCAAGAACACATCCCGAGTTGTCTGCCGATCGAGCTACTAGCCTACTCCCGCTGTCATCCAAGATAGCGACCGTGCGTCGTCCACCCCCGCTGGCCGCTGCATGCACACACCGGCGCGGCGGCGCGCCAAGCGTTCGGTTTCGCCATGCGCGTCGTCGTCTACGGCCGGCTACGGGTCACTTGGATTTTGGGGGCCGTTACCCTCGTGCCGGGCCGCCGGCGCTTGCCATTTTTCACGTCCCCGGCCGTTTGTTCTTGGGGCGTTCCCAACAATCTAGCTCCGAGCTAGCTGACGTTGGATTCTCGCCGACGTGAAAGAGAGTGAGGGCTAAAATACTTTAACGCTAGCGACGAGTTCCTCGCCAGGCGTTTTGTTTGCCCGAGGCATCTGGCACGCCACGCGAGGTCTTACTCTGTTTTTTTTAAACAAACGAGGTCTTACTCTGTGTCCGCGGCTCTCCCTCCACTCCTCTCCTCAGGACGCCATAAAAAAATCTAAAAAATAGTACCGACGTTGCTTTGGATGGTGCGCTCTGCAAATAACTGTTGGCTAGATGAATTTGTGTGTTAGGATCGGTTTAGTTCCAAAAAATTTTCACCATAAACTATCACATCGAATCTTACGGCACATGTATGGAGTATTAAATATAGACGAAAAAAAACTAATTACACAGTTTGGTTGGAAATCGCGAAACAAATGTTTTAAGACTAATTAGTCCATGATTAGCCATAAGTGCTACAGTAAGTAACATACACAAATGATGGATTAATTAGGCTTAATAAATTCGCCTCGTAGTTTTCAGACGAGCTATGTAATTAGTTTTTTTTATTAGTATCCGAAAACCCCTTCCGACATCCCCGAAACATCCGATGTGACATCCAAAAATTTTCATTCCGTGAACTAAACACAGCCTTAGCTCTCGAGATGATGTGGAGATCAAATCGCTAGCAAGCTGGCTAGATTGTTAACGACGCTCTAAGGGCTGTTTTTGTTTTGGTAAAAGTTAAAAGCTGATCAAATGGCCCAAAACTCATATGAGCTTTTGCCTAAAAACAGCTTTCACCTTAGCATAAATCCAAAAGCACTTCCCTCTGCTTTCACTTGCTTTTGAGCTAAAAAATTACCCAGCTGCCACCGGTTATGGAGAAGAAAATAATGATTCGGTGTTTTCTATTCCGCATGGTGGCTCTTCCCGTCACCCCCTTCTCTGTTCTCGTGAGCGCACAGGCGAGCGCGGCTAGGGTTGCGCCCGGCCGCTGCCACCCTATCGGCGGCGACCTCTGGCAGGCTAGCACCCCACCGGCCTCGCCTGAGTCCGGCCGCATCCCAGGTAGGCTCGGTCGCTGCTCGACTGCTCATCCTGCTCGCCTCCGCCTGCTATAGTCAGCCGGCCATCCACCTGCACCGGTCGTCAGCCCTGCTCGCCTCCACCTGCTGTAGTCAGCGTGGCCGCCATCCCTAGCCGAGGGTGCGCTAGCTCGCCCTTCTCCACTGACTCATCCTCGACCGACAGCACACCTACAAGGTATGTCCGATCCCCTCTGGCCATGATGGATTGTGATGGATGCATGAGTAATCTGCAAAATAGATGTATGATTAGTACTGGTTGTGTGATGTATGGTAAATGTTAAAAAAATGTGGTTTTCAGCAGGTGGGACTAGAAGGAGATAGCCGAAGCCTTTGTCCGGACAGGTGCCTCGGGCGAAGGCATGTCAAGTGAAAGGTGGGTCTAGACCAAACTAGGGTTTCATAAATGCATTCAACTACCCTCCCTCTTTTGTACAGAGTTTGTGTTCCCCTTTTATAGGGCACCGCTTGCTAAGGCTACTCTTTTATAATTTTACCCCTTGACGGTTACAGTACATCCTCAGAACATTCCTATACTAATACAAATTGCTAAGGATAATTTAGGTGCCTTCTTCTTCAACCGCCTTTGTTTGATGGGCCACAACCGTGAGTCCGTCCTCGGCCCACGGCTCGGCTCTGAGGCACGAAGGCTTCCCCCCATGCAGGCCTTACCCTTGAAACCTAGCCCTCAGGCTCTGAGGTACGGAGGCTCTTGCGCACGCAGAGGCTTTTCCCCTTTCCCCCCTAGGACGCCTGGATCAGACCGTTGCGTTGGTGACATGTCGTTATTTGATTCGTCGCGGTGGCCGCAGAACCAACGTGTTTTTGAACGAGTGTGACCGTTGGCCCTGGAAATCGAAGCTTTGCGGCGGGGGCTATATAAGGGACGGTAGGTGAAGGCCCCCGTCCCTATTCTAGCCATCGCTTTCACTATTGCCACTTCTTACATTGTCCCTTTTCGCTCGACTTTCACTTAGTTGGTTTTTGCCTTCACTCCCCTCTTGGGTTGTTTCTGAGTTTTAGAAGTGGCTACGCCTATCAGTCCTCCTCCACACTAGACTTCCTTCTTTGGGCTGTACCATTACTTTCTTAGTGTTAGGTCTACTGGGTGGTCCACGCGATTTGAGGAGTGCATGATTGTTAGTGCGGAGGCATTAGGGCTTGAAGAGGATCTTTCTGGAGTCGAGGCCTCCATCGTGGACTTAATCACTGCTGAAGAGGCAAGAGAATTGGCTGGCACATCCAAGATGTGGGATTTTAGGCCTTCGCTCATGACTCCGGACATGATTGAGGAGTTGCGGCAGCTAGGCTGCTTTAGGGATGCTAAGGTGAAGCCTTCGGAGGGGGAGACAATTCCTAAGCCGAAGGCCGCTGATGCCATAGTTTTTAGGGATTTCTTTCTCTATGGCCTTCACTTCCTGGTGGCGTGCTTCCTTCGCCAGGTGTTGGAGGTGTTTGAGGTACAACTTCACCATCTAACGCCCAATGGAATAGTTACCCTGAGTAAGTTTTATGGGGCCTGCTTGTCTTATGGCGCAGAGCCTAATGTTGGTACTTTCTGTGAGTACTATGAGCTCCAGCGCTAGCCTAAACGAGTTGGCGAAGATCAGCTATTGGCATAGTATGGGAGCTGTGCTTTTATGCCATGGAGGGCCCAAAAGGACGAGAAGTTGGAGATCTCCTTCGCACAGAAGAACAAGTGGTCGAAGGATTGGATGCAGTATTGGTTCTATGTGAGGACTAGAGGCATGACATCTATCGGCTCAGATAGGAAGAAGAATACCTGCTATCCGCTAGCCTCAGTGATGACTCCAATGAGGCCTTTGAATCAGGGAACACTAGGTCCTAGGACTGAGGAGGGTCACAAAGCATGCGACAGGGCCTTTGCTCTAGCCTATCGGCACTCTGGAGGTCATGACTTGGCTGAGGAGATGGTGGCGGCTAACTGCTGGCCCCTCGGTAGGAACAGGGCCGCCATGACCTTTGAGATGGTTAGTCTGTCTGTGTGTTGACAAAGGTGTCAGGGTTCCTTTCCCGTGCTTCGAATTTGAGAAGGAGGGCTGGGCTACGAAGAAGTTGGTCAAGTCTGCCGAGGTGGGGGTGCGTGAGATACTTGGTGAGATGTCTAATAGGGAGTATCTAGTGCGCCGGGCCATTGCTGGTATGATGCCCTAGCTTAATAGTTTTTGAGGAATTCAGGTTCCACCACGAGGAACTTGATGTTCCTGCGAAGGTGCATAAGTACATAGAGGACAAGGCAAGGAAGGCCACTATCAAGAATGTAACTGCTGTGGCAGAGGCGAGGAAGAGGAAGGGGCTACTGCGTCCAAGGTCATTACTAAGAGGTAGAAGACTAGGGCTGCTTCTGTTGCCGCCTCCGTCGATGCGTTCGCGTCTACCTCCACTAATGATGATGATGAGGTTGCCGAGAACGTTGGAGGAGGCTCTGGCTCCGCTGCTGCTGAAACGAGAGGTGAGTGCTCTGCTGCCTCCTTGGATCTTGGCAATGACGATTTGGTGGATACCGCCCTCCAAGGTGCAGGCGATGGCCTTGTTGCTGAACCCTTCGCCGTGGCACCTATGCCCAATGTTTTGGGTGATGAAACTTCTGGCTCTGAGGGTGATGGTGGTGGTGGTGGTGATGCTTCTCTATCTAGAGAGGGGGAGGCTGCTGGTACTAGCTTTTGCCGACCTACGGTAGGTCTCGACGAGGTGTCCGAGGATGAGGCGGAGGCAAGCTCTCTAGTTGCTCCATCTCGTGGCGTAGGGTTTCAGGTCACTGGTCACCACGCCGAGGATGCTGGAGGCTTAGGCAGTGTCTTGAGTCCTTTGCATCTTGGTGAGTTGCTTTTTAGCTTTGCTTTTCCTTTAGTGCTTAAGCTTTCTTATTTTATCGGGACTTGTTTTTTATTTCTCTAGAGGTCTTGACGGAGGCCCTTGGGAGGACTGATGAAAACCCTAATGACCCTTTGGGTGTGGACCTCGCCCGGATTAGCTTGGGAGCCCCTCCGAGGCCTCCACTTGGGGGTCCGACTCCTCGTCCATCCGGTGCTGGCTTGGATGGTGGCGAAGGTTACTTTTTATTTCTTATTTTTTGTTTCTGCATTATTTTTTGTTTTTGGTCTTGCTGATTTTGTTTGCTATTCTAGGTGCCTCCGATAGCACAATAAGTGGGTGGACGGATGTGCTTGAAGCTGTTTATAATGATATAGGAGGTTGTTCTTCCTATATCTTTTATTTTCTTACCTTTTGTCTTACGTTTCTTATGCTTGATTTGCTCCTAGGCTGCCTTTGCCACCACCTAAAAAACGTAGACTACTTCAAGTTTCTGCAGATGAACTTGGAGCAGCAATGTGTGGTATGTTTCTTTTTTTGTTTTCTCGGCTGTTACTCTACTTTGCTTATGGCTAACACTCGTTTTGGTAGAGTCACTATCTTTCGAAGGCCATCGAAGAGCGTGGCACACGGGAGGTGGTTGACCGAAATTTGGCCATCGAGGCCTTAAAGGAGGTAGAGACTCTAGAGGCCAAAAATACACGGCTTGTAGGGGAGGTTGGTGGCCTTCGCACTGTCCGTGCTAAATTGGAGGAGTCCTAAAAGAAGGTTGACTTGCTAAATAAGGAGGTTGATGGCGCGAAGGCTGCCAAGCAACTGGCTACTGAGCGCGCCCTGAAGGCCATTGAGTTAGCCGACAGCCTTCAGAAGGAGGTGGATGTCGAGAGGGAGTCTAGCGCTGCCTTAAAGGCGCAAGTAGATATGTTATCTAAGCGCCTTGAGGACGCCAAGTCCATCAGGCTGGCGGTAGCTGAGCTTTACGTGGGGGGCACTTGAGCAGTTCGGAGGCTCTACGCCGTCGCTGTCTTCTAAGCCTTCGGCATTCAACATCTTCTCCTAGTTGAAGGCCAACTTCATGCAGCTCCCTAGCTTCGTTGGAGGTGTTGTGGATTTTGTAGCTTTGGCCTCTGCCACAAATCTTTCAAAGATGTTAGCGTAGGATGGCTGCCCACATACGAAGGATGTGAAGGAGAGAGATCTTGAGGGCCCGGTCGACCTTGGAACGACTTTGCGTGATATCTGAAGATCGGTTCGCCACTTCATGAAGTCGTTCTTGGTGAGGTTTGGCCGAGCGGAGGCTCGCTCAATGGCGAAGGCACGCCGAGCTGAGGTTAGTTTTTTGTTTGTAACTTGTTTGTTTCTATCTTAGGTTTTTTACTACTTGCTTGCTATTTTTATAACATGGTATTATTTCTATAGGAGTTGTAGAAGAAGGAAGCTGCGCGTGGAGCTGCTGGTATGCGATCTTCACCGGCTATGGAGGCGCTGGCTCTGAAGACTCCATCTCCGGTTGCTGAGGCCTTGAAGCCCCTGGAGCCCATGTCTGCTCCTACTGATCTGGAGGTGTAGTGTAGGTTTTGGTTAGTTTTCTTAGGCTTGGTTGAAGGTGATTTGCCACAGTTGTATATACTTAGGTCTAAATTGTGAACTTGTCCTGCACAGGTCTCTTTCGCTGGGACTGTGCAGGACATGCCTCCTGTTACTATGTATCAAGACAACATTTATGTTAATTATGAATTATGGCAATATTGGTAGGAAACTTTCCCCCATCGTTCTGTTCACGATATGTTTGTTTTTGTAAAGTATGATATTGACAATGAACGTGCGAAGTTTACTAGATCATTAGCTTGGCAAGGGTGTCGTTCTTAGTTTTTTAATTGACTTTGTTTGGCTGGCCTTCGCATCTTTGTAGCTGTTACTTGGGAGGCCTTAGCGCCTTCTCTTTTTCCTTTGCCGCCTTCGGGCTTTTGTACTATTGTGCTTCTAATGCGCTACTGTTGTAATTGTATCTGCTTTGAAATAAAGTTTTCCTTGATTATTTATTTATGCATTTCTTATTACAAAGGATTCTTATTATAATTTTTGACTAGGCCGAAGGGTTACATTTCTTGTGCCTTGGTTTCTCTTTTTCCCTCTGCTTCCCTCTTCTCTATCCGACGTTGAATACAAGTCTGTGCACTTGCGCGAAGGAACTGAGTTGTTGGTTTTTGACCTTGGGCGCCTTGTGGAGGCTTTGGTGCTTGTTTTGCCGCTCTGGCCTCCGCCTCTGTGCTTGCTTGAAGTTGACAGGGAAGTTCTAGCATGTCGTAGCGGAGGAACTGAGGTGCTCGTGTTTGATCTTGCTGATGCTGCGATGGCTTTGGTGCAATTTGCGCATTCATCGGAGATGCTGATTTTTATTCTTGATGCTTCTCAAGAGTCCACAGAGCAATTTGAGCAAGCAACGGAGGTCGAAGAAGCATTTCTTGTACATTGTTCCTGCTTGCTCCTGGATTTTCTTATTTTGGCCTTCGGCTATGCTGGAGCAGCTGCACTCCCGTCGAACAAGGTTGATGTCGGGTCACGCTAGAAGGTGTCTTCAGTTGTGGGGGGATGTTACGAGCCTTTGTGCAATACCCTCCCGCAACCTCTAACACTGACTAGCTGTTGCCGAACTTAGGTCACTCTGGGCCTCGCAGAGGCTTTACGACATCGGGTGAATGATGCGTCCTGAGCATGGCCTTCATTGGGCTAACGAGCTGCTAGATTTACGAGTCTTCGCATGATACCTCCTGGTCTCTCATTTCTATGGAGACTCCGACCTCCATTTCCCTCTAGGTTGGCCCTATAGTGTATTATTTTTTGACTGGTTTGATTCCCCCCTGGCACTCTTCTAGGGGTAGTGGTATGAAAATGCACTGACTAAGGCTGTTGCGTCGGCGGGGTGCCAAATTTTATAGTCTACCAATTGTACGTTTAATAAGTCTTGGTGGTTGGCCGGTGTTTATTGCTTGGATATGTTTTAAGTTGGGATTTCCCTGTACCTGGCGTATTTTTTGGCCTTTAATGCTATTGTACTTTAGCTATTAATTTCGGTAGTTAACTGAAGCTCGTGAGCGATAAGCCTCTCCGCGATGCCTACGCCGAAGGTAGGCCTTTGTCGGGTTAGCTTTGGCCTTTTTGGACATTTTGATAAATCCTTGAAGCCTGAGTATGGACAGGTCTTTCATAAGGTTGCAAGCTACTTTAGCCGAGGAGGTCATTCCATGCTTTAGAGGCTTTGTCTAAAGCATTGGAGGGTCCTCTCTTGTAATGCTATCGTTGAATATTGTGGCTGCGTTGCTAGCCAATTTTGACCTTCGCCTTTTATGGTATTTTTGGGGGATTTTTCTTTATATTTTTAGAGGTTTTTACATGAAACTTGTCTCATTAAAAACCTCACCTCCATTTGGAGCTGCCTTTGTGAGGAAGAGTGCAAGCCCTTTTGCATGAAATGTAAAAATGCAAAAGCTAGAAACTTGGTGACCTTTGCTTATAGTTCCGCGGAGGCCACCTTTTTACATTTAGATGTAAAACCTATGCAAACTGTCGATGTTCTAGGTATGTGTTATTGTTCTGCCTTCGCCGTCGGTCAGGTAGAATGGCTCGGGTCTTCCGGCGGCCTTTGCCAAATAAGGGCCTTCCCATTTTGGTTGGAGCTTTCCAACATTTTCAGCGTTAGGTCTCCTTCTGAGGACTAGGTCTCCATCTTGTATGATTTTCTTGATCACTTTGTTGTCTCTCCATTTTTTGGTTTGGTCTTGGTATTTTGTAATGTTTTCAACTGCTTCTAGTGTTGTTTCCTCAATTGTTTATTTAGAGTATTCTTCATCTTCTGCTAGTGCCTATTTTATGACACAGAGGCTCTGATGCCCGGCTTCTATGGGCAACATTGCTTCTTCGCCGTACAAGAGTTTGAACGGTGTGAAGCCTGTTGTTCTATAGGCTGTAGTGTTATGGGACCATACTACCTTCAGCAGTTCCTCTACCCATTTGCCTTTGCGAAGGTTGAATAGAGTCTTTGACATTGCTGAGAATATCACTCTGTTAGCTCTTTCCACTGCTCTGTTTGATTCTAGGTGGTAGACTGAGGCGAAGGCAACCTTGGTACCTATACTCTTGTAGAATTCTTTGAAGTTGTCTGAGTCGAATTGTTTTCCATTATCAACTATTAGGGTTCTTGGTACTCTAAATCTACAAATTATGTTTTGCTAGAACTTTTTTACTGTCTCTGATGTGATTTTGGCAAGTGGTTTGGCCTCAATCCACCTTGTAAAATATTCTATGGCTACTACTGGAAAGTTGTTCCCCCTTACGATAGTGGTAGCGGCCCAACTAGGTCCATCCCCTATCTTTGGAGGGGCCAAGTGGGTTGGGATGAGTTGTACAGCGGCCGAAAGTTTTGACTGGTATGGGGAGGTGCTCTGGCATGCTTGGCAAGTCTTTACAATATCTTTTGCGTCCTTAATGTGGGTAGGCCAATGGAACCCTTGCATGATGGCTTTCGTAGATAGTGCCCTTGGATCGATGTGTGAGCCGCATGAACCTGAATGAATTTCTTGTAGAAGGTTTTTACCTTCGCTTTGAGATATGCACCCGAGCATGTGACAGAACCACCCAATTTATATAAGATCAAGTACGATCGTCCCTGTTTAACACGTTGACACGCATATACTTTTTACTTATATAAACCCGGTAGTCTACCGAGTGCCACGAAGGATCTTGGTAAATCCACATCACAATCAAGACCATAATAGATTAAGAAAATACACATCATATACACGGAGCTGTAGTGGAAATAATGTTTACAATTGAGTTCACAAATAATAATATATTGCCAAGTTAACAAATATGATAGCTAAAATAACATAGCTTTAAAATGGTTACAATAACATAAGTTTCAAATACACTGCTAGCATAAGTAACATCCTCCAACAATAGCATATAGATGAGAAATAAATATAGAGTCACCGAGCCCACCAGCAGTTAGCCACCATCTTTCGTAGGTCAAAAACTTCACTTGCAACATAGTGGGATAAACCCTAAGTACTCGAATATACTCAGCTAGACTTAGTCATCAGGAGAGAAATAAAAAGACTCAAGGATATGGAAGGCTTATTTCATGGAGCTGGTTGGATAGCATAACTTTGCAAAAAGAGCATTACTATCATGAGTTCTTACTTTCAATCTTTAAGTCAATATTTTAGCATCAAGTTTAGTGAAGCTTATTATGGCTAACTTTGCACCTATTCTAGAGCAATCACTTGATTATGCTAAAGCAAACATTAGTAACCATATCTAGGTTATCATATAATCATCATAACCATCATGTTCCATCCAGTGTAATACAATGAGGGGGCTCAGTCAGGTTTCTTACTATCTGAGAGAGACGGCGATTCGAATCGATTGCAACTAGCTAGGCAAAATCCTAACACAAACGCACACTTCCCCCGTCGGGGTCGTGTCTGGTTACCTTTGGTACAACTCAGGACTCAACTTCACGAGTTTGATCAGCATCACACACTTAGGGACCAACCAGCTACTAGGATGCTCAGGCCTTGCCTGCCCTTGGTCTTATATCCGTGTCCCCACACATCCTTACTACCTCCAATGTGCACCCTTAGACAGAACGACTCCTGGCCTGAGTTGAGCTACTCAGCTTTGCGGTCAGAATGAGTTATTCGGCTAGCTAAGTGAGAGGCTGTGTTCAAAATGACATGAGAGCCCACAATGATGTGGTCCTTAACCGACATAGATAGGATAAATATGCACACAAGACCTCCATGTCCTGCTGCTTCTCAATCACCAGATCCCGTCTAGTCTCCATTTATTCATCATCACATGGTTATTTTCCATGATAGCAAATACAGCCAACCGTGATCAGGTATCCGCATTTCTACCGGTCTAAGCATAGCTAAGCATAGAACATCCTACTCATACTAGTAAGGGTTCAGGTATTTATATATATTGGACAAGGTAAGAAATATGCACCAACGGTTTCATTCAACTCCTATCACCTAATGGAGCATACAAAAGTTATACTTATGTGCATTTGTAAAAAAAGAGGGTAGGAGACTTAGGATGCTCCAGAGCTTGTCTAGGATCCAACACAAAGTTAGTTCAGTTAGCTTGCACCATCTTATGGAACATCTCCACTCTAGGCATGCACTCCAGGAGTCCTTCCATCTTCGGGATAGGTTCACCAAACACCATCTTCAGGTTTGGCTCCAACATCATGTCCTTTGGTTCCCCGCGTGGTTCATCTAGCATACCTAAATGAGATGCAAGATGTAAGTACATGAATGCAAAGAATGTAACATGAGATGCATCACATACAAGCATTTAAGATGAGCACAAGGTTACACCAAAAGACATAAGCACCTAGAGTTATTTAACTAAACATCACACAATCTATTATAGAAAGATAGCAAGCATATCAAGCATGGCACACAAGTTAACTTAAGTTTAGCTATTACAAGCATTTATCAATCAAGAACTAACTAAACATGTTTAGTTAAACAAGAGTAAGCTAAAGCAATTAACTTAGCACATGCTCAGAATCTGGACAGCAACATAGAAGGCACTTGTTTCAATCATAACTAGAGTTATAGGCATCAAACAAATGGGATCCTAGAATTTATGAAAATCTTAGAAAGTTGTCTATATCTTTGTTATTTACACCTAGAGCTAATTCAAAGGTTAACAAAGTTGAAAAACACTAACAAGCAGATCTGCACAAACTAGGATAGAAAACTGATATGAACTTCAGAAATATATATCTGAAGTTCTAGACATTCAGCAAACATGATTCTTAACTTTATGGAAATCTTATTAAGTTATCTATAACTTTCTTATTATCATCTTAAGATGATTCTACACCTAACAAGGTTAAACAACCCAATGAATATATTCCTATCCAGATTTGGATAGAACCTGCCATTCCACTTTGAACAACTATAACCGGAGTTCTAGGCCAGCAAAAGTGGTGCTCTTAGACATTTTGAAAATCTTAACAAAAGCGCTATAACTCTTCTATTATCACCAATACATGATTCCATATTTAAATAAGCTAAACAATATAATCATTCAGATATGTTTAGAGCACATGCAAAAGCTGACAGCAAACTTATAAAATCTATAACACCTAAATCATGAGGCCTAAAATCATGAGATTTTAGGACAAGCAATATAAGGAAATTATATACAACTTTGGTATTCAATATATCTACAGAAAACATTATTTAGGCCACTAAGTCATCACCATACTGCTAACTTCTCTAGCAGCCACAACAGCAGAGATACAACTATATGCATTTATCATTTATGTTGTTAACAACTAACATTTTGTTGCTATATATGTAGCTCCTAATCATAACCAAGCAATCACATTACTTAGAATCAATTATTAGAAGTATTACATTGGCATAAACACATGCATCTATTAACAAACTTTCATCCTCTACTTATATAATGCAACATATAAATATTATTTTTAGGTGATATTTTAAACATAGAGCTAGAAGCTGGAATTTTTATAGGTGATAGATGATATCAAAACATGGCTACTGTAGAAATATTACATGCTCAGGTTTTATAAATTCATTACTACAATAAAAACACGTTTCTATTGAAATAAAGCATATGAGGGCAAAATAAATCTAAAGATCAACATTTTTAGTAAACACATGACCATATTAAGGTTTCTTATATTACAACAACATCATACAAAGCTAGTGGAACCACACTTTCCATTTTTACACCTTCATAATAATTATAGCTTATTTAAAACTATTTATCAAACATTAAGCAAGCTAAATCCATAACTCAATCATACTACATCCAATGAACATAAAATGTTTACCATAGCACACATATGACATCAGTAGCCTAGCATAAAAATTTTACAGCAATTGGAGCACCACAACTTTAGATATGAATTTATTCCTAGAAAACCCTAACTTACAAAAATAAATAAAAACAACAGAAACTTTCTACTAACACATATCATATTAGGACTCTACTGCGTAGATCTACTCGCATAGATTCCCAAACATCTTTATTTGCTATTTTACAATTTTTCTATGAATTACTATGATTTCCAAAGTTTTAGCCGATTAAAAGCAACAAAGGAAAAGATAAAGAAAAACACTTTTGCATCAGAAACCCTAAACTTTATAGGAATAAAATAAGCCCAGATCTAAAAAATCCTTCTCTCTGGCGCTTTTGCATCAGGACCTAGAGAAGAGTTTCTATTTCCATTCCCCTCCTCTCTTCTTCTTCAGTGACGCAGAGCAGAGGAGACGGAGGAGTCGGCCAGCTCAGGCAACCGTGGACACCGACAGTAGTGGAGGAAGGGCGCCAGGGCTGGGCAACGATAGGCCACGGCCATGGCTGGCACTAGCTTGACCTGAGCTATAGGTAGCAGTAGAGCAACGGTAGGGTGGCACTAGCAGCGGCGCTGTAGGGAAGCAGAGAGGGAAAGAGAGGCAGAGCACGAGGGAGGCAAAGGGAGAGGTAGAGGGAGTGAGTGAGGGAGCTAGGAGTGCTTGCTACCATCACACACGCGAGAGAGAGAGAGCAGCGCAGGAGCACACGACAACAATGGTGGGGCGCGTTCTCGCGCATGGAGGACGCGTGGGCATTTCGTCGTGCTGTTGGCGGGCAACGGTGTGTCCAACTTTGGGTCCCAAAAATGGCATCTTCCAAGCATATTTAGTCCTAGGCGCCTTAAGCAAAGTTGTTGCCCTCCTGATTGTCTATAGTTTCTCTTAAGGGTGCATAGTTATTTGGGCAGAAGGTTAGTAGATAATTAAGCTCCAAGATGGCATTGTAAATGCATTGACAACAATTAAGGGAACTCAATCTTGATGATCAAAATGAAGTCAAACTCCGACCCAACTTCTCTGAGTTCCTCTCCATGGAGTTAACTCCAACTTCTATTTTTGGATCAAATCAAATTTCTTACCAAAAACACGGGAACACGACACATCAATCATCATTACCACTGAAATCTCAGACTTAGAATATTTTTAAGGGCTAAAAATAGCAGCAAATTCAATCTTGAGCCCTCTGTATGACAAGCATAGACATGGACTCAGCCTTTGATCTAAAAACAAAGTTTGTAGCACACAAACTAAACTACAACTTTCATTTAAGGTCAAACCTTGTATCTTGAATAGAAACCCTTCCTTTACTTTGGTCAAAGTAGCATCACAATAAAGCTTTAAATTATGCTTTTTGGTCCATTGAAGTATTTTCTTGGCATTTGCTCAATATGAAACTTTCATGACTTTTGTTGTAGAGTTTAATTAGGGTTATTTGGGTAAGGTGTCAAGGTTTGGTCGACATCCCATGTTTCCATTCCCTGATGAAGCATTTCGAGAAAGGTTATAACTTATCATTTCATGTGACTTCTTGGCTCCAAACTTCATGAAACTTTTCCAATAGTCAATGTAGATGGAAATAAATGTGAGGCACATGAAAGGAGCACCTTCAACATTACTCAGGCATATATTTGGAAAAGGATTTACCATTAAACACAAGAGTGTTCTATCTATTCCCAAAAGTTCAAGTTGGGATCATTCCTATAAATTGACCTCGACACCTTTATCACCACTTCCAAAAATTTTAGACTAGTGCTCTCGATCATCACTTGACATAACTTATTTAAGTCCAAACTCGTTGCTTAACTCATGACTAACACCTGGGTTATTACAGAGTAGTGGCTGGACAACCCCTTTTTGTACAGTATTCCCTCTATCAGTGTATAGTTTCTTGCTCTCGCTGTCATTCTGGCTGTACTCGCCTCATCCTCTATGTGATGCACGCTATTGAGGCAATCTATGATCAATTGCCTCTAGTCTTCAGACTCAGTGACTAGGATTGTTTTGAATGCCTTTGCCGTGGCCTGCGTTGCTGGTGCTTGTAGTACTTAATAAAAGGCTCCATTTGGTATGAGTAAGTTATTTGCTGTTGCCTTCGCTAATTCATTTGCTTCTACATTTTCTGCACTTGGTATGTACTACAGGGTGAATCCCTAGAACCTCCGCTCAAAATCCCTTACTGTGGCTAGGTATTTGGCCAGTTCTAGTTCTTGTGCCCTGTATTCTTTTTCAACTTATCCAGCTACAACTTGGGAGTCTATTTTTACCAGTAGTGTTCTTGCTCCAAGTGTCTTCGCCTTATTGAGGCCTAGTATAAGGCCTTCGTATTCTACTATATTGTTTGTTGCTTTGAATTCCAACCTTGCTGCATACTTCATGCGGAGGCAAGATGGTGTTATCAAAATGGTGGAGGACCCAGCGCCTAGATGCCCCCAGGCCTTGTCTGTGTAAAGTGTCCAGATTTGGGGCTGAGGCTACGGGGCTTGTTGTGCCAAAAGTGTCCAATCTGCCATAAAATCTGCTAACACCTATGACTTGATTGTTGTTCTTGATACATAGTTGAGTTCAAACTGGGATAGCTCTATTGCCCATTTCTCTATTCTTTCGGAGGCTTCTTTATTGCAGGGTATGTCCCCTAGTAGTTGTGAAGATGGTACTATGATTTCATGTGCTTGGAAATAATGATTCAATTTCCTTGAGGAGATCAGCACTGCATACGCTATTTTTCTATCTTTGTATAGTTCAACTTTGCTTCTGATAGGGCTACTGAGATGTAGTAGACCAGCTGTTGAATGACCTTTGACTCTTCTTCTTTCTCTTGGACAAGCACCCCACTGACTGCATGGTCGAAGGCTGCAACATATAACAACAATGGCGCCTCTGAATCCAGCACTGTTACCATGAGTTTGGTAGCCAAATAATTTTTGAGTTGCTAGAAGGCCTTTGATTGTTCTAGCCCCCATTCTAGTTTATCTCTGCCCTTAAAGCTTTGAAGAATGGGAGGCTACATTCTACTGACTTTGAGATGAATCTGTTCAGCGCTGCTATTCTTACAGTGAGTTTTTGGACTTCCTTTTTGGTTGATGGTTCCACCATTGAAATTATGGCATTTGTTTTATCTGGGTTGGCTCTTATGCCTTCAGGTTCTATGATGTACCCGAGCATTTTACCTCTACTTACGCCGAAGACACACTTTTTTTAGTTGAGTTTTAGCCCGACCTCTCTTAGATTGGCGAAGGTTTCCTTTAAATCTACTATGTGGTCTCCCTCATCCTTACTCATCACCACAATATCATCAACATAAGCTATGATGTTTTTCTAAAGCTAGGGGCTATCGGTATGGGACCCATAGGATACCCCATAAGGAAGGAAGAAGACCTAGTCCAATTAGGATTCTCCTCTTGTAATCTTAGTAGTACTATTACTCTATAATCCTACTAGGAACTCTCATTGTAAACTGACTCAGATTCTGGCCTCCTGACTATATAAAGGAGGGTAGGGCACCTTGGATCGGGAGTTCAAGAGAGCAATTGTATGACACAACACTTCATAATCAATCCAACGCAAAGGCTAACACCGACTGGACGTAGGGTTGTTACTCGATCTGCGATCGAGGGCCTAAACTAGAATAAATTGACTGTCTCTTGCGTTAACCATCGAGTTCAGCATACGCCGAAGCCCAAACATACTACCCCGGGTACCCCCGTGGTAGGCTATCAGTGGTAAAACATCGACAGCTGGCACGCCAGGTAGGGGCTTTCGGCAACTTTGCATCCGAGATCTTGATGGACCTCGACAACATGATCTTCTCAAAGGGATCGACCTTCATCTTTGGTTCATGGATCTGCAAGGCAGGCGACGATGGCAAGCTCCAAGGCCATCTCCTTGAAGAATTAGATCATCATTAGGATCATCCTATTTCAACGATAACGACAGATCAGCTTGCTGGAAGATTCGCACAGCTCAATCTAACTCAGTTCTTGCAAGATCACGTATCCGATTCAAACTCAAGTTCCGCTTCTGAAAAGAAATCTTTTCCGAGTTCTTTTGGAAGACCGAATTCTTTTCTGACAAAGCTCTGAGACATGACGTCAACCTGTCAAGAATACTACTCGGAATACACCCAGAATACTTCAAAGAAGTCGGATCTTTTACCGTTCAGACTCCACAACATGGAAACATCCTATCAGACATGGCACGAAGGATCCACTTATCCTAGGCTTAGAATGCCACTGAAGGGAGCCCAGGAAGGCCTCATTTTAACCATAACATCTCAAGACTACATCATTCACTAGCCAGATACCGTTCCTAAGAATGATGATGCCCAACTAATCAATGACACGACAACAACAATTCTACCTTACCAAGAAGGAGATTCCATCTATGACTTTGAGACCTCTACTGAGGTCATCAACAGCCCTGCCAGAACAGAAATCAACGACGATGACAGAACAACTTACGCTAGAGAAGTACTCATGATTTGCCATCCTCGATCACCATTGATCCCCCCAGAAGCACCCGATATAAGATCTTTAGATGAATCCGAGTCCAATATATCACCATTCATCCAGGGATATAATGGTGAGACTGAGAGCCAGAGGTAAGCAAGAGAAAGAAAGAACAAATTGAAACAAGGACGGCAACACCGTGCGAAGTAGCGAAAAGACACATGGATCAAATACGAATCAGACCTAGCAGAGTACAATAAAAGAAAATTAGAGCAAGAGATCAAAGAAGGACGAGCAGCGAATACTCCCTACGACAAGATCCAAGAGGCACTAGAAGAACTCAGGGCGACCTCACACCCCAATGAGAAACAAGAACAGCTTTGAGATTTCCTCCGATCAACAATCTTTAAAACGAACGACGGAAAGGCAATATCTCATGAACAGGAAGACCAAAATCAAAGGAAGTCCGCTTTCAAAAGATTAGGACCAAGTGGAAGTCACAACGGAGGAAGCTATAGAAATCACAGTCAAAATAACCGAGTCGAGCAACAAAGATAGGACAGGAGCAGAGCACCTACTTGGATGGTCACACAAAACTACTCTTACCAAGATGACAGCTGGCAAGAAGGGGGCATAGAGTCAGAATATACAAAAGCCAGAACACACGATAGATTTCCCTGTTTTGTAAACAGACTTGCATTGATTCGACTGCCTCACAAGTTCAAGCCGTCCAACCACTCCAAATACAACGACAAGACCGAACCAAAGCAATGGCTCAGGATCTACTCTCAATCGATTGAACTAGCCAGAGGAGATGATGACATCAAAACCTTGTTCTTCCCCATGGCCCTAGAGACCATGCCGCTTCAATGGTTTGACAAATTAAATCCTGGATTAATCAGAAATTGGGAAGACTTACAAAGAGCTTTCTATGAAAATTTTGCAGGAATTATTACACATCCAATCACCCACACAGAATTAAAAGGACTTAAGCAGAAAGGAGGTGAAAGTCTCAAAAATTACTATCGATGATTTGGCGAACTACGAGCTCAAGTACATGACATCACACAACGAGAAGTAATCGAAGCTTTCTCTCATAGAATCGTGGCTAGGTGGAAATTCCAAGACTTCTACAAAGAAAACCCAAGAAATAACAAAGAATTCAGAAGAACAGTAGAAAAGATGATTACGGTGGAAGAAAAAATGAAAGAGAGATTCCCAGAAAAGAACAACAGAGACAACCCGGATAGGCAAAATCCTCGAAACAACAGACATCAGGAGAGAAAGCGATGTCCAGACAACACGGTAGCAATGGCTAACAAATCAAAGAAATTCACCAAGCCCAGAAGATATGACGACATTGAGAACATGCGTTGCCCTTTGCACCCCAATGGGAGGCACACCATCAGAAATTGCTACACCTTCAACGAAAGGTACACTAGAAAAGATAGCAAGGGAAACAATAAAGAAGACAATCAGAAAAAAGGAGACAACCATGATGACAAAGGATTCCAAAAATCTAGAGGGATAGTAGCAGTAATCTTTGTCGGGATTCCAGACTCTAGAAGCAAACATCAAGAAAAGTTAGCGCTATGAACAATTATGGCCACAGAACCTGCTACACCAAGATATCTCAACTAGTCAGAGTACCCAATCTAATTCTCAAGAGAAAACCAGTGGACCAGCATAGGAAACGTAGGCCATTGCCCATTGGTTCTAGATCCGACCATTGCTGGCATGACTATCACAAAAGTACTAATTGACGGAGGAGTAGGACTCAACATCATCTTTTTAGAAACTCTAAGGAAGATGGGACTACAACTCACCGGAATGATCACACCAACAAGTACACCTTTTATGGCATAGTACCTGGCAAAGCAGCAATGCCACTTGGACAAATCACTCTACCGGTTACCTTTGGGACTGCCTCAAATTACCGCACAGAGTTCATCAAATTTGAAGTCATAGATTTCAATTCCTCATATCATGCAATTCTTAGGCGCCCAACACTAGCAAAATTCATGGCAATACCACATTATCCGTACCTGTTGCTTAAAATTCCAGGGCCTAACGGAGTTCTTTCTCTTTGGAGCGATTTAAAGTGCGTATTTGACTACGACGTATAGGCGATCCAAATTGCAGCAAAGGCTAACACCAACTGGATGTAGGGTTGTTACTCGATCTACGATCGAGGGCCTAAACTAGGATAAATTGACTGTCTCTTGCATTAACCATCGAGTTCAGCATACACCGAAGCCCGAACATACTGCCCTGGGTACCCCCGTGGCAGGCTATCGGTGGTAAAATATCGACAGGGGCCAAGGACTACCTTTGTCATTCTGGTGAAGGTTGATCCAGCGTTTTTCAATCCTTCAGGCATTCTTGTGTAACAATAAGTTCCGAAGGGGATAGTGAAACTTATCTTCTCCTCATCTTCTTTTTTGAGGCAGATCTGGTGGTATCCTGAGAAGCAATCTAGGAGAGAGAAACGCTTGCATCCTGCTGCCTTGTCAACAGAGGTGCCTATTCTTGGTAGTGGAAATGGATCTTTCTTGCATGCTTTGTTTAGATCTATGAAGTATATGCATATTCTCATCTTTCCATTTTTCTTTGGCACCAGTACTACATTCACCAGCCATTCTGAGTACTTGATCTCTCTGATGACGTTTGTGTTTAACAACCTTTGAACTTTGGCTTTTGCTGGTAAAATTCTCTTCTTTGACATTTTCCTTTGTCACTGCTTTTTTGGTTTTATTCTGGGGTTGATGTCAAGGGAGTGTTGTATAATGTCCCTACTGACCCCTTTCAGGTCAGAGGCTGACCATGTGAAGATGTCTTTGTTTTCGGCTAAGGTTTTTATGAGCTTCGCTTCCTCTTCTTTTGATAGGTTGCCTTCGACCGTGACCATCCTGTCTAGGACTACATCTTCCAATGGGACTATCTTCGTTTCTTCCTGATCCTTGAGATATATTTTTCCCTTCGACATGTTCGGAGACTCCGTTGAATTAGTTTTAGCTACTTCGATGGAGTTGATGTTGCGCTGTAACTTGTAGATGGCTCTTTCTATATTTTTTGCTTCCTTCTAGCGGTCGTGAACTGTGATGATTCTGTGCAAGGCCGTCATTTTCATACATAGATAAACCATATGAATGGTTGCATTGAATTTGTTTGTGAACCCTCTTCTGAAGATGGCATTGTAGGGGTAGTAGAGATCTACTACGTTGAAGGTTACATATTTTGTTCTTGCGTTTTCTTGAGCTCTGAAGGAGACTGGGAGGGATATTTTTCCTAATGCATCTATCCTTTTCCCTCTAAAATCAATTAGTGGTGAGTTCGAAGGCTGTAACTGACTGCTGCTTAGCTTCAGCTGGTCAAAGGCATTTACAAAGATAATATCTACAGAGCTTTCAGAGTCTATGAGAACCCTATTGATTTTCCATCCTGCAATGTTTGCCTTGATTACCATGGCATCAGTATGAGGGTAGCCCTCTAGCCGCAAATCTTGTTCTGAAAAGGTGATTGGCGTCTTCGACCAATCTTTGTAACACACTAGGCCTTGAACTGTTATGATGTTGACCAACCTAAGGTGATCCTTCTTCTGCTTCTTAGTCTAGAACTCCATCGAGGAGCCCCTAGCTATAGGCAATATCATGCCGATGGTTGAAAGTGGTGTGTGAGGGTTGAGTTGGTTCTCTAGGTTAGGTTCATTTTTGGGTGTTGCGAGCTATGTTGTTGGAGGCGGAGGCAATGCCTCTAGCTATCTATTATGTATTTGGGATGGTTGGTTGGTCTTAATGAGTGTTATGTGCGGAGGCCTCGGGTTTATGTAAGTGAGGTTGGCCTCTGCCCATTGGTTGTTAGTCAGCCCCTGCTGCTGTGTACTTGGTCTCCATGTGGGTAGGAAGTTTGGGTAGTAGGTAGTGGCTAAAGTGGATGGGTGAATTTGAGTGGAGTTTAGGCTTGGGTAAATTGGGCAGTATTGCTACTGAGATGTTGCAAAGGTATGGTTCACCTCTCTCGTGAGTTGTTGTGGCAGAGGTGGCGGATTTGCTCTGCTTTTGATCCTTTCTTGGGTCTCCTTGGTGTCTGGGCAGTCCTTGGTTGTGTGCCCTTTGTTTTCTTCATGAAAGAAACAATATTGCCTTCGCAGCCTTTGGTTTTGGTTTCTGTTCTAGTTCCTACCTTGGTGATTTCCCTTGCCTTTGGGTTGCTTCTAGGACGTGTCATTTGGGCCTACCTTCGCTGGTTGCTACCCCTGCTGGCTGTTTCCTCACTGTTCTATGTTGAAGATTTGCTGGTTTTGCGCTTGCTATGGCTACGGCTGACCTTAGCTTCTATTGCCCTTCTAGGCATTTCTATTGTTGCCCTAGAACTGCTTGCTTTGGTTTTGTTCTTCTAGTCTTCTGCGGAGGTCATTGTTAGATCTGCAATACTTCTCAAATTCATTGTAAAGGTCTTTGATGGTCCGAGGCTTTTCCCTGGCTAGGTGAGCTGCGAATGGACCTATGCGAAGGCCTTTGATTGCTGCTTCAATAGCGACGTCCTCTAGGACATTGGGTGCTTTTGCCTTTATTTGCACGAATTTATAGAAGTAGTCCTTTAGGGCTTCTCCTTGATTTTGCTTGCATTGAAATAGGTCCATGGAAGTCAAGGATTCACTTGTGAACCCCTTGAAATTTGCTAAGATCTTATCGCGAAGGACTTTCCATGAATAGATAGAACTTGACCTTGGCATTGAATACCAGGCTAGCACATCGCCTTCAGCTGTAATGATGAAGGACTTGGCTAGCACCGTTTCATTTCCACCAGCGAAAGCTACTGCTGCCTCAAAGCTCATGATGAATTGTCGTGGGTCTGATCTTCCATTGAATTTGGGCAAGGTGATGGGTTTGTAGGAGGGGGTCAGGGTGAGCTCAAGATGCCTTAGGATAGTGGCAATTTGGAATCGATGGTTCTGTGGGTTTGTGGTGAAGTGTAGGGTATGTCGAAGGTTGGTTGTGCTATGGAACGTGGCAGGGGATTGGGTTGGCTTTGGTTTGCTGAGTGGAGTTGGTTGGACATGTTGAAGTTGGATTACAAAGGCTGCATACTTTGTATTTCGGCTTATAAGATAGCTAGCTGCTGCCTGATCTTTGTTGCCTGAGCTGATGCTTGGGCTACCCGTTGATTTGCGACGAAGGCTACTGCGACCCTATCTCTTTCTTGTAGCATGCTCTACAACTGGGCATGTAGTTGTTGAAGCTCTTGTTCTGGAGTGGGACTTGGGGCTTGCTGCTCCTCGGATGCTGGAGGCTGGTCTTCGACAGCGGGTTCTTCTCCAGCTTGATCTTCTAGGGCTGTAGCATAAGTGCTGCAGGCACTACACCTAGGTTGTCCTCTCGTCGACGGCTCTACGGGAACCCTAGCAGAGGCTGCTCTCTTTCTTGCCATCGTGGGTCTTGCTTGGCCAACACGCAGTAGGCACCAATGTTGGAAATGGTGGTTTCTAGCAGGTGGGACTAGAAGGAGATAGCCGAAGCTTTCGTCCGGACAGGTGCCTCGGGTGAAGATGTGTCACATGAAAGGTGGGTCCAGACCAAACTAGGGTTCATAAATGCATTCAACTACCCTCTCTCTTTTGAATAGAGTTTGTGTTCCCCTTTTATAGGGCACCGCTTGCTAAGGCTACTCTTTTACAATTTTACTCCATGACGGTTACAGTACATCCTCGGAATATTCCTATACTAATAGAAACTGCTAAGGGTAATTTAGGTGCCTTCTTCTTCAACTATCTTTGCTTGATGGGCCGCAACCGTGAGTCCATCTGTGGCCCACGGCCCAGCACCGCCGTCCTTCAGGAAGATCCTCAACACTCGGGGGCTCCGTCCAGGGCGACCTTTGCCCGTACCTTTGCGTTGACTCTCCGTAGCC
The DNA here is from genome assembly GCF_019320115.1 of Miscanthus floridulus. NCBI lineage: Eukaryota > Viridiplantae > Streptophyta > Magnoliopsida > Poales > Poaceae > Miscanthus > Miscanthus floridulus. The sequence goes on along the minus strand of NC_089586.1, from coordinate 118,441,009 downwards.
TCCGTAGGTGCCGCCCGAGCCTTTGCCGTTGGCTACATCCGGGTATCTTCGCTCCGGGTGCCTTCGCCGCATCCTCTATCCTTCGCCCTGATCGGCCGATCGGGCGGAGGTTTTCATCTTCTCTTCCTGTACATCACTCATAATCGTTAGCTTTCATTGTTGTTGCGGTCCCTGGCCTCCGCGACTCATAATCGTGTCCCAACAGTAAACTTGTTGTGTTGCCTGCAAATTGATTGAATTTTTTTTGTTTGGTTCAAGAATGGGTGACAAGGCAAATTGGAGTGATGGTTTTTTTGAGGCATTTGTTTGATGCCTGCAAAGAAGAAATAGAAGTTGGGAATAGGCCGATGGGAATTTTCACCGCTACTAGTCTCTATGGAGTTCAAGAATTGTGCTACTGGTCTTGGATGGGATGCAGAAAAGAAAACTGTTGATTGCCCGCAGGAATGGTGGGATGAACACCTTGTTGTAAGTACTGTACCATCACTGTACATATATTTTTCCCTGTTATTTGTTGTAGTGTGTCTTGCTAATTTTATTTATTTAATTTCAGAGATGCGACAATAGTGAGAAAGGAATAAAATGCAATCATCTGAAGTTTTGAAAGCATGGACCAAAGTTTTTTTCATGATATGCATATTATTTTTGGCAAGACACATCTTAGGGCTTGTTTGGAACAAAGGAATGCAAAACAGAGGAAAGGAAAAAAACGCAGGAATGGGATGTAGGTGTTGTGGGAAAACACAGGAATGGGAAAACACGGGAAAGACATAGATATGGGTGTTTGGATCATAGGAATTATAACACGGGATTTTACAAATCAATTACGGCAACCATGTGGATCTAGTTTAATTAAGTTGTGCCTAATGAAAAATATAAAATAAGGAGAACACAGGGGCTTGTTTATTAATTTGCTCAAGCCTTATCCGTGCGTCTAGCTGCCGTGCCGCTGTTCATCTTCCAATCGCCATTCTTTCTGCCTTTGTGGTCGCTTGGTTGGACGGCCGATGCTCCAGCCTTCGCGTGCCGCGCTGCAACACAGCGACGTCCTTCGCCCGCGCGCCGCCCTGCACGCCGCTAGCTGCGTGCACCGCCTCCATCTGCTTAGCCACCGCCGTCGCACGTCCTGCACATTTGTTCCGAGCGATGCAGGTGATGCCAATTCGTTCCAAGGTGGTTGCTTGCAGTGCTGCGAAAGAGGAAATTGCAGGGGCAAAGATTGGTTTTAGTGCGCTAAGTGTGAGCGCAAGCATCGTAGGAAATTTTCCCTTGGATCTAACCTCATTTTTTCTTTCCTCCAAAAGTACACGCTTCGTTGCCGTTCCTCTGGAAAGGTTCCCGCTTTCTTCGTTCCAAACACGCGCAGACAATTCTTTCCTCTGAAACTCAATCCTTCACTTTTCCTCTGTTTTTCCTTCGTTCCAAACGGGGCCTTAGTGGGTCTTCGGCATCCTGTCCAGGAGATATATCCTCTAGGAGGCAAGTGATGAGGATGGAGAGGAGGTACTAAAACCTGCAGAGAAAGCTGAGAAGACAGGGAACACAGGAAAAATGAAACGCAAAGGGTCCACTACTGTTGCAGACAAGGACATGAGGAACCCATTTTTAAAAACTTTAGAAAATTATTTTTTCCTTGCTAAAATAGTCGTTGAAATGCGAATTAGTGAATAAATTATTTTGTTACGAGCAATTTGCATATAAACAGGTCCCCAGGTATTTAGGGGCATTACAGGTATTTTTTACACAGCCTACAATTTGACAGCAGCTCTAATCAAACGGTTTTCTGCTTTCCCACAGCTGCTTTCTCACAACTGTTTTTTTCACAGCCTACAGCTCTCTCACCAACTTTTCCAAAAACCACAGCCAAACACACCTATGATACTTTCCTAGCTAGGCTGGTGACTTCCTACCAGATTTTGCAAGCACCCATGACGCATGGCAACTTGGCAAGGCAAACAAGGATTATTTTGGAAGATACTCGATGGAAAGCATGGGCAGCGTCTTGATGCGACTTGTTCCTGCGAACTATTGGTGGTTTCTTTGGGTGTTTGATCCAGAGGCTAAAGTTTAGTTCGTGTCACAACCAGAGTAAATATCCAACTACCGGCCACATCAACACTGAACACTACAGTGTCTATGTCCGGTGTCCTTCATCACGGCAAAGCTATAAAAAACGCTTACTATAGAAATCTTAATGGAGGCGGGTAAAAAGGATTAATAGAGGCGGGCATTGCAACCGCTTCCAATCAAAGGTCACGGTTAATCGTAACTTTACGGAGGCGGTTGCCCTGTCCGCCTCGGTTAATCATTTAACGGAGGCGAGAGCCTTAAGGCAACCGCCTCGGTTAATGTTAATTAACGGAGGCGGTCGCCCTAACTTGCCCGGTTCCATTAATGTTTTAACCTTTTACGGTGTATCTACCTTTTTATGGTGTCCTCCTTCAACAAACCAAGAGCAAAACTTCCCCCCCTAGATTTTGCTCAATTTTTAGGGTTTTGGAGCTCAAAACCCTAAAAATTAGAAGAGGAGCCACGAGAAAGAAGAAAAGGGGAGGGGGAGGCTGGGTACATTTATAGCCACAGCAGTAACAGAGGCAGACATTGTAAAGAAGACCGCCTCCATTAATCATATATTAACGGAGACAGTTATTTTAATCAGGCCGCCTCAGTTAATTGATTTACGGAGACGATCACATTAAGATGACCGTCTCGGTTAATGGGTGATTAACCGAGACGGTCGCCTCCGTTAAACATTAACCGAGGCAGCCACTTAGGGAGGCCTGCCTGCCTCGGAACAATGGTGGCGAGCAAAAAAAAAGGTGCCTGTCTCAAAATTAAACGTGTAGTAGTGTACAATACACTACTGTTTCGTAGTCCTTGTTGATATCACGTATCAGCAAATAATAAACCGTTGACTGACCAGAGTCCGGTCGAGATTAGCTTTTGGAGGAGGAGGAAGAGACATGTTTGTACGCGACCGTATAGCTAGAATGGTTGATTAATACACAAGATAAAGACTAAGCATGATGCTTGCATTCATGGCTAATGATTCTTTCTACGGTAGACGGTAGACAATATGTTCTCATCAATCTCAATGCATGTGTACATGAGTATTTATAGGGTGTACACACACTGTATGTCTAGTCTGTACTCGATCTGTACACTGTTTAGCCTGTTTGTAAAACAAGAAAATCTCCAAACTTTAAGAAAGAAACATCGTACGTATCACGAAAGCACCGCATGAAACCTAAGCACCGCATGAAACCTAAAGTTGCAGCGAAACAGCTTGGCACGAGAGAGGCCAAACAAGTGTACGTGACATAAACGTACGACATGGAAAGATAGCACTGCCATCATGTAGCCACCCCATGCTCCCCAGCTCAGAACAAGCTAGGATGGGCAACTTTGAATTCCCCGTACCGTTCTCTAGCTAGGCATCATTGCCGAATGCCAATACGGCATACACTTAGTCTCCCACGCCACCTAAAATACAAGACCTATTTATCCTTTGGTTTAATATATATTTTTGGTTTTCTCCAACAATAAGATTCAAAAGATAACTCTTTATGCAAATGAGTCTCCAGGAGAGAGGATATTTTGGGTTATGCCTCTCCTGGCACCTAAAATGGGTTTTCCATATATATACTCTGTGGGAGGCTATATGTATTATGTTGGAGAACTATTTTAGATCTAGGTTCCGCAATTGGTCTCGTGTTGTAGATAGACTTACCACTGTCCTAGGTTACAAAAATAAACTACTGGATGCTAGCATGGGAGATGCAACTAGGGCATTTCTCAAATAAGTACTCTCCCGTCAAAAAAAAATGGAATTCTCATCTTTCGATGAATCAAACCATATAAATTTTGACTAAAATTTATATAAAAAGCACAAACATTCATGCATCATATAAAAGAAGTATCATTAGATTAATTATAGAATATATTTTTATAATTAATTTATTTGGGAACATAAATGTTAATATTATATTATTTACTATAAACCTGGTTAAACTTGAGCTACATTGACCGGCACGGATACTATAATTGCATTCTTTTATGGACGGAGAAAGTAGTTGCTACGATGGATGGATAAATAATGTCATTTTCCAGTCGCACTTTTGTCATTGAATTTAGGATTGGAAAATTGCTATATGTCAGTGAAGAATGCAAGTTGACCAATAGCAGCTATGAAGAACAGCACCTGTGCAGCATGTCATTTATGACTTTTTTTACTGTGAACCTGAAAATCAACGGTACTATTTTGTTCAAAGAACAATCGTTACAAATAACCAAGGCTCTGTTCGTTTGAGCTTATTTAGAACTACTTTTCAGCCATACAATAATATTTTTCTCTCATAATATTTCAGCATAAGTTAAATTTCAGCATCAGCGAACAGGGTGGTATACAGGTTATCAGGGCAGTAGGAAGCTGAAGAACAAAAACAAGGAAAAAAGTAGGCGGCGTCACTTGAGAAGCAAAACTGTGTCCATCCTAGCCTTGCTTATTTACTACTGGTATAGGAGATTCAGCGAGGACGATACATACTACGTATAACGCATGATTAGTGTATATGAGACTGAATAGCTCAATCGTCGTAGTCGTGGCGGCGGCGGTTGTTCTTCTCGTAACGCTTCTTCTTGTCATCGTCATCGGAGTCGTCGTCGTCGTTCTTTTTGTAACGTGGTTTTCTGTTGTCGTCGTCATCCGAGTCATCGTCGTCAGCGTCACCCTGTAATTTCACGCAGGCCAACAAACCATTAGCACGTACGGGAACTTGCAGTTAAGCTAAGAGGGCCTACAGCTCGAGCCCATGTTTAAAACGGCCCAGATTACGAGTTTAAGGCCCATCGGCCTACGCTCACTTTCTTCTTCCAGCCGTAGCTGGGCTTCTCGTCCCCGTACGACGGTTTCGGCTTCCTGTACGCCTGGTCGTCGTCGTCGTCCCCGTACGAGGGCTTCGGCTTCCGGTACGCCTGCTGCTCGTGGTCGTCCCCGTACGCCGGCTTCGGCTTCCGGTACGCCTGCTGCTCGTCATCGTCGTCGTGTCCCTTCCTCCCGTAGCCGTGGGTCTCCTCTTTATGAGGCTGATGAGGCCGCCCCGCCCCCGCGTACCCGCCGCCTCCACCGTACCCTGCAGCTGACCCGTGGGACTCCTCGGACCCGCCGGGCCTCCGGCCTCCGTGCTGCGCCTGCTGGGGACGGTCGTACGAGGAGGCGGAGGAAGTGGCGGTGGAGATCGGGTAGCAGGTCTCCTCGGAGGGCGGCAGCGGGCGCCCGAAGGTGAGCGCGATGTCGTAGCCGCCGCCGTAGGGGGTGGGGTCGTACTCGTCGAAGTCAGCCACCTCGTCCGCCCTCCCGCCTCCCCAGAAGACGCCCGCCGCCGCCATCGTCGCGCGCTCCGCTAATTCTGCTGGGTGCTCGCCGTCAGCGTCTGCTAATCCGTGCGGAGGTGGTTTGTGCGTGGTCGGGTGATCTGTCCTGGCTTCCGCGATGGGGGCCGATCGATCTCGGGTTAATTAGCGCGGTGTCCATGCATGGCGTGGAGACGGCGTACGTGCGTGCGACGTTTGCGGAGTTTTCGTGGCTGGGAACCTGTCAGATGGAAGCGGGAGGAGCGCTGGCAGGGGCGCGCTTGCATGGCGACGCCGTGCGGCGCGCGCGCTCGGGCTCCACTGTTCACGACGGATGGACGGATGGTGAGAGGCGAAGCCGCGAAGGCAACCAAGCGGTCGGGTGTGGAGGACAGGAAGACGGATGGACGTCACGATTTTCCTGCCGAGATTTGGCTATTTGCCCTTCGCCCATTCCCCACTGTGGATAGGAGGGTGTGTGAACACTGCATACAGTCAGAGAAGAGAAGCATAGGCTACATAACATACCTTCCGAGTTCCGACCGACCACGAACACCCACATCGTGACCTGCCGTACTTCCAAATGACCGAAACCATCAACGGCACTCGCTCAAATTCGGAAAACAGCTACAGGCCTACAGCAGATCGAGATCAACTTGATGCGAGCACCATGAACCATTCAGTATTCCGTGCTTCCAGCTGGTGAGCAGTCAGTGAGGAACACCAGACATGGTGCGCAACGACGAACTACGGCCCACTTGAACAGGCCGAGCAAAATGGACACACGTCAGCCACGAGGTGAGTCCAAACTCGCAGCACAAGCTGGGCAACCTTTCCCTTTCCCTTTTCAGGTTGACAGCACGTTACATCTGTTGACATTTACACATAAATACCCACCATTTGGTGAGGCACAACGAAAGAAAAAGGAGGGATGGTATGAACAAAACACCCCTGTTCTGCCACCCATATCAGTTCCTGGTTCAAGCGTTCCACAGTGCCAAACCATTACTGTTCTGCACAGTTCCTTGCATAGATCACAGCCCTCCGTCTTCTTTCACGGGTATACCAGCACTGATCTTCAAATGTGGATCAATGGCAAGAGGCCTTAAGCTTACCGTCGCGTTGCCACTCTGAAGTGTTGCGCCTCTAGTTGGATAGAGTAGCAAACAGACCAACATCACATCTTTTTTCAACTTTAAACACATGCTTGCTGTTACTGTACAGAAATAACCCTACAAGTTATGGACGTTGTGCAGTCGCCAATCTCCTTGTCTCACTCATCTGTTTGTTGTACTCTCTGTCTTCGGGGCTAGATTGCTGGCCAAGTTCTTCAACAGTGGTTTTAGTTTAGCCATGATATCTGCAAATGATGGCCGCAACTTTGGGTCCCTGAGGCATGTAGCAAAGTGAATTTAGCAAACAAAAAATGCATATATGGTTTAGGAAGATGCAATGCACCAAGAACGGTGCAATATTTTGTATTGCATCAAGAAAGTTAAGAATACTAACGTATGCCAGCATTGCACTATTATCTCTGCTATAGCAGGATCGATGTTATCTGGGATGTCAAGGCGACGACTCTGAAATCCTACTGCACCGACCACTTGCATGGCATTCATTCCTTCCCAAGGCTGTAGTAGTGTACAAAGTTCCCATAATATGACTCCGTAGCTAAAAACATCGCATCTGCCAGCCCATGCAAGATTTCAGCATGCAAAAAATAGGGTTATTTTTTTAACCGAGTCTATAACCACTTACTTTTCGTCCGATGGTTCATTACGAAGTACTTCTGGTGCCATCCACTCCGCCTGCACATCAGCCAAACTATTCAGTAGAAGTAGCGACTAAGGTAGCATTTGCACCAACCAGTGTGACAAAGATTTAAAATGATAATGAATGGATTAGCACAAGTCAACCTGAAAACACAGCCCTATTTCGCACTGGTTAATCTAATAATCTTATCACCAGTCACACTAGCCTGTTCGCTTGGTCGTAAACGATCGTAAATTTTCAGCCAGAACAATATTTTTCTCTCACACCAAACCAGCCAGCAGTAATAATCCACGATCGTATACGATCGTTTCAGCCCCAGCCGAACAGACTGTAAATGTTTATCTCGTGAACATACTTTAGGGCATGTTTGGATGCACTCTTATTCACCTCAATCCACATGTGTTGGAGTGGATTGGGGTGAAACTTAAACTATTTTCCACCCCAGTCCACTCCAACACACATGGATTGAGGTGGATATGAGTGCATCCAAACAAGCCCTTAGATGGCTCTAAATCCAAGAAGGATACCATGGCAGGGCAGTGAATGATGACCGTACCACAAGGGCAGAGATACATGAGATACTAGGAACCTTGGTATATTTCTTGCTTACTGCTGTTATTTTTCTTGAACAACGCAGGAAAGCTGCATGTCATTTCATCAAGGAAAAAATGTACAGAAAAGGGAGAGGCCAAAAGAAGCCCCTCACAACCACACCTCACACACACGAGACTACAAAAAGACGCGCCAAGCTAAGGGACATAAACACGACTACAACCACAACCAGCCCACCTCCAACCTCAATGGTTGGGGCCTAGCGACCTAAAGAGGAGCTCGTGGAGGGCCGGGGTGCCAACCAAACAACACAAGCTGCTTTTCATTAGCCACTGTGAGAAAGAGAATATGAATATTTGGTCTAGCATCTTCAAAACAATGGCATTCCTATGTTTCCAAACCACCCAGGTGACAAGGATGATTAAAGAGTTAAGGCCTTTGCAGTTTGCACATCTCCTTAGGGAGACCTCTAACAGCACTGCCCCACCACCAAGAGAAACTGGTTGTACAGATTTGTGGCGCCACTGCAGACATGTTAAGTTGCGGGTGAGGCATCCCACGTTTGGCAAGACGGTCAGCCGTCCAACACCGATTATTGATGGCCAACGAAACAAAAAAATTGCATTTAAGTGGAGCCCAACTTTTCCAAATTCTTTTCCATGGGGCAAATTTGATAGTCCCCAAGAAAAAAAGTTTGGTAGGCCGACTTGCTGCTGTAGGAACCAGAAGAGGAGAGTTTCCATCGGTGTTGATCTGGGACATCTTGCTGAAGGACCAGGACATCTACTAAGTCCCAAATTTGAAGGTACTCAGCCAATACTTGCACTGTAAGGACTCCTCTTACATCAGCCACCCAATCCCAGTTATTTAGAGCCTGAACCACTGTCCTTCTCTTGACAATTCTACTGGAGATCAACTTGCATAAATTAGGTGCCAATTCAGCAAGCCTCTCGTGCTGATGGCTTTTCAGTCTCAGTCCAATTTATGGAGGTTACTGCTGTTGACGTACACATGTCCGTCGAACCTTCTTCCATATGTACCACAAGTCTATGATAACTTCAATGCACCTTTTTGATTCATTCTTCCATGTCTACCCCTACTTAAATGCATGCTAATCAATGTCATGCACTTGCCACCCATCTTAACTCTAGCAATGATTCCAGTGCTGTGCTCAAGTAGTCAAGTCCAAATGGACTTATATCTGGGATTGGAGGCAGTAAATCCTATCACAACAGGATGCCTTTGTAGACCAGGGGGGCATCCTTAAATCTAGCTTATTATTTATCCGTAGGTAACAACTCAAACTAACAAATTGTATGCTTCCCTGGAAGCCCTTCACGTACCGCTGCTGCTACCCCTTGTGTGTACGTGCATGGCCGTGTAGTTCATAGTCCATAAAAGCTTGCAGAGTCCTTCGAGTGAAGTTTACTGTAATTTAGGCCTATCTTATAAACAATTGTTGTTCTTAGGTGCTATCAGTGCAATAAACGAACTTATAGGATGACAATAAGTCCAACCACCTAGGCCAAAAAGGACACTGGAAAGGAAATCAAATTAAAGCATAAAGTGGTATTTTGCATATTGAGTAGCATTCTTCAAACACAGTGTATTCCATAAATAATATTTTTCCTTCACTTTGATTACTGAAAGCGTTGTTTGCATATTTGATGGCTATAGCATCTCTGCAACAAATTGAAAGTAACACACGATTGTACGGAGAATTTTAATATATTGCAGTGAGGATGTACTTCAGACCTTTGCCATTCATCTAAACCCTGTAACTATGATCAACAATCTTCCTTCCATACTAGGGCAGTTAAAATTATACCTTCAAATATTTCATTCCTTTTCCATATTCAAGGAGCACGATGGAGTAAGTTTATTAATACCTGATGCAATTGTATTAATATTAACTAAACATCAGAAAAGTGTATTCACTGCCAGGTAAACTCTAAATATGTAAGAGCTCAGCTAACAGACAAACCATACCCTTGCAAAATTTTCTTAGAACAAATTAAGACAATTTACACTTTACATGGTTACAGGACTCAACATTGGAACAAAAGATAATCATAGTGATGCAAGTGCCTCTACACTCTCCCAAAAACAAAAAGTTAGACACACTTCAAGCAATTTGGTTACACCTGCTATTAAACCACAAATGCTTTAGGAGTATGCAAAATACTCTCTGGGAGAGTGCAGAAGCATTTTAGAAAAACTAATACGATTGTCAAGTTGTGCAAGCTTACTGTTCCAGCTGTTGATCTTGATGACAGGAAGGTATTGTTCTTCATTCTTGACAAACCAAAATCGCAAACCTAATAACAAAAAAGTTATGTAGCAACTAGTGATACAGATTGCAAGAAATGCAAAATGTCACTGTTATAAAGGAATTTGTATGTTACCTTCACAACCCAATTCTTGTCCACCAGTAGATTCGGGGATTTCAGATCTCTATGAACTATAACTGGTGAGCAATTATGCAGATAATTCATACCACGAGCCTAGACAATTGAAAGAAAGTTTACTGATAATATCTCACATATACTTCTCCATATATACACCAGCATCTAGCAATAGAGATATTCAAAATTTTCATTAATAATACCACATCAAGTGCCATTCTTAAGCGCTTCCTTTCATCTAACTGGTTGTTGGGTCGGTGAATCAAACGGAACAAACTGCCTCTGCAATACCAATAACAATTGCACAGGTAATTTTCAGTAAATAGCACAAATTTTTAGCAAGTGCCGGAAACTGCAGCTACATGTCGTGCGAGTTGAATGAGGTATTCAAATGGGTACGTGTGAACTAAGCCTAAAAGAGTATGTGGATCCTACATAGCTAAATGCATGTCATGCATGTGTTGAATACTACTGTTTATATCATTGTCCCAAGCATACCTTATCATATTTCTTAAATCTATGAACACCGCATGCGGTAAACTCGGTAATAAGTCACTTCCTACTAACTTAATGCACAGTTCTTAAAGACAATCATTATCTGTAAAAGGGATCTTCCTATATTCATGCAACTTAGTCATTCCTAGTTATTCAAGAAAAAATGTGCAGCATGGAAGATATTAGACAAAAGCTTGTGCTGGGGACACATTGCATTCTAAATCATAAGGTAAATTATGAAGTAAACAATCTAAATCAAGAAATCCCACCTTGGAAGAAATTCAGTGACAATAGAAAGATTAGGCACACGAGTGATGGCACCCATGAAGAGAACAACATTAGGATGGCGCAACCTCTTCATTATTCGCACCTAGATATGAAGCAATGCATTACCAGGTGGTGCGACAACAACTTATAAAGAACTCAAACAGTCTCTAATCCCTAAGAAAGGGAGTAAAATTTCAAATTGTAAAATGATTGTTGGGGCTGCTGTTATAATCACTAAAACGTTGACACATAAACAGCTAGAATTTGCATGTTAATTAAGAAATAGTAGTCAAAATGAAGCATCAGAAAAGATTGAGTATTTCAAACCATCTATTGTGTATTTCATACCACTTATCTATCAGCTACAAGCCAAAGTTCTCCTGTGTGTTCAAGAAAAAAATGCAGCACTAACTAATCTAACAAATTTTACAGTAATTTTCAAGTGTTGCAGGAAAACACAAAGAATGCACAATTAACAAATCCAAATTTCTGTATTTCAGTCCATTTATGTCAGTGGATGGCATGGCATAGACAGAGGAGTATACCTCAGTTCTAAACTCTTCCAGAGCATCACTCGAAAAATCCTGTTGCAAAAACTTCTTGACTGCAACTTCCTATAGACAAACAAATTTGTGATTCTGTAAACAACTTGGTAGCAGTGAACAAAGCAAAAGAAAAAAATACAGTGACAATAACAAATGGAATAGCTAGAACTTCAGAAGACAGAATGCAACAATGGATGGATCATTTTTTTTTCAAAAATAAGAACTACTGACACCAAAAATGTTATAAAACCTGTTAGTCCAAATGATGCTAAGGCCTGTCACTAAGATATATGAAGTCACCTAAAGTTGTAGGGAAAACATAAAGCAGCAGACAGAAAAATGTAGGTGCTGTTCAAGTCTACAAATAAAATATTCTCCTTTTCGTTACAAGATTAACCGTTTCATGGTATAAATGGAGAAAAGCCACCAAATCTATGAAGTATTTCACTGGAACATTGCCTTTTATTAACTGGTTTTTCTCATTACTAGATGTCTGTAAGATTGGCAAGTAAAGAGGTATTTTATTTCAGTGTTGGCACAGATAATATTGTGACATTATCTAAATTAACATTTCTTCACATCCTTAGATCAGTATACCAAAAGGGTTGAACTTCATATTTTTTTCCATAGCACATTTAGAAGTTGCTGACTCAAAAGATAAGCAAGGAATTTTTTTCACTGAAAAAACTTACTGTTCCATGCCATTCACCTCTATAAACTTCTCCAAACGATCCTGGAACATAACAGGTTGAATTGAATTTAAAAAACATGAAATACGTTTTTAAAGAAAAAGGATAAAAGAAATCACTTTCCACAGTCAATAAAATAGTAGTATGATTATGAAATCATTTTCATAAATAATCAAATAATAAATCAACTTTACCAAGGCCAATCCGTTCACCAATAACAATTTCTTCCCACTGGATCTCAAACTCTGCAACATCTTCCAGAAGATCAGATTTCGCACTCTCTGTCCCACTTGATTTATTTGATTTATCAGAGGTTCGTTCAGCTTCCTTAGGAACTTCTTGGTCCAGAGAATTATCTTGGCCATGATCAGTTTCAAGGTGGTGTTTGTCCCAAAGGTCATCTCCAGCTTTCTCAACTGATTCATTTCCTTGAGAGGTACTTGGTAAGCTAAGCAGCTGATTACCAGGCTCCAAGTGCTCATATTGCTTGCTAACAGCAGCAATTGTCGCAACAACTGCGGCTGCAGTGACAGTGGCTGCAGCAGCAACAGGCACATCAAAGTTTACGTCATTGTTAGATTTAGTGGCAGCAGCAACCATAGAGGATGCCACCACTGCAGCAGCTGTGACAGGCAATTGCTTTGTAAGTTGGGATGGAGCTTCCTGAGGAGGTGCAGAAGGTTCGTACTGAGAAACAAACGGAGAAGCAGTATCTCTGATATCATGGGGGTGGTAAATGCCCAAGCCCTCGACAGGCTTAAGTGACTCCAGAGGTGCTCGGTGAGGAGCAACTTTTGGTTGGAGTTCATGTCCAGGATGATGAGGCAACAATGGACCATGACCACGATCTGTGTATTCCCTTGACCCAAGCTCGTTCATCCTCCTTTTCATTTCATCCTTGCTTTGAAACAGGGTGGTGTCATACACGATGAGGTCCTTTGGCTCTTCCATTGAATCTTCTGAAAACAAGTCAGGTGGTGCCATTACACCATTTTCAAGTAAAACCTCATGGATTTTCTGAACTAATTGTGGATTTTCCTTGGCAGCATTAATCATGTACTCTGAAATGTCCTTCACTTTCATTCTCCGGACAGCTGGAGTGCTTCCCATATCTGGCGTAGAGGGTGAAGTTGACGAAGAATCAATGGCCGCAGTATATTTTTCTCTGTTTTTTCCAACAATAATGTAGTCTGTATTTGTAGATTCATTACTGACAGGCCTATTTTCACTTGTGAATGTGCTAACTGATAGTTTCTCGAATGAATTTGATAACACATTTTGTTGATTGCTTGTCTGATTAGTTGTAGGTCCATCAGTATCAGGACCAACATTGCTTGAAGTGGATCTTCGGTCAAGTAACTCATACTCAAAAGAACCATACGCTGAGCTCGATACACCACTAAGAGAAGATCCAAACAGATTGGTAGTATCATCTTGGCCGAAGTGATGATTATCAGGGACGAAATTTCTGTCTAATTCTGTGGATAAAACAGTAACATCTGAAGGAATAAGTGTACCGGGACCAGCCACAAGATCAACAATAAACTCCCTGCAAAACATGCAAGTATAGGTGGTTACTGTATTTAATGCAGAACTCATTTCTTAATGACGGCATTAGGATGAACAAGTTTGATGTCTACAAATAACAAAAGTGTGCTATGTTGTCCAATTCTAATAAGGAGAGAAAGGGACGGCACCAAATGGGAACGAGGCACTGCCCTAGGTACGAGACCAGCACCTAGGACTCTGTCCTCTATTGTTCCATCCTACAAAATCCCATATGCAAAGGGTGCAATATACCTTCCGTCTTTAAATTTCACAATGTTCAAAGCTCCATCATCTGATCCAGTGTATTGCTTTCCTTTCAGCAGACGGCAAGGTACATCAAGGCCATCAGCCAAAACCTGCGCAAGCATGATGAGAATTAATTGTTAGCATACTTATGGATTGTCGTTTCAACAGACATCATTGACAAATATTATGCCATGTGTTCAGGGAGTTTATAGAACAACATGAGAATTTGGTGTGTAGAGAACTACATATTCAATTTGAAATATAGGACAGCATGCAACACATTACAGAATATGATTCTCAATGTTCAATGTTGGCAAATTCTGTTGGTAAATAAAGTTCAAAGCTGGTGCAAGAGTTACAGGATCGGAGGTTAGGTCAGCCTAAACATGTCTATAAAGTTACTGACCTTAAACAGCAGTGCACGATGACGAGCTAGACCAATTTTTAGCTGGCCAAGTGGCACAATTACACTTCCAGTACCACTTCTTAAGTAGCTAAGCATATTCTGGTATTTCACTGACATGCTCTCAGGATCAAACACTCCACCCATGTGTCTAGCAACTAGATTTGCAAGTCTCTTAACCAAAGCATTGCCCACAGATTCTGAAGTTCTCGATTGAAGTTCAAGATTCATCATTAAGGCCTCCTGCTGAAGTTTCATGAGCTCAGGGTCTTCACCTCTGTGGACCAACACGGCTTCCCAGTCAACTTTATGTGAAAATGGCTGAGCTCGTAGCTCAGCAAAAGAGGGCATAGTAACTGATGTCGGCCCATTTCCAACATAAAACAGATCATAAAACCCATCCGATATTTTGTCATCATAGCCAAGGGCATTAAAATTCTGTCAATGATGAACAAACAAAAATATCATGAGGCACCAGACATATCAGATATATGGTGAGTCAAAAATTAAGTAGGGAACATGAGTCGGTTTCACAAAACATCAGTGCCACCCAGAATATCAGCCATCACTATAATCCAGATTAAGATTGATCAGTCATCATAGGTGGAAGAGATGTCATTCATGTCAACATGAAGTCGCTTTTGCAAGCTATCACCACAACTTTTACCAAACCTTACACAGCAATGGTGTACTATTCAACAAATAGAAAACAATTTACAAAATAAAGGCACCTAGAATAGTGATTTTGCTCTACAGAAAGAAACCCTGTTGTCACTGATAGAATAAAGGGTATGCACTGGGAACTCCATGAAATAATCCATGCAGCTGAAATTTTGTCTAAACACGAGAGGCAATCTTTAACTTTCGAATCTCAAGTCCAAGCTCGGGCAGCTCATTTTGCCACGACATATGCAAGATTTCAGCCATCCGGTCAAATGCAAATCACATCGTACGGCTAAAATTACGGCTACCGTGCGTGTCTTCCCGTCGCCTGCCGTGAGTTCAAGAAGATTCACGACTCAAGCAAGCAGGCAAGCACACAAAAAAGGCCCTTCCATCTTCCAGCCACCTAGAACGCCACCTACGAGCTACGGCCATTCGACCTTCGCCTGCGATGTGGCGGAACTCTAGGTCGGTCACGTCGTCAACCTCCGCCCACCACCGGCATGCGAGGGCTGCGCCCATCACTGCGGGGGCTGCGCTCGCCTTCGTGGCCGTGACACGCTCTGCGGCGCAAAGCAGGGGACGGGCCAGCGCTCCCGCAGCCGGAGCGGCCGCAGACGTCGATGACACTAGTCGGCTATTTGACGAAATGCCTCCAAGGCAAGTTGCTCACCAAACCATGTTTTCGTCGCGTCCACAATTCCAAATCTTCTATCTAAGATGTTCTCCCAATCTAATTTGGACGCAGGCCTTGCAGCCGGCATCAACACAAAAGCAGCTTCTAGAACTCTCAAGTCTCAACTAGAGCAAGGATGCAAAGAAGATGGCCTTGACGCACACTAGACTCAATCAGTAGTTTATCTGAAGTGAATGACCAATTTGTGTTTAAAAGATCACATAATTTGGTAAACTAATAAATAACCAAGAATAATTTAACTGGTGCCCTTTTTATTGAGATCTGCAATGCACAAATGGTAACCCATCTTTAGACAATTCCTAGGTATGATAAGTGCATCGTTGAAAAAATGCCCAGACCTTGTCTTGAAGCACGAGGTGACCAGGTGACCATAGCCCTGGGTGGCTGGGCCACTGCCCACTGGCGACCCAGATGAGTTGCGTTCGTGCAAGGAGAAGAAGCTGATGGCGGGGAGTCAGATACGCAGACATCTCGAACACAAACAAAAAGGTCCTTCTCTCTGTCATTTTTTATCAGAGATTCTTTCTTTTTGAGTTGCGATTGAATTTGGGGTGACTCTGCTGAGGATTACATGATTTAATCTCACAAGCTTAGGTATTGAGCAACTACTCTGCTGTTGAAGTTCACGGTTCTTACTTCTGAATTTTGAAGCTATTGCGAAGGGCACTAGTACCTATGCGGCCATGCCTATATTACTTATCAGTTTTAAAATTGTCTTTGAAGCAACGATACTGCATATATATCTTCTGCAAGCACAAAATTAGTATTACCTCGAGAAATATTTTACCGATTAACTGATGCAGTTTTTTTACTTATATTCCTATGCTGCTTAGATCTTTTAGCAGTCGTCCTTCACAGTTGAACAGTTAAATCTAACCACATCTATTCACTGATAATACATTGAACAAGGATATTAAACAGGGTCCATTTTCAGCTCTTTATTAGTACAAGTTATTATCTTTTACACGATCGCACTTATCCCCCCATGTTCTTGCCACCTATCAATTGCTATACTTTGATCGCTTCTGTTCTACAAGTCAAGCAACTTTACAAATGTAATTTCTGAAAGTATACAAAAAGTAAAAATGTATGCATTTTTCTTGCATGAGTTCCAGTTATGGTGCAGATTGTTTCCCATATGGCTCTTTTCGTTTTCCAATTTCACTATTCTATGTTCTACAGCGTACATATGTAACTGCAGGTTCTTCCAAGACACATGAACAAAAGCACTTAGATAAACAAACAAAAACTGAACTTTTATCATAAAACATTATCCGAACCATCTCCTTTTCTTTGATCATGAACAAAACATTATACTGCCTCAAATTGTATTCAAGAGGCCTGAAATTCAGTTGCCTCCTGTAGGCGTGAACTGTGTCATTGAATTAGTTTCTCTCAACCTCAATAGCCTGACTTTCTAATATATTTGTTTATCTTACTATATACTATCCACTGCACAAACATCAAATTGACCAAAAGTCTAGGAGAGGTGTCCAGGTCAGGCACGGCAACGCCGTGCCCCAGTTTCTAGTGCATTCTATATTTCTGTTCTTACTAAACTAAATTACATGATAGAACACTGTAATGCAGGCAGTTGGTAGAAAAACCAAGCAAATGGTATGGAAAAAATGTGTAATCCTAAGCATTCGCACGTCATGCAATATGCTCCACGATCACAATTCACAACTGCAATTGGAATACTGCTATTGGAAGATGAAATTGAACATGCTAAGTACTGAATTGGAAACTGACCCAGTATCGGACCGCGAGGACCTCGGCAGGGGATCTCTGTGGAGGGCAGAAGCCCAGACTAAGTTGCTTGGCGACCTCAATCTCCATCTCCTCCGGATTGTCCCGCGCGCTCATCTCCAGCACCAGCTGAATCTGGTACGCCTCCAGGTCGTCATCCTCCTTCTCCCTCTCCCGCTTCCTCTCCTCCGCTTCCGACGACTCTCTTATCACCCTCTCCTCCACCTCGTCCTCTTGCTGAGACCGCCTCCGCTCCCGCTTCATCTCCTCCTCCCGCGACCGCCTCAGCTCCCTCAACGTCTCTTCCTCCTGCGACCGCCTCCGCTCCCTCTCCTCCTGCTGCGATCGCCGCCTCTCGACTGCCCCGGACTGCCTCGCTTTCCTATCCTCTGCCCCAACCCCGACCGACGACGGCGAGGACGACGACGTCGGCACCTCCGGTTCGACAGGAATCGGCGGCGGAGGCCTGGTAGGCACCGAGTCGAGCCAACTGGATACCGCCGAGGTCTGTTGCCTTTGATCGTGGTGCGGTTGATGATGATGAACCCCACCAACACCCCCACCGGTACCGGTACCGCCTTTGCGAGAGGGCGGAGGGGGAGGCGATGATGCTCCGTCGCCCGAGCCCTCGCCGATGTGGAGCTTCCTGAGGAAGTTCTTCATGCCGCCGCCACCGCCGAAACCGGGGTCGCCGTCGCAGTCGCAGCTATCGCCTCGCCTGCTACTACTGGCGTTGGTGGTGGGTGGGTGGATCCGACATGGCCACTGAGACGCTGAGGCGGAGGGTCTCTCTCTGATTAGCGTTTGGCAGCGATTGACTCGTCCCCGAGTGACCGAAACCGCATTAGTTTAGTCGTTATCGCTAATCGCAAGCGACTAGTAGCCTACTCCTGCCAGCTTAGCTCGCGCCTCCTCCGTCGTCCGTCCCCGTCGCCGTCCCCGCGGCGATGACTCGACCAGGGGAGGATTAGGCGAAGAGAATTCGAGGGTTTTACCCGAAAGAGAACGAATTCCGGGCTTGCGGTTAATTACCAAATGGAGCTTGGTTTAGCTTCGAAATTACGTCTGCTACAGCGTGTGCGATTAATTAGGAAAGGCGTGCGCATGTCTCGTAGACCACGGGATAGGCGTGGACCATGAGTTTCCGTTGGTAATAGATATCCGGGTTTAGCGTTTCCGTAAGACTGACATGTGGGGACACAGTACCCGGGGCCCGCATGTCATCAGCGCTAGTACGTGTTTTGCGCCGATAGTGAGATGACCGTTTTGCTCACCCAACAGAAAGTGATTAGTAGCAGAAAGAAAGAAAGAAAAGCGCGCTTACACACACCACCGCCTCTAGCTCGCGTGGACGCGGATCACGATCACCGAACCACAAGGCAAGTGGTGGCGGACGACGACGGGACGAGCAACGTACGTCGGATAGTCGGATGAGCACCACTCCGCGGCCCCCACGCACCATTGAGACTTGCACACTACCGCGTGGACCCCGCTTGGTAACTTTTTATGCTGCTCCCACTGACACGCTGATCTGGCAGGCCACTTGCCATGCACTCCTAGTAGTAGTGGACAGTGTGCATTTATCATGTCCCACTCCCATCCCTTCTCACACGCCAGACCACGAACTGTCACGTGGGACCTAGAACTCCGCGGCGCTTGGACCCCACTTCCCATGTGAAAGCATATCCTTCGCCAGCGGACCGTGCGATACTCCGGCAGATAGACCAGTTGGCGGGGCCTACAAGGTGGCCAGTTCAACATGTTGGACTGTCTCGGTTGTGGGATTTTCATTTTTCATTCAATCTGCAGGCCGAGGACTATTGCTCCGGAACACGTAGTACTCCCTCCATCAGGAAATGCAATTCTCGCTTCTGAGAAGTTAATCAGTTTAAATTTTAACCAAAATTATATAAAAATACTAACATTCTTGATGCAAAATTAGTATCATTAGATTAATCATATAATATATTTTCATAATAAATTTATTTAAAGACATAAATATTAATACTATCTGTTATAAACTTAGTCAAATTTGAGCTCCTACGGATCCCATAATTATATTCTTTTCTGGACGGAGGAAGTATCATCGTAGTCTGCTTTAATTTCCTTTTAATAACTCTAATAAAACTAGAAATTTATCCTCTAAACGCTTAGAACCGATTAAGCTACCTTTTCTGTTAGGTTTTGAAGTGGTTTTGAAGGCGACTTAGGTCCTATTTTGATGCTATGATCTAAAGTTTAGTTGACCGAAAACTAAATTTTAGATCATTTTAGCTCACTTATGTGGTTAATAAATTAATGGTATTTTTGTGAGATTGGTTAAAGTTTATATATCACTTTAGACTATCTGTTTGGAGCCTCAAGAACTAAAGTGCCCTAAAATTTATCGGCTAAACTTTAGACCATGGATCCAAACAGGGTCTTGATGTTCTTTTACTTAAGAAATCCAAGAATTACCTGATACGTTTATTAATTCATACATAATATCTCTAAACTTCTAAAAATTCAAAAAAACTAACGATAGATTGATATATGACAAATCCAAATAAAATACATAGATCTCATAAAAATGTATTTGTAAGCTTCTAAATCTATAGATTTAGCTCTAGAAAGGGGGAATATCAAGAAAAAATAATTTTTTTTCCAAAACATTATAATTGACGTGTAAATGCACTTTAAAAACTTTCCATAACAAGAATAAACATATTACACAACCAGATGAATGCATGGCATGAACACATTCAACATTAAAGTATGTTGCATTCATGTTGGTTGTAGTTCATATTTTTCATGCAGATTTTTACAATATGTTTAGACATGAATTAGAATGTTTGGGGTTTTTATAATTTTTTGTATGTTATTCTCATTTTACTATCCTAAATCTATTTTTTGGGAACTTCTAGATTTTTTCATAAGGTTTAAATATTTTATCTGGATTCTTGGTATCCCAATCTACCATTATGATTTCTTTCTATAAATTACTAGAAGCTTATAAACATTTTTTCTATTGTTTAAAGATGATATCAAGTCTTTATTAACTTTTTTTGAGTTAAAAAAGGAAAACGGTATTTGAAACCACTTTAAACCAGAGCAGGGACGTGATTTGAGTAGTTTAAAAAGTTTGGGTGGTTGAAATATCTGGTTTTGGAGTTTGTGGAGGAAGTTAAATTGATTTTTCCCTTCCGCTCTTGTGTAGTATACTAGTAAATTTGTCCGTGTATTGTAACTGGGGAAAAAATAAAACCTCCATCAACCATTCAACCTTAAACTATCTAATTAAATTTTCCTATGCGTCTAATTTAATCATACAAAGTGGCTTTATTTGTGGCAAGATTAAACGAAGCGCATGGAGAAACGTCCGGCAAAAGAGAGAGAGCGGGAGGGGAACGGAGAGTCGGAGACACGAAACGGAGTCGCCAAGACATTCTTTTGGTACACAAATATGGGCCTTCATATCTATGTGGGCTTTTTTAGGATTTTAGCCTCGTACTAGTGTTGGTTTTGTTGGGCTACTAAACGATAATAGGATGGGCCGTCGACGGGGTGGCAGCCTTGTTTAACTGTTTGCCGGGTCGCTTCTGTCTGTATTTTGTACAGCTTTGTAGGGATCAGAAAATGCACAGTTCACTCTCAAAGAAGAAGAAGAAGTACAGTTCAGGTGCTCAAGGACTACAAGTTCATATCACTAGGTAGAACCAGGTCAGGACGTAATCTCCTACTAGCGTGATTTTTCCATACCTGACGTCTGAATTTATCTTGCATTCCTGATCAGATAAGCCCAGTGTTCCTTTTGGACTATAACGAGTGTTGGAGTACGTCTGTCTGCTTAATGAAAAAGCGAAAAAAAGTGTCGGAGTACGCCAAACTGTATACAAAGGAAGACGGGCACATCGTACATACAGGCATCGTGTCCCATACGTTCCTGTTCCTGCCTGACTGTATCAGCACTTGACAAACGTGCTCTGCTGTGGTCCGTTGGCTTGTAACTTGCAGCTGCCATTGCTAGCTGTTTTCTGCACGCTCGCTCGTTTCGGCCGGGAGAGGCAACTAGCAACGCATTTTGGCAGAAAGCATTCCGTCCCAAAACCACCTTTGTGCTTTTCTGGTCAAGTGGTCATCAAGCTGACCTGTGCTCTCTGGAATTCCCTTCCCTCCCAGTCCCACCAACAGTTGATCAAGCATGCTCATCATGCGCTGCCGTTCATTTTCCTCTAGAAGCAGTAATTCGGTCGCAGTCGCAGGGACCGGTCTGTCAATTACACAGCATGTTTGTTTGGCTGTGGCTTGTCGTAAACGATCGTAAATTTTCAATCGAAATAATATTTTTCTCTTACACAAATCAGTTAGCATTACTTCTTCACAAACCAGCAACGATACAAACCAGTCAACCGAACATGCCGGCAGTTATGTGCATGCAGAGCCAGCGGAGGCAGTTCCTCGACAGCACCCGGCAACTTGGGGACGAAACCTCGATCCTTGGAATCCCCAAATGACCCCGGTCTACCCTCGCCTAGGAATGTTGGCAGAAATTCTGCAATCCTGTCTCTACTAGTACCACTGACTATACTGCAGACGCCGTCACGCACAGCGAAAACAGTCGTTGCACAGCGCGTTTATTATCTTCGAAAAAACTTGACCAAAGAGCAGGGCTCTTCACTCTGACCTTGTTTAGGCCTAGGCCTGGTTTAGACTGAAGTTAAAAATCAGTATTTAGCATTGTAGTACTTTCGTTTATATTTGATAATTATTGTCTAATCATAGCTTAACTAGGCTCAAAAGATTCGTCTCATAATTTACAATCAAACTGTGTAATTAGTTATTTTTTTTATCTACATTTAATACTCCATGCATGTGTCCAAAGATTTGATGTGATGGAGAGAGAGTAAAAAACTTGCAATCTAAACAAGGCTCTAGTTGAGTTGGCGATTTTTTTTTGGCAAATGGTACTGTAGCATTTTCGTTGTTATTTGACAATTAGTGTCCAATCATAGTCTAATTAGGCTTAAAAAATTCGTCTCGTGAATTTCGTCTAAACTGTGTAATTAGTTTTATTTTTTATTTATATTTAATGCTTCATGCATGCGTCCAAAGATTCGATGTGACAGGAATTTTTGAAAAATTTTGCAAAATTTTGGGAACTAAACAGGCACTTAGTTCAAAAAAGTTTTCCCAAAAAGTGCTACAGTAGACATCACATCGAATCTTGCGATACATGCATAGAGCATTAAATGTAGACGAAAAAAAACTAATTGCACAGTTTTGTTGAAAATCGCGAGACGAACGTTTTGAGCCTAATTAGTCCATGATTGAATACTAATTACCAAATAAAAATAAAAGTGCTACCGTAGCCAAATTCCTAAATTTCACCCACTAAACCCAGCCTAGGTATGGTGGCTCAAGTCAACAGTTTGCTCTCACTGCTCTGGAGCTTCACGTACCAAGCGAGGTGATACAGTGAAAACTGTTACTCGAACGGCAGAAGGAACCGTGACGCATCGTAGAAGCAACAGTGGGCGGCTGGAAAGCGAGCAACAGTGATACCCAAGGAGGCAAGGACGATCGGAAGATCGAGTTCCGATGCGGAGAAGCTCGCTCGCCGGTCGCCGCCTGGTCCTGAAAAGAAAATATGCTCCATTCTATCATCATGTGCCGCGCTAGCAGCGATCACCGACGATCGATCATTGTTGGTGTTGGCAAATCATCCGCGCCGCTTTTGGTGCCGCCGCCAGGACGGCAGAACCAGAGGTCCCTCCAGGCGCGCGATGAGCAAGTGTGGGGTGCCCGGGGACAGACCGTGAGGTCCGCAGCGGCGCGACGTCGAGGCCGGCCGAGGGCACTGTGCGCGGCTTGACTTTAGAGGCACGCCATGGTACTGCTGGCCCAGAAGGAGAAACCAGAACCGAATCGCACGTCCCGGAGGACACAGGGGCTCAGAGAACTCGTGCCCGTGCGCCGTGCAGCGCGGCCGGCGCCACTGGGACACGGACACGGGAGCCTTTCTCTCTTTCTTCTCGTCTCAAGGTGCGAGCGCTGCTGGTCCCCGGTTTGGTTAGCGACGAACGGAACGAGGTTTGACCGGTCTAACCCGTGATAAACCCAAGCCACGCACGACGTACTGGATGTCCCGATAAGTGAGTGGACGCTGGTACGTGTACTCAAAATTTCAGGAGCACATGTGATGTGAGTCCGTTGGGAACCACAGACACTGCATTGATTGATCCATTAAGCAGGTCGACCCAGACGAGCAACGACTGTTGATCACTGCCACTGGAACTGGCCAAGCGGAGGCGCACCACTGCACCAGGGCAAGGAGGCGACGGGAGTGGGTGCTTCGGATTTTGGTAGTGGGCGATCGGCACGCCTCATCGGCGTGGAATCGCGAACGAACGGCCTCGCCCCGCATCGATTCCGTTTTTTTTTGTGCCCCCAAACAAAAAAAAAAGTGCGGCGGCAATGGATGGACCAGCGCGCGGTTTTCCTTCCTGGGTCGCGCTCGCGCCGATGGGCTCGCTCGTACCCGCGCTGCGCTCGGGCCGATTCCCTGCCTGGGCCTCCCGGCGCAGCGTAGGTGTGCCCTCCCTCCGCTCTTCGGCGGATCATGGATGGCTACGCCTCTCACGGGATCCACGGTGGCTCTGATCGATTCGAGAGGTCAGCGTCTCGCGGGAAGCCGTTGTCGTCGATCTCCCCCTCGCCGCACAAGAAACGGTGCCCAGGAAGGGGAAGGCGGCATGGGGTGGTTGACTCCATCGTGGACGGACGCTTTGCTTCAGTCGCATCTCGCTTGCTCCAGTTCTGGCGTTCCCTCGTGCTACTGCACCCTAGCTATCATCTACGGACTATGGCTACTCGCCTACGGCTCCACTCCACTCCACTCCATTCGGATCTTCTACAGAACGGGGTATGCGGACACGAGAGGATAGGAATGCGCAGGCCACGGTTTTCCGCTTCAGCCACCTAAATAGAGAATCCAGCTCATGCCCCATGAAGGCTTTTCGATTTATTCTAATCGAGTTTTTAAACCAGGTCACAATTTCGTTCCGGGAAACAGGCCAGGGAGCGAGCTAATCTTGGAGGAATTTCCCCTGCCTTGGCAGCCAAATCCCCAGTTTCATGGATCGGTGGCGATGTGCCACGAGCCTAGTAGATGGCGGCACCCTACAACCATGCATTCTAGTATTGCGGTTTGCCTCCCTTTCCTTCTCAATTGTTTATCCGTCGTTATGGCGTAGTGGCTCACATATGGGAGCATGCAAACGATACTGTCAGAGGGCACTTTACAGCGATTCACCGGCGAGCATAGTACAAGAGCCGTGCTTGGATTAGCTGGGTAAGTAAGGGGGTCACAGGTACTTGAAAAATGATAACACGCACGCTTAAACATCTTTTGCAGCGGCACGTAAGCGCGGGTGGTGGGGCATGGGCAAGCCCGCGGAATTTCTCCAAAGTTATTCGCCCGCACAGCAAAGGGACAGGGTGAAAGGTGGCACAATTGAGATTTTTATAGATAGACAGTAGTATCCGAATAAAAATTCTGACACAGAAGCAGCTTTTGTGGGTATGTTAAGGTGCACTTTGCCGTTCTGCTCCTCGTCGTTTCTTCCTCCCTTGCTACCGTTAAACCCAGGCATAGACGAACCATGCATGTGCACGCATTCATCACACTAAGGAGTTAGGATCGGTACGTAACACGCACGGCATAATTGATGAACCACTGGACCAGTGACGAGCCACGTAAGGTGTTCTACCAACTAACAAGTGAGCCATCAGCCATGCATGTGTTGGACAGGGCCCAATTTTTGTGTGTGATTCGATCAAGGGGTCAAAGCCGGACCAGTCTAGTGCGATACAGGAGTATGCCGTCTCTGTATGTACCAGTCTAGTCCTCGCCATCTGCAACTCGGAATCGATCAATGGCTATAAAAAAGAACGTCATTCATGCTCGGATTATGCAAAGCCAGCGTCGCCGAAAAGATGAGGAATCGATCGCTTTCTTTAGGTGCTTGGTGTGCGAGAGTACAGGAGGCGATCAAGATCACGGCGCGGGCCAATAAACCTGCAGCAGGCCAGGAAACAAACTTTGCTCTCCTCTCTTCCTCGTTTTCTAATCCGCGCTACTCCCCATCCATCCTCATGTCCCCTGCCATTTTTTACGATCCGCTGCTACTGCTACAGCTAGCGCTGTTAAAATACGGTCCTCTGCTCGCTGTCCAACGCGCGGATTCCGACGCCGAAATGGAGCAAGTTTGTGGGCAATTTGTCGCTTTGGACTCGTGTGTTTCTTCCTCCCGATGGGGGATTTGGTCGCCGTGTGATGTAAAGAATTTCGCGTTTGCGAGCTTGGAACGGCAGGTCGGCATGTGTGGTGTGGGTCGTTTCAGACATTCGGATGATAAAATTATGAAATAAGTACCAGTACTACTGTACTCGCTTAGGATCTACTGGTACGATGGATCGGGTACGGGGTTAAGATTATTTCAGACTTTCTGTTATCCGAGTACCGTCTCTTCATGCTTCATGTTTGTTTAGCTTATAAGTCGTACTTTTTTAATTAATAAATAATATTTTTTTCTCACATCAAATCAACTAACCGTATTTTTAGTCATGATTTATCGGCCAAGCAAACAGGGCTATGGTCATCTTGCATTTCTACTTCACTGCCAGTGAGTGCCAGACCGCCGCTAGCAGAAATATATTCTCTGTACGTACAGGCAGGTTTCACGCACTTGAGATCTCGGTTGACTTAAACTTTGCCATCCACTGCGGTGGCGCAAAGAGGAGGATGAAAGATATGATGGTCGCCTCATCACGGATCGCGATACCGACCTGTGACTGAGAGAGGTGCCGTTTCAGGAATATTCGTGGCTACGCCGGCGCGCAGCCTTTGGCCTACCCCTAGCAGATTCTTCGTCCGTTGATGATGCCACTCTTTAATCCCGGAACTGCTGGACATCTGTGGTAATTTCTGGCGGCCCTTTTCCGGATTCTGTTACGGATGGCACGATAATTGGCGGAGGAAGGAAGGCGACGGACCCGGGCCTGACCGTCCGGGCAGCCGCCATCCAGGATCGAGCCCACGTCCGGTCGTTTGCTTTCAGGCTTTCACTTTGGGGCGCTACAGTAACTGCTCCCCAAATGAGCACCGGCCCTTTGAAAAGCATTGCTACAGTATGCAACGTTCCTGGACCTCACGTCTAAAAGGAGAGAAGAAATGCGCGTTCCAGTTTTCACGCTCCTGAACACTGGCAAAGCAAACTTGGCAACGACAAGTAACCGACGTGTTAAGAATATCCAATAGGGATTACATGACCATAATATCTGGTTGATTGATATCTTTTGAAGATTGGTTGTGCGCTCAGGCTTGGATTGCAGGTGAAGGCAAGTATCACGACTTCGATTAGATAGGATAGGTATCTCCTGATTGATGTAATCTTGTGATGTAATCGAGTTACCAAAGTAGTTAGCTTCTTCTTGTTGTACAAGTTGTACCGCCACGTCAGGGGCTCTTCCTGGCCATATTAACACAAAGCCGTGAGTCTGAGAGGACATCACGTTTCAACCATTTTCACATGGTAATCAGAGCTAGGTTAGTCCACAATATTCTCGATGGCTTCCTCTTCCGCGCTTCAACAATCGTTCTCTCTGATCGGTTCTCCCGTCACCGAGAAGCTGGGCAAAGGGAATTTTCCCCTATGGAGCGCCCAGGTGCTGTCTGCTCTTCGCAGTGCGCAGATAGCGCATTATCTCGAGCCCGACATTGTGGTGCCGGCGAAGCAGATCCCCAAGGCGACCGACAAGCCGACTGAGATCATCCCCAACCCTGAGTATGAAACTTGGGTTGCGAAGGACTAGCAGATCGTTAACTATCTGCTCTCCAATATCTCCAAGGAGATCCAGGTGCAAGTCTCCAATTGCGCCACATCGGTCGAGATCTAGAAAGTGATCTCAGAGATGACGGCTTCCCAGTTTTGGGGCCGTATCATCAACACGCGCATGGCATTGGCCATAGAGCAGAAGAGCTCGTCTACAATCGTCGACTACTTCAATAAGATAAAATCTCTTGCTGACGACATGGCGGCCGCCGACAAACGTCTTGAAGATGAAGAGATCATCTCCTATGTACTAGCTGGACTTGACATGGATTTTAATCCAATTGTCTCGGTTGTCGCGGCGCGCACGGAGTCGCTATCTTTGGACGAGCTCTACACCCAGCTAGTGAGCTAGGAACAGCGGATGGATCTCCTGCATGGTGGATCCGGTTCATCTGCTAACACGACTAAACGTGGAGGCCGTGGCGGTTTCAACCGTGGCGGTGGTGGCCGAGGACGCGGGCGCGGCCGCAACTGTGGCAACAACAACAACAACAACGGGCGCCCCCGGCAGAACTACAACGACGATAAACTCATCTGTCAGCTCTACTGCAAGGAGGGCCACACCGGACTCCGCAGCTTCAAGCGTTTTGATGCTTACTTCACTGGCCCACCAGAGCAATCTCGATCTGCCTTCTTTGCGTCATATGGGATTGACACCAACTGGTACACCGACACTGGTGCTACCGACCACATCACAGGAGAGCTGGAGAAGCTCACCGTGAGGGACAAGTACCATGGAAACGACAAGGTTCATGCTGCTAATGGCGCAGGTATGAGAATCAATCAAATTGGTCGAAGTTTTGTTCGTACCCCAAATCAAAATCTCATCCTAAACAATGTTCTTTATGTTCCTGAAGCTAACAAAAGCCTTGCATCTGTTCATCGTCTTACATCCGATAACCATGCTTTTATTGAATATTATCCCAACTATTTTTTGATTAAGGACCAAGCGACAAAAAAACATTCTTAGAGGGGAATGTGAAGGCGGCCTCTACCCATTGAAGTCTAGGCCGTCATCGAATAAAGGGGCGTTTGGTGCTGTCAAGTCTCCTTTGTCCAAGTGGCATAGTCGTCTCGGCCACCCTTCTTTTGCAGTCGTTCAGCAAGTCCTTAGCAAAAATAGTATTCCCTTCGTTGCCGATTTGAATAAAGAAACTGTTTGCGATGCTTGCCAAAAGGGCAAAAGTCATCAGCTACCCTATCCTAGATCCACGAGTATCTCATTGAGTCCCTTAGAACTTGTGTTTTCTAATGTATGGGGTCCTACACCCATTTCTGTTGGCAAAAACAGTTATTACGTTAGCTTCATTGATGATTTCAGCAAGTTTACATGGATTTATTTGCTTCATCATAAATCTAAAGTTTTTCAAAAATTTCATGAATTCCAAGCTATGGTTGAATGCCAAATTAGTAGAAAAATTCTCGCTATGCAAATTGACTGGGGAGGGGAATATCAAAAGCTGAATGCCTTATTTCAGCGCATTGGCATCTTGCATCATGTCTCATGCCCTTACGCACATCAACAAAATGGCTCCACTGAACGCAAACATCGCCATATTGTTGAAGTAGGTCTCTCGCTTTTAGCCTCTGCTTCTATGCCCTTAAAATTTTAGGATGAAGCTTTCATCACTACCACCTATCTTATTAATCGTCTCCCTAGTAAAATTATCAATAACCAAACTCCTCTTGAACGCCTGTTTCATCAAACACCAAACTACTCCTCTCTTCGTACTTTTGGCTGCGCATGCTGGCCGAATCTACGGCCTTATAACGCTCGTAAGTTGCAATTTCGCTCCAAACGCTGTTGAAGGGTCGAGATGGCGGACTAGAGGGGGGGGTGAATAGTCTTTTCTAAAACTTAAACGTGTTGGCTAACCGATACAAATGCGGAATTAAAACTATCGGTCTAGCCAAGACTATACTCCACTATATATGTTCATTAGCACCTTGCAAAGATAACAATTATGC
The DNA here is from genome assembly GCF_019320115.1 of Miscanthus floridulus. Lineage (NCBI taxonomy): Eukaryota > Viridiplantae > Streptophyta > Magnoliopsida > Poales > Poaceae > Miscanthus > Miscanthus floridulus. The sequence goes on along the minus strand of NC_089586.1, from coordinate 118,411,785 downwards.
AACAAAGGTGCCAGGCTAGTTAGAGCTCTCCTAAATAATTCTAGGAGCAAGGTTACACAAACCTATGCCACTAGTACTTTAAGCAACAAGGGAGCTCCTACACATGCTAGTAAGCAAAAGCACAAAGCTAACTAAGCTCACTAGCAATGCTCAATAACAAGGCAACCAATGCCTAATTAGAGAGCGCAAACACTTAGCTACACAAACCAAGCAATGTGACTAACAAGGTTACTAAAACCAAATTAGCCACGCAAGGGAGCTACTTCTATGCTACACAAGCAAGAAGGTAATTAGCAAGCTACACAAGCTATCTAATTACAAGAGCAACTACACAAACTTAATATGTATAAAAGTAATTGCAAGCTTGTGTAATGGGGATGCAAACCAACGGGAAGAACAAGGTTGACACGATGATTTTTCTCCCAAGGTTCACGTGTTTGCCAACACGCTAGTCCCCGTTGTGTCGACCGCTCACTTGGTGGTTCGGCGGCTAATTAGCATCACCCGCTAAGCCCGCACGTCGGGCGCCGCAAGAACCTACCCCTTGAGTGAGGATAGCTCAATGACACGCTTTACTAGAGTTGCTCTTTGTGGCTCCCACGGGGCGAGCACAATGCCCCTCACAAGCTCTTCTCCGGAGCGCCGCACAAGCTTCTTGTGCGCTTCGACAGAGACCACCACTAAGCCGTCTAGGAGGTGGCAACCTCCAAGAATAACAAGCACCATCGGCTCACAACTCAATCACCTAGTGCCACTCGATGCAACCTCACGATGCAATCGCACTAGAATCGCTCACTCACACAATCGGATGATCGCTATCAAGTATGTGTGAGATGGAGGGCTCCCAAGCACTCTTAAGCATGGACACAAAGTCCCCCAAGGTGCTCCACACCAGCCATGGCCGAAGGCCACTTCTATTTATAGTCCCAAGGGCTAAACTAGCCGTTACCCCTTCACTGGGCAACGGTCGGGCCGACCGGACGCTCCGGTCGTGTTGACCGGACACTGGACCTCAGCGTCCAATCGCTCGCAGACGACCACGTGTCCCGGTTCCAACGGTCACTTGACTTGATCGGATGCAGCAGCTTTCAACTGACCGGACGCTGAACCCCCAGCGTTCGGTCGTTTCTAGTAAGGTACCGACCTCGACCGGACGCGTCCGGTTAAAACTGACCGGACGCTGAAACCTCAGCGTTCGGTCGAGTACAGCAAGGGTCGAAACCTGGTTTTCCTCAACCGGACGCGTCCGGTCCACCTCGACCGGACATAGCCAGCGTCCGGTGGTAAACCCTAGCCACTGTACCGACAGTCAACGCGATCGGACGAAGGCAGTCAGCGTCCGATGCTTTTGGATTCAGCGTCCGGTCACTGGACCGACGCTGGCATCTCCTCCATTCTCTTCACCCTTGCTCAAGTGTGCTAACCACAAGAATTTGCATCCGGCGCAGTAGAAAATAGGCATTCCATTTTCCCGAAAGCGCCAAATCCCGCCACCCATCTCACCCCTGCAAACACCACCTCCTTTGTAAATGTGCCAACACCACCAAGTGTACACCACCATGTGTAAGTGTGTTAGCATTTTCACAATCATTTCCCAAAGGATGTTAGCCACTCAACTTGCCATGCCACTTGATCCTAGCGACAATGCAAAGTTAGATCACTCGAGTGGCACTAGATGACCGATATGCAAACAAGTTTGCCCCTCTTGATAGTATGGCCATCTATCCTAAACCCGGTCATAAACTTCTCTACACACCTATGACCGGTGAAATGAAATGCCCTAGGTTATACCTTTGCCTTGCGCATTCCATTCCATCTCCTTTAATGTCGATGCAACACATGCACCAACACGATCAACAATGATATGATCCACTTCATATCATCACATGATCATATTGGTTCATCGATCTTGACTCTACGTGCTCTTCACCGTTGCCATCGTCCATCGGCGCCAAGTCTTACTCAAGCTTCACCGTCACGCGGTCCATCACTCCAAAGCCTTCGACTTGCCCTTCACGCTTGCAACCGGTCCATCAAGCCAAGTCTTGTCTTAATCTTCTCCACCTTGATCACATGACTCAATGTCATGTCTCATGTGCATTTAAGCTCCTTCATCATCACATGTGTGAGCTTTGCAATATTTCCAAGCCATTTTCACCTTCATGGCATATGTTGCTCACACACATGTACCTGTGGACTAATCACCTATGTATCTCACATAAACACAATTAGTCCACCTAGGTTGTCACTCAATTACCAAAACCAAATAAGGACCTTTCAGCTGTGTCTTCCTAGGATATAGTAACATACACAAGGGGTTCAAGTGTCTGGATGTCAATGAAGGGCGTGTCTATATTTCTCGAGACGTGGTCTTCGATGAACATGTCTTCCCCTTCACCGAACTCCACCCAAACGCCGGTGCTCGATTACGATATGAAATTCTCCTCTTTCCTCCAACTTTGACAAATCCTTCACATGATTTTGGGGGATGATAATTTTTCATATCATTTTGATAATGATTCCCTGCATACTAACCCTATGTCTAAGCGTGCAGCACATGAAAAAAAATTCGGCGTCAAACGAACCAAACCTGGCTAGAAAAGGACGTCATTTCATGCTCCTCGAGCAATTTCTCGTTTTGGCAGGAACAGGCGGCGATCCCCAGGCTGATTCATCGGCACCTTCCACTATGGAGCCGACAGGATCGGTCTTGGATCTAGCGACGTCAGCTCCTGCGCTCGTGACAAACATGTCTGCTCCATCGGCATCCTCTCCGTGTGCGCCACCTGTCTCGAACTCGCCTCGCCTGGCTCCGCGGACGGGGGGACATGATATTTCGACGGGTGGTGGAGAATCTCCCTTGGGTCCGCCGCTCGCCGCATCTTCTGCGCCAGCCATAGATCAACCCACCGAATCTTCGCTCGCCGGATCTTCTGCGCCAGCCACAGATCAACCCACCGGATCTTCTACATCGCCTGCAGCACCGGCTCTCCAGTGACCCACCACACGTCTACAACAAGGTATACGCAAATAAAAAATTTACACTGATGGAACTATTCGATATGGTCAGTTAGCAGCCATCACTGAAGGTCCTATTGATTTGCAACATGCCTTAGTCGATAATAATTAGAAGCGTGCTTTGGATGTTGAATTTGATGCATTGATCAGGAATAAAACTTGGCATCTAGTTCCACCTCAAAAAGATAAAAATGTGATAGATTGCAAGTGGGTCTATAAAATCAAAAGAAGATCAGATAGGAAAATTGACAGATATAAGGCACGCTTAGTAGCAAAGGGGTTCAAACAACGATATGGCATTGATTATGAGGATACTTTTAGTCCTGTAGTGAAAGCAGCCACAATTCGTCTTGTGCTCTCTCTAGCTATGTCTAAGGATTGGTGTTTGAGGCAACTCGATGTTCAGAACGCTTTCTTGCATGGTTTCCTTGAAGAAGAGGTATACATGAAACAGCCGCCAGGTTATGAAGATAAGACCAAACCACATCACTTATGCAAACTTGACAGATCCCTATATGGTTTAAAACAAGCACCACATGCCTAGTATTCTAGGTTGTGTGGTAAACTTCAGAGTCTAGCCTTTGTTCCCTCCAAAGCTGACACATCATTATTATTTTATCAGAAAGGAAATCATGTCATCTTTATGCTTGTATATGTTGATGATATAATTGTGGCCAGTTCATCACAGGAAGCAGTGGATGCTCTTCTCCGAGATTTAGAGAAGGACTTTGCAATCAAAGATCTTGGGAACCTTCACTATTTTCTTGCATAAAGGTTCAAAGAAAGAAAGGTGAATTGCTTTTGACACAGGAACGATATGCTTCTGATATCCTCAAGAGAGTTAATATGCAGCTGTGTAAACCCATCAAAATATCCCTTAATACTACCGAAAAGCTTTCAGTCACTAGTGGCACTCGGTTAGGAGTGGAGGACTCAACCAGATACAGAAGCATTGTTGGAGCTCTCTAGTATCTCAACCTCACATGACCAGATCTGTCTTTTTGGTCAACAAAGTTTGCCAATTCCTTCACTCACCGACGACCGTTCATTGGGAAGCCGTGAAGAGAATATTGAGATATGTACAAGGAATAATCGACCTAGGGTTAAAAATTAGAAAATCTAACTCTATGCTTATAAGTGCTTTTTCAGATGTTGATTGGGCCGGTTGCCCTGATGACAGACGATCTACAGGAGGCTTTGCTGTATTCCTAGGTTGCAACCTAGTGTCATGGTGCACAAGAAAACAGCCTACGGTTTCAAGATTAAGTATAAAAGCTGAATACAAGTCTTTGGCCAACGCTACTGCAGAGGTAATATGGGTACAAAAATTACTTGATGAGTTAGGTATTCCATATCCTTTGGCAACATGTTTATGGTGTGATAATCTTGGCGCAAAGTACCTATTGGCTAACCCTGTATTTCATGCACGCACCAAGCATATAGAGATCGATTTTCATTTTGTACGCGAACAAGTTGTAGCAAAGCGCCTAGACATCAGATTCATCAGCACTACGGATCAGATCGCCGATGGCTTCACTAAGCCTCTTCCAGAGAAGCAAATGGTCATGTTCAGAGACAATTTCAACCTCGCTGATAAGTTGTGATTGAGGGGGGATGTTAAAAATATCCAATAGGATCACGTGACCGCAATATCTGGTTGATTGATGATTGATTGATATCTCCTGAAGATTGGTTGTGCGCTCAGGCTTAGATTGCGGGTGAAGGTAAGTATCACGGCTTCGCTTAGATAGGATAGGTATCTCCTGATTGATGTAATCTTGTGATGTAATCTAGAGTTATCAAAGTAATTAGCTTCTTCTCGTTGTACAAGTTGCACCGCCACGCCAGAGGCTCTTCCTGGCTATATTAACATAAAACCATGAGCCTGAGAGAGCATCACGTTCCAACCATTTTTACACGACCTACTCCAAGGCAGTGACTACTGCCTCCATTATCACCCCAGTTCGACCAAACGTATAGCTCAGCTGTCAGCTCGTATAACTCCGGATTTCAGTTTAATAATATACTGCCCTAAATCTATATGTACTGCCACGCCTTTCTGCACGTACATACGGCGCATGTACTATAGTTGTATATATGATACTCTACCGTATACTACAATTTACTAGTCGCATGTGATGCGGTGCCAAAAGCACAGCATGGGGTGGTACAATACATTATCAGCCGACCTCCTGAATCTTTTGTCCTGCCCTTGAAGTGTACGTACATGTATCTCTGATCAAATCTAGCCCAGCGTACGTACAATAATATAATAATGGGGATCGGCACACGCATACGGCCACCCCCTCCGCACTGCACGCAGCACGCAGCACGCAGCGCGGTGGCCCCGGCAAGCTCCCTCCCTCAGCTGTCACCTACACGCACCAAACAACCCTTCACTCGCTCACAGCGCACCGTTGATGATGATACTTAAAAGCAAGGAAGGAAGCAAACAAGGGATGGTCCAAACAAAGCTTGGGCCGCGCTGCCACCTCGCCCGCCTAAATAAAGCACACTCCCACGCTGCGCACACCCACCACCGCGCGGAGCAGCGAGCACCTCCTCCTTCCTTCTTTCTCGCTCAGTCCCCTTCTCACTAGCTCTGGCTGAGTGAATTGAACAGCTCACTGGCTCCTCTCAGCTAAGCTCAGCTGTAAAGCTAAGGTTCGGAGTAGTGTGGTCGCGCGCCGGAGAGTGTGTAGCGAGCGGCGTTCAGCTCACCAGTGGAGCTGCGCTTGGAAGGAAGGTGAGAGAGGGAGCTTGAGAGAGCTTCAAGGAGGAGGAGGAGGAGGAAGAGGAGAGAGGAGAGGCAAGATGATTACGGCGACGGACTTCTACCACGTCATGACGGCCGTGGTGCCGCTATACGTGGCGATGATCCTGGCCTACGGGTCGGTGCGGTGGTGGCGCATCTTCTCCCCCGACCAGTGCTCCGGGATCAACCGCTTCGTCGCACTCTTCGCCGTGCCGCTGCTGTCCTTCCACTTCATCTCCACCAACAACCCCTACACCATGAACCTGCGCTTCATCGCCGCCGACACGCTGCAGAAGCTCATGGTGCTGGCCATGCTCACCGCGTGGAGCCACCTCAGCCGCCGGGGCAGCCTGGAGTGGACCATCACGCTCTTCTCGCTCTCCACGCTGCCCAACACGCTGGTCATGGGCATCCCGCTGCTCAAGGGCATGTACGGCGACTTCTCCGGCAGCCTCATGGTGCAGATCGTCGTGCTCCAGTGCATCATCTGGTACACGCTCATGCTCTTCATGTTCGAGTACCGCGGCGCGCGGCTGCTCATCACGGAGCAGTTCCCGGACAACGCGGGCGCCATCGCCTCCATCGTCGTCGACCCGGACGTCGTCTCCCTCGACGGCCGGAGGGACGCCATCGAGACGGAGGCCGAGGTCAGGGAGGACGGCAAGATACACGTCACCGTGCGCCGCTCCAACGCGTCGCGCTCCGACATCTACTCGCGACGCTCCATGGGATTCTCCAGCACCACGCCGCGGCCCAGCAACCTGACCAACGCCGAGATCTACTCGCTGCAGTCGTCGCGGAACCCGACGCCCCGGGGCTCCAGCTTCAACCACAACGACTTCTACTCCATGGTCGGCCGCAGCTCCAACTTCGGCGCGGCCGACGCGTTCGGTATCCGCACGGGCGCCACGCCGCGGCCGTCCAACTACGAGGACGACGCGGCCAAGCCCGCCAAGTACCCGCTCCCCGTGGTGAATGCGGCGCCCGTTCCCGGGGCGGCGGGACACTACCCCGCGCCCAACCCGGCGGTGGCCGCGGCGCCCAAGAAGAAGGCGGCCACCAACGGGCAGGCCAAGAGCGAGGACCTCCACATGTTCGTCTGGAGCTCCAGCGCGTCGCCCGTGTCGGACGTCTTCGGCGGCGGCGCGCCGGACTACAACGACGCCGCGGCCGTCAAGTCCCCCCGCAAAAGTAGCAATCCTTCCCGCCGCGACGAGTGTTTATCGGGCTAATAATTTGTACTCACTCGACTCGACTCGCGTTTCTTTGTTTCTTTATCCAATCCAAGTGGACGGCGGCGGAGCCAAGGACAGGGACGACTACGTGGAGCGCGACGAGTTCAGCTTCGGGAACAGGGGCGCGATGGACAGGGACGCGGAGGCAGGGGACGAGAAGGCCGCGGCGGCGGCGGCGGGCGGGGACCCCAGCGCGGTGGCCGCGCCGACAGCGATGCCGCCGACGAGCGTGATGACCCGTCTCATCCTGATCATGGTGTGGCGCAAGCTCATCCGCAACCCAAACACCTACTCCAGCCTCATCGGCGTCATCTGGTCGCTCGTCTGCTTCAGGTCCGTACCAGTAGTAACTACCAACCGATACGGCATGCATGCATCGGCACTCGGCCGAGCGGGTGATCTGGCGAGGCAGCCGATTGATAGCTTCGCTGTTGGATCGGTTGGTGTCCTGCAGGTGGAACTTCCAGATGCCGGCCATCGTCCTCAAATCCATCTCCATCCTGTCGGACGCGGGGCTCGGAATGGCCATGTTCAGTCTCGGTCGGTACCAGCTGCGGCCTAACTTTCCTCCTAGATAGACCCTACACCTCGGTTTCAGTCTGGTTCTATTACTTATCAAACAGTAGAATGAATGAATCACCGGGTCTCGGTGTCGTGCAGGGCTGTTCATGGCGCTGCAGCCCCGGATCATCGCGTGCGGCAACAAGGTGGCGACGTTCGCCATGGCGGTGCGCTTCCTGACCGGTCCGGCCGTTATGGCGGCCGCGTCCTTCGCCGTGGGCCTCCGCGGCACGCTTCTGCACGTCGCCATCGTCCAGGTACTTTGGGTGGGAAGACGGATAGATATCACACACACGCAGCGGGAAAAGTCTTGCCGGCCGCCCTCGCCCCCGCGCGCGCGGCCAGCAACAGCAAAGCATCATCGCTGCGCTGTTGTTTCTTTTCCCGGTCCCCTCGTGCTTGCTCGCCTCTTTCTCCCTCTCTCGCCGTGGCCTTTTGCCCTCGGCGGACAGCACAAAGGTTAGCTTTTTTTGACCCCTCTTTCTCAATTCTCACTGTGCTCTGCTTGTTTTTGGTTTTTTCCTTTGCAAATTGCAAAACGGCGGAACGAGCAGGCAGCTCTGCCCCAGGGCATTGTCCCCTTCGTCTTCGCAAAGGAGTACAACGTGCACCCTGACATTCTCAGCACCGCGTAAGTCCCCCCGTGTCGGAAAACACGACACCAGCACACACCAAGATCTGTTCAAAGATTCTCTCCAGTCGCCGGCGCCTGTTGCTAACCCTTTTTTCCTGCTCGCTGCTTGCAGAGTCATTTTTGGCATGCTCATCGCCCTGCCGATCACGCTCGTCTACTACATCCTGCTCGGCCTGTGATGACCGACCCGTCACCCGTGGATGATGGCATCCGCATTGCTGTAAAGACCACTGCTGCCACTTTCCGTTCATGGGAGGTAAAGCAGGAGGAGATAGAGCTGCTAGCTGCTACGACATTGCTTGGCGCTTGCAAAATGAGTGGCTTGTTTTTTTTTTCTCTCTCTCTCTTCTATTTTTTTTTCTAGAAGTAGGTATGGGGATTGGGTGGATGGAAAGGGTGGGGAGGTGGACAAGACGCGGTAGCTAAGTAGGACGACAATGGTGAGGCAAAATGGACCAAAAGCAGGTGCAAGTACAAAGCTTGAAGGGAACAGGAGATCCAGTTTAAACAGGTCACGGGATGGGTTGGGTTTTTTCAACGGGTTTAGGGAATTTTGGTTGGCCGCGCTGACCGATGTAAAATCAACGCCATTCTGACTGGAGATGGATCTTGCTTGAGATAAGGGCTTACCTCATGAATTTGATGGCTTGAGATAAGGGTTCAAAATACCCCTGAAATTTAGGGTGGATTTTGGTATTATACTAAATTAAAGCTCTAACTCTACTTTGCATTGACTCATTCCAACCGTTGGATTCCTGAGCACACTTTCTCTTAGGAACGTTTGGAACGCTGTTTTTTTTTTTGTAAAAGTAAATTAAATTCTATGAAATTTCTATATAATTTCTATAAAATTATCACGTTCCAAAGGGGTCTAAAAGTCTTTTATGACTTAATATAAGCAAAAATCATGCTAGGTACCTATAGAAATCCAAAATACTTCAGATTTATTATTTATTACTCCGTACATCATAGAAAGCTCTATTAAAATATCGATGAAATTTGCACAAACTTTGTGGATTTCAAAAAATTTCAGCGGGGCGGATAAAACCCATCCTGAGATGATAATTGGGCCTTATTTAGATTGAAAAAAATTTCAAACTGATAAATAGTAGCACTTTCGTCTTATTTGGTAAATATTGTCCAATCGTGGACCAAGTAAGCTCAAAAGATTCATCTCATGATTTTCAACTAAACTGTGCAATTAGTTATTTTTTTACCTACATTTAATGCTCCATGCAAACGGCTAAAAATTGATGTGATGGAGAGAGAGTGAAAAAACTTGGAATTTTGAGGATATCTAAACAAGGCCTTGGTAATGATTCAACGGGATCCAACGCAATCCCCAAAATAGATCGTGCATGTGCATGTGCATGTGCATGTGCATGTCTAGGCTGCGTTTGCACAAGCGTACAACTTTTTTAACATTTTCACGGTGGCCTAAACTAAACAAAAATACGCAGTACGGCAGCAGTAGGTTAGTAGCTGCCTAGTGCATGTCAAAAAAACCGCCAAATATAGCTGATCAGTGCACGCCAAAACCAACAAAATACTAGCATGTGGTTGTTGATTAGCTAGGTCTTGTCAACCCGACCTCCTCGAGCGCCTGGATGACGTCGAGCTCATTGGCGAGCGCGCGGCCGGCGAGGTTGGCGTGGAAGGCGGCGGACCGGGCCAGGTGGGTGATATGGCGCAGGGCGGCACTTTCGCTTCGCTGAAAAGATAAACCGAAAAGTATTATTCGTAGATTTGTTATGAGAGAAAAACACTGTTATTTCATTGAAAAATATGGCTAATAAGATAAGCGAACAGGGCGCATAGGCGAACCCCGTGGCCTCTAGCGCCTGCGCCACCGTCCGCCCGAACTCGTCCCCTCCGCCGCCGTCGCCGCCGCAGTTCATATCTCCGCTGCTTTTCCTCTCCCCCGCTTTCCGGCCACTCTAAGACTTTATTTGGATGCATGTATATCCATCTCAATTCATATGTATTAGAGTGAAATGAAATGAAATTTAATTTAGTTCCACTTCAATTCACTTCAATCTATATGAATCGAGACAAATACACATGTACGAGGTGGTATTATTGATAGGCACAGCGCGCGGTAAACTTGCGGATGATTTGGAGCGAAGCATACGTCTTCAGTTATTACTAGAAACCTATGGCCATACTCCTACAGTCCCACATCTGTCATAGCAGGTCAAGTTTTTTTTCTCTCTTTTCCTTTATTTTGCAAAAAGAAGCAGGTCAGGTTCAGCCTGTCAGATATGGCACTCTTTTTTTTTTTTCATTAAACAATACTCCCCCGGTCCCCCCCGTTCCGTTTTATCAGGCATACAAGCGTTTTTCAGTTTGATGACAATAGCAAGCACCGGCTGGAGTATCAAGGGTACTAGTCATTACTACACATACTCAAAACACGGAGACTCGCTTGCATGCATGGCCCTTTTATACACTTGCTGCTATATTTTGATGGAGTAAAAACGGCTGCACATGCTAATCACGAGGAAGAGTAAATAATAAGAAGCTCAAGTTTCTACGACGGTCTTGGTATCTGTAGATACTCCTCTCACGTCTGATTCAGCATGTTCGGTTCGCCGGTTCGTATCGTTGCTGGTTCGTGAAAAAGTACTCCTGGTTGATTTGTGTGAGAGAAAAATACTGTTTCGGCTGAAAATTTACAATCGTTTACGACAAGCCACAGCCAAACGAACGGGTTGTATATCATCATTCGCCCATAAGTCAAGGATCTTACTTTTTCATTACCCACTTTACACAAGAAATTCTACCATCGCACTCTATATATATATATATATATATATATATATATATATATATATATAGACACTATATCTGTTTGAGAGATGAGCTACTATCACGAGCATCGTCATCACCCCTCATGACTCATGAGCTCAAACCCTATTTCCACCAAACCTTGTCCGTGGGCTGTGGTAAGTAACCTATGATCGTGCCTCGTAGTCGTAGCACTTCCTTCCACCATCGTCCCTTCGCCACGCCGGCCGCTCACAATAAACATGAGCCTTTATTTATATAGTAAAATAAAATCTAATCTAGTCCTACTTTCATCGTCTAAAAAGGAATCTAGTCATGCTTTGCTGCACATGTGCTTACTAATTGATTAAGAAGGTGCAGAAACTTGGCTATTTCTTCACAAGAAAAGTTGGAGTTTGCTAGTGATTTTGTAATTTTTAACCTTCTCCCATCTCAAAATAGCCTGGGATTCCTCCTCCTGAACAGTCCCTATTATTCATCTGCTAGTAGTAGGCAGTTAGTAATTTTGATAGACAAATGATTAAAAAAATTAAGTGGGGTCACGTTCGGTGCAGGGCATTATGCGCTAATGTGGGATTTGATGTGGACCTGTGGAGCATATCCAGCGACAAATCTGGTCCCGCCACGTTGCTGTCGCATTAAGTGCTTTGTTGGGTCCTTGTGCTCCCCTACTCCTTTTAGCTAATCTTCTGCATACAGTAATCTCTTCTCTGGTTAGGCTGCAGTTGCAGTCTTTGCAGGACCTGCAATCGCTTGCATGCTCTATGCTTTCAGTTTTGCCAACCAAAAGTTACTACTTAATCTAGGTGGAAAACAAATCGTTTCATCCAGTTCTAAACGTAAATTCGGTTTATCTCTGAACATTGATTCCAACTAGATTATCAATCATGACACAGTGTTTTTTCTCTCACAACAAATCAACGAACAATACTTTTTAGCCTGTCTTTTCAGCGAACAGGGCCTATAAAAATTCGTCTCAAATTTTTTTGTAAGAATGGTTTCCGATCTATATTCTACTCGAATTTGTTTGGGGTAACAAACTGATGTAATAATGCCATACTGAGGCTGGAACATATTTCTACTCCCTCGCTCCAGAATACAGCCAGTTTAGACTTCCTTAAAGAGACTAAAGGGAACAATTAAGGCTGCTTTTGATAGGTGAATCAGTTCCGTTTCTCACTTGAATCGCTTGAATCAGTTCCAAACCGTGCTAGGGACGTAGGACTCGGAGCCGAAATGATTCTCTCTTCCTTCACTAGTTCTCGAAACCGCAACATGGTGGTTTTCTACTGATTCTGTTTCTACCTCTCCTTTCATCGGAGACCGTTTTTTATTTAATCCTTTTTAAGTACAACAAATTAAAATCGGTTGTATTTAAATTGTTATTTGTCCATAAAAAAGTTCAATATCTGTTTGAAGCATATTTTATTTATATGACTTTTTTTATTAAAAAACATTTTTTTAATCAGAATCAAGCCTATCAGCCAAACGATTTTGTGAAGTGATTCTGATTTATCACCTGAAACGTTTGTAAGAGAATCTAGATCCTTGCCAAACACACCATAAATATCTAATTTGCCCTTCACTACCATGGTCATGTTACATGCGCACAGAGGGAGCCACATTGCTGGTATTTGCACTATTGGTGGTGTTCTTGTTAGAAAGTTTCAAACTCTGTCCTTAATTTAAGACCCACCAATTTTAAAGTGGAGAATGGGTACTATTAATGGGTCTTAAGCCTTTTTTACTTAATATTAAGGGAGATAACCCTTAGTAGGTGCTCTAACGTGAATTAGAGGGTTGTGGCAACAACTCAATATCCTTGCCGGGTTGTGTCTTGTCCATCATTCCATCTTTTTACTTCTTACATTTAGTTTCCTACAATCTTTGTGTTTCTTGAGATGTTGTTTAACAGAGACTTGGTTTATGTCTTAGTGTGTTGTTCTGGCTAAGTTATGGTTGTTTTAACTGAGTTGTTTTGGAAATTCCAGATATGGTCAGAATTTTCGACTAGGCATCTTAGAATGGTTTTTTTTTATATATCTGTTGTCTCTTCATGTATAGGCTGTGCAAGAATTAGTGCTAACTCTTCATATCTCGGAAATTCTAATCCAAGGTAGAAAAGTGCCCAAACAACTAGCGGGGGGGGGGGGGGGGGGGGGGGGGGGGGGGGGGGGGATCTGCGAACGTTCAGTACGTTCGAAAGTAGCGATCAATATTCCGATATAACAAAATTTCCGTTTTTGTAAAGCACAGTGCGTACCGCGGAGCGCAGGCGCCCACCCCGCTCCTTGTCCCTTTCCTGCATGTGACGTCAAAAAACGTAAAATATTTATTTCAAATTGCTATAACTTCCTAATTCCGTTTACATCGATGTGCGATGAGATGAACAAAACTAGACCCCACTTGCATATGTTCCAAAGAATTTTATTTTATTAGAAACTTATATGTATTAACTTATAACATATAACTTATGTACACACGTTGTTGTACAAAATAACTTATTGTAATAACTTATGTACATGAGTTGTGTCTGATAACTTTTGTACATAAAATTAATTTGTTTCTTTGTGTGTTAATATTTTTGTGTTTATAAGTTTTGGCATAAATTATAAGTTAATTCGTTCTTTTGTATTTAATATTTTTTATAAATAAGTTGTGTTTCATAACTTTTAAGTTTACAAAATTTTCACATAAGTTGTATGTTATAAATTATATGTTATAAGTTACATGTCATAAGTTAGTGCACATAAATTGCTATTAAAATAATTTTTTTTGAAACATATGCACGTGGGGTCTAGTTTTGTTCATTTCGTCGTGTAGAACACACGGGTGCAGATGAAATTTAAAATGAATACACCGTTCAGAAGTTATAGCAATTTAAAATAGATATTTTGCTTTTTTAAATATGTGTCAGGCGGTGGAAAGATATGCCATGCAATACAGCAGAAGCAGCGCAGCGTGTGGTGGAGACGTGTGAGCTCCTCCCGTCACATCATTCGCCGAACTACGATTGATGGGAATGGAATTGGGTACGTATACCCCTTTGGAGCTCTCCCTTCTCCAGCTTCCTAAGCGTGGATTGCCTGATTCTTGTAAAATCTAAAGAGTTGGGTTTAGAGTTTGGATGGTTGAGAAAGAGAGAGCAAAACCATACTTTTTACGAGGAGTAGAACTGTATTTTTATCTGAAGCTGGTGTAACTGTGCTAAACACTCCCTAACAGCGGATAGAATCTATGAAAGATCTAATTGCGAGGAATATGAAAACCTTCACACGCAATGCATTGTGTTGTATCGATTTAAAGCTGACCCTGGCATATGTTGTAAAAAAAAAAAACTGACCCTGGTTATAAAAGTGACATGGCAGTCCGCCTGTTCGTTTGGCTGTGGTTTGTCGTAAACGATCGTAAATTTCTAGCCGGAATAATATTTTTCTCTCACACAAATCAGTCAGCAGTACTTCTTCACGAACCAGCAACGATACGAACCAGCCAACCGGACAGGCTAGTCATGAAACCCAAAAAAAAAGTTATGGTCAAAAAGAAAATAACAGGGGATGTTCGCCAGAAAACATGACCGACTTTTGGAGACTCCTGGGAGCTGGGGCCCAAGAGAGTGACAAGAAGGCCTCGCTACACTGTTTCGGGAAGACGCTTGCAGCCTGTTCGGCATCGTGGATTATTTACTGCTGGCTGGTTTGGTGTGAGAGAAAAATACTATTCCTGACTGGAAATTTACGATCATTTACGAACAAACGAACATGCTGTTGGTCTCTCTGCTTTGCTCATGTACCAAAGTTGCCGGTGACCATGGTTCACAGGTGACACCGTGACAGGCCATCTCGCGGCATGCATGCAGCCGTACGTGCTGGACTGCTGGCTTTGCATCTTGCAAATAATCATCCTCATCCGCCATCTCTCTGAACGTAGCTAGCTTGATCGACTTGGCATTGTTCATCTATCATTTCTTTTCCTAATCAAAACCCGTTATGCATCAAATAGAACAATAGTTTGTATGAATGGATAACGAGTTAACTAGATCTTTTTTTAGTTGTCTTCAAAATTGGTATATCCTGTGTCACTTGAAAGCTAACTATAGCCGAGCTTAATGAGCCGAGTTAAAATTGGAAGCTATTCAAAATTAACTACCTTTTATTAAAAAAATGAGTTATTAAGCTATTTTAACTAGAAGTTTTTATAGTCCTACTAGTTGTTTGGTTGACTCGTTGGATTCCCTCGCCTTGCCTCGCCCAACAAGAAGAGCCTTGCCAACGCCTATGAGCTGATTTCGCTGCCCAAGCTAACAAAAAAAACTTTCTTGAACAAGTAGGGAGGCAGGTGAGAAAAGGAACCATACATTTCAGTTTCTTGCTCGGTGAGACAATGCGAGCAAGAGCCAGGGATCCAAAAGCACAATTAGGGCTCCTTTGGGTACGTCAAACCCCACGGGGATCCCCGCCGATTCCGCGCGGCTGCTGAGGCCCGGCGATTTGCTCTCCCTCCAAGTCCCTTCGGCTGTTTGGACACCACCCTGGCCAAAAAACACGCGTGCCATTCTACCCCTACCATCGTCTAACCACGCGGAATTAAAAAAAAACATTTCCTGGCTCGTGAATTAGCTTCCCCATCCTCCCCCCGTTAGCTGATGACTCCCATCGCGCGATTTGTCTAAGACCGCATCGCAGCCTCCGCCTCCATGCCACGAGCAGATTGCACTAGCGACCTTGCCTCACGAACGCGCGTCACTTGTTCCCAAACGATAAGATAGAATACCCACAGGGTTCGCTGGGGATGTCATTTGCACGTATAATTTTTCCTTTGTGATTTTGTTCCACGTGCCTTTGGTCCCCTGGCATCCAAAGGAGCCCTTAGTGTGTATCATATACCATTGCTTTTAAAAAAAACAAATCAGATAGGATTGTTTCCGATTATATTAAAATGAAGTCTAGACATGACAAAACAACATTACAAAAACAAACCCAAAAAAATCGTATTGCCATTATGATGACTCTGTCGAAGTGACATGGAGTGGGAGAGGTTGTTTTGGTCACTCAGTGGATTCCCTCGCCTCGCCACCTGCAGCAAGGCAAGGCTTGCAGCACCCGCGAGCCAAATTGGCTTGCCCAAGGTAGCAATAAAAAACTTGCTTGCATGGATGACGAGGCAGACGAGAAAATAAACTTTGACACACTACGGACTCCTTTGGATAGAGAGTTGGAAAATGCACGTGGGTTTGATCCCCAATGGGATTACCTTCCATGAACTTGCCCCCCTCCCCCCCCCCCCCCCCCCCCCCCCCCCCCCCCCCCCCCCCCCCCCCCCCCCCCCCCCCCCCCCCCCCACACACACACACATCCCCGCTGGGTGAGGGAAACCCCATCAGAAGAAAATTATTTATTATCTATACCATTTGGGCAACGTACAGCCGCGCGAGAGAACGAGAATGGAAAGAAAAACACGAGGTGGTAGGCGTTTTTTCTGACACCCGTGAATCGACGAGGAAGGACTGAAAAGGCACGTGTGTTTTTTTTATCCTGCATCGTATCCAAAGGGGCACCTGGGGTTGGAAGGGGGTGCAGAATCGCGGGCTTCATTCTCCCCGAGGTTGGGGCTGGTACCCCCGCGGGCATCAGCGTACCCAAAGGAGCCCTACTTATTTCAATTTATTGCTTTTCAAGACGAGGCGAGCACGAGCAAGGAATCCAAACACATCATCAACGTCTGTATCATCTTCCATTCGCGATGAAACTGCAAAAACTTTGTTCAAACTTTTAACTTTTATAAGGCAAGGTGAAGTATGAATTTATGATTCATGCATGACGTTCAAACTTCAAGGTTCCCTTGTCTCCAATCAGATGATCAGAACATATCAGGCTCGGTACCAATCCTAAGATCCATCAGTAGACACGTTCGATGGGTCGTCCCAAAGGCCAAAGGTATTGAATCGATCGGACGAACTTTTGCTTTATAGAGAGACAGTAGAACAGTCAACAAAGGACGATCCCACTCCCATCCCAGCGTAGTCGGTGCAATGTACATGTACTGCCGCAAGTATATGCCAGCCGGCCGGCTACGCCAGCGATTCCGGCGACGAGAGTGAGCGACGTGATCGGACAAAAGGGGACGCGACCATTGTGCTGCAGGCTCCGATCCACGGATCGGAGACGGATACCCTATGCTGAAATTTAATTTATGCTAATATTTATGCTAAAATGTTTGAGAGCCTCGGAGGGGACTTGCACGGGCAGGGAAAACCAGCGACAAGGAGATGCCGCTGTCAGAGGCTCATGATGTTGTGCCTGGAAGGAGGAACAAGGGGAGATGGGTAGCCCGTGAGGGCACTCATCATGGCCGCAACGATCCTCGATGGCGAAAAAGGAGGAAAGCGACGCAGCGAGAAAGACGATCGACCATGCGTCGGTCCGTGCTAGCAGGCAGCTACTCGACGCTACCCCTGACCTTCTGTACATACGCTGCTAATGCTACGCATACAAAACGCTGAAGCTGCAACGCGCGGCTGGCATGCGTGGGATTCACAAAACCAACGGACACAATCCCGCACGGCGTGTCGAATCCGAGTGCCAAACGGACCCGTGCATGCCATGCCCCGTCTCTCAAGTCCTGAAGCCGTCGGGTGCCATGACGATCCCGGGGCCCAGGGGCGCAAGGACCAGCTCGTACGGCCGCCACCACGGTTCAGTTGGCACGAGGCTTCTGCTCGATCGCCCGGCGTCGGGCATGGCCGCACATGCCCGCCCTCCTTTGCCTCGTGGCTCGCCTCCGGCGCGGCGCTCGTCCCCCGGCCCGTTTCCCTTTCCGCAAAAGGCCTCGGTGCCCCCAAAGGCGCCAGCACAAGGGACCGCGTCCTGCGCTAGCTCACGCTAGTCCTCGTCAGCGAGGGCCGGGGGACCGAGGAAGCGCGCGCCAACCCGGCCGGCCGGCCGGTGCCACGCCATGTCACGCACCGGCAGCGCGCGGCGGAGTCTGTTCGTCGCGGTCCCTGATCCATCGATCGATCTGTCCATCCCAAGACGGGGCGTGGGGTGGCCTAGCCCGGTCCGGTCCGGCATCTGATCCGATGACGGGATGTGCCTGCCGTGGTGTGCGTTGAACGATGGCGCCCCCCTGACACGGACGCGGGAGCGCACAGTGACATGTCACGGTCACGGCTCGGCGCCGTGCCATGCCGCCGTGCCCGTTTGCTCGTGTCAGTTTCCACGGGGCCGGCAGGCGTAACTGTGGGCCAGCAGTGAGCGAACTGGCACCCCGCGCATGGCGGCTTCTGAAATGTCCGATCGCTGGGGCCTGCCGGACGATCGTCGTGGAACCATGGGATGGGGGACGTGAGTGAACACGAGACGACGAAAAAGACGTGAGCCTGCTGCCTCCTTATCTTCTTTGAGTCATTGACACAAGGCAAGAGCTAGTGTCCGCGAAAATGCTTCAGTTCTAGCAATAGGTCTCGCCTAACGTCCCCCTAACCTGTTGTGTTTCTGTATATCCAGCAGCGTGACATCGTTCGTCTAGACGTGCTTGACGTTTATCCGATCCCCGGTAATTATGCAACGCGTGATCGATCCGGTGTTTGCACGACACGATCGCCAGCCTATAATGTTGGGTCACATTGCGTTACAGATGCTTTTGAAATGGCATCACTCATCAGGACGCCACCGGGGCTCTGCGATCAGGATTATTGGTTCCAGTTCCAGCGAGGCGCTCCCGTCCTCTCGCCCATGGTCTCGCGGCCGCGGCGGGCAGGCGTCAGTCAGTCGGGGTCCGGCGGTCGCAGGACGACAAGGCACGCTCGGCGACAGCGGCCGCGTCACCAGGCCGCTAGCAGCTGCCGCGGCGTGGACGCGGACGCGAGCGCTCGTGGCTCGCCGAGGTCCCGCGGTCACCGCCCCATGCCTCCCCTGTCGTGGCGCCCACCGTCACTGCAGCACAGAGAGCGCCGCACGGCGAGGCGCCACAGCCCACGCACAGGCTGGAACCAACGCCTGCGCGACACGGATCGTGGGCCGTTGCCTTGCGAACGCCACTGCTGCTCCGTTTCGGCTTCAGCAGAGGACGACGTGTGAGGGGAGCCGGTTGGGACAAGGACGGGCGGGCAAGTCCACTTGGACTGGGATATGGACCTGGACCCCTAGTGCTGGGCCCCGGGCTAAGGTGAGAGGGACACGTGGGCCTGGGCCCGGAGCTTCCGGCCGTCGGCCTACCGAACAATGCTGGGTGGTGGCCCCACATGGTCTTTTGTCCTGCTGCCCTCTCCTCTGCTCACTGCATATGATAGGAGTACTCTATTTGGCATTCAGCCAGCGAAGTAACTGATTCACCGTGCACTCACCTGACCAGGGACCTGGTGATGGCAGTGTTTGTTCCTTTGGCATTTTGGGATGCAAAATAACCTCCGGCAGAGGCAGGTGACGAGTGGTAGATTTGTTCCAAGCGGTACATTTCCTCCAGGTCTTTCTCCGTCGATTTGTACGGCCACACCCGGCCCGTTGCTCCCCTCGGGCTCACACGGCACGACGCGACGAGAGCAACGGTGAAAGCGAACAGGCGCAAACATTGACCACAGAAGGTACAACTCGTGTGGTCCACCACATGAATGTGAATACTCCTACTTGCAGCAACGCCGCATCAGTTTCACCTCCATCTCCATCCCCAGGTACAGGACCCGTCGCATCCAGTGCCAGCCTTTGTCTCCGCTACTTGCGCCCCTGCATTAACGCCCGCCATGGCCCCCCCCGGCCCCGCGCGTGATGGCTCAACGACGCGAGCGCTGGCTGCTTCCTGCTGGTCCATGGCCATGGCCATGGCCTCTACCCCGCTACTTGAGCTAGCTTATTAGCTAGATGGGGAGGAGAAGTCCTTAAGCAAACCGGCTAACATTTCGTTCTTGCAGGCTAAGCTACGTACTCGTATCAGGTGACCCCCACGCCCATCGGCCCATGCGGCAGGGCTGCTGGTAGACGATCGGTGCCAGCGAGTCGTTGTCCATCCACCGTTGCCCCGACAGCGTATTTGTACGCTGCCGCACCGAGCGTGCGTGCAGAAGCCGTCGCCTTGAAGGGCTTCCGCCTTCCGGAAGTGCGCGCGCCCCGGGCGCCTGTCCCGCCCGCTGTCCTTGCGCACCGCGTCGCCGTCGTCGGGCGCGGCATGCGTCCACGCGGATTTAATGCCGCGAAAGAGAGCGCCGAGCCCCTCCAGGCGTACCGCCATGCGAGGTGCTCCGTCGCGCGGTCAGTGCCACCGCACGGTCGACAGCAACAGCAAGCGAGCGTGCAGGAGGGGACCTGATGAGTGAGGTGAACCGAGCATGCAGTGCAGGGGGCCATGCATGAACAGCGAGCACAAGCCCACGAGCACAGCCTGAGGCCTGAGCCACGCACGTACGGCAGGGAGTAATGGCTGAAATCTGTACTTAATCCGTTCCAAATTATAAGACGTTTTGACTTTTTTAAATACGTAATCTTAGCTATGCATATAGATATACGTTGTGTCGGAGGGAGTATCAGTTTTAGTTTTACTCTTTCTCGGATCAGGTGAACCTACTATTTCTCAGATCAGGTGAACCACGGTCGCTGCCGCGGTAATCACTAGGCAATCAATCAACGTGCGGTGCCTGGTGCGTGTCCATGGGTCCAGTGCACGCACGGTCGTGTCAGTCTCGGCTGGGGCGCTGGGCTGAGGACCCACGGATTTAAACGAGGGCCCCACGTGACGGACATGATCGCAGAGAGGGACCGTATCATCTCTGCAGCCGTTCGTTTGATCATTTATGTGCCTTATAAGTCGACTGATATTGTTTTGTTGTAAAAGAAAAATATTATATCATGATTGATAAATATGATTGATACGATCGAGCGAACATGTGAACCCTGCAGGGGCGACCAAACAGCTTCAAGGAACTATATCAGTTTCAGTGTCAGCCAGAGTTTCAGCTTCTGCGCTTTGATTGAATCGATTTCGTCAGATTTACCATGCAGGTCTGCAGCAAAATCATCCAGGGTGATTACAGAGATGTGGTTTGTGGTATGTAAGGCTCCCGAAAGCACACGTCAGAGGGGCATTCGGCACTCGGCACTCGGCACTCGGCAGCACCAGACCACCCACGCAATTTGCAGAATGAAATCCATTATCCTGTGCCGATGCAGTTACTAGAAGACAAAGCGATACAGCAGCATCGGGGAGCCTTTGCCCTTTGGCGAGACAGGATGAAGGGCATAGTGCTGTGGTGGGTTCCGATGTTCGCCACGACGGAGGCACGCCCACAAATCCGTAGATTCTTATATGGCACCTGAATAGGACGGATGGATGTACGCCGATAATATAATAATACTACAAAAATAGGTAGCCTCGCACCGTCACAAAACGTACAGCACGAATCAAGCAACGCCATCGTGTACGTACACTAACGCGGCATATACACATCGCAATTGTAGCCAAAATAAAGGCGCGAAGCGACGTAGATTATGCGCCCTGTCTCTCGCGGGTGCCAGACAGCAAAGTGGGCACTAACCTTGCCTGACGCCACTTCGAGCTATCCAAATCCTAGTATACTAGTTTCAATCCGTGTAATCAGCACATGTTCTGAGATTATGAACGACCTCGCCGGGTATTTAAACTTTGAAAAGGTCCCATCAACGCACAACAAGTGCTCTATTTGTCGGGGGAGCCTTTTGGTGAGAGGCAAGGCCTCAGGCAGATGAAATGTCATCAGCAGGTATCAAAAGGCAAAGTGAAACCATTTCGTAAAGGACTTGTCACTTGGCAGTTTGCGCTGCAAACCAAAAAAGATAATGGACGCAAAGTGCAAGTAAAAGGCACGTACGTGTGATGCATCACCTGCCGGCTGCCGGTAGGAGGATCAGCCGAGAGTGATGCGAGTGCATTTTGTTTTTCCTCATCAATCATTAATTTACTCGGCTAGTGGTAGCTGCAACTCTCAGAGAGATCATTTGCTACGAGTGTGGAAGTGATTCAGAGGAAACAGACATTGGCGGGAAACGGAACCGCAGCAGATGAGTGGACCCTTCACTAAAGTCCCGGACGCACTTGGATCGGAGGTTAGCACGTTGAGCATGGTGTTCAGTGGCATCTTTCTTTCAGTCGAGGGACCAATCTCGGCCGGCAGCATCAAAGCTGAATGGAACCTGAAGTAAGGTTCAGTGTTCCTGCAATTGTGTGTGATGCTGGACTCACAAGTCACAAGGTCGCAAGTTCATCCACTGTTCCGATTCCGACAGAATGGATCGATCATCTTTTCTGATGTGTAGGTTAGATCGATAGAAATGCCGACAGGCCGGTAACTACCGCGTTATCTAGATCGTTTTTGTTTTTCCAGTGTGACCTTTCCGGCTGTATTCTAAGCTACTAGCTTCCTTTATTTATTTCCCTTTTTGACAAAAGATATCTATGCTTTACGGGCTTAATATGGGGCAAGAGCTGTAATGTTATAATCAGAAGATGAGAAAAACTGAAGAAGGCAGGAGAAAGATTCAGCAGACACACCAACACGCCTCTGCACTGGAACTTTCAGAGAGCTCGGTGGTGCCATGCATTCCCATAACCCAGGACCTCTCTAGCTACACACAAAACGCATCCAGATCCTCTGACAGCCACGCCTCACCTAACGAAGAGGATAGAGTGCATCATCACATGACAAGTCATGCGATGTAGCAGCTGATGAACCTCCATCATGGCGAAAAGATAAACAGTAGGGTGGGGTGGGGGGGGGGGGGGGGGGGGGGGGGACAGCAGCTACCCGCATTTAAAAGCTGCTGCATGACACGCGAATGGACATGAGAGCAAGAGCAAATGATCGATGGCCAGATGATGGACGGAACATGCATGTCTCTGCATGCTCCGAATGTTCACTTCCGTGTGGTAGATTCCAGGCTTCTCCTACGGACATTCACAACCGGCTTCAATGGAGCGTCGTCAACCTGTGGGATCCTGCGAACAGTTCCACAGAACAGAGAGCACTGTAACTGTCGGCTCAGTGAAACAGTGGCGTAATGCAGGCAGCAAATACTGTGCCCGTACAGTATGCGGAGCCGTATATCATTTACGCCGTGCAGTTTAGTCATGTAAATGAAAGCAACATGGATCGGTCTAGCGTGGTGTGGTATGGTATGGCAAGCAAAGCAATAAATTACTTAACAATCATTTGGTCACTGTTTGCACAATGATTAACGGCATGATGATGGTGACCAGATTCAATGGATTCTTATCCCCGTACAGTCTTACTTAAGTGCTGAACCTGATGTTTTTTTTAGAGTGCTGACTGGAAATTTCTTCTTGTTCAAAGAATGGTTCAGAGTTGCAAGTTGCAACCAACCTCTTGCGAGATTCTGGATACACGGTTGCAGCAAGTACATCTTGTTAGGTTGATCTTCTCAGACTCGGTCGTGACTGAGTCGGGCCTTGATCCTGCGTCCTAATCGGGGGCGTCCAACCGAATCAATGGTTGGTAGGCTTCCGTCGCACAACGTCATAAAAATGTGGTGGGGACCGGGGCACGAGGTTCACTTCCGCCGCCACAATCTCCACCTACAAACCCTAAGCCGATCTAGAGGGGGCACTGTGAGCGACGGAAAGCGCCACCGCTTTCACCGCGCCTCTGGACCATGCCTCCGCTGCGCCTTCGACATCGCCGCCGGACTCCACTACTACCCTACATCGACACCATGTCCAGTTCCTCCGCCAAGCCTGCCGATGGCCGGTAACGCCTCCCCACTCTCATCCTCTCTCTATCTCTCTCAGTTTTAGTTCATGTTCTAGGGTTTACTATACCTAAATGCAAGTTTATACCTGCTAGATCTACTGCTAGTCGGTCTTAAGTTCTATCAATGGTATCGGAGCCTACCTAGTGTGTAGATCCAAATCAGGGTAGAAAACTGAAAAGAAATAAGAAGGAGATGAATGATTTCGAATTTCTCAAACCCTAACCCTAACCCTAGAAGAAAGGTCGGCGAGGGGAGGGACCTACCCGGGTTTCCCTCACCGTCGGCGCTATCGCCGTCGTGCGGGAAGACCGTCACGCTGGAAGAGAGCCGTCGGCTCATCGACGCTCTGCGACGCCGCGTACACGTGCGCAGGGCACAAAGGGCACCACCGTAGTGCCGCTCGACGGCGCCGCGCGTGGCTGCGGCCGCACACGTGCGCCGGCAAAGGGCGCCACGACGGCGCCGCCACCTCCTACGTCGTGTCCGCTCTTGAGACCTCGGGTGCGGCGGCTATGGTGTGCAAGAAGAGAGAGAAAGGGGAGGGACCAAATGGACCTAGGGTTTGGGAGACGGCGGCCGCGAGCGGTTTTGATCTCGCAAAATCAACGTCCGGCCGTCGGATGGTGATGAACGGCTGAGATCGCTTGGGCTCGCTTTGGCCCTGGCGGGATTGGCAAATCCCGACCCAGGCCCAGGTTGCGGCCTAGGCGCGGGGGAGGCACCACCGCACGCTACTGGGCCACGCGCTGCTGCTGCGTACTAGGCCGCACGCAAAGCTGCTGTGCCGCGGAGTGTAGAGGCGCGTGCGAGCGCCTGATGGGCCGGGTTGATGCACAATAAATTCACTGTTTAAGTTTTATTATTTTGCAGAAGCAGCTTTGATGAGTTTTGTCAAATTTTGATGTTAAATCTCTGTCAAAATTTGAACCAATAGATTTTTTCAGAGAGTAGATGAGTACAATAAAATGCTTCTGAAAAAGTAGATAAATTATTTTTTCATGTTTTCGCTGTAAAGTAGATGTTTATTCTCTTCTAATTAAATTCGAACCAACGTGATGATTTAATTTAAAGAGCAGTTAATTTTATTCAGTAAATTATGATATTGCTATTTTTGTGACCAACGTTGATAATAGCAATATTATAATTTTGTATTCATTAGTTTTTCCATGCATTAATTCTATTTTTGCTCAACGATGATATAGAATTAATATAGAATAATATTGTATGTTTTAATTTTGACAAACGTTAAATTAAGGCATGCAATTATTATGTCATATTTTCTCACTATCTCTGGCGTTGTTTTCACGACTCAACCCTATGGCATTTATCTCGCACATTCTGCCTCTTGAAGGGGGCAACTATCGTGTATGGTGAGAGAAGTATTAATTAGCACTTGCGCTGTCCGAAAATGACCTAGCGCTTACCTCTCCGTGTCCTACTAAGCCAGTGGACCCGATGATGGAAGAAAATGAAACTGATGCTGATTTCCTATGGTAGAACCACCTGAAATAGCACGCTTCTAGAGATGCTCATCTTTCACTAGACGCTTAGCACCCTGATAGTAAGCTACATCGGACGGTTCCATCGAGCACACCCCAAGGGAGAACTCGAACAATCCACATTTTTCATCTAGGATCTAATAATGAGAACGAGCTTACAATACTTAGTCCATTTCATACAACAAGAGTTCTCAGAAATACTTTATTACAATACCAAGTTTAGAGTGCGGAATTTAAATAGTGGAATTGAAATAAACATCTAACGATAAGATACAAGGATCCATCTGTGCCCATTAGAAGAATCCTCCACACAATAGCCACTCCTCAAGCTGCACCTACAATAGGGGTAAATAAACCCTGAGTACACAATGTACTCATAAGACTTACCTGACTAGTGGGAATAACTTCCCGACTCCAAAGGATATGATAAGCTTTATGGTTTGCTGGGCTTCCTTTTTACGAAAAGCATTACTAGTAGTGAATTCTCAAGTTTGTGTTTATTAGCTGTCAGGATTAGTTCATTAGCTAACCGTTCTATGTAAGCACATGTTCTACTTTCAAGCAAGAGTTGAGCAATCAGATCTATTTCACCATCTTTCATCTTCTAGTTCTTATTACGGTGCTAGATCATAGACAAGTCGTACCGTATCACATGGCGATTCGTGAACCAATGTATCCTAGCTAGGTACCTTGAAACACACGCCTCGCCTATACCCCAGGCACAAGCAAGACCAACCCACCACTCTCCTATCAAGGGGTCCAGGTCCCTGTCCAAACTTGGACTCCAAGCCCCCACTCTTGAGTCCCTGACTCAGTGTGGTGCTTAGACATTCACTATCCTCGCCTCCAATCAGTCGGTCCGAAAAGAGCTAGAACCCACGACAAGAGAGCAATGAGCCTTCTCACTCTTATAAGCAAGTATGTGCTCAGAATATTAAGTCTGTGACCTGACTAGAATTCACAACAACGGACGGTCCTTAATCGACATGGACAGGGATAACAGTGTAACCAAGCTATGCCTCGTGGCCCAACGCGGCTCACGCGCAGAGGCGGCCCACGATGA